>NC_133511.1:71700000-72325000 GCF_049354715.1 Callithrix jacchus
CAAACAGATTTATAGGAAAAAAAACAAACAAGCCCATTCAAAAGTGGGCAAAGGATATGAACAGATACTTTACGAAAGAAGACATATATGAGGCCAACAATCATATGAAAAAATGCTCATCGTCACTGGTCATCAGAGAGATGCAAATCAAAACCACATTGAGATACCATCTCACGCCAGTTAGAATGGCGATCATTAAGAAATCTGGAGACAACAGATGCTGGAGAGGATGTCGAGAAAAAGGAACACTTTTACACTGTTGGTGGGAGTGTAAATTAGTTCAACCATTGTGGAAGACAGTGTGGCGATTCCTCAAGGCCTTAGAAATAGAAATTCCATTTGACCCAGCAATCCCATTACTGGGTATATATCCAAAAGACTATAAATCGTTCTACTATGAGGACACATGTGCACGAATGTTCATTGCAGCACTGTTTAGAATAGCAAAGACCTGGAATCAACCCAAATGCCTATTGATAATAGACTGGATTGGAAAAATGTGGCACATATACACCATGGAATATTATGCAGCAATCAGAAATGATGAGTTTGTGTCGTTTGTAGGGACATGGATGAACCTGGAGAACATCATCCTCAGCAAACTGACACAAGAACAGAAAATGAAACACCGCATATTCTCACTCATAGGTGGGTGATGAAAAATGAGAACACATGGACACCGAAAGGGGAGTACTAAACACTGGGGTCTATTGGGGGGAAAAGGGGAGGGCCAGTGGGAGGGGGAGGTGGGGAGGGATAGCCTGGGGAGAAATGCCAAATGTGGGTGAAGGGGAGAAGAAAAGCAAAGCACACTGCCATGTGTGTACCTACGCAACTGTCTTGCATGCTCTGCTCATGTACCCCAAAACCTAAAATCCAATAAAAAATTAAAAAATAAAAGGATTTGTAATCACAAGTGGTTGGAATTCTCATCACCTGTTGAGTCCTAAGATCTCATAAGAAAATTACGGTTTTTATTGGCTTAAAGTTATTTGTAACATTTCTTTTACTATCATTTTGATGTCTAATACTATCTGTAGTAGTAACTCCTTCTTAAATCATCACTGCGATTCTTTGTGTTTTTCTTTTTTCTTCATAGGTCTTACTAAGGTTTTATTAATTTTATTAATCTTTCCCAAAAATAAAATTAAAAATTTGTTGATATTATCTATTCTTTCTTTTTTCTATTTTATTTATTCTGTTCTTGTCTGTATTAATTCCCTACCCTTGTTTACCCTGGGCCTAATTTATTGTTCCTCTTGTAAATTAAGTTATGAACTTAGGTAGTTAATTTTAAATCTTTATTCTTTTCTAATATAAGAATTTAAATTTATAAATTTTCTTCTGTTTTCTCTTTAGCTGCATTATGCAACTTTTGATATACATCATTATCAATAAGTTTGAAATATTTTCTAACTTTCCCTGTGATTTATTATTTGATCTGTAGATTATTTATGTATATTTTGTTTAGTTTCCAAATGTGTAGGGCTTTTCATGCCATCTTGTTATTGTTGTTTAATTTAATTCTGCTTTAGTAATATGAAATATTCTGCAACATTTCACTCCTTTTGGAATTTGTTGAGATATAATTTATGAGCAAACACACACAAAATTGCCCTGTCCCCTCCTTGTGGCTTCCCAAGTCTGCATGTGACATTATCAACAGGCTCTAAGTTCCCTCACCCAATGGATGAGAAAGAGCCCACATTCTGCCAATTAGGGGAGAATCTCATTTCCTCCCCTTTACAATTCCACAGAGAAAGGCTTTTCTTCTCACCACAAGGGGAAACATGGGAGTGAATATTTCTCTTTCCTCTCCCCTTCTCCCCTTCTTTGCTTGCTTTTCCATATAGGAAGAAGGATCACTAATACATTTGAAGAGATTCTTGGAAACAATCGCTGCAATGATATGAAACTCTACCATTGCTCTACCTGTCTGTTCCACTGCCTGACTCATGGCTACATAAGGATGGCAGTGGATTATTTTGCTTTATACTCAAATACTGTAATCTCATCTGCAAAAAAAGCCTATAATTTGCTTTCCAGGGAGAGAAACCTAGAAGACAGCCATTCGCTCTTTTGCCTTTTATGTTTTGCTAGGGGCTCTGTTTATGGGGTCCTATAGTTCTCCATGCAGACAGCTGGCAAATTGTACTTGAAGCCTAATTTTCCAGGTCAAATCTCCTCATGGGTGGGTGAAAGGAGTAGGAAGAAATCTTAAGATCTAGAATTAAGGGAAAGGAATCTTTGTCTCCTGGTCCCATTGTATTTTCCAGCCATGAATAACCAGACAGTCCTGTATATGGAAGTTACTGGGTTCTAGCTGTTATAATTTTGAGTCCTCTTTAATTCTTTGTGGTCATTTGCTACTACCAAGAGTGTAAATGGGATGGTGAGAAATCTGCACTTTCAATCTCCAACAGCACTCCTGAGCTTCTTCCTCTCAAAAATGTACCCATCTCTTCCAGGTAGAGAAGAGACTAATTCTATAATGGAAGATCTGTTCCCCTAGTCCTACACAGAAAATAATACTAAAAGTTATTAAAAGGAAAAATGAGAATTCACTGCAGTGGTATCAATTTTGTGTATTCACCGATTAAATATTTCTCATCACAAATAATTATTGAGGGTGCATATATTATGTTGAAAAATGACAGGCACTTGGTAATGAGAAGTACATGGAAGACATAAGAATCCTGCTTCCCTGAAACCTACAATATAGTATAAAAAATATACACAGCACAAATAATATCACAAATTTAATTATAATTGCGATCATTCCAATTCAAGATGTTGGACTACAAACATGGTTTAATCCTCTGTCTCCCAATGTACCCATTAAATTGCTAAAGAAATATAAAAATAATGCAGTAACAATACTAGAACATGAGCATATGTAGTTGGATTGCATTGTATACTTTGAGAAATCTTTGGAATTCATAAATTAGACTAGATTGGGTTTATAGAAAAACTGGAATGCAGAAACCTACAAACCATTTGTAGGTAAGTATATGTGGAGAGTAGGAATTACTAGGGGATGAGGAATTGGAAAAGTTAAAGCTTGATGAAGGACTGGGCAATGTTCTCATTAAGAGATTCAGGGTGCAAACCTCATTATTTCACAATATATCCCTGTATCAAACCTGTATGTGTAACCCCTGAATCTATTTTTAAAAAATTAAAAATTTAAGAGATCCAAGGGATATTCCAAGTTTAAAATCAATAAATGATAACAGCAATTGAAATCAATTAATTATTTCCTTGATTAGTTTATTATTATTCTACTACTGGAGCGATTCAGTCAGTCTAGCATGAAACTTGGCTCCTTATAAAATGAAAGAGGTGACTTTGTATCTCTAAACCCTGTGATTGCAGTGGAGCAGATGTAATCAGATGCAACTACAAGGTAACTTTGGTTCTCCAAGTCAGAAATAGAGAAAAGGTATGGAGAGGCAGCTCCACAGGTTAGCAAACTATACCAGATTGTCTCTGATTGCAGATATAAAGGCTTCTCTACTTCGGCAAAAGATGAGGGAATCCAATTCATCTTTCATTTTCCTCTTGACAATCTGAGGGGAATTCTGTCAGTAAATCCCTGTACAATGACCTACAAAGTCCTACAACTGGGGCGCAAGAGCAGTGACCTTTACAGCAATGACACAACTATTTAATTCTCATCTATGTACAAATAAGAGTAAGAATTTACAAATAATTGAGGGAAACTACCATCATGTGAAGAAAGGACTAGGCTAAACAAGAAAAAAAACTTGTCCCTTAAAGAGTAAATACAAGAAAGCCATTTATAGTAAGTGTAATATTTTAGAAATGTCCTAATTTATTCATTTTGAGGTGACAGAAAAGTAAAGGAATCTAAATTATCATAAAATATTAAAAAAGGTTAATACAGGCCCAGCGCAGTGGCTCATGCCTATAATCCCAGTACTTTGGGAGGCCAAGGTGAGTGGATCACCTGAGGTCAGGAGTTCAAGACCAGCCTGACCAACATGAAGAAACCCCGTCTCTACTAAAAATACAAAATTAGCCAGGCATGGTGGTACATGCTTGTAATTCCAGATACTTGGAAGGCTGAGGCAGGAGAATAGCTTGAGCCCAGGAGGAGGAGGTTGCAGTGAGTCAAGATCATGCCATTGCACTCCAGCCTGGGTGACAAGAGTGAACTCCATCTCAAAAAAAGGTTAATCAAAAGGGTTAGCACTAGCATTTAGCTGAATGGCTGTATCATGTAAATGTTGAAATGTTTTCACAATATTTGTAAATGTCTAGCAAAGGCGACTAAGGCAAACAGAAAGCACATATAAACAATGTTAGGAATGATATAGAGTAGACTACAGACACAGTAGAAAATAAAATATAATTAAAAATAAGATAAACAAATTTCTGATAGTAACTTTAAGTGAGAGAAAAAGATTTTTAAACGAACAGAAACTGCAAATCCTTACAAAAGGAAATTCTAAAAGACATACTTCAAACAGAAGAATACACATCCTACTTGGAAAATCTGAGATGAAAAACTTTTATATTTTAGGCTATAAGTTGGTCTGTTGCAATGAAGATTACCAAAAATATAGTAGTTTAGTTAAAACACAAGTTTATTTCTGTCTCAGATAAAAGTCAGGGTTGGCAGCCCAGACAGTGTCAGGAACACAGCTTGTTCATATCATTGCGCCATCTTCAACTCACATTTCTAGCCTGTAATCGAAGAAAACTGCCTCAGATCCCACCATCATATCCACTTTGCAAGCATCAGCAAGTAATATAAATGCAAAGAAAGAGCAACAAACTACTTGTTACAGCCTACCAAAATGAAGTTTAGACTCTCTAGGGTCAAGAAAGTTTCTTCCAATACATATGACACACCATAGCCTGAGTTTCTCTAGAATACCTTACCAAATCTGTTAAGTCCCCACACCTGGAGTTAAGCTGATGAGAATGTGTAATTCCTCTTGCAACAAGGACAGTTCACTCCAATTCTCCCTAATTCATTCATATGCACCAACCAAATTAAAAGTATAATACTTTGTTTCTCAAACAGAAAAGTATTTTACTGAGAGTAAAATTTACCAAAAAAGGAGAAAGTAGAAAGACCTAATTACCTAATTCCACCACTGCTACCAATATAAAATCCCAGGATAAGATATTCTCATCACCTGAGCATCTTACCTCAAAATAGCAATGACTTCACCTCTTCCAGGACTAAACAAAATGTGTTACTTTTTAGGAACAAAAAAGAGTCAAGCCAGATCTTAGGGCCACATCTAACAGACAGTATGCAATACACCAATAGTGACAGTCCTCTTATAAGTTCTTACCCAGTTCCTATGAACAGAAATGAAAGATCTAATTGACATCACTCTGTATCTCTATTTCAGAAGGAGAGACTGAAACTCATTTTTTAGTGGCATGACTACTTATTTATTTATTTATCTCTTAAAGCTATGTTTGCCAACACCAAAATCTAGCACATTTTATGGTTATTGAATGCTAATAATACCATATATATATATGGTATATATATCATCAGTACTTGGTCTTATTTCCTCTTTACCCAAAGCAAACATATAAATAAATTTTAAATTACAAATAAATACATAATAAATAATAAAAAAATAATTTAAAATCCTATTTTTTTATTCCTATGATATATTATACTACCTACCCCATTTTTTTTTAATAAATAACACTCATCTTACAGTGAAAGGCATTTTCTCACATTGTGGTCTTCTAAGCTGTTATGCAGAAACCCTATTAATACACAGAATTTCAATGATCTGGGGCTGCCAGCACAAACTTAGAGGTTTGGACGACACTCTAACCCTAAAATCAAGCAGAGGGTGGGACTTTCCATTGCAATTTCAGAGAATATTGCATAGTCTATCATTGGACAACATCAGGAAAGATGACCCATCCAGAGCTGTCATCCATTTCTCCTGTCCTTGAGTCTCTCTGACACAGGAGTAGGAAAATGTTGGAATCAGAAGCAAAAGAATGGAAAAACTATTCACAAATATCCAGGTATCCACTATATCCCAATAAGCTGTGAAGCCAAGTGTCTCTGAATATTCTTTGCTGTGATATGAGGGACACTAGGAGGACTAGTAGCTGTGAAAATTACTCCTATCCATATAATCTACACCAGCCATAAGCTCCTGGCTATGTCCGTGGCAGAAGCCTCTGAAGAAAACAATGAGAATATGTTCAGATCAATTCTTTTGTGTAAATACCCTGAGCACTCGCTGGCGGATCTGCTGAGTCTTCATCCCATAGACAAGAGGATTGAGTGCAGGTGGCATGAGGAGATACAGTATGGCCAGAAGAACATGAACATGATGGGGTACATGGTGGCTAAAGCGGTGAGTGAGGAAGGAGAACATTCCAGGGACATAGAAGACCAGGATGACACAAACATGAGATCCACATGTGCCAAAGGCCTTAAGTCGGGCCTCACTCCCTGGTACCTTCAGCACTGCCTGGAGGATGTGGGCATAGGAAACACCAATGGCCAGGACATCCAGCCCAACCACAAGCAAGGCCACAGTCAGTCCATAAGCTCGGTTCACTGTGGTTTCCGAGCAGGCAAGTTTCACAACAGCCATATGTTCACAATAGGCATGGCCTATGACAGTGGCCTGGCAGAAGATAAGTTTTTGCAACAGAATGGGGAAGGGGATGAGGAGTAGTAATCCCCGCACCAGCACCACCATTCCAATGCGTCCTATGACCCCTGGATGCAGGATCGTGGAATGGTGCAAGGGGTGACAAATGGCTACATAGCGATCCAGAGCCATGGCCACAAGTACCCCCGACTCCATGGAGGAGAATGCATGGATGAAGAACATCTGGATCAGGCAGACAGTGTACCCAATCTCATGGGCGTGAACCAGGAGCACTGCAAGGGCTTTGGGTGCAGTGGAGGAGGCCAGAACCAGGTCGATGGCAGCTAGCATGGACAGGAAGAGGTACATAGGTTGGTGCAAGGAGGGGTCCATCCAGATGATGAAGAGAATAGTAGCATTGCCCACTAGAGCGAGGAGGTAAAGGATGCCCATGGGCAGTGCGATCCAGTGCTGGCTTTCCTCTAAACCCGGAATCCCTACCAGGAAAAAAGAAGGTTGGGGTGGCCTCCAGCTGAAATTGCTAAGAGCCATTATCAACGACTTGAAGAGGAAAGAGAAAAAAGAAACCAAAGTCATGATTTCTGCATTTCTGGTACATTATCACATAGTCCAGATCACATTGTCTACCATTCTTCATGAGAAGAATAGAGTGACTAAAACTGCAACCAAAGGGAATAAAGTCAGATACAAGAAATAAAGTCTTCGGTGGAGATAATTTTTTTACAGGTGAGACATCCATATGTCTGAATTAGAATAGATCTAGTTTTGTTTGGAGATAAGAGTGAACATACACTGTTTTGGGAGAGATGCATAAGCTTTAACCATTCAGTTGCTTATGTTTTGAAACTGTCAACTTCAAAGGGTTTTCTTTCTTAGCCTCTTGGCATTACTAAACTGTAAGTTAAACTGTTGTTTTTGAAATTAGCCTCCCTCAGTTTCCATGGCATGGCACTCTAGAGTTGTTTCTCCTGTAGCCTCAGTCCCACCATTTTCCCCATCTCATTATGTCGTTGATTCCAGGGATCCATCCTCTTCTCTCTTCCCTATTCAGTACATTATCTCTGAATTGACTTCATCCATTTTCATGGTTTTACCTATCTATTTTTATTTCTTTCAATCTATGTTTCTAAGTCAAATATCTTTCTGAAATACAAATCATTCTTTTTGTTAGCTTCCTGAATAGCTACACCACAGCCCCAACATATTCAAGTCTAAATTAATTCATCTATTCTTCTTAAATCTGCTCTACCTACTTTTGGCAACATTTTTATGAATTACATCACTATCCATCTACCAAACCCAATCTAGAAACTTGAAAACTATCCTAACTTATTCTTACCTCTCATCCCTTTTCCCCATTTGCCAATTCCTGTTAACTGTACTTTTAACATCTATTATATCTACTCCTGTTCTCAACACCCAATGTCAAACATCCAACTTCTCTCACCTGGACTGTTTCATTACATCCCTCTGCCTTTGCTATGAACATCTTCCCAATCCACTTTCAACCTTCAAGTCATGTCTTTCCTAAAATGCAGACGTCATCATGTCACTCCTATGGCTAAAATCCTTCAGTGAATCTATTGCATAGAATAAAATTATACTCTTAAGACTACATTAAAGGTTTTCAAAAGTTATCTGTTGTGTATTACTTTAATCTTACAGTTAACATATTTCTACATGTATGGTTTACTAAAGCATTCCAACATTCTTGGAGCTATATGACTAAACTATCCTATTTTATACATGCCTTCTGTGTAGTCTATCTTCAATTTTCTTTATCTGAATTGGTCTTCCTCACTCTTCAAAATTTAGAGTCTGCTGTCTTCTTCTGCTCAAAAGGACTCATTGGCTGTGTTAGGTCAACACGGTCAGAAGCACTGTATCTTATGATCCTCTTTGTTCAACCACATCTTTCTGACTTATCTCTATCATAGAAATCCTTTCAGCATCTTAATGCCTTGTCTTAAAGAACTGTATCTTATTAAATTTCATGATTATAAGCTAGCATGGTAGATGCTTCACAATGCAATTTGTGATAAATACAAACTTTGTGAGCACACGGAGTTAGTTTAAATTCTGTCCATTTCATATTCTAGGAATAAAGTCTCGCTAGTTTTCTATAACTCTCCAAGTCTTGATTTCCTTATCTCATAGTAGAATAAATAATATCAGTCTTATATATTTATTATAAATATGAACTAATGTATGCAAAGTCTTGATATATAGGTTACTTTATAAAGTATAGTCTATAAATCTTTTTTAGCATTACTAATAAAAAAATGATTATGGGATCTTAGTCATCTTTTATTAGGTTAGTGCAAAAGTAATTGTGATTTTTGCCATTGAAAATAATGGCAAATATTTTTGCAATATTGTTAATGTTTAAAAAGATAACTATAGTTATCTATCCTTTCTTCTTTGCCTTTATGATTCTGCTTCTCTGTTTCAAACTTTTGACATGTTTACCTCTCATCATGATGTTATAGCATGGGGTGTCTCTGACACCCCATGTTAACATGAACTATCGAATAAACAGCTGTCTGTTTAACCTTCTCCATGGGATTCACCCCTCAAGTATTCATCCATCAAGTATTAAAATAAAAAACTTACAACTGGCTACATTTGTGTCTCTATGTTTATCTTAAAAGACAGTGTAGTCTGAAACAACCATGTTTTTCTTTGTTGGGGTAGTGGTTCATGTACATGTACATGTGAAGATTTTTTAAAGTCAAGAATGACCCAGTTCTTGTGGATTATGCATCTTTATATCACTCAGTGTGTCTTTTTTACAAATCAATAATGTTTTGGGAATATCGTATTGCCCCCAAACTCTCCATCTAACAGCTATAAATTCTGAAATTCCAGGTGGGTGTAATTCTCCCAGCTTTTGTCTTTCTTCAAGAGTCAACTTAAAATAATGATGACATTTTTATTGAGACCACCAGGGAAATCTCATATTCTTGCAAAAAAAAATTTTTTTAATCACTTTTCAATGCTTATTATTCCACATACAGAGAAAGTTAATTCTCTTTCCCCTTCTGTTACAAGCTTCAGATCATTTCTCATTTTATAGCTGAGAAGTTGGAGAACAGCTATGTGTTTGTGGAAGGTACCCATGGCTTTAATAGAAGCAGCGTGAATAGAGCAGTGAGACTGAAACTGTACTGCAGAAGGTGAAACAGAGGAGCAGAAACATGTGAACCTGAATATTTTATAATCTGCTTCTTTTTTGTGCTGCATGTCTTGTGAGATTAGAGCAAAAGCCCATGGCTTCCTTATTAAGCACTAATTATTCAAGTAAATAGGAGGTCCCTCTGTGATTCTTAAAAGAAAAGCAGAAGGGACTTTATTCCCAGGAATCTAAAAGTGAAGCTCTATTTAGTTCTCTAACCAGAAAGCAGGGGACGATTGAGCAAAGAGCTGATGCTGTTGAACTAGTATTTATTCATCTAAATTCAATCTAAGCAAGCTATCTTCTGTGAAGTTGTGCTTGAATTCTGTAAGACAGCATAATGTGTCTCCTTTTCTTTCCTTTTGTAATGTCTTTATCGCTTTGTCATTGCACTGATGACCTTGCACTCTAAAAAGCAGGGACTATGCTTTGCTTATTGCAGCAGCCCTAGGGCAAGCTCTAGAAACACCTAAAATGCAGTCAGTAATCAGTAATGTTGGCAGAATAAACATCCATATGATTAGATTAAATAATAAATAAATGTCTTAAAAGGCTGGAAATCATGAAAACTTGAAGGCAGAGACTGAATTTAAGGAATAACATAGCAGACACTGGTGTTGCCATCTGAAGGGATTACTGATTGAGTGTCAATAGTCCTTACTTTAAGTGATGCTCTGAGTGCTTCATGGAAGAAAGATACCTGCTGAGTCATCACTATCCTGCATGCAAAGAAGTGATAAAGAAATACTAAGTGTGTCAGAAATAAGGGGATTCCTGTGGTCACTGCTAGTCACTTCTACTCCTAGCAGGCAGGGAGCCCTCTGTGGGATGTGACTTGTCTCTCTCTGTCTTTAATCTCCTTCTCAGCAGTGACCTGAACTTTACGATAGTTGGGAGGAATGGAGGCAAGAACATAGGCAGAAAAAGAGTAGGGGAGGACACAGAAATAGTGGGTTCCTGATAATGACCTAATAAGAGAGGAAGATACAGAAATCAAGCAGTAAGAAGCAGAACTCCACTGCACAAATCTGAGACACATAATCAGTAAAGTAAGCCAGGCACAGAGCACTGTCCTCCCAGTCTCTGGACTCTCTTTAAGAATGTGCCCTTTAAAGTCTTGGGTCAGCCCAGCTGGGCACGGTGGCTCATGCCTGTAATCACAACACTTTGGGAGGCCAAGGCAGGTAGATCACAAGGTCAAGAGATCAAGACCATTCTGGCCAACATGGTGAAACCCTGTCTCTACTAAAAATACAAAAATTAGTTGGGCATGGTGGCACGCATCTGTATTCCCAATTACTCGGGAGGGTGAAGCAGGAGAATCACTTGAACCCAGGAGGCAGAGGTTGCAGTGAGCTGGGATTGTGCCACTGTACTTCAGCCTAGCAACAAAATGAGACTCTGTCTTAAAAAAATAAATAAATAAATAAAATAAAGCCTTCGGTCAGCCTAGAGGGAGACTCAGCAACACAGAGAGAATTAGGAAATGGAGAAAATTCCTGGACTTGGGAAGGTTCCACTACAGCCCTCCCTGCTCATCTCCAGGAGTGCCTTGAGTTCCCTGTTCAATCCCCACAATGGCCTTCTGCCCTAACTTGTGCATAACAATGATGAAGAGGATGTTCTATTCAGAAGTGCTGCATTGCCGTCTCTAAATGCCAGAGGACATCAAATACATCATCCCTACAGGTCTGTACAGCTAAAGTTTCCCAAAGATATGAAACATGTGTACTAGTTCTGGCAAGACTTGGGTAAAGGAGGCAAATCAACTGTATCTACATGCATGATATGTGATGGTGAAGATGCCACCTAGGACCATGCTAAATGGTCCTGTGAATGCCTCAGGCTGATCATGAAGCCTTAAAGAGACTGGTAGGCGTCTGTAGGCACACAAGTTAACTTGCAGCAATGAGCCCTCCCCTAATCTCTCTCCATCTGTATTCTTCCTCATCTTTCTGCTTTCCCCACTGTCACAGAGTCCAGGCCACTGTTAAGGAGGTTAAGGATAGAGAAATAGGTCACATTTCATAGAAGAGCCTCCATGCCTACTAGCATCTGAATCGAAGAAACTAGGAGGAGAGGCTTCATTTTGAGAAGTCAGGCCTGGAGAGAACAACTACTCTAACTCAGGGAAATAAGACTATGAACAAGAGTCAGACCAGAGGTATTGGGAGACCCAGAGCCACACTAGCCAAGACAAAAAATAACCCCTGTCACAAGGGCTATGAAAAGGGCAGAAGTCAGCTGGCTACAGTTTTTCCCCAACCATAAGCCCCCAAACTGACCTCATTTTTCACACCTGAATTGCTGTGCACCAGGGGTTGCTGGTTCTATCATCATCACCCCAAAAGGAACCTTGATACTTTCCCAAGGCAGCAATGGTGACTGTGAGCAAGGCACTGGGCAGGCAGGATGTTATTACCAACCTGCAGATCCCAGAGGACTCAGACACACATGGGCAAAGCCAAAACACTGGAGGAGCACAGAGCTGAAGATACAGCCCACAGAGATGGGTGATTGGGCAGAGTGGCTGATCAGGGAGAGGCTCCTGCACCTAACCAGGTGGCCCACATCTGTTCAGTGTTGGTCATTAGCCCTAAGCCTGTACCTCCTGATGGTGCTAGGAAGCATCCTGTAATGAGCTGGGAATTTTCACCTTGCTCTGTGAGCTCAGACTTCTCATTCTTGCAGAGCAATCTTAGACACCAGGAGATTCTTTAGTGAATGCTATGGTTCCATGTGCTATTCCTCCAGGTGCTAGGAATGTTGGCTTCTGGAAGTTCATAACTAAGTCACTCTTCTTTGGCCAAAGAGAGCAGTCTCACCAAGGTTACTTTTCCTTCCCCAAGCAACTCATAGCCAATGACTGGTGATATAAGAATACAAAGTCCTGGCCTCCTTTCTTCATCTTAAACAACACTGAGGGGTCATTTCAGCTCAGGAGGTCTCATTGGGTTAGCTAAGTTACCTAAGACAACTCAATTATAGTTTAATTTATTCTGCCCATTTCACTCCTCTCACTCCATGACAGTCATTGTTACAACGTATACATCACAATAAACTTCCTGCATGTAAATCTCTGTTCAGAGTCTGTTTCTGAAGAAGCCAACCTAAGACAAACATTGCCTGCCACAGATGAGTTGAGCACTTTGCTTCTCCTGTATAGGACTGTGACAAACCCAAGGGCCTCAACCTGATTGCCATGGTACATGTGGGACAAATAGGGCTTCCCCAACAGTCCATCCAAGGAAGTTCACAATGAGATGGGCTGAGGCCTCCTTATCATATTTTCCCATCATAATTAGATCCTTCTTTTAGTCTCATCTCTGGCTAAAGCAGCTTCCCACTCCAGCCAGTGTCCACATTCTCCTTGGGAACAATGCTTCCAGTGCACAGTCCTTCCATTCATCCAGTCAACAAGAATCTCATTCACAGCTTGTGGGGAGCCCCATTTATTGATTTATTCAATAAATATTAAATATACACTAATTCGATATATTCTATTAGATGCTGGAGAAAACAAACGATATGATAAAATGGTTCTCATGAGTCATGGGATGATAAGTATACAATCATAGAGTTAATAACAGTTAATAAGTGTTATATATTAAAACTATGTTTTAAAAGCATATAATAAAGGGACCTCCCCAGTGTGGGGAGTTCAGGAAAGCCCTCCCTAATTTAAGTTAGTGACCAAAAGACTTTGTTAAAGTGAAGGGCAGTGTGGAGATAGGCTAAGTTTACAAACCATAAGCAGGAGAAAAGAGACCCTGGTATTTTCAAAGAGATGAAAGAATTTTTAAAATTAGAGATTGTAGTACTCAGGACTGAGCCGGAGTATAAGCAGGAACCAAAGCATACTAGGTCTTCTAGGCCATGTTAAAGGGTCATGGAAATCCACGCAGGATTTTATGCAGATGACTGAGATATGTTCAAAATTTCATTAACAAAATGACATCCTAGAAGAATGGAGAAGACAAGGCTAAGCATGATGGCAGGAGATATTCAGGGAAGAAAATTCAGTGATCTCTACAGAAGTTCAATAATGTGTCATGAGAATGTGTAGAGGAGGTAGGTATCTTTGGGAATAAAGAAACTGAGAAGGAGAGGACTCAAGATGGCGCTGTGAGAACAACCCAGGATTGGAGCTCTCATTGAATCCTCAGAGAGGTGAGTCGGAGCTGCATTTCCAGACTGATCTTTGTTGCCCACAGAATGGGAAAATTCCCAAGTATAAAGGAGACGCAGGACGCCAGGCAGTACCTCAGCCTGGCGAAGCCAGGAGCCAGGGTGGCGGTGGCCGGCCCTACCCAGCACTCCCCACAGGGCGTGCTTGTCTGGGTGCCCTGTTGAACTGGCAACCTGAGACTTGAGAGGGCTGGACGTGAGACTGAATGAGACTTGGACAGTGGGCCAGCCCAGGGGATTGCAGGGACAGAGCGTTTGGGCTAGCCCAGTGGGACGAACAAAACGGCGATTTCAAACGATCCCGAGCAGACAGTCCGAGATGCTCTGTGGGGGAGGGGCGTCCACCATTACCAAGGCAACCCGCCCCAACAGAGATACACACCCACTGCTGACGCAGCCAGCCGTTGCCAAGGCAACCCGTTCCTACTGAGATACACGCCCACTGCTGACGCAGCCTGCCATTGCTGAGGCAACCGGCTACAACAGAGAGACTCCGCCGCAGGGTGTGGCGGAGACCACAGAAGAACAGCAGAGTCTGCAGCAATAGGGGGAAACTCACAACAGCAGGGTGGAGCTTCGGCAGGCAAACAGTGGCTAGTCTGCCTCCAGGCTGGGCAGGACACCTCAAAGGACATCCAAATATAAAGCCCGAACCCCCCAACGCAGAGCATTTGAGAAAAAAAGGGTTTTTTTAATGAGCTCTGTTGCAGCAGAATCAAACATAGCAGCCTAACGGCCCTGAATGAACAACAGAGCTCACAGCTCAGCAATTGAGCTCCTATAAAGTACAGACTGTCTCCTCAAGCAGCTCCCTGACCCCTCTATATCCAAAAGACTGACATTAGGAAGGCATCATCCTGGGACAAAGGTACCAGAAAAAGAAACTGATAGCATCCCTCATTGTGCCACAGCTGATAGAGGTGCACCCCAGACAAGCAGGGCCTGGAGTGGACCTCAGCAGGCATACAGCGAAGGAGCTAGACTGGTAGAAGGAAAACCAAGTAACAGAAATACTTCATCATCAACAATCTGGGTGTCCACTCAGAGACCCAATCAAAAAGTCAGCAACTACACAGACGACAAGCAAATAAATCCACAAAGATGGAAAGAAACCAACGCAAAAAGGAGGAAAACACCTGAAACCAGAACACCTCGCCTCCTAGAAAGGACAAAAACTCCTCACCAGCAAGGGAACAAAGCTGGACGGAGAATGACTGTGACAAAATGACGGAATTAGACTTCAGAAGGTGGATAATGAGAAACTTTTGTGAGCTAAAAGAACATGTATTAAATCAATGCAAAGAAACTAAGGAACTTGAAAAAAGATATGAGGAAATGATAACAAGAATGGATAACTTAGAGAGGAATATGAATGAATTAAAGGAGCTGAAAAACACAATACGAGAACTTCGCGAAGCATGCACAAGTTTCAATAGCCGAATTGAACAAGAAGAAGAAAGAATATCTGAAGTCGAAGACCAACTCAATAAAATAAAACAAGAAACCAAGATTAGAGAAAAAAGCGCAAAAAGGAATGAACAAAGTCTACAAGAAATGTGAGACTATGTGAAAAGACCTAACCTACGTTTGATAGGTGTACCAGAAGGGGACGAAGAGAATGAATCCCAGCTGAAAAATACTCTTCAGGACATCATCCAGGAAAATTTCCCCCACCTAGCAAGACAGGCCAACTCTCAAATTCAGGAAATACAGAGAACACCACAAAGATATTCCACAAGAAGGGCAACCCCAAGGCACATAATCGTCAGGTTCAACAAGGTTAAAATAAAGGAGAAAATACTAAGGGCAGCCAGAGAGAAAGGTCGGGTCACCCACAAAGGGAAGCCCATCAGACTCACAGCAGATCTCTTGGCAGAAACACTACAAGCCAGAAGAGAGTGGGGGCCAATATTCAACATTCTTAAAGAAAAGAACTTTCAACCCACAATTTCATATCCAGCCAAACTGAGCTTCAGAAGTGAAGGAAGAATAAAATCCTTTGTGAACAAGCAAGTACTCAGAGATTTTGTCACCACCAGGCCTGCTTTACAAGAGCTCCTAAAAGAGGAGCACATAAAAAGGAACAACCAGTACCAGCTATTCCAAAATCACACTAAATGCTAAAGAGCATCAACATAATGAAGAATCTACAACAACTAACAGGCAAAACAGCCACTTAGCATCAAAATAGCAGTATCAGATTCACACATAACAATATTAACCCTAAATGTAAATGGACTAAATGCACCAATCAAAAGACACAGACTGGCAAATTGGATAAAAAGCCAAAACCCAGCAGTGTGCGGTATCCAGGAAACCCATCTCACATGCAGGGATACACAAAGGCTCAAAATAAAGGGATGGAGGAAGATTTACCAAGCAAATGGAAAGCAAAAAAAAGCAGGAGTTGCAATTCTCATCTCTGATAAAATACACTTTAAAGCAACAAAGATCAAAAGAGACAAAGAAGGACATTACATAATGGTAAAATGATCGATACAACAAGAAGAGCTAATGATCCTGAACATATATGGACCCAATGCAGGAGCACCCAGATACATAAGGTGAGTTCTTGATGACTTACAAAGAGACTTAGACTCCCACACAATAATATTGGGAGACTTTAACACTCCACTGTCAATATTAGACAGATCAACCAGACAGAAAATCAACAAGGATATCCAGGGCTTGAACTCAGACCTGGAGAAAGCAAACCTGATAGACATTTACAGAACTCTCCACCCCAAATCCACAGAATATACATTCTTCTCACCACCACATCACACCTACTCTAAAATTGACCACATAATTGGAAGTAAAGCACTGCTCAACAAATGCAAAACAACTGAAATAATAACAAACAGCCTCTCAGACCATAGTGCAATCAAGTTAGAACTCAGAATTCAGAAACTGACCCAGAACCGCACAGCTTCATGGAAACTGAACAACTGATTCTTGAATGCTGACTGGGTAAACAATGAAATGAAGACAGAAATAAAGAAGTTCTTCGAAACCAATGAGAACGAAGACACAACATGCCAGAACCTCTGGGACACATTTAAAGCAGTCTCTAGAGGAAAGTATAGAGCAATAAGTGCCCATATGAGGAGAATGGAGAGATCCAAAATTGACACCCTATCGTCAAAATTGAAAGGGCTAGAGGAGCAAGATCAAAAAAAATCAAAACCCAGCAGAAGACAAGAAATAACTAAGATCAGAGCTGAACTGAAGGAGATTGAGACACGAAAAACCCTTCAAAAAATCAATAAATCCAAGAGCTGGTTATTTGAAAAGATCAACAAAATAGACAGACCACTAGCCAGATTGATTAAAAAGAAAAGAGAGAACAACCAAATAGATGCAATAAAAAATGATAAAGGGGAAATCACCACAGATTCCACAGAAATTCAAACCATCATCAGAGAATATTACAAACAACTCTATGCACATAAACTAGTAAACATGGAAGAAATGGATAAATTCCTGGACTCCTGCATCCTCCCAAGCCTAAACCAGGAGGAAATTGAAACTATGAATAGACCAATAACAAGGTCAGAAGTCGAGGCAGCAATTAAGAGCCTACCTCACAAAAAAAGCCCAGATCCAAACGGGTTCACAGCTGAATTCTACCAGACACACAAAGAGGAGCTGGTACCATTCCTTCTAAAACTATTTCAAACAATCCAAAAAGAGGGAATCCTTCCCAAATCATTTTATGAGACCAACATCATTCTGATACCAAAACCCGGCAGAGACCCAACGAGAAAAGAAAACTTCAGGCCAATATCCATGATGAACATAGATGCAAAAATCTTCAATAAAATATTGGCAAGCCGATTGCAACAGCAAATCAAAAAACTTATTCATCATGATCAAGTAGGATTCATCCCGGGGATGCAAGGCTGGTTCAACATATGCAAGTCTATCAACGTAATTCACCACATAAACAGAACCAAAAACAAAAACCACATGATTATCTCAATTGACGCAGAGAAGGCATTTGACAAAATTCAACAGCCCTTTATGCTAAAAACCCTCAATAAACTCGGTATCGATGGAACGTATCTCAAAGTAATAAAAGCTATTTATGACAAACCAACAGCCAATATCATACTGAATGGGCAAAAACTGGAAGCATTCCCTTTGAAATCTGGCACTAGACAAGGATGCCCTCTTTCACCACTCCTATTCAATATAGTTCTGGAAGTTCTAGCCAGAGCAATCAAGCAAGAAAAAGAAATAAAGGGTATTCAAATAGGAAAGGAGGAAGCCAAATTGTCTCTATTTGCAGACGACATGATAGTATACCTAGAAGACCCCATCAGCTCAGCCCAAAAACTCCTGAAACTGATAAGCAACTTCAGCAAAGTCTAGGATATAAAATCAATGTGCAAAAATCACAAGCATTCGTCTACACCAATAACAGACTTAAAGAAAGCCAAATCAAGAACAAACTGCCATTCACAATTGCTACAAAAAGAATAAAATACCATGGAATACAACTCACAAGCAACGTAAGAGACCTCTTCAAGGAGAACTACAAGCCGCTGCTCAACAAAATCAGAGAGGACACAAACAGATGGAGAAACATTTCATGTTCATGGTTAGGAAGAATTAATATTGTGAAAATGGCTATACTGCCCAAAGTAATTTACAGAATCAACGCTATCCCCATCAAGCTACCATTGACTTTCTTCACAGAACTGGAAAAAACCACCATGAACTTCATATGGAACCAAAAGAGAGCCCACATAGCCAAGTCAATTCTAAGCAACAGAACACAGCGGGGGGCATCACACTACCGGATTTCAAACTATACTACAAGGCTACAGTAATCAAAACAACATGGTACTGGTACCAAAACAGAGATATAGACGAATGGAACAAAACAGAGGCACTGGGGGCGACACAACATATGTACAACTATACAATCTTTGATAAACCTGACAAAAACCAGCAATGGGGAAAGGATTCCCTGTTTAACAAATGGTGTTGGGAAAACTGGCTAGCCATGTGCAGAAAGCAGAAACTGGACCCCTTCCTGACACCTTACACTAAAATTAACTCCAGATGGATTAAAGACTTAAACATAAGACCTGGCACCATAAAAACCCTAGAAGGAAATCTAGGCAAAACTATCCAGGACATAGGAGTAGGCAAGGACTTCATGAACAAAACACCAAAAGCATTGGCAACAAAAGCCAAAATAGACAAATGGGACCTAATGAAATTCCACAGCTTCTGCACAGCAAAAGAAACAGTCACTAGAGTGGATCGGCAACCAACAGAATGGGAAAAAATGTTTGCAGTTTACCCATCTGACAAAGGACTGATATCCAGAATTTACAAAGAACTCAAACAGATTTACAGGAAAAAAACAAACAAGCCCATTCAAAAGTGGGCAAAGGATATGAACAGACACTTTACGAAAGAAGACATATATGAGGCCAACAATCATATGAAAAAATGCTCATCGTCACTGGTCATCAGAGAGATGCAAATCAAAACCACATTGAGATACCATCTCACGCCAGTTAGAATGGCGATCATTAAAAAATCTGGAGACAACAGACGCTGGAGAGGATGTGGAGAAAAAGGAACACTTTTACACTGTTGGTGGGAGTGTAAATTAGTTCAACCATTGTGGAAGACAGTGTGGCGATTCCTCAAGGTCTTAGAAATAGAAATTCCATTTGACCCAGCAATCCCATTACTGGGTATATATCCAAAAGACTATAAATCGTTCTACCATAAGGACACATGTACACGAATGTTCATTGCAGCACTGTTTACAATTGCAAAGACCTGGAATCAACCAAAATGCCCACTGATAATCGAGTGGATTGGAAAAATGTGGCACATATACACCATGGAATATTATGCAGCAATCAGAAATGATGAGTTTGTGTCGTTTGTAGGGACATGGATGAATCTGGAGAACGTCATCCTCAGCAAACTGACACAAGATCAGAAAATGAAACACCGCATATTCTCACTCATAGGCGGGTGATGAAAAATGAGAACACATGGACACAGAGAGGGGAGTACTAAACACTGGGGTCTATAGGGGGGAAAAGGGAGGGCCAGTGGGAGGGGGAGGTGGGAGGGATAGCATGGGGAGAAATGCCAAATGTGGGTGAAGGGGAGAAGGAAAGAAAAGCACACTGCCATGTTTGTTCCTACGCAACTGTCTTGCATGCTCTGCTCATGTACCCCAAAACTTAAAATCCAATAAAAAATTAAAAAAAAAAAAGAATCATGGCCACTGTTTGGTGTTCTGCTGAGGTCTGATCTACTAGAGCTTTCTGAATCCTGGCAAAACCATTGCATCTGAGAAGTATGCTCAGCAAATCAATGAGATTCCCTGAAAATTGCAATGCTTATAGCTGGTGTTGGTCAACAGAAAGCCCAATTCTTCTTCATGACAACTTCCAACCACATCACACAACCAATGCTACAAAAGTTGAATGAATTGGGATATGAAGTTTTGCCTCATCCACCATATTCACCTGACCTCTCACCAACAAATTGCCACTTCTTCAAGCATCTCAACAACTTTTTGCAGGGAAAACGCTTCCATAACCAGCAGAATGCAAAAAAAAAAAAAAAAAAATGCTTTCCAAGAGTTTGTTGAATTCTGAAGCCTGTATTTTCAGGCTATAGGAATAAACAAATTTATTTCTCATTGACAAAAGTGTGTTGATTGTAATGGTTCCTATTTTGATTAATAAAGATGTGTTTGAGCCTAGTTATAATGATTTAAAATTCACAATCCAAAACAGCAATTTCTTTTGCACTAACCTAAATTTTTTTCAACTGTTATTATCGGTTTGGGGTGTATGTTCAGATTTGTTATATAGGTAAACTCATGCCACAGGTGTTTGTTATATAGATTATCATCCAGGTACTAAACCTAGTACCAATAGTTATTTTTCTGATTCTTTTCCTCCTTCTACCTGCCACCCTCAAATAGATCTCAGTGTCTGTTGTTCCTCCCTTTGTGTATATATGTTCTCAAGATTAAGTTCCCATTCTTAGGTGAGAACATGGGTTGTTTTTGTTTTGTTTTGTTTTGTTTTGTTTTGTTTTGTTTGTTTTAATGGGTTGTTTTTTGCTTTGTTTTGCTTCCTTATAGATGCTACATATTAGCACTTACGAGATGCATAGTTTGAAAATATTTTCTCTCATTCTATAGGTTGCCTGTTTTCTCTGTTGGCAGTTTCTTTTACTGTACAAAAGCTCTTTAATTTAAAAGCTTAGATCCCACTTATCAATTTTTGCTTTTCTGGCAATTGCTTTTGGTGTCTTGGTCATGAAATCTTTGCTTGTTCCTATTTCCAGAATGGTTGTCTTTCACGTAAGTTGTCTTCCACGATTTTTATAATTTTGGGTTTACATTTAAGTCTTCAATCCATCTTGAGTTGATTTTTGTATATAGTGTGAGGAAGGGGTCCAGTTTCAATCATCTACATATGGCTAGCCAGTTATCCTAGCACCATTTATTGAATAGGGAGTCCTATCCCCATTGCTTGCTTTTGTCAAGTTTGCCAAAAATAAGATAGGTGTAGGTTTGTGGCCTTATTTCTTGGCTCTCTATTCTGTTTCTTGATCTGTGTGTCTGTTTTTGTACTGGTATTATGCTGTTTGGGTCACTGCAGCCCTGTAGTACAGTTTGAATGCAGGTAATGTGATGCCTCCAGCTTTGTTCTTTTTTCTTAGGATTGCCTTGGCTATTCAGACTCTTTTTTCGGTTCCATATAAATTTTAAAATAGTTTTTCTAGTTCTGTGAAGAATGTCATTGGTAGTTTGATAGTAATAACATTAACTCTGTACATTGCTTTTGGCAGTATGGTCATTTTAATGATATTGATTCTTCCTATCCATGAGCATAGACTGTTTTTTTTTTCCTTTTGTCTGTGTCATCTCTGATTTATTTGAGCAGTGTTTTGTAGTTCTCTTTGTAGAGATCTTTCGCCTGGCCAGCTGTATTCCTAGGTGTTTTGTTCTTTCTGTGGCAATGGTGAATGGAACTGTGTTCCAGATTTTGCTCTTGGCTTGACTGTTGTTGGTATATAGCAATGCTAGCAATTTTGTACATTGATTTTGTATCCTAAAACTTTGCTGAAGTTATCAGCTTAAGGAGCTTTTGGGCCAAGATATGGGGTTTTCTATATGTAGAACCATATCATCTGCAAACAGAGATAGTTTGACTTTCTGTTTTCCTATTTGGATGCATTGTAGTCTCTAGTGGTTATTTGTATTTCTGTGAGGTCAGTGGTAACATCCTCTTTGTCATTTCTAATTGTGTTTATTTGTATCTTCTCTATTGCATGTTTGCTCTGACCAGGACTTCCAATACTATGTTGAATAGGAGTGGTGAGAGAGGACATCATGACCTATGCTGGTTTTCCAGAGGAATGCTTCCAACTTCTGCCCATTCAGTATATTATTGGCTGTGGGTTTATCATGGATGGCTCTTGTTATGTTGAGGCATGTTTCCTCAATACCTAGTTTATTGAGTTTTTAACATAAAGGGGTATTGAATTTTATCAAAATCCTTTTCTTCAGCTATTGAGATAATCATGTGGTTTTTGTCTTTAGTTTTGTTTATGTGATGATGTTGTGAATCACTTTATTGATGAATTTATGTTGAACCAAACTTACACACCAGGGATAAAGCCTACTTGATCATGGTGAATTAGGTTTTTGATGAGCTGCTTGATTCAGTCTGCCAGTATTTTGCTGAGTATTTTTTTTTTAATTTTTTATTGGATTATAGGTTTTGGGGTACATGAGCAGAGCATGAGAGACAGTTGCGTAGGTACACACATGGCAGTGTGCTTTGCTTTCCTTCTCCCCTTCACCCACATTTGGCATTTCTCCCCAGGCTATCCCTCCCCACCTCCCCCTCACACTGGCCCTCCCCTTTTCCCCCCAATAGACCCCAGTGTTTAGTACTCCCCTCTCTGTGTCCATGTGTTCTCATTTTTCATCACCCACCTATGAGTGAGAATATGCGGTGTTTCATTTTCTGTTCTTGTGTCAGTTTGCTGAGGATGATGTTTTCCAGATTCACCCATGTCCCTACAAACGACACGAACTCATCATTTCTGATTGCTGCATAATATTCCATGGTGTATATGTGCCACATTTTTCCAATCCAGTCTATTATCAATGGGCATTTGGGTTGATTCCAGGTCTTTGCTATTGTAAACAGTGCTGCAATGAACATTCGTGTACATGTGTCCTTATAGTAGAACGATTTATAGTCTTTTGGATATATACCCAGTAATGGGATTGCTGGGTCAAATGGAATTTCTATTTCTAAGACCTTGAGGAATCGCCACACTGTCTTCCACAATGGTTGAACTAATTTACACTCCCACCAAAAGTGTAAAAGTGTTCCTTTTTCTCCACATCCTCTCCAGCGTCTGTTGTCTCCAGATTTTTTAATGATCGCCATTCTAACTGGCGTGAGATGGTATCTCAATGTGGTTTTGATTTGCATCTCTCTGATGACCAGTGACGATGAGCATTTTTTCATATGATTGTTGGCCTCATATATGTCTTCTTTCGTAAATTATCTGTTCATATCCTTTGCCCACTTTTGAATGGGCTTGTTTGTTTTTTTCCTGTAAATCTGCTTGAGTTGTTTGTAAATTCTGGATATCAGCCCTTTGTCAGATGGGTAGACTGCGAAAATTTTTTCCCATTCTGTTGGTTGCCGATCCACTCTAGTGACTGTTTCTTTTGCCGTGCAGAAGCTGTGGAGTTTCATTAGGTCCCACTTGTCTATTTTGGCTTTTGTTGCCAATGCTCTTGGTGTTTTTTTCATGAAGTCCTTGCCTACTCCTATGTCCTGGATAGTTTTGCCTAGATTTCCTTCTACGGTTTTTATGGTGCCAGGTCTTATGTTTAAGTCTTTAATCCCTCTGGAGTTAATTTTAGTGTAAGGTGTCAGGAAGGGGTCCAGTTTCTGCTTTCTGCACATGGCTAGCCAGTTTTCCCAACACCATTTGTTAAACATGGAATCCTTGCACCATTTCTTGTTTTTGTCAGGTTTATCAAAGATTGTATAGTTGTATGTGTGTTGTATTGTCTCCGGTGCCTCTGTTTTGTTCCATTGGTCTATATCTCTGTTTTGGTACCAGTACCATGCTGTTTTGATTACTGTAGCCTTGTAGTATAGTTTGAAATCCGGTAGTGTGATGCCCCCCGCTGTGTTCTTTTTGCTTAGAATTAACTTGGCTATGCGGGCTCTCTTTTGGTTCCATATGAAGTTCATGGTGGTTTTTTCCAGTTCTGTGAAGAAAGTCAATGGTAGCTTGATGGGGATAGCGTTGATTCTGTAAATTACTTTGGGCAGTATAGCCATTTTCACGATATTAATTCTTACTAACCATGAACGTGAAATGTTTCTCCATCTGTTTGTGTCCTCTCTGATTTCGTTGAGCAGTGGTTTGTAGTTCTCCTTGAAGAGGTCTCTTACGTTCCTTGTGAGTTGTATTCCAAGGTATTTTATTCTTTTGTAGCAATTGCGAATGGCAGTTCGCTCTTGATTTGGCTTTCTTTAAGTCTGTTATTGGTGTAGACGAATGCTTGTTATTTTTGCACATTGATTTTATATCCTGAGACTTTGCTGAAGTTTTTTATCAGTTTCAGGAGTTTTTGGGCTGAGGCGATGGGGTCTTCTAGGTATACTATCATGTCGTCTGCAAATAGAGACAATTTGGCTTCCACCTTTCCTATTTGAATACCCTTTATTTCTTTTTCTTGCCTGATTGCTCTGGCTAGAACTTCCAGTACTATATTGAATAGGAGTGGTGAGAGAGGGCATCCTTGTCTAGAACCAGATTTCAAAGGGAATGCTTCCAGTTTTTGCCCATTCAGTATGATATTGGCTGTTGGTTTGTCATAAATAGCTTTTATTACTTTGAGATACGTTCCATCGATACCGAGTTTATTGAGGGTTTTTAGCATAAAGGGCTGTTGAATTTTGTCAAATGCCTTCTCTGCGTCAATTGAGATAATCATGTGGTTTTTGTTTTTGGTTCTGTTTATGCGGTGAATTACGTTGATAGACTTGCGTATGTTGAACCAGCCTTGCATCCCTGGGATGAATCCTACTTGATCATGATGAATAAGTTTTTTGATTTGCTGTTGCAATCGGCTTGCCAATATTTTATTGAAGATTTTTGCATCTATGTTCATCATGGATATTGGCCTGAAGTTTTCTTTTCTCGTTGGGTCTCTGCCGGGTTTTGGTATCAGGATGATGTTGGTCTCATAAAATGATTTGGGAAGGATTCCCTCTTTTTGGATTGTTTGAAATAGTTTTAGAAGGAATGGTACCAGCTCCTCCTTGTGTGTCTGGTAGAATTCGGCTGTGAACCCGTCTGGACCTGGGCTTTTTTTGTGAGGTAGGCTCTTAATTGCTGCCTCAACTTCAGACCTTGTTATTGTTCTATTCATAGATTCAGCTTCCTCCTGGTTTAGGCTTGGGAGGACACAGGAGTCCAGGAATTTATCCATTTCTTCCAGGTTTACTAGTTTATGTGCATAGAGTTGTTTGTAATATTCTCTGATGATGGTTTGAATTTCTGTGGAATCTGTGGTGATTTCCCCTTTATCATTTTTTATTGCATCTATTTGGTTGTTCTCTCTTTTCTTTTTAATCAATCTGGCTAGTGGTCTGTCTATTTTGTTGATCTTTTCAAAAAACCAGCTCTTGGATTTATTGATTTTTTGAAGGGTTTTTCGTGTCTCAATCTCCTTCAGCTCAGCTCTGATCTTAGTAATTTCTTGTCTTCTGCTGGGTTTTGAGTTTTTTTGATCTTGCTCCTCTAGCTCTTTCAATTTTGACGATAGGGTGTCAATTTTGGATCTCTCCATTCTCCTCATATGGGCACTTATTGCTATATACTTTCCTCTAGAGACTGCTTTAAATGTGTCCCAGAGGTTCTGGCATGTTGTGTCTTCGTTCTCATTGGTTTCGAAGAACTTCTTTATTTCTGCCTTCATTTCATTGTTTACCCAATCAACATTCAAGAGCCAGTTGTTCAGTTTCCATGAAGCTGTGCGGTTCTGGGTCAGTTTCTGAATTCTGAGTTCTAACTTGATTGCACTATGGTCTGAGAGGCTGTTTGTTATGATTTCAGTTGTTTTGCATTTGTTGAGCAGTGCTTTACTTCCAATTATGTGGTCAATTTTAGAGTAGGTGTGATGTGGTGCTGAGAAGAATGTGTATTCTGTGGATTTGGGGTGGAGAGTTCTGTAAATGTCCACCAGGTTTGCTTGCTCCAGGTCTGAGTTCAAGCCCTGGGTATCCTTGTTGATTTTCTGTCTGGTTGATCTGTCTAGTATTGACAGTGGAGTGTTAAAGTCTCCCACTATTATTGTGTGGGAGTCTAAGTCCTTCTGTAAGTCATTAAGAACTTGCCTTATGTATCTGGGTGCTCCTGCATTGGGTCCATATATGTTTAGCATCGTTAGCTCTTCTTGTTGTATCGATCCTTTTACCATTATGTAATGGCCTTCTTTGTCTCTTTTGATCTTTGTTGCTTTAAAGTCTATTTTATCAGAGATGAGAATTTCAACTCCTGCTTTTTTTTTTGCTTTCCATTAGCTTGGTAAATCTTTCTCCATCCCCTTATTTTGAGCCTTTGTGTATCCTTGCATGTGAGATGGGTTTCCTGGATACAGCACACTGATGGGTTTTGGATTTTTATCCAATTTGCCAGTCTGTGTCTTTTGATTGGTGCATTTAGTCCATTTACATTTAGGGTTAATATTGTTATGTGTGAATTTGATACTGCCATTTTGATTCTAAGTGGCTGTTTTGCCTGTTAGTTGTTGTAGGTTCTTCATTATGTTGAAGCTCTTTAGCATTCAGTGTGATTTTGGAATGGCTGGTACTGATTGATCCTTTCTATGTGTAGTGCCTCTTTGGGGAGCTCTTGTAAAGCAGGCCTGGTGGTGACAAAATCTCTGAGTACTTGCTTGTTCGCAAAGGATTTTATTCTTCCTTCACTTCTGAAGCTCAGTTTGGCTGGATATGAAATTCTGGGTTGAAAGTTCTTTTCTTTAAGAATGTTGAATATTGGCCCCCACTCTCTTCTGGCTTGTAGTGTTTCTGCCAAGAGATCTGCTGTGAGTCTGATGGGCTTCCCTTTGTGGGTGACCCGACCTTTCTCTCTGGCTGCCCTTAGTATTTTCTCCTTTATTTCAACCCTGTTGAATCTGACGATTATGTGCCTTGGGGTTGCTCTTCTTGCGGAATATCTTTGTGGTGTTCTCTGTATTTCCTGCAATTGAGTGTTGGCTTGTCTTGCTAGGTGGGGAAATTTTCCTGGATGATGTCCTGAAGAGTATTTTCCAGCTGGGATTCATTCTCTTCCTCCCCTTCTGGTACACCTATCAAACGTAGGTTAGGTCTTTTCACATAGTCCCACATTTCTTGGAGACTTTGTTCATTCCTTTTTGCGCTTTTTTCTCTGATCTTCGTTTCTCGTTTTATTTCATTGAGTTGGTCTTCGACTTCAGATATTCTTTCTTCTGCTTGGTCAATTCGGCTATTGAAACTTGCGTTTGCTTCGCGAAGTTCTCATATTGTGTTTTTCAGCTCCTTTAATTCATTCATAGTCCTCTCTAAGGTATCCATTCTTGTTATCATTTCCTCGAATCTTTTTTCAAATCTTTTTTCAAGGTTCTTAGTTTCTTTGCATTGATTTAATACATGATCTTTTAGCTCACAAAAGTTTCTCATTATCCATCTTCTGAAGTCTAATTCCGTCATTTCGTCACAGTCATTCTCCGTCCAGCTTTGTTCCCTTGCTGGTGAGGAGTCTTGGTCCTTTCTAGGAGGCGATGTGTTCTGGTTTCGGGTGTTTTCCTCCTTTTTGCGCTGGTTTCTTCCCATCTTTGTGGATTTGTCCGCTGGTCGTCTGCATAGTTGCTGACTTTTCGTTTGGGTCTCTGAGTGGACACCCAGAATGTTGATGATGAAGTATTTCTGTTGCTTGGTTTTCCTTCTACCAGTCTAGCCCCTTCGCTGTACGACTGTTGAGGTCCGCTCCAGACCCTGCTTGTCTGGGGTGCACCACTAGTAGCCGTGGCACAGCGAGGGATGCTACCAGTTTCTTTTTCTGCTCTCTTTGTCCCAGGATGATGCCTGCCTAATGACAGTCTTTTGGATATAGAGGGGTCAGGGAGCTGCTTGAGGAGACAGTTTGTACTTTATAGGGGTTTAATTGCTGAGCTGTGCACTCTGATGTTCATTCAGGGCTGTTAGGCTGCTATGTTTGATTCTGCTGCAACACAGCTCATTAAACAACCCTTTTTTTTTTCTCAAATGCTCTGTGTTGAGGGGTTTGGGCTTTATTTTTGGATGTCCGATCAGGTGTCCTGCCCAGCTCAAAGGCAGACTAGCCACTGTTTGGCTGCCGAGGCTCCGCCCTGCTGTTGTGTGATTCGCGCTGTTCCTGCCGGCTCTGCTGTGGTCTCCGCCACGCCCTGCGGCGGAGTCTCTTCATTGTAGCGTGTTGCCTCAGCAACGGCAGGCTGCGTCAGCAGTGGGCATGTATCTCAGTAGGGACGGGTTGCCTCGGCAACGGCTGGCTGCGTCAGCAGTGGGCGTGCATCTCAGTTGGGGCGGGTTGCCTCGTCATAGGCTGGCTGCCTCAGCAGTGGGCGTGTATATCAGTTGGGGCAGGTTGCCTTCGTAGTGGTGGACGCCCCTCCCCCACAGAGCGTCTCGGACCATCTGCCCGGGATAGTTTGAAATCGCGGTTTTTTTCGTCCCACTGGGTATCCCAAACGATCTGTCCCTGCAGTCCCCTGGGCTGGGCTACTGTGCAAGTCTCGTTCAGTCTCAAGTCCAGCCCTCTCAAGTCTCAGGTTGCCGGTTCAACAAGGCACCCGGACAATCGCACCCTGTGGGGATTGCTGGGTAGGGCCGGCTGCCGCCGCCCCGGCTGCCGGCTTCGCCAGGCAGACCTACTGCCTGGCGTCCCGTGTCTTTTTATACTTGGGAGTTTCCCCGTTCTGTGGGCAACAAAGATCAGTCTGGAAATGCAGGACTGACTCACCGTTTGCGAATTCAATGCGGGCTCCAATCCTGGGTTGTTCTCACAGCGCCATCTTGAGTCCCCTCCCTTTGCTGAGTATTTTTGCACCAAAGTCCTTTAAGGATATTAACCTGAAGTTTTATTTTTGTATTGTGTCACTGCCAGATTTTGGTATGAGAATGATGCTGGTCTCATAGAATGAGTTGAGGAGGAATTCCTCCTCAGTTTTTTTGAATAGTTTCAATGTAAGTAGTACCTGCTTTTCTTTGTCCATCTGTTAGAATTTGTCTATGAATCTGTCTTATCCTGTGCTTTTTTTTTTGGTAGGCTATTTACTACTGATTCAATTTCAAGGTTTTTTGTTGGCCTGTTCAGATATTTAGTTTTTTCCTGATTCAGTCTTGGGGGTGTATATGTGTATAGGAATTTTTCTTCTAGATTTTCTAGTTTGTGTACACAGAGGTATTCATTGTAGTCTCTAGTGGTTATTTGTATTTCTGTGAGGTCAGTGGTAACATCCTCTTTTTTATTTCTAATTGTGTTTATTTGGATCTTCTCTTTTTTCTTCTTTATTAGTCTAGCTAGAGGTCTATCTTATTAATTTTTGTCAAAAAACAAACTCCTAGATTCACTGATCTTTTGATGGTTTTTAATGTCTCAATCTCCTTCAGTTCTGCTCTGATTTTGGTAATTTCTTGTCTTCTACTAGCTTTTGGGTTGGTTTACTCTTGCTTCTCTAGTTTTTTTAGTTGTGATGTTAGGTTGTTAACTTGGGATGTTTCTAACTTTTGATGCAGGCATTTAGTACTCTTAACACTGCCTTGCGTGTGTCCCAAAGATAGTGGTATGTTGTATGTTTGCTCTCATTAGTTTAAAAGAACTTCTTAATTTCATTTATTTACCCAAAGGTCGTTCAGGAGCAGGTTGTTTAATTTCATGTAATTATATGGTTTTAAGCAAAGAGTCTTAAATTCCATTTTTATAGCACTCTGGTCCAAGAGAGTGGTTGGTATTATTTCAGTTCTTTTCCATTTTCTGGGGAGTGTTTTACTTGTGATTGTGTAGTCCATTTTATAGTATGTGCCATGTGCAGATGAGAAGAAAGTATATACTGTTGTTTGGGGGTGGAGAGCTCTGCGGATATCTATCAGGTCCATTTGATACAGTGTTGAGTTCAGGTCCTGAATATCTTTGTCAATCTTCTGCCTCAATGATCTATCTAATACTGTCAGTGGGGTGTTGAAGCCTCCCACTACTATTGTGTAGGAGTCCAAGTCTCTTTGAGGGTCTCTATGAACTTGCTTTATGAATCTGGGTGCTCCTGTGTAGGGTATATACATATTTAGGATACTTGGGTCTTCTTGTTGAATTGAACACTTTACCATTATGTAATTCCCTTTATTGCCTTTTTTGATGTTTCTTGGTTTAAAGTCTGTTTTGTCTGAAATTAGGGTTGCAAATCCTGCTTTACTCTGTTTCCTATTTGCTTGGTAGATTTTTCTCCATCCTTTTATTTTGAGCCTGTGGGTGTGGCTGCAAATAAGATGGGTTTCTTGAAGACAGCATACCACTGGATCTTGATTTTTTTATCCAGTTTGTCTCTCTATATTGTTTAATTGGGGCATTTAGTCTGTTTACATTCAAGATTAATATTGGTATATGTGAATTTGATCCTATCATCGTGAGGTTGACTAGTTATTATGCATACTTGTTTGTGTGGCTGCTTTATAATGTCACTGGTCTATGTATTGTGTTTTTGTAGAGGCTGGTAACGGTCTTTCTTTTCCATATTTAGAGCTTCTTTGAGGAGTTCTTGTAAAGCATGTTTGGTGGTAATAAATTTCCTCAGCAGTTACTTTTCTGAAAATGATCTTATTTCTCCTTTGCTTATAAAGTGTTTCATTTTTTGTCAGTACCACACTATGTTAATTATTGTAGCCTTATAATATATCTTATTTGCATAATATGAATTCGTCCGTCTTGTTCTCTGATAAACTTTGATGTAAATCCAATCACCAGGCTACAGATTATAGGTCAGGTTTTCCAGATATGTCAATAGAAATTTTTGAGCATGTGAATGAAATTGCAATAATCTCATTACATATTATCAAATTTATGAATATCATGCTGATGGGCAGGCATTGGAGTATAAGCAATTCTCATGAACCTGCCCTTTATTTTTTCACAAGCCGATAGTCCAAGTTTTCCATTGATTGTAACTCTTAACACTCATGAAGACTTGGATCAAAATGCCTGGCCATACAAATCTTAGCCAGTTTATTTTTAAATTTTATTATATTTTGTTGAATCTAAATGATAGAAAGACTTAGGCACCCTTTAATTTGTAGAGTTTTACAGTTCCTTTATACTCATATGTAGGATACTCTCACTCAATAGGTAAAGAGTGTCATAAATCAAGAAATTCAAACTTTCTTCAAAAACGTAATTTCTGTTTCAACACTACTCATACAGGAAATTAATAGGACAAGATTTTTTTGTCACCACAGTCCATAGTAATTAATCTCCAAAATATTCCCAGATGTTATACTCAACCTCTGTGTTATGTGTTCTGAGCTTTCCTAACAACCTGAAGTTTTCTCTTTCAGGATTTGTGCCATCTTCTTAATCTCCACAAACCAGTCTGGACTTGATACTTTAAATGGCCTTAATACCTATATATGTACAAGTTTTATTATCTGATTTCCAGCCTCACGAATCAACCTTCAAGGAACAGATAAAAAGCCCATCCCTTCATAGGAGAGACAGAGTACAAAACAAATTGGCATAGAAATTTATCTCCATAAAAGCTTTAAATAATTTCTGGTTGATGTTTGTTGTCAAAGTCATAATAGTGAATATTGCCAAAGAAAGTAATGTGGGTTGAAGAGAGACCAGAACACTGGACAGTAGTTGCATTTGGGAGGTAACTAGAAAACAAATGAAAATGAAGAGTCTTTAATTTTCATTTCTTTTCTAGTTACCTCCCAAATGCAACTACTGTCTCCAATAAAAATGTGTGGCATCGAATTTGGTAGCACTAAAAGGGGAGTTTATTAAAGTATTTCGATTCAATATCAATATGTTTACTATATGCTATTATATATAACAAGATGTGAAGATACGGCATTATGGCAGTAAAGGGAAAATACGATTTCAACTTAAAATTTATTGAGCATCTATTATCAGCTTGCTACCCTGAAAAATACTAGAAATAAAACAGTGAATAAAATAGGCAGAGCTGCTGCTATCTGACAGTTTAAAGTAACAGTGAAAAAAGAAACACAAGGCCAATCACAATTCCATCCAATATCTTCCAAGATGATAGACTGGAGGCATTGTTAGCAGGCCTCTCCCACTTGGAAAGAAAAAATAGTTTTCATGCTGTAAACTTTTTTCCAAGAAGCAACACTGGAACTTAACAGAAAAACTGAAGGAAACCACAGACCCTTTGAACAAGAAGTGGTGGGCTACAGCCTACCCTATGATTCAGGCAGAAACTATAAATCCCCAGAGTTTAAGAGGGGAATAAACTGCGTTTGGGATATAAATTCACACTGGAGAACCTGGTAATCCAGACCACAGGGGAAGGTCTTAACCCTACCCAGCGCTGGAAGTTAGTGAGCAGTCTGGAGTATATGAGAAGGAGCAACATCGGAAAGTGCTTTACATGCACTCCTAGTCTCCAGAGGTGATGGAAAGAAGCCACTCCAGAGCTTACCTCACAGGGGACTCCACAAAAGTCTGCCAGCTAATACAGGCAGAAGTCACAGGTTGAGAGAAGCTCCAAACTGAGCTTCATAATATAATCTCAAATATGGACAGATTTCCTTGGCCTGAACTGAGGGGCAAGTGGGAAGCGGGTTGTAGATACCTGAATAGAAATTGATGGCCTCTGTTTCATGGGCATACTGGGAGGGTTTTGACCTGAAAACTGCATTTCATATCCTCCCTGGAAGGCTTATGGCCTGGGGCAGTGTTGAGTTCTTAGGGTAGACTGCCTGGAACCTAGATAGCTGCTGCTAGTGGAACACTGAGGGTATGAGACATGCCTTGCTAAGTTTATGGGAGCTGGGTGGGGCTTACTGCCACCTGCTAATCCCCACTCCCTGTGTGGAGTCTTTTGTGCAGAAGAGACAGGTGTGCTCCTTTCTGGAACATTAACACAGTGGCCAGAGAACATCCCTCCAACTCCCAATGAGGCCATTGATTGTACTTGTATGTGGAGAGACAGAGCATGGATCTGCCTGACACAGCCCACACCTGGTTTTGCCTCTCCACCTGCCTTGGTAGCTTAACACAAAGGACAGAAACTTGAAAGAGCTCTATGTACCTATCCACTGCCTAAGACATCAGAATACCTCCCATGGGTAACATAGAGCAAGCACAAATTCCAACACTACCACTGCAGCTGGTGTTCTTTTCCAAGTACCATTTCCTGGATGGAAGCCAATGAACACAGTCCATTACAGCATCTGCAGGCAGAATAACACAGTGCCTAAGAAGAAGAAAACTTGTATGTGACCTCAGCTATCACTATCTCCTGAATTGCCCTGGCCAACCAGGATGTCCTGAGTCTGTCCACATGACCAGTTCATTACTACTACAGCTGGCATTTGAGAAAGCCAACACACCAAGACTATTTATAACCAAGAATATCATAGAGCCTACATCACTTCCTGGCCACCTGCATCAGAGTTGCTGCTGTTACCTGCTTCTGGGAGACTTGAGGACAGATCACATAACTAGATCCCTTGCAGACACTTCTTAGCACTATCCTGGAATGTGGCAGTCCCACTGGGTGGCTTTTACAGTAGTCCAGCCCTCAAAAACTTCTAATACTAGGGGAAGAAAGAGTGTACAATATTAAGGGAGCACCCATGGGACAAAAAAATTTCAGATGGCAGGTCTTGAGTCCCAGAACATTCCACTGTGGGAAGTTTCTTTCAGCAGAGGCACAGGTGCAGTGCTGGGTTCAGTGAGGGAAGGTCTGTGGCTCTACCCCAACAGTCAGGCAACTCTGGTGCTTGCGAAGGGTATTGGAGAAGGACACTTTTTCTCCCCCTCACCACTGCAAACACAGCTAGAGTTTCTTCCATGGGATTTCAGTGTGGTTACACATACTGACGACCTTTCAGGAACACTTCAAAGTGATTACATACCGTAGGAAAATTTCCCTTTAGGTTCAGGATTGCCTGGGGGAATAGAGTCATGATCCCTCTCTACATTAAATATCAACACCATTGCAGATGAAAAGTGATGCCTGTCTGACCTGAACAGCCAGCTCACTGGGTCAGGAGTCTGACTGGGAAGTGAATGACTTTCTTGCTGGCCTGCCAACGGAGCTGAGGTGGTTCCCTCCCTTTCCCCTGAAAAGATGTCAGTGCTTTTCACTGAGAGCTCCTCCACATGCCTCTATCAAGGCTTGGACCTCTGCCCACAATGAGGTACTGTATTTACCCACCTGCTTTATCCGCAGACAGTTTTTACCTATGGACACCTTCCCTACTGGCCTGAAGCCTGAGTTGTTCAACCCAGTAAATAAAATACTGGGAGGAAAATAAATTAAAAATAGTGCACACTACTGGGGAACAAGATAAGTTTCAAGAGATCTCTATCATTCCAAACCCACAGGAGATAGCGAACCTGCTCACACACCAAACACATTGCTACTACAACCAGCATTTGAAAAAGCCATTATTATACAGACTCTATAACAAAGGAACTTGTACAGTCTTCACTCCAGAAAGTACCCAGAGTCAAATTAGGTTACAAAAACTATAATCATTAAACTTGCATCTTCAAGGGGAAAAAAAGAAATTTGAAAAACCAGTTGAACTGAAATAATTTCAAAAATTAATTAGAAAAAATAGTGTACCAAAATAAGAAGGAACCAGAATGGTAACTCTGGCAGTATGACAAAACAGGGTTGTATAACACTCCCAAAAGATTATACTACTCTCCAGCAATGAATCCAACTCAACATGAAATCCTTTAAATGCAAGATAAAGAATTCAAACCGTCGATTATTAAGTTACTCAAGAAGATACAATAGAAAGGTAAAAACCAAAAAATAAAAATTTACAATGTAAATGAAAAAATTTTTAAGAGATAGATATTTTAAAGAAAAACCAATCAGAACTTCTGGAAATGAAAGACACATTTCCATAATTTAAAAATGCAGTAGAAAATTTTAACAACAAGCTATATGAAGTAGAAGAAATAATTTCAGAGCTTGAAGAAAAGGTTTTTGAATTAACCCAGTCAGATAAAAATAAAGAAATAAATTAGCAAAGTCTTAAAGAAATGTGGGATTATGTAAAATAACAAAATTTAAGAATCATTGGTATTCATGAGGAAGAAGAAAAAGCAAAAAGTTCAGAAAAATAATTTGAGGAAATAATTGAGGAAAACTTCCCTGGCCCTGCTAGAGATATAGACATCCAAATACAAGAAACCCAAAAAACTCCTGGGAGATTCATTGCAAAAAAGATACCACCTAGGCATATAATCATCAGGCTATCCAAAGAATGAAGGAAAGAATTCTAAAGGCAGTGAGACAAAACCATCAGATAGCATATCGTGGAAAACCTATGAGACTAACAGCAGACTTCTCAGCAGAAACGTTACAGGCCAGAAGGAATTAAGGTACTATCTTTAGCCTTCCTAAACAGAAAAACTGTCAGCCAAGAATTTTGTATCCAGAAAAGCTAAGTTTCATAAATAAGAAATAAAGTATTTTTCAGATAAGCAAATGTTGAGGGAATGTATCACCACCAAACCAGCTCTATAAAAATGTTAAAATTAGTTCTAAGTCTTGACACCAAAGGTCGGTATGCATCAGAATAGAACCTCTTGAAAGCATAAAACTCATAGGGCCTATAAAACAATAATGCAATGAAGAAACCAGTGTATCTAGGTAACAATCAACAGAATGAATGGAACAGTACCTCACATCTCAATATTAATGTTGAATGTAAATGGTCTAATGGTCACTTAAAAGATATGGATTGATAAAATCGATAAAAAAATCACTAACCAAATATCTGCTGTCTTCAAAAGACTCACCTAACACAAAAGGATTATTGTAGATATAAGGTAAAGAGGTGGAAAAAAGATATTGCATACAAATGAAAACCAAAAGTCAACAGGAGTAGCTATTCTTTTACCAGATAAAACAGACTTTAATACAACAGCAGTAAAAAAAGGCAAAGAAGGCTATTATATAATAGTAAAATGATCAATCCAACAAGAAGATATTACAATCCTAAATATATATGCACCAAACTCTGGAGCTCCAGAGAATAGATTTTAGGTCCTCCTACCAGCAAAAAAAAAAAAAAAAAGAAAAGTAACTATATGAGATAATGTAATGTGAATTTGCCTGACTGTTAGTAACCAATATGCATACATTTATCAAAGTACACTATACCCCTCAAATATATACAATAAAAAATCTTAAACAGCCATTGCTATTCCTAAGCTGAAAAGCAGTGGGAAGAAACAGCTATTGGCAAGAGCTATGTAGGTGGGGACCACCTGACAGGATCACTGATTTTTAACAGAGAAACACAAGCACTGTCAGTGAGCCAATAGGAAGAGAGTCAGAAAAATAAATCCCCCTACTTATCTTGCCTGCTGCGCTCTGATCTCCCACCAGTGCTTCCACCTGGCCAAATCCAACCATAAACCAGAGGCCATAGGCTTTAAACTCTCTGGATACAAAGTGGAAAAGACATCTGGAGAGACAGATAGGAAATATCCAACAAATGGGGCATCTGCATTTTATATATGTGTGTATATATATGGGAGAGAAATCCCATGATAAAGGAATTGGTAAAAAATAAAGTATAGATTAGGGGATACATCCACTGGAAAATGGCTTCTGAAGAGGCTGAAAGAAGCTGTTTGTATTGTAGGAAAAGGAAGAGGCATTCAGGGATGTAGACCAGAAGGAGGGACTCTTCCTCTCAAACCTTCATCAAAACAGAGAAAACCATCTAAGAGTGCTTCCCATGGGACTAGGGGCTGAGTAATTCTGTTCCCTAAGTTGTGTTTGATACTCCTCTAAAATCCTGGGCAAGGAGGGGGTCATTTGGCGTGGTGGTGAAAACATTTCAAGTATTGGAGTACACAGGAAGAAAATTTGAAGAAGCCTCATGGAGCACATAGGGAGTAACAGAGAATGAAGAGAGCATCTTGGGGCTCCAATTTGTTCAACAGCCCAAACCCCACAGGAGTGAACAAGATGTATTCTCAGCAACAAAGGGATAAAAGAGAGGTATAGCCAAGAGAACAGAAGCACCTACAGAAAGCAGTTCCATTTAGAGAGGATCTGTCCTGGATCTCCTAGCAGGGAGGAACCAAGAGGCCAGAGGTGAGAAATTGTTTCCTTTTCTGTTCTTGGGTCTCTCCCTGGTTGCCCCTGCCTCTTCTTCTCCTTCCTCCCTGGCTTTCTTAGCTTGATTCTTCCAACACTGGCCCTCTTTTCCCCTCATCTGTGCAGAGACAAAGGCCTGAGACCTGGAGAAAACATGAGAAAAGTGAGTCTGAGCTCTTTCCTGGACTTGCTGGAGAGAACAGAAATCCCTACCAGTGAAAGTGAAAAGACACCCCTGCCACGTGGAGTCTGACACAGAGGAAGAGCTCTATAAATACTGAAGGAATGGTGAAAGCAGGAGATCCTGCCACTTAAATCACAGATCTGAGACATCCAAAAAAAATAGTTATTGAATTCGCCAATGCCCAACTTTAAAAGAAAAATTAAGGACTAGAAATAAACATCAAATCACCTAGATAAATAAAAAACATTTCTCAGAAAAGGATTAGCTAGTGCCATAAGAGAGAGAACTCTAGAGACACTTTGAAGTTCAGAGCTAGACAAGATGTTGGCTTTCAGCATTTCTTTTGTATTGTTTTGAAAATTCTAAATATTTTAATAATATGCAAAATAAAAATAAAAGTGTACATTATTCAAAACTATCATGATAGGTAATACATTTTTCTGCCAAAAAGAAAATTTGAAAACGACAAGAATTTACTAAAAAGCGACTAGCTTTGGAAAGTAGTACTGTAAAACAACTGTATTTTGGAAAACATTTTCTTAAAACTATAATAATCAGATGGTTTATTAGGCAACAATAGCCAATTGGAAAATATAATGGGGGGTAAAAAGTAACAATAATGGAAAAAAATCCAAAAATACTTATGAAAAAGGAAAAACATATTGCTGAATGGAAAAAATAAATAAGATAATGACATCACTTTTTCCACAATCAATTTACATGTTTTAATATAACACTTAAAAATTATGACAAGTTTTATTAATTTTTTTTTTAATTTTTTATTGGATTATAGGTTTTGGGGTACATGAGCAGAGCATGCAAGACAGTTGCGTAGGTACACACATGGCAGTGTGCTTTGCTTTGCTTCTCCCCTTCACCCACATATGGCATTTCTCCCCAGGCTATCCCTCCCCACCTCCCCCTCCCACTGACCCTCCCCTTTTCCCCCCAATAGACCCCAGTGTTTAGTACTCCCCTCTCTGTGTCCATGTGTTCTCATTTTTCATCACCCACCTATGAGTGAGAATATGCGGTGTTTCATTTTCTGTTCTTGTGTCAGTTTGCTGAGGATGACGTTCTCCAGATTCATCCATGTCCCTACAAACGACACAAACTCATCATTTCTGATTGCTGCATAATATTCCATGGTGTATATGTGCCACATTTTCCCAATCCAGTCTGTTATCAATGGGCATTTTGGTTGATTCCAGGTCTTTGCTATTGTAAACAGTGCTGCAATGAACATTCGTGTACATGTGTCCTTATAGTAGAACAATTTATAGTCTTTTGGATATATACCCAGTAATGGGATTGCTGGGTCAAATGGAATTTCTATTTCTAAGGCCTTGAGTAACCGCCACACTGTCTTCCACAATGGTTGAACTAATTTACACTCCCACCAACAGTGTAAAAGTGTTCCTTTTTCTCCACATCCTCTCCAGCATCTGTTGTCTCCAGATTTTTTAATGATCGCCATTCTAACTGGCGTGAGATGGTATCTCAATGTGGTTTTGATTTGCATCTCTCTCAGAACCAGTGACGATGAGCATTTTTTCATATGATTGTTGGCCTCATATATGTCTTCTTTCGTAAAGTATCTGTTCATATCCTTTGCCCAGTTTTGAATGGGCTTGTTTGTTTTTTTCCTGTAAATCTGCTTGAGTTGTTTGTAAATTCTGGATATCAGCCCTTTGTCAGATGGGTAGACTGCGAAAATTTTTTCCCATTCTGTTGGTTGCCGATCCACTCTAGTGACTGTTTCTTTTGCCGTGCAGAAGCTGTGGAGTTTCATTAGGTCCCATTTGTCTATTTTGGCTTTTGTTGCCAATGCTTTTGGTGTTTTGTTCATGAAGTCCTTGCCTACTCCTATGTCCTGGATAGTTTTGCCTAGATTTCCTTCTAGGGTTTTTATGGTGCCAGGTCTTATGTTTAAGTCTTTAATCCATCTGGAGTTAATTTTAGTGTAAGGTGTCAGGAAGGGGTCCAGTTTCTGCTTTCTGCACATGGCTAGCCAGTTTTCCCAACACCATTTGTTAAACATGGAATCCTTGCCCCATTGCTTGTTTTTGTCAGGTTTATCAAAGATTGTATAGTTGTATGTATGTTGTGTTGCCTCCGGTGCCTCTGTTTTGTTCCATTGGTCTATATCTCTGTTTTGGTACCAGTACCATGCTGTTTTGATTACTGTAGCCTTGTAGTATAGTTTGAAATCCGGTAGTGTGATGCCCCCCGCTGTGTTCTGTTGCTTAGAATTGACTTGGCTATGCGGGCTCTCTTTTGGTTCCATATGAAGTTCATGGTGGTTTTTTCCAGTTCTGTGAAGAAAGTCAGTGGTAGCTTGATGGCGATAGCGTTGATTCTGTAAATTACTTTGGGCAGTATAGCCATTTTCACGATGTTAATTCTTCCTAACCATGAACATGGAATGTTTCTCCATCTGTTTGTGTCCTCTCTGATTTCGTCGAGCAGTGGTTTGTAGTTCTCCTTGAAGAGGTCTCTTACGTTGCCTGTGAGTTGTATTCCAAGGTATTTTATTCTTTTTGTAGCAACTGTGAATGGCAGTTCACTCTTGATTTGGATTTCTTTAAGTCTGTTATTGGTGTAGACGAATGCTTGTGATTTTTGCACATTGATTTTATATCCTGAGACTTTGCTGAAGTTGTTTATCAGTTTCAGGAGTTTTTGGGCTGAGGCGATGGGGTCTTCTAGGTATACTATCATGTCGTCTGCAAATAGAGACAATTTGGCTTCCACCTTTCCTATTCGAATACCCTTTGTTTCTTTTTCTTGCCTGATTGCTCTGGCTAGAACTTCCAGTACTATATTGAATAGGAGTGGTGAGAGAGGGCATCCTTGTCTAGTGCCAGATTTTAAAGGGAATGCTTCCAGTTTTTGCCCATTCAGTATGATATTGGCTGTTGGTTTGTCATAAATAGCTTTTATTACTTTGAGATATGTTCTATTGATACCGAGTTTATTGAGGGTTTTTAGCATAAAGGGCTGTTGAATTTTGTCAAATGCCTTCTCTGCGTCAATTGAGATAATCATGTGGTTTTTGTTTTTGGTTCTGTTTATGTGGTGAATTACGTTGATAGACTTGCATATGTTGAACCAGCCTTGCATCCCTGGGATGAATCCTACTTCATCATGATGAATAAGTTTTTTGATTTGCTGTTGCAATCGGCTTGCCAATATTTTATTGAAGATTTTTGCATCTATGTTCATCATGGATATTGGCCTGAAGTTTTCTTTTCTTGTTGGGTCTCTGCCGGGTTTTGGTATCAGGATGATATTGGTCTCATAAAATGATTTGGGAAGGATTCCCTCTTTTTGGATTGTTTGAAATAGTTTTAGAAGGAATGGTACCAGCTCCTCCTTGTGTGTCTGGTAGAATTCGGCTGTGAACCCGTCTGGACATGGCCTTTTTTTGTGTGGTAGGCTCTTAATTGCTGCCTCGACTTCTGACCTTGTTATTGGTCTATTCATAGTTTCAGCTTCCTCCGGGTTTAGGTTCGGGAGGACACAGGAGTCCAGGAATTTATCCATTTCTTCCAGGTTTACTAGTTTATGCGCATAGAGTTGTTTGTAATATTCTCTGATGATGGTTTGAATTTCTGTGGAATCTGTGGTGATTTCCCCTTTATCATTTTTTATTGCATCTATTTGGTTGTTCTCTCTTTTATTTTTTATCAATCTGGCTAGTGGTCTGTCTATTTTGTTGATCTTTTCAAAAAAACAGCTCTTGGATTTGTTGATTTTTTGAAGGGTTTTTCGTGTCTCAATCTCCTTCAGCTCAGCTCTGATCTTAGTTATTTCTTGTCTTCTGCTGGGTTTTGAGTTTTTATGATCTTGCTCCTCTAGCTCTTTCAATTTTGACGATAGGGTGTCAATTTTGGATCTCTCCATTCTCCTCATATGGGCACTTATTGCTATATACTTTTCTCTAGAGACTGCTTTAAATGTGTCCCAGAGGTTCTGGCATGTTGTTTCTTCGTTCTCATTGGTTTCGAAGAACTTCTTTATTTCTGACATCATTTCATTGTTTACCCAGTCAACATTCAAGAGCCATTTGTCAGTTCCCATGAAGCTGTGCGGTTCTGGGTCTGTTTCTGAATTCTGAGTTCTAACTTGATTGCACTATGGTCTGAGAGGCTGTTTGTTATGATTTCAGTTGTTTTGCATTTGTTGAGCAGTGCCTTACTTCGAATTATGTGGTCAATTTTAGAGTAGGTGTGATGTGGTGCTGAGAAGAATGTGTATTCTGTGGATTTGGGGTGGAGAGTTCTGTAAATGTCTATCAGGTTTGCTTGCTCCAGGTCTGAGTTCAAGCCCTGGATATCCTTGTTGATTTTTTGTCTGGTTGATCTGTCTAATATTGACAGTGGAGTGTTAAAGTCTCCCACTATTATTGTGTGGGAGTCTAAGTCCTTTTGTAAGTCATTAAGAACTTGCCTTATGTATCTGGGTGCTCCTGCATTGGGTCCATATACTTTTAGGATCGTTAGCTCTTCTTGTTGTATCGATCCTTTTACCATTATGTAATGGCCTTCTTTGTCTCTTTTGATCTTTGTTGCTTTAAAGTCTATTTTATCAGAGATGAGAATTGCAACTCCTGCTTTTTTTTTTTTTTTTTGCTTTCCATTTGCTTGGTAAATCTTACTCCATCCCTTTATTTTGAGCCTTTGTGTATCCTTGCATGTGAGATGGGTTTCCTGGATACAGCACACTGATGGGTTTTGGATTTTTATCCAATTTGCCAGTCTGTGTCTTTTGATTGGTGCATTTAGTCCATTTACATTTAGGGTTAATATTGTTATGTGTGAATTTGATACTGCCATTTTGATGCTAAGTGGCTGTTTTGCCTGTTAGTTGTTGTAGATTCTTCATTATGTTGATGTTCTTTAGCATTCAGTGTGATTTTGGAATGGCTGGTACTGGTTGATCCTTTCTATGTGTAGTGCCTTTTTTAGGAGCTCTTGTAAAGCAGGCCTGGTGGTGACAAAATCTCTGAGTATTTGCTTGTTCGCAAAGGATTTTATTTTTCCTTCACTTCTGAAGCTCAGTTTGGCTGGATATGAAATTGTGGGTTGAAAGTTCTTTTCTTTAAGAATGTTGAATATTGGCCCCCACTCTCTTCTGGCTTGTAGTGTTTCTGCCGAGAGATCTGCTGTGAGTCTGATGGGCTTCCCTTTGTGGGTGACCCGACCTTTCTCTCTGACTTCCCTTAGTATTCTCTCCTTTATTTCAACCCTATTGAATCTGACGATTATGTGCCTTGGGGTTGCTCTTCTTGCGGAATATCTTTGTGGTGTTCTCTGAATTTCCTGCAATTGAGTGTTTGCCTGTCTTGCTAGGTGGGGGAAATTTTCCTGGATGATGTCCTGAAGAGTATTTTCCAGCTTGGATTCATTCTCTTCGTCCCCTTCTGGTACACCTATCAAACGTATGTTAGGTCTTTTCACATAGTCCCACATTTCTTGGAGACTTTGTTCATTCCTTTTTGCGCTTCTTTCTCTAATCTTGGTTTCTCATTTTATTTCATTGAGTTGATCTTCGACTTCAGATATTCTTTCTTCTGCTTGGTCAATTCGGCTATTGAAACTTGTGTTTGCTTCGCGAAGTTCTCGTATTGAGTTTTTCAGCTCCTTTAATTCATTCATAGTCCTCTCTAAGGTATCCATTCTTGTTATCATTTCCTCGAATCTTTTTTCAAGGTTCTTAGTTTCTTTGCATTGATTTAATACATGATCTTTTAGCTCACAAAAGTTTCTCATTATCCACCTTCTGAAGTCTAATTCCATCATTTCGTCACAGTCATTCTCTGTCCAACTTTGTTCCCTTGCTGGTGAGGAGTTTTGGTCCTTTCTAGGAGGCGAGGTGTTCTGGTTTCGGGTGTTTTCCTCCTTTTTTCGCTGGTTTCTTCCCATCTTTGTGGGTTTATCCACTTGTCGTCTGCCTAGTTGCTGACTTTTCAATTGGGTCTCTGAGTGGACACCCAGATTGTTGATGATGAAGTATTTCTGTTGCTTGGTTTTCCTTCTACCAGTCTAGCCCCTTCACTGTACTACTACTGAGGTCTGCTCCAGACCCTGCTTCTCTGGGGTGCACCTCTATCAGCTGTGGCACAGCGAGGGATGCTACCAGTTTCTTTTTTTGCTGTCTTTGTCCCAGGATGGGGCCTGCCTAATGTCAGTCTTTTGGATATAGAGGGGTCAGGGCTCTGCTTGAGGAGACAGTTTGTACTTTATAGGGGCTTAATTGCTGAGCTGTGAGCTCTGTTGTTCATTCAGGGCTGTTAGGCTGCTATGTTTGATTCTGCTGCAACAAAGCTCATTAAAAAAACCCGTTTTTTCTCAAATGCTCTGTGTTGAGGGGTTTGGGCTTTATTTTTGGATGTCCGTTGAGGTCCTGCCAGCTAGGACACAGACTAGCCACTGTTTGTCTGCCGAGGCTCCGCCCTGCTGTTGTGACGCTTGCCCTGGCTCTGCTGTTCTGCTGTTCTCTGCCACGCCCTGCAGCGGAGTCTCTCTGTTGTAGCGGGTTGTCTCAGCAATGGCAGGCTGCGTCAGCAGTGGGCGTGTATCTCAGTAGGGACGGGTTGCCTCGGCAATGGCTGGCTGCATCAGCAATGGGCGTGTATCTCAGTTTGGGCGGGTTGCCTCGGGAATGGTGGCCGCCCCTCCCCCTCAGAGCATCTCAGGCCATCTGCACGGGGCTTGTTTGAAATCACGGTTTTGTTCGTCCCACTGGGCCAACCCTAACGCTCTGTTCCTGCAATCCCCTGGGCTGGCCCACTGTCCAAGTCTAGCTCAGTCTCAAGTCCAGCCCCCTCACGTCTCCGGTTGCCGGTTCAACGGGGCACCCAGACAAGCGCACCCTGTGGGGAGCGCTGGGTAGGGCCGGCCGCCGCCACCCCGGCTGCCAGCTTCTCCAGGCGGAATATCTGCCTGGCGTCCCGCATCTCCTCTTCACTTGGGAATTTCCCTGTTCCGTGGGCAACAAAGATCAGTCTGGAAATGCAGCTCAGACTCACCTCTTCGCAGACACAACGAGAACTCCAATCCTGGGTTGTTCTCACAGCGCCATCTTGAGTCCTCCCTCAAGTTTTATTAATTTTTAAAAAGTTATTTGAAGTTAGTATTAAGAATCATTTCTACAAAATAGCAAATAAATCAATTCAATTGGTACTGACACTAAAACCCGAAAAGATTGTGCAGGCAGGCAGTGATCTTTGAATATATTTTTAAATGTAATATATGATTAAAATGGCATTGCAAACTAATGGAGATGAAAGGGCTAATTTACTGAATGGTACTGGAACAATGGTCTATTTATTTGTAGAGGAAAATTAATTTAGAGACTTTCTCACTTTATAGTTTAAAAATTCTTTTTTAAATAAAGTTTGTAAAGAAAACACAAATAAATGCTTATTAAAATACTGAATTTACCTTATTAAAAGCTTAATAGCCATAAAATAATTAATTTTAAAAGTACAAATGTTAGGACTACATAAAAATTTAAATGTGGCCCAGTGCAGTGGCTCATGTGTGTAATCCCAGCACTTTGAGAGGCAGAAACAGGCGGATTACTTGAGCCCAGGAGTTTGAGACCAGCCTGAGCAACAGGGGGAAATACCATCTCTACATGAAATACAAAAATTAGCCAAGCCTGGTGGTGCACGCCTGTAGTCCTAGATACTCAGGAGGCTGAGGTGGGAAGATTGCTTTGGCCCATGAGGTCAAGGCTGCGGTGAGCTATGATCATGCCACTGCACTCCAGCCTGAGTGAAAGAGACCCTGTCTTAAAAAAAAAAAAGTTTAAAGGTATGCAAGTGCATGCATAATACACTTTTTAAAGGATAAATGGAAGATAATAGAAAATGAACTAGAGGAAATTTTCCCAGAAAATTCAACAGATAGAAGTAATATTCTTATGAGAGGTAATATAGGCCAATTCCATTGCTACTTACAAGCTTTTGGCAATAAATTTGGGAAGGATACCAAGTGGTTTGGGAATGTGCTGAATTTTACTTTTTCTTTTCCCAATTAATCAGGAGTTGACGATCCCATGAACAGGGCTGTCTCCATGATAGGAAAGCATGCACTGTGTCTGTAGGGTAAAAGTGGGAAGACAGGTTTGTGGAGTGGCACAACAGGACTGACTGTGTGTGGGCTGCCCCACATTTTTTCAGGGGATGCTTATGTGACAGTCGGCATTGTGAAAGAGTTACCAAGCCACCCACACCCTTAGCACTGTTCTGGATGGGAGACGAGAGAAGACAGGCTTCTTCCCATGCTATATACCTCTAGAGGAGCCCTGGAGCAAGACCAGGTTGGGTTTATAAACTTTTGAAATTTCATATGGTTGCCAGCTTATTTCTTTCACTTGTTTACTGTCATATCTGATGTGTTTTTATACAATTTTGTATTTAGTTATAACATTGGTAGGAATTGTGAATAACAAGATAATACTGTGAACCCCTCTCCTTCATTCCCTCTAACTTGTTTTCTCTTCATTTTTCCCCATAGCCTCTTGCATTCCTTTATTTTCTACCTTGTCCTACAGCTATCACATGAACAGGCTTCTCTCTTTGTGTGCGACTGTAACAAAATTTCAGTTTTAAAAACTGAATTCAGGTGTCCACTCAAATGAGAGGAGATTTTTTTTATGCTGAACCTCAGCAAAGTACTTTTCTTTTTATTGTTTCCCCCATGAACCCATCAGTCTGGGAGAGCATTGGGAGTAGAAATTATGTCGCCTGGGATGCTGATTTTTTCTGTATTATATAAAATGTATGTAAATATCTCTTCATTTGGGCTGGGGTTTGCATTGTCCCCTTGGCTGTCAACCGAAGGGAGAGGCCAGTGGTCAAGCAGCCCTCACCTTGCCTAGCAGGAACAGAGACCCCAGCCACTCTGTGTGGGCAAGGTACTGTCAAGACAAGACTTCCAGGAGGAGGTGGGGGCAAAGGAGGTGGTGGGAACTCTTGGAAGGGAAGAAGTATCTGTTTTTCTCACGTGGAGTGTTTACACCTTGCTGTAACATTTGAACTTTCACAAGAGATGTAATAAAATTTTGATAATAAAATTAACCATAATAAGCATGAAAAAGAAATAGTATCCTCAAGATATAGTGAAACTCATATATATTAATACGGTTGTGCTGCCAGATTCCATGGTAAGCACTTTATTATTATTATTATTATTATTATTATTATTATTATTTTAATAGTTTTGGGAGAACAGGTGGTGTTTGGTTACATGGATAAGTGCTTTAGTGATAATTTCTGAGATTTTGATGCACCCATCACCCAAGTAGTATACACTGCAATGATAAGCACTTTAAAAACATTATTTTCTTTAGTACTACAAGATGGGCATATGTAGAAAATAGATAATAAATAATAAATAGTAAGATAAAATGGAAAATTAATGTGTAAGAATATAAATGGAAAAATGACTGCTTGAAAATGTTAAAGTTTACTAAACAAAGTGAATACTAAAACAAAATTGATGTTTCCATTTTCATTCTATTATATCAATAGAATAATTTATAGATATTTTACATTAAAATTCCCAATTTTGGCATGGGCATGATGAATTAGACACACGAACAAATTGTGGGTGTGTAAAGTACCACAATGTATCTATGAAACAACATTTTAGTGTATATCAGGAGCATTCAAAATCCCCATACCCTCATACGAAGTCAGAGTAACCCCTCTAAAAGACAATAGGCTTGTCAAGTCAATATCTCTTCATTCCAGTTGACCCAGCAGTTCAGTTCTTGGAAATTATTATGTGGATAAACGTATACATATGCATAAATACATAAGAAAAAGTACATTTACTGCATCATTTTTTATAGTAGAAAATATACTGGAAGCAGATAAAACATCCAACAAAAGGGACAACCTACAGAATCTTTAAGAAAGCGAGGTTACATTTACTTTTTATGGGTGGATTTGTCTGTGGGCCTATTGACACCTACTGGAGGAAGAAACATGTCTGATAACTTCTCAGTGTTTTCTTGCAAACCTTTTTCTGTTTCAAACTCATGTGTTTACTGAAAAGAAACAGTTAATGATGAGAGAAAGGGAGAAAGTATTGGCAAACTCTCTGACAAAGGCATTAATAACCAGAATATATAAGGAACTCTAACAACTCAGTAGGAAAAACATAGATAATTGAATTAAAAAGTGAGCAGAATATTTGAATAGATATCTCTAAAGAAGATGCACAAATGGCCAATAGTTATATTAAAAACTGTTCAAGATCACCAATCAATGGGGAAATGAAAATCGAAACCACAAGAGATATCATTTCATTCCAGTTAGAATGGCTATTATCAAAAAGACAAAAATAGCAAATGCAAGCAAGGGTGCAGAGAAAGGGGAATTCATGTACACTGTTGGTGGGATTGTAAAGTAGTACAGCGATATGGAAAACAATATGGAGGTTCCTCAAAAAACTAAAAAGAGAACTACCATATGGTACAGCAGTTCCACTGCTGGGTTTATATGCAAAAGAAGGAGATCAGTATTTAGAAAATATATCTGCACTTTTATGTTAATTGCAGTACTATTCACAATAGCCAAGATATGGAATCAACCTAAGTTTCATGAATGGATAAAGAAAACAGGAGATATGTATAGAGAGATATATAGATATATATACACTATATATACACACACCATATATAGTATATAGAGAGAGTATATATATATCCAATGTGATACACACACACACACACACACACACACACACACACGCACACACACAGAGGACTATTAATCAGCCCCAAAAAGGAATAAAATCCTCTTTGCAGAAACATGGATGGAACTGGAGGTTATTATGCTAAGTTAAATAAGCACGGAAAGACAAATATTACATGTTTTCACTCATGTTTGAGAAACTGGAGGTTAATGTGTTAAGTGAAATAAACAAAGCACAGAAAGACAGATATTACATGTACTTACTCATGTTTGGGAGCTTAAGAAAAAATGGATCTTCTGGAAGTAGTGAATAGAACAGTGTTACCAGAGGCTGGAAAGAGCGGAGGTAGAAGAAAAGTGGAGGGTAGTTAGTGGGTACAAAAATATAGTTAGGTAGAAGAAGTAAGTTCTAGTATTCAATAGGACAGTAGGAAAATTATAGTTAGTAATTTACTGTATGTTTCAAAATCACTAAAAGAGAATAATTGTAATGTTCCTAACACAAAGGAAAGACAAATGCTTGAGGTGATGGATATCCTAATTACACTGATTTGATTATTACATATTGTATACGTGTATCAAAATGTCACATCACATGTACCTCGAAAACATCTAAAACTATGATATATCAATTCTAAAAATACCAAAAAATATCTCATTAAACTATAGGACATCTAAGTGGTAGAAAATAATACAACTTAACAGCAGAACAGCAGTAAGTCATATGTATATGTTAATATGGAATAGTCTCCAAAATATTAAGTTAAAAAAGAAAAGGAAAGAAAAAAAGGAGAAGGGTATGCTAACATTTGATTTTGTGTTTTATAAAAATTATATATATATGTATGTTTTTATCCATGCATAAACTATTACAGGAAGGACTCCCACGGAACACGTTACTGGCTGCTCTGGTGAAAGGAAAGAGATTTGGAAGCCCCAGGCATTAGAATCTTACTTTTCATTGTTCATAGTTTTCTTTTTTTTTTTTTTTTGGGGGGGGGGGAGGAAGGCAGAAAGGAAGGGAATAAGGACGGTAGGGAGGAAGGAAGGGATGAAGGAAGGAAGGAAGGGAGGAAGAGGGGAGGGAGGGAGGGAGGGAGTGAGGGAAGGGAAGAAAGGAAATCAAGCAATGAAAGAGACATTGCTGACCTGGATCTAGAGGTTTACAAGTTGATTTCTTTTTTTTTGAGAGAAGGAAAGAAAAGAAAAAAAAAATAAGTAAAGGAGAGGAAGAAAGAGAAAGAGAAAGAGGGAGAGTAAATGGAAATATTGCTTTATTTTGAAAAAAATTGGGTATTAATAATGGCCAATCAATGTTTCATTTAAACTTATGAGTAGGTGTGATGTGGTATTGACAAGAATGTATATTTTGTGTAATTGAAGTGGAGAGCTCTATAAATATTTATTAAGTTTACTTGTTCTGGATCTGAGTTCGAGTCCTTGATATCCTTATTAATTTTCTGTCTCATTGAATCTAAGTCTCCTATCTGGGTGTTAGGATCGTTAGCTCTTGTTGTTGCATTGATCCTTTTACCACTATATCTTTGTTGCTTTAAAATCTATTTTATCCGATACAAGAATTGCAACTCCTGCTTTTTATTTATTTATTATTTATTTTTGCTCTCCATTTGGTTGGTAAATCTTTCTCCATCCCTTCGTTTTGAGTCTTTGTGTATCTTTGCATGTGAAACAGGTCTGGATGTAACATGCCGTTGGGTTTTGGCTGTGTCTTTTGATTGGGAATTCAGTCAATTTAAATTTAGGGTTACTGCCATTTGATGTTGACTGGCTGTTTTATCCATTTGTTGGTGTAAATTCTTCTTTATGTTGGTGCTCTTTACTTTTTGGTGTATTTTTAGAAAGGCTAATACTGGTTGTTTCTTTCTGTGTGTAATGCTTCTTTCAGAAGCTCTTGTAAAGCAGGCCTGGTGGTAATAAAATCTCTGAGTTCTTGCTTGTTCACAAAAGATTTTATTTTTCCTTCAGTTGTGAAGCTTAGTTTGGCTGGATATGAAATTCTGGGCTGAAGGTTCTGTTCTTTGAGGATGTTGAATATTGGCCCCCACTCTCTTCTGGCCTGTAGAGTTTCTGCCGAGAGATCTGCTGTAAGTCTGATAGGCTTGCCTTTGTGGGTTATCCGACCTTTCTCTCTGGCTGCCCTTAGTATCCTCTCCTTCGTTTCAACCCTGGTGAATCTAACGATTATGTGCCTTGGGGTTGCTCTTCTTGAGGAATATCTTTGTGGTGTTCTCTGTATTACCTGGGGTTGAATGTTGACCTGCTTTGCTAGTTTAGGAAAATTTTCCTGAATAATATCCTGAAGGGTATTTTCCAGCTTGGATTCATTCTCTCCGTCGCATTCAGGTACACCTATCAAACGTAAATTTGGTCTTTTCACATAGTCCCACATTTCTTGGAGACTTTGCTCATTCCTTTTTATCCTTTTTTCTCTAATCTTTTCTTCACGTTTTATTTCATTAAGTTGGACTTTGACCTCTGATATCCCTTCTTCTGCTTGAACAATTTGAGTGTTTAAAGCTGTGCATACTTCTCGGAGTTCCTGTATTGTATTCTTCAGTTCCATTAATTCACTCATACTCCTCTCTAAGTTGTCTATTCTCAATAGGATTTCATCAAACCTTTTTTCAAAGTTCCTAGTTTCTTTACGTTGGGCTACAACATGTTCTTTTAACTCACCGAAGTTTGTTATTATCCATTCCTTGAAGAGTGATTCTGTCATCAGGAGGCGCTCGTTCTCCATCAAGCCTTGTTCCATTGTTGATGTGGAGCTGTGATCATCTTTAGAGGGAGAGGCGTTCTGACTTTGAGTATTCTCAGCTTTTTTATGCTGGTTTCTTCCCGTCATTGTAAATTTATCCTCCTGTCATCTTGAAATTACCAACTTTCAGATTAGGTCTCTTGAGTGGGCGTCCAGGTTGTTAGTTCCCAGGGCCAGAGCAGCGGCGTTAAAACTGATGGTGCTTTTCTGCCCAGGATTCTCCTGTCGGGCTTCCTTCTTGTTTCCATAGTAGGCGACTCTGCCTTCGCGGGGCTCCAAACCTCAGTCAGAAGGGGAACCCGTCCCGTTTACTCTGCTCTGAGAGCTGCCGCGCTGAGGTGCCAGCGGAACCGCTGCGCTGACCACGAGAGTTGCGCTGGCGACTCGTGTGTTTCCACCACTGGGGGATCTTCTGCTCCGTGAGCGACCAGACTTTGTCTGAAAGTGTGGCGTCCTCTAGTTCTCCGCGCCTTCCCTGAGAGCTGCAATCCCGGGATGTTAGCGATCAGCCATCTTGGATTGTTCCCATAGTTTTCACTTTCTTTTCTTTTTTACCATGTGTAGGTATTATATTTTAAAGTAAGATCAAAATTTTATTTAAAGTTTTAAGATGATTATATCTTTTGTATATATAACTTTTGTATCACTTTTGAAATTCTACCCAAAGAAAACAATCCTAAAAGCAAAATACCTGTCAGTAAATGACAGAATAGCCAAATGCAAAAATTTACAGCAACAGTTAAAATTAACAACACACTTTTTAAATAATATTGAGAAGTCTTTGGTTAACTTATTCATCCATGAAATAAACTTTTTGAGTATTTATATCTTAAAACATACTGCTAAAAGACAAAGAAAAGATATAAAATTATCTCTGGATAATGAAGTAAACTGTTTAAAAATAAAACAGAAGTTAGGAAGTAAACCAAATATTAATATTTGTTGTCTGTTAGTGATAAGATTTTAATATATTTGGACATGCTTACTAGACATACAAGTTGTGATGAAATGGTTATTACAACTCTTCTGTTTAGAAGTTTTTTGCTTTTTTTGTTATTCCTCTGTGGTATATTTCCAGAAACCAAATAAAGTTGAGGTTCATTCATGAATAAAAGGAGCTGGTTCACTATTGAGGGTTCTTATCAAGACACTTAACTTTTTTTTTGTATATGCTGGGGTGCAGTGACACGTTACCTGCTCACTGCAACCTCCACCTCCCGAATTCAAGTGATTCTCGTGCCTCAGCCTCCTGAGTAGCTGGGATTACAGATATGCACTACCACACCTGGATTTTTGTATTTTCAGTAGAGATGGGGTTTGCCATGTTGGCCAGGCCAGTCTCGAACTCCTGACCTCAGTTGATCTACCCACCTCAGCCTCCCAAAGTGCTGAGATCACAGGCATGAGCCACCACACCCAGTCCCTTAGCTGAACTTTTAAACATAGCTTCCTGCTATTTCAGGCAGACACTGAGACTGAAGCACCCGTTCCATGGATATGTCCACCAGTGTTACCACTAGCTCCAGCCTCCAGATTTCCCAGTTCGTCCTGATGGGGTTCCCAGGAGTGGCAGCACTGGCTTTCCCTGCCCCTGGCTCTGCTATACCTCTTAGCTCTTGGTGCCAATCTCCTCATCATGATCACCATTCAACATGAGCCCACGCTACACGAACCCATGTACCATTTGCTGGGCATATTGGCAGTAGTGGACATTGGCCTGGCCACTACCATCATGCCGAAGATCCTGGCCATCCTCTGGTTTGATGCCAAGGCCATCAGCCTCCCTGAGTGTTTTTCTCAGATCTATGCCATCCACTGCTTCATCTTCATGGAGTCAGGCATCTTTCTCTGTATGGCAGTGGACAGATACATAGCCATCTGTCGCCCTCTTCAGTACTCTTCCATAGTCACTAAAGCTTTTGTCATCAAAGCCACAGGATTCATGGTGCTCAGAAATGGCCTGTTGACCATCCCAGTGCCTTTACTGGCTGCCCAGAGACACTACTGTTCCAGGAATGAAATCGAGCACTGCCTCTGCTCTAACTTGGGGGTTACCAGCCTGGCTTGTGATTACATCATCATGAACAAATTTTGCCAACTGATGCTAGCATGGGTCTTGGTTGGGAGTGATATGGCTCTGGTATTTTTTTCCTATGCTCTAATCCTTCACGCTGTGCTGAGACTGAATTCAGCGGAAGCAATGTCCAAGGCTCTAAGCACTTGTAGCTCCCACCTCATCCTCATCCTCTTTTTCTACACAGTTATCACTGTAGTGTCTGTCACACACCTTGCAGAGAAAAAGATTTCCCTTATCCCCGTGCTTCTTAATGTGTTGCACAACGTCATCCCCCTGCACTCAACCCCCTGGTTTATGCACTCAGGATGCACAAACTCAGACTGGGCTTTCAGAGGCTGCTTGGGATGGGTAAGGATGTGTCCAAGTAAAGCCAGCTTTAGGAATCCATTAAGATTTTAGGAAATAAAAGAGGTGTTAATTCCCAGTGGAAGGGAGTTATAATTTGTATTTACCACTCCCTAGGAAAAAAAATCATGAAAAATGTCAGCCTCACTAATCAAAATATGTATATTAAAATTACAATAAAATTTTATATTACCCGTAAAGTAAGAAAAGTGAAATTAGTAATATTATATTGCTAATAATAGAAAACAAAGCCTTTAATATTTATGTTTTTCTCTTACATACTTATGTGCTTTTCATATGTAATTTTCATAATAATAAAAAGAAAACAAAAAATGTCTACCCCAAGATTAAGACTCTTATACACAACTGGTAGGACTGTAAACACACCAAAAAGCAATTTGGCAAAATTTATCAAAATGCTTATAAATGTTTAAATTTTCTTAACCAGTAATTCTATTTTAGAAAAATATCCAAAAGGGATGGTCTAAAGGCAAGAAAACAATTATTCATAAAAAATTATTATAATATTACTAATAGGAAACAAAGCCTTAATATTTTCATGTATTTAACTCTTACATACTTATGTACTTTTCATATATTACTTTCTTTTATGTATTTCATCCTCATTTTTTAAATTTTTGTTCTTCATTTAATTTTTACACACAATATCATCAAGCAGCACATCTAAATATAAGGTTAATTAGAGCAAAGATGATCCAGGGTCATCAGTGAGGTTGTGTTAACTGACTCATGAAATATTACTTTTTTAAAGAGGTACATTCATATTTCTCATTTTATCCAGTTTAATTAATTGTACTTTAGGTTCTGGGGTACATGTGCAGATCATGCAGGACTGTTGCATAGGTACACACATGGCAAATTCCTGCCTCCATCCCCCCATCACCTATATCTGGCATTTCTCCTCATGTTATTCCTCCCTGACTTCCCCACCCCCCACTATCCCTCCCTTGTCCCCCGCAACAGACCCCAGTGTGTGATGTTGCCCTCCCTGTGTCTATGTATTCTCATTGTTCAACACCCACCTATAAGTGAGAACATGCGGTGTTTGATTTTCTGTTCTTGTGTCAGTTTGCCGAGAATGATGGTTTCCAGATTTATCTATGTTCCTACAAAGGACACAAACTCATCATTTGTTATGGCTGCATAGTATTCCATGGTGTATATGGGCCACATTTTCCTCATCCAGTCTATCATTGATGGCATTTTGATTGGTTCCAGGTCTTTGCAATTGTAAACAGTGCCACTATGAACATACATGTGCATGTGTCTTCATAATAGAATGATGTATAATCCTTTGGGTATACACCCACTATTGGGATTGCTGGGTCAAATGAAATTTCTATTTCTAGGTCCTTGAGGAAGCACTACACTGTCTTCCATGGTTGAATAGTTTACACTCCCACCAACAGTGTAAAAGTGTTCCGATTTCTTCACATCCTCTCCAACATCTGTTGTCTCCAGATTTTTTAATGATCGCCATTCTAACTGTCATGAGGTGGGGTATCAATGTGGTTTTGATTTGCATTTCTCTAGTAATCAGTGATGATGAGCATTTTTTCATATGTTTCTTGACCTCCTATATGCTTCTTTTGAAAAGTGTCTGTTCATATCCTTCGCCCACTTTTGGATGAGCTTGTTTTTTTCTTGTAAATCTGTTTTAGTTCTTTGTAGATTCTGGATATTAGCCCTTTGTCAGATGGGTAGATTGCAAAAACTTTTTCCCATTCTGTTGGTTGCTGGTTCACTCTAATGATTGTTTCTTTTACTGTACAGAAGCTCTGGAGTTTAATTAGGTCCCATTTGTCTATTTTGGCTTTTGTTGCCCATACTTTTGGTGTTTTAGTCATGAAGTCCTTGCCTATGCCTATGCCTATGCCTAAGTCCTGAATGGTTTTGCCTAGGTTTTCTTCTAGGGTTTTTAGGTGTTAGGTCTTATGTTTAAGTCTTTAATCCATCTCAAGTTAATTTTAGTGTAAGGTGTCAGGAAGGGGTCCAGTTTCTGCTTTCTGCACACTGCTGGCCAATTTTCCCAACAGCATTTATTAAACAGAAAATCCTTTCCCCTTTGCTTGTCCTTGTCAGTTTTGTCAAACATCAGATGGTTGCAGATGTATGGCATTGCCTTTAAGGCCTCTGTTCTGTTCCGTTGGTCTATACCTCTGTTTTGGTACCAGTACCAAGTTGTTTTAACTACTGTAGCCTTGTAGTATAGTTTGAAGTCAGGTAACATGATGCCTCCAGCTTTGTTCTTTGCTTAGGATTGACTTGGCTACGCAGGCTCTCTTTTGATTCCATATGAAGTTTAAGGTGGTTTTTTTCCAGTTCTGTGAAGAGAATTATAAGTAGCTTGATGGGGATAGTGTTGAAGCTATAAATTACTTTGGGCAGTATGGCCATTTTCATGATATTGCTTCTTCCTAACCATGAGCATGGAATGTTTCTCCATCTGTTTGTGTCCTCTCTTATTTCACTAAGCAGTGATTTATAGTTCCCTCGAAGAAGTCTTTTACATTCTTTGTTAGTTTTATTCCTAGGTATTTTATTCTTTTTGTAGCAATTGTGAATGGGAGTTCACTCATGATTTGGTTCTCTGTTAGTCTGTTATTGGTGTACAGAAATGCCTCTGATTTCTGCACATTTATTTTGTATTCTGAGACTTTGCTGAAGTTGCTTATCAGTTTAAGAAGATTTTGGGCTGAGATGATAGGGTCTTCTAAATATACAATCATGTCGTCTGCAAATAGAGACAATTTTACTTCCTCCTTTCCTAATTGAATGCCCTTTTTTTTATTTTTGGCCTGATTGCTCTGACTAGAACTTCCAATACTATATTGAATAGGAGTGGTGAGAAAGGGCATCCTTTTCTAGTGCTGGATTTCAAAGGGAATGCTTCCAGTTTTTACCCATTCAGTGTGATATTGGCTGTAGGTTTGTCATAAATAGTTTTTATTACTTTGAGATATGTTCTTTCAATACCTAGTTTATTGAGAGTTTTTAGCATAAAATGCTGCTGAATTTTGTTGAAGGCCTTCTCTGCATCTATTGAGATAATCATGTGGTTTTTGTCTTTGGTTCTGTTTATGTGGCAAATTATGTTTATAGACTTGCATATGTTGAACCAGCCTTGCATCCCTGGGATGAAGCCTACTTGATCGTGATGGATAAGTTTTTTGATGTGCTGTTGCTGTTGGCTTGCCAGTATTTTATTGAAGATTTTTGCATCGACGTTCATGGATATTGGCCTGAAGTTTTCTTTTTTCGTTGAGTCTCTGCTGATTTCTGATATCAGGATGATGTTGGTCTCATAAAATGATTTGGGAAGGATTCCCTAATTTTGTATTATTTGGAATAGTTTTAGAAGGAATGGTATAAGCTCCTCTTTGTAGGTCTGGTAGAATTCGGCTGTGAACCCATCTGGAACTGGACTTTTTTTGGTTGGTAGGCTATTAATTGCTTCCTGAAATTCAGCCATTGTTATTGGTCTGTTCAAGGTTTCAACTTCTTCCTGGTTTAGGATTCAGAGGATGAAAATGTCCAGGAATTTATCCATTTCTTCCAGGTTTACTGGTTTATATGCATAGAGTTGTTTGTAGTAATCTCTGATGGTAGTTTGTATTTCTGTGAACTCAGTGGTAGTAACCCCTTTTTCATTCTTTATTGCATCTATTTGATTCTTTTTTTTTTAATTTTTTATTGGATTATAGGTTTTGGGGTACATGAGCAGAGCATGCAAGACAGTTGCGTAGGTACACACATGGCAGTGTGCTTTGCTTTTCTTCTCCCCTTCACCCACATTTGGCATTTCTCCCCAGGCTATCCCTCCCCTCCTCCCCCTCCCACTGGCCCTCCCCTTTTCCCCCCAATAGACCCCAGTGTTTAGTACTCCCCTCTCTGTGTCCATGTGTTCTCATTTTTCATCACCCACCTATGAGTGAGAATATGCGGTGTTTCATTTTCTGTTCTTGTGTCAGTTTGCTGAAAATGCTGTTCTCCAGATTCATCCATGTCCCTACAAATGACACGAACTCATCATTTCTGATTGCTGCATAATAATCCATGGTGTATATGTGCCACATTTTTCCAATCCAGTCTATTATCAATGGGCATTTGGGTTGATTCCAGGTCTTTGCTATTGTAAACAGTGCTGCAATGAACATTCGTGTACATGTGTCCTTATAGTAGAACGATTTATAGTTTTTTGGATATATACCCAGTAATGGGATTGCTGGGTCAAATGGAATTTCTATTTCTAAGGCCTTGAGGAATGGCCACACTGTCTTCCACAATGGTTGAACTAATTTACACTCCCACCAACAGTGTAAAAGTGTTCCTTTTTCTCCACATCCTCTCCAGCATCTGTTGTCTCCAGATTTTTTAATGATCGCCATTCTAACTGGCGTGAGATGGTATCTCAATGTGGTTTTGATTTGCATCTCTCTGATGACCAGTGACGATGAGCATTTTTTCATATGACTGTTGGCCTCATATATGTCTTCTTTCGTAAAGTATCTGTTCATATCCTTTGCCCACTTTTGAATGGGCTTGTTTGTTTTTTTCCTGTAAATCTGGTTGAGTTCTTTGTAAATTCTGGATATCAGCCCTTTGTCAGATGGGTAGACTGCGAAAATTTTTTCCCATTCTGTTGGTTGCCGATCCACTCTAGTGACTGTTTCTTTTGCCGTGCAGAAGCTGTGGAGTTTCATTAGGTCCCATTTGTCTATTTCGGCTTTTGTTGCCAATGCTTTTGGTGTTTTGTTCATGAAGTCCTTGCCTACTCCTATGTCCTGGATAGTTTTGCCTAGATTTCCTTCTAGGGTTTTTATGGTGCCAGGTCTTATGTTTAAGTCTTTAATCCATCTGGAGTTAATTTTAGTGTAAGGTGTCAGGAAGGGGTCCAGTTTCTGCTTTCTGCACATGGCTAGCCAGTTTTCCCAACACCATTTGTTAAACATGGAATCCTTGCCCCATTGCTTGTTTTTGTCAGGTTTATCAAAGATTGTATAGTTGTATGTATGTTGTGTTGCCTCCGGTGCCTCTGTTTTGTTCCATTGGTCTATATCTCTGTTTTGGTACAAGTACCATGCTGTTTTGATTACTGTAGCCTTGTAGTATAGTTTGAAATCCGGTAGTGTGATGCCCCCAGCTGTGTTCTTTTTGCTTAGAATTGACTTGGCTATGCGGGCTCTCTTTTGGTTTCATATGAAGTTCATGGTGGTTTTTTCCAGTTCTGTGAAGAAAGTCAATGGTAGCTTGATGGGGATAGCGTTGATTCTGTAAATTACTTTGGGCAGTATAGCCATTTTCACGACATTAATTCTTCCTAACCATGAACATGGAATGTTTCTCCATCTGTTTGTGTCCTCTCTGATTTCGTTGAACAGTGGTTTGTAGTTCTCCTTGAAGAGGTCCCTTACGTTCCTTGTGAGTTGTATTCCAAGGTATTTTATTCTTTTTGTAGCAATTGCGAATGGCAGTTCGCTCTTGATTTGGCTTTCTTTAAGTCTGTTATTGGTGTAGACGAATGCTTGTGATTTTTGCACATTGATTTTATATCCTGAGACTTTGCTGAAGTTGTTTATCAGTTTCAGGAGTTTTTGGGCTGAGGCGATGGGGTCTTCTAGGTATACTATCATGTCGTCTGCAAATAGAGACAATTTGGCTTCCACCTTTCCTATTTGAATACCCTTTATTTCTTTTTCTTGCCTGATTGCTATGGCTAGAACTTCCAGTACTATATTGAATAGGAGTGGTGAGAGAGGGCATCCTTGTCTAGTGCCAGATTTCAACGGGAATGCTTCCGGTTTTTGCCCATTCAGTATGATATTGGCTGTTGGTTTGTCATAAATAGCTTTTATTACTTTGAGATACGTTCCATCGATACCGAGTTTATTGAGGGTTTTTAGCATAAAGGGCTGTTGAATTTTGTCAAATGCCTTCTCTGCGTCAATTGAGATAATCATGTGGTTTTTCATTTTGGTTCTGTTTATGTGGTGAATTACGTTTATAGGCTTGCGTATGTTGAACCAGCCTTTCATCCCTGGGATGAATCCGACTTGATCATGATGAATAAGTTTTTTGATTTGCTGTTGCAATCGGCTTGCCAATATTTTATTGAAGATTTTTGCATCTATGTTCATCATGGATATTGGCCTGAAGTTTTCTTTTCTCATTGGGTCTCTGCCGGGTTTTGGTATCAGGATGATGTTGGTCTCATAAAATGATTTGGGAAGGATTCCCTCTTTTTGGATTGTTTGAAATAGTTTTAGAAGGAATGGTACCAGCTCCTCCTTGTGTGTCTGGTAGAATTCGGCTGTGAACCCGTCTGGACCTGGGCTTTTTTTGTGTGGTAGGCTCTTAATTGCTGCCTCAACTTCAGACCTTGTTATTGGTCTATTCATAGTTTCAGCTTCCTCCTGGTTTAGGCTTGGTAGGACACAGGAGTCCAGGAATTTATCCATTTCTTCCAGGTTTACTAGTTTATGCGCATAGACTTGTTTGTAATATTCTCTGATGATGGTTTGAATTTCTGTGGAATCTGTGGTGATTTCCCCTTTATCATTTTTTATTGCATCTATTTGGTTGTTCTCTCTTTTATTTTTAATCAATCTGGCTAGTGGTCTGTCTATTTTGTTGATCTTTTCAAAAAACCAGCTCTTGGATTTATTGATTTTTTGGAGGGTTTTTCGTGTCTCAATCTCCTTCAGCTCAGCTCTGATCTTAGTAATTTCTTGTCTTCTGCTGGGTTTTGAGTTTTTTTGATCTTGCTCCTCTAGCTCTTTCAATTTTGATGATAGGGTGTCAATTTTGGATCTCTCCATTCTTCTCATATGGGCACTTATTGCTATATACTTTCCTCTAGAGACTGCTTTAAATGTGTCCCAGAGGTTCTGGCACGTTGTGTCTTCGTTCTTATTGGTTTCGAAGAACTTCTTTATCTCTGCTTTCATTTCGTTGTTTACCCAGTCAACATTCAAGAGCCAGTTGTTCAGTTTCCATGAAGCTGTGTGTTTCTGGGTCGGTTTCTGAATTCTGAGTTCTAACTTGATTGCACTATGGTCTGAGAGGCTGTTTGTTATGATTTCTGTTGTTTTGCATTTGTTGAGCAGTGCTTTACTTCCAATTATGTGGTCAATTTTAGAGTAGGTGTGATGTGGTGCTGAGAAGAATGTGTATTCTGTGGATTTGGGGTGGAGAGTTCTGTAAATGTCCACCAGGTTTGCTTGCTCCAGGTCTGAGTTCAAGCCCTGGGTATCCTTGTTGATTTTCTGTCTGGTTGATCTGTCTAGTATTGACAGTGGAGTGTTAAAGTCTCCCACTATTATTGTGTGGGAGTCTAAGTCCTTTTGTAAGTCATTAAGAACTTGCCTTATGTATCTGGGTGCTCCTGTGTTGGGTCCATATATGTTTAAGATCGTTAGCTCTTCTTGTTGTATCGATCCTTTTACCATTATGTAATGGCCTTCTTTGTCTCTTTTGATCTTTGTTACTTTAAAGTCTATTTTATCAGAGATGAGAATTGCAACTCCTGCTTTTTTTTGCTTTCCATTAGCTTGGTAAATCTTCCTCCATCCCTTTATTTTGAGCCTTTGTGTATCCTTGCATGTGAGATGGGTTTCCTGGATACAGCACACTGATGAGTTTTGGATTTTTATCCAATTTGCCAGTCTGTGTCTTTTGATTGGTGCATTTAGTCCATTTACATTTAGGGTTAATATTGTTATGTGTGAATTTGATACTGCCATTTTGATGCTAAGTGGCTGTTTTGCCTGTTAGTTGTTGTACATTCTTCATTATGTTGAAGCTCTTTAGCATTCAGTGTGATTTTGGAATGGCTGGTACTGGTTGATCCTTTCTATGTGTAGTGCCTTTTTTAGGAGCTCTTGTAAAGCAGGCCTGGTGGTGACAAAATCTCTGAGTACTTGCTTGTTCGCAAAGGATTTTATTCTTCCTTCACTTCTGAAGCTCAGTTTGGCTGGATATGAAATTCTGGGTTGAAAGTTCTTTTCTTAAGAATGTTGAATATTGGCCCCCACTCTCTTCTGGCTTGTAGTGTTTCTGCCGAGAGATCTGCTGTGAGTCTGATGGGCTTCCCTTTGTGGGTAACTCGACCTTTCTCTCTGGCTGCCCTTAGTATTCTCTCCTTTATTTCAACCCTGTTGAATCTGACGATTATGTGTCTTGGGGTTGCTCTTCTTGCGGAAAATCTTTGTGGTGTTCTCTGTATTTCCTGCAATTGAGTGTTTGCCTGTCTTGCTAGGTGGGGGAAATTTTCCTGGATGATGTCCTGAAGAGTATTTTCCAGCTTGGATTCATCCTCTTCGTCCCCTTCTAGTACACCTATCAAACGTATGTTAGGTCTTTTCACATAGTCCCACATTTCTTGGAGACTTTGTTCATTCCTTTTTGCGCTTTTTTTTCTGATCTTGATTTCTCGTTTTATTTCATTGAGTTGGTCTTCAACTTCAGATATTCTTTCTTCTGCTTGGTCAATTCGGCTAGTGAAACTTGTGTTTGCTTCGCGAAGTTCTCGTATTGTGTTTTTCAGCTCCTTTAATTCATTCATATTCCTCTCTAAGGTATCCATTCTTGTTATCATTTCCTCGAATCTTTTTTCAAATCTTTTTTCAAGGTTCTTAGTTTCTTTGCATTGATTTAATACATGTTCTTTTAGCTCACAAAAGTTTCTCATTATCCATCTTCTGAAGTTTAATTCCGTCATTTCGTCACAGTCATTCTCCGTCCAGCTTTGTTCCCTTGCTGGTGAGGAGTTTTGGTCCTTTCTAGGAGGCGAGGTGTTCTGGTTTCGGGTGTTTTCCTCCTTTTTGCGCTGGTCTCTTCCCATCTTTGTGGATTTGTCCGCTGGTCGTCTGCGTAGTTGCTGACTTTTCGTTTGGGTCTCTGAGTGGACACCCAGAATGTTGATGATAAAGTATTTCTGTTGCTTTGTTTTCCTTCTACAAGTCTAGCCCCTTCGCTGTATGACTGCTGAGGTCCGCTCCAGACCCTGCTTGTCTGGGGTGCACCTCTAGTAGCTGTGGGACAGCGAGGGATGCTACCAGTTCCTTTTTCTGCTCTCTTTGTCCCAGGATGATGCCTGCCTAATGTCAGTCTTTTGGATATAGAGGGGTCAGGGAGCTGCTTGAGGAGACAGTTTGTACTTTATAGGGGTTTAATTGTTCAGCTGTGCACTCTGTTGTTCACTCAGGGCTGTTAGGCTGCTATGTTTGATTCTGCTGCAACTGAGCTCATTAAAAAACCCCCCCTTTTTTTTTTTTTCCCAAATGCTCTGTGTTGAGGGGTTTGGGCTTTATTTTTGGATGTCCGATCAGGTGTCCTGCACAGCTAGAAGGCAGACTAGCCACTGTTTGGCTGCCGAGGCTCTGCCCTGCTGTTGTGTGATTCGTGCTGTTCCTGCCGGCTCTGCTGTGGTCTCCGCCACGCCCTGCGGCGGAGTCTCTTTGTTGTAGCGTGTTGCCTCAGCAACGGTAGGCTGCATCAGCAGTGGGCGTGTATCTCAGTAGGGATGGGTTGCCTCGGCAACGGCTGGCTGCGTCAGCAGTGGGCGTGTATCTCCGTTGGGGCGGGTTGCCTCGGCAATGGCTGGGTGCGTCAGCAGTGGGCGTGTATCTCAGTTGGGGCGGGTTGCCTCAGTAGTGGTGGACGCCCCTCCCCCACAGAGCGTCTCAGACCGTCTGCTCGGGATAGTTTGAAATTGCGGTTTTGTTCGTCTCACTGGGTATCCCAATTCCTGCAATCCCCTGGGCTGGGCTACTGTCCAAGTCTCATTCAGTCTCAAGTCCAGCCCTCTCAAGTCTCAGGTTGCCGGTTCAACAGGGCACCGGGACAAGCGCGCCCTGTGGTGATTGCTGGGTAGGGCCGGCCGCCGCCGCCCCGGCTGCCGGCTTCGCCAGGCAGACCTACTGCCTGTCGTCCCGTGTCTTTTTTATACTTGGGAGTTTCCCCGTTCTGTGGGCAACAAAAATCAGTCTGGAAATGCAGCACTGACTCACTGTTTGCAGATTCGACAAGAAGAGCTCCAATCCTGGGTTGTTCTCACAGCGCCATCTTGAGTCGAAACCTCTCATCTATTTGATTCTTCTCCATTTTCTTTTTATTTATCTAGCTAGTGGTCTATTTTGTTGATCTTTTCTAAAAACCAGCTCCTGGATTTATTGATTTTTTGAAAGGTTTTTTTGTGTCTCTATCTCCTTCACTTGTGCTCTGAGCTTAGTTATTTATTGTCTTCTGCTAGGTTTTGAGGGTTTTTTTTAATCTTGCTCCTCTAGCTCTTTCAATTTTGATGATAGAGTGCCAATTTTAGATTGTTTTTTTCACTTCTCTGGTGTGCACTTATTGCTATAAATTTACCTCTAGATACTGCTTTAAATGTGTCCCAGAGATTCTGGTATGTTGTGTCTTTGTTCTCATTGGTTTCAAAGAACATCTTTATTTCTGCCTTCATTTCATTGTTTATCCATTCGACATTCAGGAACAGGTTGTTCAGTTTCCATGAAGTTGTGTGGTTATGAGTTAGTGTCTTAATTCTGAGTTCTAATTTGATTGCTCTGTGGTCTGAGAGACTTATGATTTCCGTTCTCTTGCATTTGCTGAGGAGTGATTTACTTCCAATTATGTGGTCAATTTTAGAGCAGATGCAATGCAGTACTGAGAAGAATGGATATTCTGTGGATTTGGGATGGAGATTTCTGTAGATGTCTCTTAGGCCCGCTTGGCCCAGATATGAGTTCAAGTCCTGGATATCCTTGTTAATCTTCTGTCTCGTTGATCTGTCTAATATTGACAGTGGAGTATTAAAGTCTCCCACTATTATTGTGTGAGAGTCTAAGTCTCTTTGTAGGTCATTGAGAACTTGCTTTATTTACTTGGGTGCTCCTGTATTGGGTGTGTATATATTTAGGATCGTTAGCTCTTCTTGATGCATTGATCCTTTTACTGCCATGTAATGCCCTTCTTTGTCTCTTTTGATCTTTGTTAGTTTAAAGTCTATTTTATCAGAAACTAGGATTGCAACTCCTGCTTTTTTTTTCTCTCCATTTGCTTGCTAAATCTTACTCCAACCCTTTATTTTTAGCCTATGTGTATCTTTGCACATGAGATAGGTTTCCTGAATACAGCACACCAATGGGTCTTGACTTTTTATCCAATTTGCCAGTTTGTGTCTTTTTGATTGGGGCACTTAGCCCATTTATATTTAAGGTTAATATTGTTATGTGAGAATTTGATCCTGCCATTTTGATCCTAGCTAGATGTTTTGCCTGTTAGTTGACGCATTTTTTTTCATTGCGTCAGTGGTCTTTACCATTTGGTATGTTTTTGGAGTGGTTGGTACTGGTTTTTCCTTTCCTTGTTTAGTGCTTCTTTCAGCAGCTCTTGTAAGGCAGACCTGGTGGTGACAAAAGCTCTCAGCAATTGCTTTCCCATAAAGGATTTTATTTCTCCTTTGCTTATGAAGCTTAGTTTGGCTGGATATGAAATTCTAGGTTGAAAATTCTTTTCTTTAAGAATGTCGAATATTGGCCCCCACTCTCTTCTGGCTTGTAGGGTTTCTGCAAAGAGATCTGCTGTGAGTCTGATGGGCTTCCCTTTGTGGGCAACCTGATCTTTCTCTCTGGCTGTCCTTAGCAGTTTTTCCTCCATTTCAACCCTGGTGAATCTGACAATTATGTGCCTTGGGGTTGCTCTTATTGAGGAATATTTTTGTGGTGTTCTCTGTACATCCTGGACTTGAATGTTGGCCTGCCTTGCTAGGTTGGGGATGTTCTCCTGGATAATATCCTGAAGAGTGTTTTCCAGCTTGGATTCATTCTCTCCATCACATTTAGATACACCTATTAAATGTAGATTAGGTCTTTTCACGTAATCCCATATTTCTTGGAGGCTTTGTTCATTTCTTTTCACTCTTTTTTCTCTATTCTTGCCTTCTCATTTTATTTCATTGAGTTGACCTTCAATCTCTGATATCCTTTCTTTTGCTTGGTGGATTTTAGCTATTGAAACTTGTGCATGCTTTGCAAAGTTCTCTTGCTGTGTTTTTCAGCTCCATCAAGTTGTTTATACTCTTCTCTAAGCTGTTTATTCTAGTTAGCATCTCATCTAACCTTTTTTCTAGGTTCTTAGTTTCTTTGCATTGGGTTAGCACATGTTCTTTTAGCTGAGAAGTGTGTTATTACCCACCTTCTGAAGCCTGTTTCTGTCAATTCATCGGATTCATTCTCCATCCATCTTTAATCCCTTGCTGGTGAGGAGCTGTAATCCCTTGGAGGAGGAGAGGCATTCTGCTTTTTGGTGTTTTCATCCTTTTTGTGCTGGTTTCTTCCCATCTTAGCGGCTTTATGTACCTGTGTTCTTTGTAGTCAGTGACTTTCATATGGGGTCTCTGAGTGGATATCCTTTTTATTGATGTTGAAGCTATTTCCTTCTGTTTCTTAGTTTTCCTTCTAACAGTCTGGCCCCTCCACTGTAGAACTGCTGGAGGTCCACTCCAAACCCTGCTTGCCTGCGGAATCACCCATGGGAGCTGCAGAACAGTAAGGGTTGCTGCCAGTTTCTTCTTTTGTTATCTTTGTCCCAGAAGGGTACCCACCAGATGTCAGCCTGAGCTCTCCTTTATGAGGTGTCTCTTTGGGTATATGAGGGTCTAGGAGCTGCTTGAGAAGACAGTCTGTCCCTTATAGGAGCTCAAGTGCTATTCTGGGAGCTCTGTTGTTCTGTGCAGAGCTACTGGGAAGGTACCTTTAAGTCTGCTGCAGCAGAACTCATAACTGCCTCTTTTCCCAGGTGTTCTAACCTAGGAAGGTTGGCTTTATTTATAAGTTCTTGACATGCTGCTGCCTTTTTTCAGAGATGTCCTGCCCTGCAGAGAGTAGTCTAGTCATAGTCTGCCAGCAGAGGTGTTGCTCAGCTGCTGCAGGCTCTACCCAGCTGCTGTGGGAACTGCCTCAGTATTGGCAGACTGCCTCAGTAGTGGCAGACGCCCTTCCCCACACTGAGCTGGGCCATCTTGGGTCCAGCTGGATTACTGCAAAACTCTCAACCCAGAGTGTTTCAGATTGCTTGTTTTGTGGGGTTGGTATTCACAGAGCCAGAACACCTGGCTCCCTGTCTCAGCTCCCTCCCTTTCAGTTGAATGGGCAGCTCTGTCTCCCGGGTGTTCCAGGCACCAGTTGAAATGGCCACCTAGATTTGTGTGAGTGTCTGTGCACCAACCTATGGCACCAGTTGTGCTGAAAACTCATGGCACTTTTTGGCTCAGGAATCTCCTGGTCTGTGGGCAGTGAAAACTCATTTGGAAATACAGAGAGCACGCACCCTCTGCATTGTTCTTGCTGGGAACTGCACTCCAGAACTGTTCCTATTCAGCCATCTTGGATCCTCCCCCTCATATGTTATTTTCATGATAATAAAAAGAAAATAATAAATGTTTATTAAAAAGGAGTAAAGTTTAATTTTTGTACCTGAAAAAAAACTCAATAATCAATTAATGATTAACAAGTGTTAAATAATTCTTTTTTTTTTTTGCCAATCAGTTTGACCTTATAAGGTTGCTCAGGTTAGCCTTGAACTCATGACCTCACCTTTGCAAGCACCACGACCTCCAGTGGGAGCCACTTTGGACCCAACAAGTGTTTAAATAATTCTTGTAGGCCAGAAACTTTGATAAACTATATGTGTAGATTATCTGACAGCTTTCTTCCAGTAACCCTGTGGGGCAAGTAGGATATTCCCAATTTTCAGCTAAAAAAACTGGGGCACTGGAAATTATAGAATTTGCCCCCTGACAGCATAGTTTTTAAGTGGGAGAGCTGAGATTTAAGTCCTGGGAAGTCTGAATGAATAACCATAGCACTATTCTCACTCTCAGTCTTGCTCTGTTCCAAAATTTCTGTGTGAACTTGAACAACTTATAAAACCCATGTTTCAATTATTCTGATTTAAAGTGGTAAAAATAATAACATTTTGCTCAGCCAAATTGCAAGCATGCTGTGACAATCAAAAGAGAAAGAATACATGCTTTGGCACATGGAAATATACGTCTTCGTACAGTAGTTTTCTTGCTAGGAAAGGAATAAAATAGGTCCTAGAAAATGCCCTATAAAAATACCTGCAAATAACCCATTTATTGAACCTAACTGAATTTTTGCTGTTTGCTCGCATAACAAAATTGCACACCTTTTGAGTACAAGAACCACTCATGTGTACTTCTCAGATCCTCAGTCAGAACACTGCACACATTAGGTGTTTAATTCATGATATAATCAGGGAGCAGCATATAATCTGTTGAATTCTGTGTATCAAAGAAAATATCCTGGACCATGGTCTGAATAATGACCTCAGGAAGTTTGCACATGAGTCCACCTTAAAAAACAACTTTTTGGGAGATAGCACAAGGACTAAAGCAATGTCAGAAACCATCAGCTCATCCCGCCAGGGTAATGGATGCTGGGCAGCATAACAGAGCTGCAGGGGGAAGTCATCCATTCATGTTGCAGGACAGAACATCTTAACAGTCATGCTTGGAAACACCTGAGAAGAGACTATCAGCTTCCTCCAACAGAATTGGCTGCTTCGCCCTTTCTTGATAGTGATTCAAATGGAAGCAATTGATCATCTAATAAGAAGAGGCAAGAGAAAGACAATCACAGAAAGGATTTTAACTTAACTAAACCTCCCATGGTTTTCAACCCTGAAGGTTCAGAGTAATAACATCTAATCCTGCAAAGTTCTTCATAGTTTGCAAAATACTTTCCCATGATAGATGGACTAATGTCACATAGTTTTCATAACAGCCCTCTTAATTAGGAAGCTGTTAAAGGATTACTGTTCATTTTTTTCTGCAAAGAAATAGGGGTTAAGGTTGGATGATTATATGAATTCATCCACTGGCAAGTGACAGTACTGAGGCTCAGGCAGTTTAGATGTCTCTGGTAGATGGCAATGCTGTGCCATCCTCAAAGCTGCCTTTAAATGTTCATTCATACGTACATTTATTTATTTATTTTTCATTCACTCAAAAATACATAGCTTAAGTCTATGTGTAGCAGCCCAGATTGTAGGCCACCCTCAGCAACTTCTGTGGAGATATATCTTAGTTCTTTTGAATATACATAAACACCTGACATTTATCTTGGAGTCAACGAAAATTCTAAAACAACAGGAAGATTTATGCAGTTTATTATTCTTTCTTCTCTTTGTGCCATGAGGATAAAAAATGATTGTGCATTGTTTTATTTTTATGAATTATTTATATTTGTCATGTGTTTTATATTTGCCCATATGCTTTGCTCTGTATGATTTTAATACTGTCATAACTGTCATACTACTTTTTTTTTGCCTGTTTGTCTTCTCTCATTCACTTCTTTTCACATTCTTTTGATATTTTAACTTCAGTCTGTCTTTTGGAAACAGCATTAGTTTGGTGTTCATTTTTAACCATTTTTGAGGAACTTTCCCTTTAAGTGGAACTAAGTCCATTCATATTTGTCATAATTTCTACGATTTTGTTTTGTTTTGCCCTGTCATTTATTTTTATTATGTTCTCTGGTAGTTTTTTTCTACTCCTGACTTTTGCTGAACTGATCTCTTTCACAAATCTCCCCACATCCCCATATCATTGATTTGCATGTTTTGTTAAATATGTCTATTTGTTGGTTGTTGTACACATAACTTTATTACCACATTCAAACTTGAAACTCTTTATTAATATGCCCAAATTACATAATAGTTATGCAGTATTTTCTCATTCCAATTCCAAGCTCAAGATAACAGCATTAGCATTTTTATGTCTCTTTTGTTGTCCATTGAACATCTCACTGGGTATGGTACATTCCAAAGACAAGCATAATAATAGCTCCCACCTCACATTCTCTTTTGCAGTGAAACATTAACAATCCATGAGCTAAACAAATTCCAATTAGGATAAACTCAAAGAGATGTACATTGAGATATATTACAATCTAACTTTAGAAAGACAATAACACAAAAAGAAAAAAAAGAACAAAAAAGAAAAATTATGAAAAGAAAGACAAAAACAAAGAGAGATACTTAAAAGCAGCAGGAGAGAAACAACTTATTACGTGAAAGAGATTATCAATATGATTAACAACTGGCTTGTCATCAAGAACCATACAGTCTAGACGTCAGTGAAGTAATGTACTAAAATTGCTCTGAAAAAAAGGTCAACCAATTTTTCTATATCCAGCAAAACAATGCCCAAGAATAAAGGAAACATTAAGACATTCCCAGACAGTTCACAGAAACACACCAAAAAAAAAAAAAAGAGAGAGAGAGAGTACATAGCTAGCAGAGCTACCCTATGAAACAAAATTAATGTGAATCCTTCAGAATGAAATAGAAGGACACATTAGTAACTCAAATTTGCTTAAAGACATAAAGAACAGCTGGGCATGGTGGAGCATGCCTGTAATCCCAGCACTTTGGGAGGCTGAGGCGGGCGGATCACATGAGGTTGAGAGTTTGAGACCAGCCTGACCAACTGGGAAAAACCCTGTCTCTACTAAAAAAAATACAAATTAGCCAGGCATGGTGGTACATGCCTGTAATCCCAGCTACTCAGGAGGCTAACGCAGGAGAAGTGCTTGAACCCAGGAGGCAGAGGTTGCAGCAAGCCAAGATCAAGCCATTGCACTCCAGCCTGAGCAATAAGAGTGAAACTCTGTCTCAAAAAAAAAAAAACAAAGAAAAGAAAAGAAATAAAGAACACCAATAGAGTTGATTGCAAAGGTATAAATAAGTCAGTATTAACATATTTTATATTATTATATTAATATATATTAATATATTTACATTATTTAAAAGATATTACAGGGAGGGGACCCAAGATGGCGCTGTGAGAACAACCCAGGATTGGAGCCCGCGTTGAATCTGCAAACGGTGAGTCAGTGCTGCATTTCCAGACTGATCTTTGTTGCCCACAGAACGGGGAAACTCCCAAGTATAAAAAGACATGGGACGCCAGGCAGTAGATCTGCCTGGCGAAGCCGGCAGCCGGGGCGGCGGCGGCCGGCCCTACCCAGCAATCCCCACAGGGCGCGCTTGTCCGGGTGCCTTGTTGAACCGGCAGCCTGAGACTTGAGAGGGCTGGACTTGAGACTGAACGAGACTTGCACAGTAGCCCAGCCCAGGAGATTGCAGGGACAGATCGTTTGGGATACCCAGTGGGACAAAAAAACCGCGATTTCAAACTATCCCGGGCAGACGGTCTGAGATGCTCTGTGGGGGAGGGGCGTCCACCACTACGAAGGCAACCTGCCCCAACTGATATACACGCCCACTGCTGAGGCAGCCAGCCGTTGCCGAGGCAACCCGTCCCTACTGAGATACACGCCCACTGCTGACGCAGCCTGCCTTTGCTGAGGCAACACGCTACAACGAAGAGACTCCGCCGCAGGGCGTGGCGGAGACAACAGCAGAGCCGGCAGGAACAGCGTGAATCACACAACAGCAGGGCGGAGCCTCGGCAGCCAAACAGTGGCTAGTCTGCCTTCGAGCTGGGCAGGACACCTGATCGGACATCCAAAAATAAAGCCCAAACCCCTCAACACAGAGCATTTGAGAAAAAAAAAAGGGTTGTTTAATGAGCTGTGTTGCAGCAGAATCAAACATAGCAGACTAACAGCCTAACAGCACTGAATGAACAACAGAGTGCACAGCTCAGCAATTAAACCCCTATAAAGTACAAACTGTCTCCTCAAGCAGCTCCCTGACCCCTCTATATCCAAAAGACTGTCATTAGGCAGGCATCATCCTGGGACAAAGAGAGCAGAAAAAGAAACTGGTAGCATCCCTCGCTGTGCCACGGCTACTAGAGGTGCACCCCAGACAAGCAGGGTCTGGAGCGGACCTCACTAGTCGTACAGCGAAGGGGCTAGACTGGTAGAAGGAAAACCAAGCAACAGAAATACTTCATCATCAACATTCTGGGTGTCCACTCAGAGACCCAAACGAAAAGTCAGCAACTACGCAGACGACCAGCGGACAAATCCACAAAGATGGGAAGAGACCAGCGCAAAAAGGAGGAAAACACCCAAAACCAGAACACATCGCCTCCTAGAAAGGACGAAAACTCCTCACCAGCAAGGGAACAAAGCTGGACGGAGAATGACTGTGACGAAATGACGGAATTAGACTTCAGAAGATGGATAATGAGAAACTTTTGTGAGCTAAAAGATCATGTATTAAATCAATGCAAAGAAACTAAGAACCTTGAAAAAAGATTTGAAAAAAGATTCGAGGAAATGATAACAAGAATGGATACCTTAGAGAGGAATATGAATGAATTAAAGGAGCTGAAAAACACAATACGAGAACTTCGCGAAGCAAACGCAAGTGTCAATAGCCGAATTGAGCAAGCAGAAGAAAGAATATCTGAAGTCGAAGAGCAACTCAATGAAATAAAACGAGAAACCAAGATCAGAGAAAAAAGCGCAAAAAGGAATGAACAAAGTCTCCAAGAAATGTGGGACTATGTGAAAAGACCTAACCTACGTTTGATAGGTGTACCAGAAGGGGACGAAGAGAATGAATCCAAGCTGGAAAATACTCTTCAGGACATCATCCAGGAAAATTTCCCCCACCTAGCAAGACAAGCCAACACTCAATTGCAGGAAATACAGAGAACACCACAAAGATATTCCGCAAGAAGAGCAACCCCAAGGCACATAATCATCAGATTCAACAGGGTTGAAATAAAGGAGAGAATACTAAGGGCAGCCAGAGAAAAAGGTCGGGTCACCCACAAAGGGAAGCCCATCAGACTCACAGCAGATCTCTCGGCAGAAACACTACAAGCCAGAAGAGAGTGGGGGCCAATATTCAACATTCTTAAAGAAAAGAACTTTCAACCCAGAATTTCATATCCAGCCAAACTGAGCTTCAGAAGTGAAGGAAGAATAAAATCCTTTGCGAACAAGCAAGTACTCAGAGATTTTGTCACCACCAGGCCTGCTTTACAAGAGCTCCCCAAAGAGGCACTACACATAGAAAGGATCAATCAGTACCAGCCATTCCAAAATCACACTGAATGCTAAAGAGCTTCAACATAATAAAGAATCTACAACAACTAACAGGCAAAACAGCCACTTAGCATCAAAATGGCAGTATCAAATTCACACATAACAATATTAACCCTAAATGTAAATGGACTAAATGCACCAATCAAAAGACACAGACTGGCAAATTGGATAAAAATCCAAAACCCATCAGTGTGCTGTATCCAGGAAACCCATCTCACATGCAAGGATACACAAAGGCTCAAAATAAAGGGATGGAGGAAGATTTACCAAGCTAATGGAAAGCAAAAAAAAGCAGGAGTTGCAATTCTCATCTCTGATAAAATAGACTTTAAAGCAACAAAGATCAAAAGAGACAAAGAAGGACATTACATAATGGTAAAAGGATCGATACAACAAGAAGAGCTAACGATCCTAAACATATATGGACCCAATGCAGGAGCACCCAGATACATAAGGCAAGTTCTTAATGACTTACAGAAGGACTTGGACTCCCACACAATAATAGTGGGAGACTTTAACACTCCACTTTCAATACTAGAAAGATCAACCAGACAGAAAATCAACAAGGATACCCAGGGCCTGAACTCAGACCTGGAGCAAGCAAACCTGGTGGACATTTACAGAACTCTCCACCCCAAATCCACAGAATACACATTGTTCTCAGCACCACATCACACCTACTCTAAAATTGACCACATAATTGGAAGTAAAGCACTGCTCAACAAATGCAAAACAACTGAAATCATAACAAACAGCCTCTCAGACCATAGTGCAATCAAGTTAGAACTCAGAATTCAGAAACCGACCCAGAACCGCACAGCTTCATGGAAACTGAACAACTGGCTCTTGAATGTTGATTGGGTAAACAATGAAATGAAGGCAGAAATAAAGAAGTTCTTCGAAACCAATGAGAACAAAGACACAACGTGCCAGAACCTCTGAGACACATTTAAAGCAGTCTCTAGAGGAAAGTATATAGCAATAAGTGCCCATATGAGGAGAATGGAGAGATCCAAAATTGACACCCTATCGTCAAACTTGAAAGAGCTAGAGGAGCAAGATCAAAAAAACTCAAAACCCAGCAGAAGACAAGAAATTACTAAGATCAGAGCTGAGCTGAAGGAGATTGAGACACGAAAAACCCTTCAAAAAATCAATAAATCCAAGAGCTGGTTTTTTGAAAAGATCAACAAAATAGACAGACCACTAGCCAGATTGATTAAAAAGAAAAGAGAGAACAACCAAATAGATGCAATAAAAAATGATAAAGGGGAAATCACCACAGATTCCACAGAAATTCAAACCATCATCAGAGAATATTACAAACAACTCTATGCACATAAACTAGTAAACCTGGAAGAAATGGATAAATTCCTGGACTCCTGTGTCCTCCCAAGCCTAAACCAGGAGGAAGCTGAAACTATGAATAGAACAATAACAAGGTCTGAAGTTGAGGCAGTAATTAAGAGCCTACCTCACAAAAAAAGCCCAGGTCCAGACGGGTTCACAGCCGAATTCTACCAGACACACAAGGAGGAGCTGGTACCATTCCTTCTAAAACTATTTCAAACAATCCAAAAAGAGGGAATCCTTCCCAAATCATTTTATGAGACCAACATCATCCTGATACCAAAACCCGGCAGAGACCCAACGAGAAAAGAAAACTTCAGGCCAATATCCATGATGAACATAGATGCAAAAATCTTCAATAAAATATTGGCAAGCCGATTGCAACAGCAAATCAAAAAACTTATTCATCATGATCAAGTAGGATTCATCCCAGGGATGCAAGGCTGGTTCAACATACGCAAGTCTATCAACGTAATTCACCACATAAACAGAACCAAAAACAAAAACCACATGATTATCTCAATTGACGCAGAGAAGGCATTTGACAAAATTCAACAGCCCTTTATGCTAAAAACCCTCAATAAACTCGGTATTGATGGAACGTATCTCAAAGTAATAAAAGCTATTTATGACAAACCAACAGCCAATATCATACTGAATGGGCAAAAACTGGAAGCATTCCCTTTGAAATCTGGTACTAGACAAGGATGCCCTCTCTCACCACTCCTATTCAATATAGTACTGGAAGTTCTAGCCAGAGCAATCAGGCAAGAAAAAGAAATAAAGGGTATTCAAATAGGAAAGGTGGAAGCCAAATTGTCTTTATTTGCAGACGACATGATAGTATACCTAGAAGACCCCATCGCCTCAGCCCAAAAACTCCTGAAACTGATAAGCAACTTCAGCAAAGTCTCAGGATATAAAATCAATGTGCAAAAATCACAAGCATTCGTCTACACCAATAACAGACTTAAAGAAAGCCAAATCAAGAGCGAACTGCCATTCGCAATTGCTACAAAAAGAATAAAATACCTTGGAATACAACTCACAAGGAACGTAAGGGACCTCTTCAAGGAGAACTACAAACCACTGTTCAACGAAATCAGAGAGGACACAAACAGATGGAGAAACATTCCATGTTCATGGTTAGGAAGAATTAATATCGTGAAAATGGCTATACTGCCCAAAGTAATTTACAGAATCAACGCTATCCCCATCAAGCTACCATTGACTTTCTTCACAGAACTGGAAAAAAACACCATGAACTTCATATGGAACCAAAAGAGAGCCCGCATAGCCAAGTCAATTCTAAGCAAAATGAACACAGCGGGGGGCATCACACTACCGGATTTCAAACTATACTACAAGGCTACAGTAATCAAAACAGCATGGTACTGGTACCAAAACAGAGATATAGACCAATGGAACAAAACAGAGGCACCGGAGGCAACACAACATACATACAACTATACAATCTTTGATAAACCTGACAAAAACAAGCAATGGGGCAAGGATTCCATGTTTAACAAATGGTGTTGGGAAAACTGGCTAGCCATGTGCAGAAAGCAGAAACTGGACCCCTTCCTGACACCTTACACTAAAATTAACTCTAGATGGATTAAAGACTTAAACATAAGACCTGGCACCATAAAAACCCTAGAAGGAAATCTAGGCAAAACTATCCAGGACATAGGAGTAGGCAAGGACTTCATGAACAAAACACCAAAAGCATTGGCAACAAAAGCCAAAATAGACAAATGGGACCTAATGAAACTCCACAGCTTCTGCACGGCAAAAGAAACAGTCACTAGAGTGGATCGGTAACCAACAGAATGGGAAAAAATTTTCGCAGTCTACCCATCTGACAAAGGGCTGATATCCAGAATTTACAAACAACTCAAGCAGATTTACAGGAAAAAAACAAACAAGCCCATTCAAAAGTGGGCAAAGGATATGAACAGATACTTTACGAAAGAAGACATATATGAGGCCAACAATCATATGAAAAAATGCTCATCATCACTGGTCATCAGAGAGATGCAAATCAAAACCACATTGAGATACCATCTCACGCCAGTTAGAATGGCAATCATTAAAAAATCTGGAGACAACAGATGCTGGAGAGGATGTGGAGAAAAAGGAACACTTTTACACTGTTGGTGGGAGTGTAAATTAGTTCAACCATTGTGGAAGACAGTGTGGCGATTCCTCAAGGTCTTAGAAATAGAAATTCCATTTGACCCAGCAATCCCATTACTGGGTATATATCCAAAAGACTATAAATCGTTCTACTATAAGGACACATGTACACGAATATTCATTGCAGCACTGTTTACCATAGCAAAGACCTGGAATCAACCCAAATGCCCATTGATAATAGACTGGATTGGAAAAATGTGGCACATATACACCATGGAATATTATGCAGCAATCAGAAATGATGAGTTCGTGTCGTTTGTAGGGACATGGATGAATCTGGAGAACATCATCCTCAGCAAACTGACACAAGAACAGAAAATGAAACACCGCATATTCTCACTCATAGGTGGGTGATGAGAAATGAGAACACATGGACACAGAGAGGGGAGTACTAAACACTGGGGTCTATTGGGGGGAAAAGGGGAGGGCCAGTGGGAGGGGGAGGTGGGGAGGGATAGCCTCGGGAGAAATGCCAAATGTGGGTGAAGGGGAGAAGAAAAGCAAAGCACACTGCCATGTGTGTACCTACGCAACTGTCTTGCATGCTCTGCTCATGTACCCCAAAACCTATAATCCAATAAAAAATTAAAAAAAAAAAAAAGATATTACATAAACAAAATTATAAATGTCTGTTAATGGGCACACAATGCATAAAGATGTAATTTATGACAATATAAGATAAAGGGAAACAGCTAGTAGAAATAAAGTTCCTGTATACAGTCAGCCGTCTGTATCCATGGGTTATATACACATGGATTCAACCAATTGTAGCTTTAAAATATTCAAAAAAATGATGATTAAAAAGCCAATACAACAATAAGAAATAATACAAATAAAAACAATATGGTACAATAATTGTTTACACTTAATTGGTATTATAAGTAATCTAGAGATGACAAAGTATATGGAAGGATGTGAATAGCTTAGGCAAGTAGTATACAATTTTATATGAGGGACTTGAGCATCCACAGATTTTGGTATCTGCGGCAGTGTCTCAGAACCAGTCCTCTGTGGATCTCAAGGGACAACTGTACTATTGAAACTAAATTGGTATTAATTCAAACTATATTATTATAAATTAAGATGTTGATTATAATCCCCAAAGCAAGACTAAGAAAATAACCAAAAATATATAGTAAAAATTAAGAAGGAAATCAAATTGGTGCACTACAAAATATCTGTGAAACACAGAGGGCAGTACTGAACAATTGAGAAATGAAAAAGATATAAAACATGAAACAACAAGTAGCAAAATGACAGAAGTCCTTCCTTATCAGTAATTATTTTAGGTGTAAATAGATTACATTCTCCAATTAAAAGGTATAAATGGCTAAAATGGATTAAAGGAAACATGATATGTGTTATCTATAAGAGATTTACATTAAAATCAAAAACACAAATACATTGAAATGGAAAGAATGGGAAAATATATTCTGTGCAAATAGTAAGCAAAAGAAAGCTATTCGATATTATACTAGAATACAATATATTAGTATATAGTAGTCCCCCTTTATCCATGGTTTCACATTTCATGGTTTCAGTTAACTGTATTTAACATGATCTTAAAATATTAAATTTAAAAATCCAGAAATAAACAATTCATAAATTTTTCATTGCATACCATTCAGAGTAGCATGATGAAATATCACATCACTCTGTTTCACTCAGGACATGAATCTTCCCTTTGTCCAGGATATCTACACTGCTATCCACCCATTAGTCACTTAGTAGCCCTCTTGAATATCAGATCAAGTGTCATATATAGTGTACATAGGTTTTGGTACTATTTGTGGTTTTAGGTGTTCATTCACTGGGAATCTAGAGCATATCCCCCACAGATAAGGAAGAACTACATATAGCCATAATAATACCTAACAAAATAGATTTTTAAAAATTGTTATGAGAGATGAAGAACAGTATTATATTATGATAAAAGGCAAAAAGCAAATCTGTCAAGCGACTTCAACAATTATACATATATATGCACCAAACAACAGAACTCCAAAATAAATAAAAACAAAAATTGATAGAACTGAAAAAGACATGGACGAATTAGACCTAATAGGCATATATAGAACACTTTAACCCAAAAGCAACAGAATACAAATTCCTCTCAAGAGCATGTGGAACATTCTCCAAGGTAGACCATATGCTAGGTCATAACAAGATTCAATAAATTTTAAAACATTGAAATCAGGGGAGAGGTCAAGATGGCCAACTAGAAAGAGCTCTGGTAGAAGGCTCCCACTAAGAAGAACAAACGTGGTGAGTGAATCCTGCACTGACAACTGAGGTATCCAGGTTCTCTCACTGGAACTGACTAGGCAGTTGGTGCAACCCACAGAAATAGAGAAAAAGAAGGGTGGTGTGATGGTCCACCTGGGAGCCACATAGTACAAGGGAAGCTTCCACCCCCAGCCAAGGGGGGCAGTGAGTGATTGAGCTATTCTGCCCAGGAAACTATGCCTGTTTCATGGATCTGTGCAACCTGCAAATCAGAAGATCTCTCTCATGAACCCATGCCACCAGGACTTTGGGTCACAAGCACAGAGCTGTGCAGATTCTCTGTGGCCACTAAAGACTGCCTAAGATGATCAAGCTCCTGGGGGAAGGGGCAGCCATTATCACTGCAGCTACCTGCTGCCTAAGATGACTGAGCTCCTGAGAGAAGGAGTGGCAGCCATCACTGCAGCTCCAGTCTGCCATTTTCCCCCTGCCAGTGCCAGGGAGACTGAATGATTTGGACCCAGGATGAATTCCCCACAGCACAGCACAGAGGCTGTGGCAGATCATGGCCAGACTGCAGCTTTAGGCTAAACCCTGACCCATCCCTCCTCACCAGGCAAGGCCTCCCTATGGAAATTTCAGCAACTCCAACCAGGGATTTATGGACAGAACTCAGACCTTCCTGGTATGGATCCCTTGGTGGGAGAGGTAGCCATGATCCTCATAGATCAACTGACTTAATTTCCACCACCCCCCCCCCCCAGCTCTAAGGATTCTGGGCAGTCTAGACCAGTCAGATTCCCATCATTGCAGTGCACCCCTTCCAACAATAGGGCAGCCAGAGTGCTTCATTAAGTGGGTCCCAGATCTCATGTCTCCAGACCTAATGGGAGTCACCAGACACCTTACACAGGAGCATTCCCATTGGCATCATGAAGATCCCAGAGGAAAGAGCAGGCAGCCTCTATTGGTTACTGTTCTGAAGCCTCCACTGATGACACCTCCAGGGGTAAGAAGCACCCAGGCAAATAGGGTCTGGAATGGACCCTCAGAAAACCACAGCAGCCCTACAGAAGAGGGACCTTGCTGTAGGAAGGCCAGGTCACCTAAAGAAAAGCCAATCAAACTAACAGTGGACCTCACAGTAGAAACCCTACAAGCCAGAAGAGATTGGGAGCCAATATTCAACATTCTTAAATAAAAGAATTTCCGTGCTCACTTCACAGCACCTATACTAAAATTGGAATGATACAGAGAAGACTAGCATGGCCCCTGTGCAAGGATAACACACAAATTGGTGAAGCGTTCCATATTTTTAAAAATCAAAAAATCCAGGAGCTGGTTTTTTGAAATGATCAACAAAATAGACAGACCACTAGCCACATTAATATAAAAGAAAAGAGAGAAACATCACAGCGATGCAATAAAAAACGACAAAGGGGGTATCACCACAGATTCCACAGAAATATAAACCATCATCAGAGATTAATACCAGCAACTCTTTGCACAAAACTAGTAAACCTGGAAGAAATGAATAAATTCCTGGATGCTTGCATTCTCCCAAGCCTAAACCAGGAAGAAGTCAAAACGCTGAATAGACCAATAACAAGGGCTGAAGTTCAGGCAGCAATTAATAGCCTACCAACCAAAAAGAGCCAAGGCCCAAGTGGGTTCACAGATAAATTCTACCAGACATAAAAAGAGGAGCTGGTACCATTCCTTCTGAAACTATTCCAAACAATACAAATCATTTTATGAGACCAACATCATACTGATTCCAAAAGTCAGCAGAGACTCAACAAGAAAAGAAGACATCAGGCCAATATCCATGATGAACATAGATGCAAAAAACTTCAATAAAATACTGGCAAACCGATTGAAACAGCACCTCAAAAAGCTTATCTACCACAATCAAATAGGCTTCATCCCGGGGATGCAAGGCTGATTCAACATAATGCAAGTCTAGAAACGTAATTCACCACATAAACAGAATCAAAGACAAAAAACACATGATTATCTCAATAGATGCACAGAAGGCCTTCAACAAAATTCAACAGCTCTTTATGCGAAAAACTCCAATAAACTATGTATCAACAGAATATATCTCAAAATAATAAAAGCTATTTACGACAGACCTACAGCCAATATCATACTGAATGGGCAAAAACTGGAAACATTCCCTTTGAAATCTGGCACTAGACAAGGATGCCCTCTCTCACCACTCCTGTTCAATATAGTACTGAAAGTTCTAGCCAGAGCAAACAGGCAAGAACAAGAAATAAAGGGTATTCTTTTATATAGGAAAGGAGGAAGTCAAATTATCTCTATTTGCAGATGACATGATTGTATACATAGAAGACTCCATCATCTCAGCCCAAAATCTCCTAAAATTGATAAGCAACTTCAGCAAAGTCTCAGAATACAAAATCAATATGCAAAAATTACAAGCATTTCTATACACCAATAACAGACTTAAAGAGAGCCACATCAAGAATGAGCTGCCATTCAAAATTGCTGCAAAGAGAATAAAATACCTAGGAATACAACTAACAAAGAATGTAAAGGACCTCTTCAAGGAGAACTACAAACCACTGCTCAACAAAATAAGAGAGGACACAAACAGATGGAGAAACATTCCATGCTCATGGTTAGGAAGAATCAATATCGTGAAAATGGCCATACTGCCCAAAGTAATTTATAGATTCAATGCTACCCCCATCAAGCTACCTATGACCCTCTTCACAGAACTGGAAAAAATCACCTTAAACTTCAGATGGAACCAAAAGAGCCTGCATAGCCAAGTCAATCCTAAGCAAAAAGAACAAAGCTGGAGACATCACACTACCTGACTTCAAACTATACTACAAGGCTACAGTAATTAAAACAGGTTGGTACTGGTACCAAAACAGAGATATAGACCAATGGAACAGAACAGAGGCCTTGGAGGCAACACAACATATCTACAACCATACAATCTTTGACAAAACTGACAAAGACAAGCAATGGGGAAAGGATTCCCTGTTTAATAAATGGTGTTGGGAAAACTGGCTAGCCATGTGCAGAAAGCAGAAACTGGACCCCTTCCTGACACCTTACACTAAAATTAACTCCAGATGGATTAAAGACTTAAACATAAGACTTAACACCTAAAAACCCTAGAAGAAAACCTAGGCAAAACCATTCAGGACATAGGCATAGGCAAGGACTTCATGATTAAAACATCAAAAGCATTGGCAACAAAAGCCAAAACAGACAAATCAGACCTAATCAAACTCCACAGCTTCTGCACAGCAGAAGAAACAGTCATAAGAGTGAATCAGCAACCAACAGAATGGGAAAAAATTTTTGCAATCTACCCATCTGACAAAGGGCTGATATCCGGAATCTACAAAGAACTCAAACAGATTTACAAGAAAAAAACAAACAAGCCCATTCAAAAGTGGGCAAAGGATATGAACAGACACTTTACAAAAGAAGACATATATGAGGCCAACAAACATATGAAAAAATGCTGATCATCACTGGTCATTAGAGAAATGCAAATCAAAACCAATTGAGATACCATCTCACACCAGTTAGAATGGCTATCATTAAAAAATCTGGAGACAACAGATGCTGGAGAGGATGTGGAGAAATAAGAACACTTCTACACTGTTGGTGGGAGTGTAAATTAGTTCAACCATTGTGGAAGACAGTGTGGCAATTCCTCAAGGACCTAAAAATGCAAATTTTATTTGACCCAGCAATTCCATTACTGGGTATACATCCAAAGGATTATAAATCATTCTGTTATAAGGACACATGCACACAAATGTTCATTGCAGCACTGTTTACAATAGCAAAGACTTGGAACCAACCCAAATGCCCACAGATGATAGATTGGACAGGGAAAATGTGGCACATATTCACCATGGAATACTATGCAGCCATAAAAAACGGTAAGTTTGTGTCCTTTGTAGGGACATGGATGAACCTGGAAACCATCATTCTCAGCAAACTGACACAAGAACAGAAAATCAAACACCACTTGTTCTCACTCATTGGCGGGTATTGAACAGTGCAAACACATAGACACAGGGATGGGAGCATCACACACAGGGGTTTGTTGGGGGGAAATTGGGGAGGGACAGTGGGGGGTAGGGAGTTGGGGAGGGATAACATGTGGAGAAATGCCAGATATAGGTGATGGGGAGGAAGGCAGTAAACCACACTGCCATGTGTGTACCTATGCAACAATCTTACATATTCTTCACATGTACCCGAAAACCTAAAATGCAATTTAAAAAAAAAAGGAATTTCCAATCCAGAATTTCATACCTGACCAAACTAAGCTTCATAAGTGATAGAGAAATAAGATTCTTTCCAGACAAGCAAATGCTGAGGGAATTTGTCACCATTTTGTCTACCTTGCAAGAGCCCCTGAAGGAAGCACTAAATATCCAAAAGAAAAACCATTACCAACCACTACAAAAACACACTGAAGTACAGAGACCATTGATACTATGAAGCAATGACATTAACGAGTCTGCAAAATAACCAGCTAGCATCATGATGACAAGATCAAATTCATACACAATATTAACTTTAAATATGAATAGGCTAAATGCCCCAATTAAAAGATACAGAGACAAGCTGGATAAAAAGCCAAGACCCGTCAGTGTGCTATATTCAAGAAACTCATCTCACATGCAAAGACACACATAGGCTCAAAATGAATAGAAGGATGAAATTTTACCAAGCAAATGGAAAGCAGAAAAAAGCAGGGGGTGCAATCCTAGTTTCTGGCAGAACACACTTTAAAGCAACAAAGATTTAAAAAGACAAGGAAGGGTATTACATAATGGTAAAGGGTTCAACAAGAAGAGCAAGAAGAGCTAACTATCCCAAATATGTATGCACCCAATACAGGAGCACCCAGATTCATAAAACAAGTTATTAGAGATCTACAAATAGACTTAGACTCCCACATAATAATGGGAGACTTTAACACCCCACTGTCAATATTAGATTATTGATAAAGAAAATTAACAAGGATATTCAGGACCTGAACTCAGCTCTGGATCAAGTGGACCTGATAGATATTTACAAAACTTTCTACCGAAGAACAACAGAATATACATTTTCTTGGTGCCACATGGCATTTACTCTAAAATCTATCACATAATTGGAAGTAAAATACTCCTCAGCAGATGCAAAACAACTGAAATAATAATCTTTCATACCACAGTGCAATCAAAATGGAACTCAATAAAATCCTGGCAAACCAAATCCAGCAGCACATCAAAAGTCTTATTCATCACGATCAAGTCAGCTGCATCCCTAGGATGCAAGAATGCTTCAACATATGCAAATTAATAAACATAATTTGTCACGTGAACAGAACTAAAGACAAAAACCACATGATTATTTCAATAGATGCAAAAAAAGATCTTTGATAAAATTCAACATCACTTCACATAAAAACTCTCATTAAACTAGATATTGATGAACTATACCTCAAAATAATAATAGCCATTTATGCCAAACCCACAGCAAATATCATATCAAATGGGCAAAACCTGGAAGCATTCCCCTTGAAAACTAACACAAGAAAATGATGCGCTCTTTCACCACTACTATTCAACACAGTATTAGAAGTTCTTGCCAGGGCAATTATGCAAGAGAAAGAAATAAAGCATATTCAAATAGGAAGAGAGGAAGTCAAATTGTCTCCGTTTGCAAATGACATGACCCTATAGCTAAAAATCTCCATCATCTCAGCTCAAAATCTTAAGCTGATAAGCAACTTCAGCAACGTCTTAGGATACAAAATCAATGTATAAAAATCACAAGCATTTTTATGCCCCAAAAATAGACAAGCAGAGAGCCAAATCATCAATGAACTCTAATTCACAATTGCTACAAAGAGAATAAAATACCTAGGAATACAACTCACAAGGGAAGTGAAGGGTCTCTTCAAGGAAAACTATAAACTACTGCTCAAGGAAACCAGGGAGGACCCAAACAAATGGAAAAACATTCCATGCTCATGGATAGGAAGAATCAATATTGTGAAAATGGCCATATTATCCAAAGTAACCTATAGATACATTGCTATTCCCATTAAATTGCCATTGACATTCTTCACTGAATTAGAAAAAAAAAACCTATTTTAAAATTCACATGGAACCAAAAAAGAGCCCATTTAGCCAAGATAATCCTAATCAAAAAGAACAAAGCTGGAGGCATCACACTACCCAACTTCAAACTATGCTGCAAGGCTACAGTAACCAAAACAGCATGGTACTGGTACCAAAACAGACACATAGACCAATGGAAGAAAACAGAGAACTCAGAAATAAGACTGCACACTTAAAGGCACCTGATCTTCAACAAACCTGACAAAAACAAGCATTGTGGAAAGGATTCCCTATTCAATAAATGGTGCTGGGAAAACTGGCAAGTCATATGCAGACAATTTTGAAACTAGACCCCTTCCTTACACTTTATACACAAACTAACTCAAGATGGATTAAAGACTTAAATGTAAGACTGAAAACCATAAAAACCCTAGAAGAAAATCTAGGCAATACCATTCAGAACATAGGCATGGGCAAAGATCTCTTGATGAAAAAATTAAAAGCAATTTCAACAAAAGCAAAAATTTACAAATGGGATCTGATTAAATTAAAGAGCTTCTACACAGCAAAAGAAACTATCAGCAGTATGAACAGACAACATGCAAAATGGGAGAAAATTTTTACAATATATCTATCTGACAAAGGTCTAATATCCAGAATCTACAAGGAACTTAAACAAATTTACAAGAAGAAAACAGGCCCATTTAAAGAGTGGGCAAAGGTCATGAGCAGACACGTCTCAAAACAAGCCATTTATGCAGCCAACAAACATATGAAAAAAAACCTCAACATCATTGATCATTAGAGAAATGTAAGTCAAAACCACAATGAGATACCATCTCACACAAGTCAGAATGGCAATTATTTAAATGTCAAGAAACAACAGATGCTTCTGAGGCTGTGAAGAAACAGGAATGCTTTCACACTGTTGGTGAGAATGTAAATTAATTCAACTATTGTGGTAAACAGTGTCGTGATTCCTCAGAAACCTAGAACCAGAAATAGCATTTGACCCAGCAATCCCATTACTGGGTATTTACCCAAAGTAATATAAATCATACATGAACACATATGTTCACTGCAGCACTATTCACAATAGCCAAAATGCCCATCAATGAAAGACTGTATAAATGAAATGTGATACATATACACCATGGAATACTGTGCAGCCACTTAAAGGAATATGCCCTTTGCAGGGACATGGGTGGAGCTGGAAGCTGTTATACTCAGCAAATTAATTCAGACACAGAAAACCAAACACCACATGTGCCTACTTGTAAGTGGGAGCTGAATAAAAATGAGAACACATGGACACTGGGAGGGGAACAACACACACTGAGGCTTGTAAGAGGGGAGTGCTGGGGGAAGGGAGAGCATCAGGATAAATAGCTAATGCATCAGGGGATTAATACCTAAGTGATGGGTTAATAGGTGCAACAAACCACCATGGTACACGTTTATCTGTGTAACTTGCATGACCTGCACATCTATTCAGGAACTTAAAATTAAATTAAATTGAATTTGTAAGAATACTTTCAAAAAAGAAAAAAGAATCATGCATAGTATCTTACTTGACCACAATGAAATAAAAGCAGAAATCAATAACAGAAGAAAAATTGGAAAATGAAAAAATATGTAAAAATTTAACAACATACTCTTTTAAAAACTGGTCAGAAAATGAAACAAAAATGAAATTATAAAATGCTTTGACAAAAATAAAAATAAAAATGCAATATAGCAACACTTATGGGATATAGTAAAAGTGGTGCTCAGGGGAAAAATTATGTCTACACCAAAAAAAAAGAAGGTCTCAAATCAATAACCTAACTTCTGCCTTAAGTAGCTAGAAAACTAAGTGGAAACTATACCCAAAACAAAAAGAAAGATGAAAATAATGAAGATTAGAGTGCAGATAAAAGAAACAGAGAATAGGGGGAAAAATAGCATCGACAAACACAACAGTTGACTCTTTTTTTTTATTGCATTTTAGGTTTTGGGGTACGTGTGCAGAGCATGTAATACAGTTGCATAGGTACACACATGGCAGTGTGTTTTGTTTGCTTTCTCCCCTTCAACCACATTTGGCATTTCTCCCCAGGCTATCCCTCCCCACCTCCCCCTCCCACTGGTCCTCCCCTTTTCCCCCAAATAGACCCCAGTGTGTCCATGTGTTCTCATTTTTCATCACCCGCCTATGAGTGAGAATATGTGGTGTTTCATTTTCTGTTCTTGTGTCAGTTTGCTGAGAATGATGTTCTCCAGATTCATCCATGTCCCTACGAATGACACAAACTCATCATTTCTGATTGCTGCATAATATTCCATGGTGTATATGTGCCACATTTTCCCAATCCAGTCTATCATCAATGGGCATTTGGGTTGATTCCAGGTCTTTGCTATTGTAAACAGTGCTGCAATGAACATTCGTGTGCATGTGTCCTTATAGTAGAACGATTTATAGTCCTTTGGATATATACCCAGTAATGGGATTGCTGGGTCAAATGGAATTTCTATTTCTAAGGCCTTAAGGAATCTCCACACTGTCTTCCACAATGGTTGGACTAATTTACACTCCCACCAACAGTGTAAAAGTGTTCCTTTTTCTCCACATCCTCTCCAGCATCTGTTGTCTCCAGATTTTTTAATGATCGCCATTCTAACTGGCATGAGATGGTATCTCAATGTGGTTTTGATTTGCATCTCTCTGATGACCAGTGACGATGAGCATTTTTTCATATGACAGTTGATTCTTTTAAAAGATCAACAAAACTGACAAACATTTTGCTAGACTGACCAGGGCAGGGCAATTAAGCAATAAAAATAAAGGCACACAAATTGTAAAGAAAGAACTATCTTTATTCACAAATAACATGATCTTATATAGAGAGATCCTAAAGAATTTACACAGAAAAAAATTAGAGCTAACAAATACAGCAAACTTATAAGACACAACACTAACATACAAAAATCGGTTGTATTTCTACACACTAGTGACAAACAATTTAAAAACTGAATTAATAAAAAAATTTCATTTACAATAGGATAAAAAATACTTAGGAATCAGTTTAAGCAAGGAGTTACAAGACTTGTGCAGTAAAAGTTACAAAACATGTCTAAAATAAAGAGGATCTAAATAAATGGAAAGACATCTGTGTTCATGATTAGAAGAATTAATATGGTTCCGATGGCAGTGCTCCCAAGATTATCTAAAAATCTAATGCAATTTTGATAGGGATCAAAATGCCAACAACTGCCTTTTTTGCAGAAATGGACAAGCTGATCCTAAAATATGTGTGAAAATGCAAGGGACTCTAAATAGACAAAACAATATTTAAAAAGAGCAATATCAGAGGACACGCTTCCCAATTTCAAAGTTTACTACAAGTAACAGTAATCCAAACAGTGTGGGTCTAATGTAAAGACTAACAAAGAGTTAAATGGAATACAATTAAGAGTGCAGAAATGTACCCATACATCTGGTTAATCAGTTTTCAACAATGGCACCAAGATCATTTGATGAGAATAGAATAGTCTTTTTAACAAATGGTTCAGGTAGCACTGAGTATTCACATGCAAAAAAATAAATAAAGTTGAACCCTTCCTCAATCATATATAAATATTAATTCAATATGGGTCATATATTTAAATGTTAAAACTAAAACTATAAAACTCTTAGAAAAATCTTCATGACCTTAAGTTAGCCAATGCCTTCTTAGATGTGAGACCAAAAGCACAAGACAAAGAGAAAATAGATAAATTTGACTTAATCAAAATTAAAAATTTGTGCTTCAAAGAGTAACATCAAGAAAGTAGGAAGACAACCCACAGAAGAGGGAAAAAAATTTGAAAATCAAGTATCTGATAAGAAACTTTTATCTAGAATATACACACACACATAGAGAAAGAGAAAAAGATGGACAGAGAGAACACTTGCAATTCAATAATTTTAAAAAACTGAATTAAATGAATAAGCCCAATTTAAAATAGGAAAAGGGATGAATAAACCTTTATCCAAAAAATATATGTAAATGCCAAAAATAGTCATAAAATATGCAAATCAAAACCATTACAAGATATTATTTTATATCTACAAGGATGGCTATAACTAAAAAGATAGGTAATAAAAAGTGTTGGTAAAGATGGGGGTAATTAAAACTCTCACACACTGCTGGTTGCACTATAAAATGTGCAGTTGCTTAGGAATACAGGCTGGCTATTCCTAAAATAACTAAATATAGAGTTACCATATAAGCCAGCAATTACACTCCTAGGTATATAACCCCCAAAATTAAAAAATATATGCCCATACAAAAATGTGTACATGTTTATACTAGCATAATAGCAAAAAAAAAGAAAATAATCCAAATGTCCTGCAATGAATGAATGAATAAACAAACAAAACTAGGTATATTCATAGAATGAAATGTTATTCAGGAATTTGTAAACATGAAATATATACAACACAATTTGCTTTAAAATAAATAAATAAACAACATGATGAATCTTGAAAACATTTTGCAAAGTAAAATAATCCAGAAAGAAAACATAAAAGATTCCATTTATATTAAATGTTCAAAATATGCAAATCCATAGAGACAGAAAGCAGATTAGTAGTTTTCAGGGCCTGGAGTAAACAGGAAATGAAGAATGATTGCTTTAAATAGCATTTCTATTTGGGTGATGAAAATGTTCTAGAATTAGAGGTTATGATTGCACAATATTGTGAATGTACTCGAATCCATTTAACACTTCAAAATTATTAAAAATTTCATGCTATGTAAATTTTACCTCCCTGGAAAAAGAAAATGTTCTCCTGTAATATCTCTCCAATGCTCGCTACCAGCAAAGCTTAGCATCAAGCCAGCTGGCAAGAGAGTAATAGATGGCACATAGCCATTTTCATAGAGCAGACAAAAAGGATAAATTTGAAGTTTAGATGCAATAAATTGATTATCAGCACAGTTCACACCATTAACTATGCAGCTTCTGTATGAACTCTTTTACACAAATTTGAAATTCCATACAACAACAAAACAGCTCGAAACTTCTTAAGAAATGAAGGAATTCTCACCTTTCCCCAAAGGAAAGATGCACAAGCATCACTGTACGCATTGCTGGATGTATTGTTAATTATTACTCAAATTTGGCATCCCATTGAATATTCTGTGGCCTAAAGACTGAATTGTAAAGTTAACTTCCGATAACTTGTATATAAAATAAAAATGGACAGGAGAGAGAAGAAAATGGTTAACATATAGAAATAAAAGCATATGTATAAAAAGCAAATAAAAATATTAAAAACTGCTACAGTTCTCATTTTTATAATTGGTCACAAAGCCATAACTGATATCTACCATATTTCCCCCACCTCTAACCAGAACCTGGAGGAAACTTGCCTCCATTATATAGAAGCAATTCAATTTCCTCTTGGTAATTGGGATCAATTGTTCCAACTGATAGGTTAACCTTTTTTTTTTTCTGTTAGTTCTGTGGCATAAGGAAGTAAAATGAGCGCTTTGATATAAGAATATATAAACATAGGGTCCAAATTAAAATATTTTCTGTTCCAATCCTCTGATGTTATTTGAAGCATTTGTTTCCATGACTATACATGCAAAATGAAATCCAGAATATCTCCCTATCCCAGTCAGAAACTATTAGTAACCTCTTGGGGCCAATAATATCTGCTTGTTAGCTATATATCAGTCCAGACAGTAGCTCATAGTGGCCTTAGGTATCTCATTATCATGCTGACAAGCAAAACATGTTTGAACTTCAGAGGGAGTTGGTAGATTAGATTTATCTATATGATTTACCTGTTTACTTACTTCTCATTATAGCATCACTAAAATAGCCTCATGACCACTCAGACCCAAAAATACTCTCAGGAAGCAGATTAGAATATTCACTTGTTGATTCTAGTCCATTTCTTAATTCATAAGAGTATTTTTCTGATAAGCATCAACATATGCCTCTTTAAATTCTCCCTTTCCAAGCTCATAAAGTTTTCCATAATATAGCATGTCATAATGGAATTCTTGACATTATTCAGTCATTCAAGGTTCATCATAGATCATATCACCAATTTATTGTCTGTGATCTAAAAATAGTTATAATTCTGTCTTACTAAATTATTATCATTTAGTTCCTCTAATATCATGAGAAAAATCCCTTGAGCAGATTCATCTTTCTTTGGGGTAAGTTGACCGATTTAAAAAAAAAAAAAAAAAAAAAAAAAAAAAAAAAAAAAAACTATCACAGAGAACAAACTTTCCCAGAACAGACTAACATTTCTATCAGGAAAAGTAATTGTATTACTCTTTTGTTCCAGTTTAACTAACACTAAAAATATGATGTCATGAATCACAAGAGAGACAAGTGATCCTAGGAGAAGGAACTGATCAACACCGACAACTACCGGAGAGAATTCTGGTAAGATTAAGTTCTACACCGCATATTCTCACTCATAGGCGGGTGATGAAAAATGAGAACACATGGACACAGAGAGGGGAGTACTAAACACTGGGGTCTATTGGGGGGAAAGGGGGAGGACCAGTGGGAGGGGGAGGTGGGGAGGGATAGCCTGGGGAGAAATGCCAAATGTGGGTGAAGGGGAGAAAGCAAACAAAACACACTGCCATGTGTGTACCTATGCAACTGTATTGCATGCTCTGCACATGTACCCCAAAACCTAAAATGCAATTAAAAAAAAGATTAAGTTCTAAAATATACCCATTATGTTTGACAATTTAAGGTCATTAGCAAGGGCAGTTTGTGTGATGTTATGACAAAAGTAAATTGCAGCAAGTTAGAAAGCATTCAGGAAGTGTGAGAGAGAGAGAGAGCAAAATAAAGAAGCTACTCCTAAAGTCTGGGAAGAGGGAGGTAGGTAGGGGCAATCACTGGAAGGGATATGGAGTAAAGATATATTTAACATGGGAGACGTCAGAACCTTCTGTAATGAGGGGCAGTATTCATCAGATAGGGATGAATTGATGCCTGAGGAGTCTGGATGAAAAACTATTTGGTGGGCTGCCCCTGGGTCTAGGGCTAAAGAAGTATACTCCTAGAAATTAGTTAGCTAGCTGCAAAGACTACTTGGGTCCTATTCCCATTGCAATGTTAAAAGCATTAGGCCCTCGAGGATGCTTATAGAGTAGGGAGGGCATAGAGAGCAGCACACCAGGACCAGGTATCTCAGGGATCTAATTTACACCAAGAGTGTTGGGCAAGGACAGGAATCTGTTCTGAACAACAAAAGGGTGAACATAGGCAGCTGCGGTAGAAGCAGGAAGGCAGAAGCAGCTACAGAAGACTTTGCCAGCCTGAGAGCTTCTTCATGGCCCTTCCTGAAATAGTAAGTAAAGCAGTCAATGACCTGAATCTTGAGAGGTGAGGGAACAGACATGATCCATGTCCTGTAATTCTGTCCAGATCTCTGAACTTGATTACATGTCCTATCTTTGGTTTCCATAGTCAAATTTCCTTGTTTGATTTTTCACCTCCACTTGCCCCCTTTGCTCAGACTCTTCACCTTTGTAGTCTGTGATCAGAAAACAAGAGAGAAATGAGGCTGAACTAAGATGGTCAGTGAATAAATGATAAACCAAGGGATCTAAAATAATACAATAAATTCTTTGTTCAAGATTCCCAGAATGAAAAGTAACTCCCAACAAAAGATTATTTTATTATATTTAATAAAATACATGTAACTTTAAAAACAAAAGACACCATATTTAATGTAAATTCTAGCTGTTAAATTCAACCAAAAAGTCCGAGATGTTTGCCATGATTACTTTACATTGATTGTGAATATCCAACCATTATATTATGACATTAACCAAAAATTAAGATACATCAATATTTGTAAAGAAGGAATTTATATTATTGCTTGCAAGCAACTTTTTGTTCTACCTAGAAAAAAAATTAATATATAAATGGAAAAACTCTAAGAATTGACAATAGTTTAGCAAAATGGGTGATATACAAGACAAAATAACAAAACAAATACAACTGCAATCCATAAGATAATATAGACAAGATGTTTACCAGCAACAGTTAATTGGTTGATATAATACAAAAAAAATCACAAAACGTTTAAAAGTGGCACAAGTTTAGAAAAGTAGGTAAATGCAAGAGGAAATAAAAACATTCTAGTAACTATTCTAACATATCGCTTTATCATAGATCTATAGATCTATTCTAAAGTATGTTTCCGTGATATGGACCCCATTGAATTTATCTTTTTTAGTGTTATTATATCAGTTAGAATGTATAATACAGGCCAGGCACAGCAGCTCACACCTGTAATCCCAGCACTTTGGGAGTTCGAGGCAGGCAGATCATCTGAGGTTAGGAGTTCGAGACCAGCCTGGCCAATATGGTGAAGTCCTGACTCTACTAAAATATAAAAACATTAGCTAGACATGGTGATGCGTGCCTATAATCCAAGCTACTTGAGAGGCTGAGGTAAGCGAATCACTTGAACCTAGGAGGAAGAGGTTGCAGTGAGACAAGATTCTGCCACACTCCAGCCTGGGTGACAGAGCAAGACTCCATCTCAAAAAATCAACAAAAAAACATATAATGCAGAAACAAGATATTCGCTAAAAACATTCCAAACACTAATAATGGTAATAAAAACAAGTACAAAATTTTAATGATCCTTTTTTTAAGATTTAAATAAAGGCAGACAGGATCTGTATTTTTTAATGAGAAGGCTTGATAATATAAAGATATCAATTTTGTTTCTAAATTAATCTATAGATTTAACACAATTCCAACCAAAATCATGCTATTTTAGAATTCAACAGAGAATTTTAAGGGTAATCTGGAAAATAAATACATAAAAAGGGCTTTATATTAAAGAGAATAATAAGAGGAATATAGTTCTGTTATGTGTTAAATTTATTATAAAACTAAATTTTTTACATTGGTTTAATATTGACAAAAAATAACTAGAAAGAAATAGAAACAACAGAATCCCAGAAATGGAATTTTATATATGTGTATATAAATTTGCTATGTGACAAATGACCTATAATCATTTGGTGAGAGCTGTAGAAGCCATCGTCTACTTATCTGAAATCTATTTATTCACATATTTCTCATCAACAGCAAAAGTAATTCCATGTAAATAAGTTGTATCACAAAAAAACAACTATTAAAAATTAAAAACATAGGAAAGAAAATATTGGTCAAAATTTGAATAAAGAATAATATTCTGTAATTGTTTCTTGTTTGCATTGTGGAATGCTTTGAGAATTTGATAAAAGATAAACAGATCCTCTCCCCAGAAAAGTATGAATATAGACAAAATGTTTCCCTATAAATTTAGGAAGTTTGCAAACTTCCATAAGACCATCAATAAATTCTTGGTTAAATAGTTCTATTTTAAGCATAAAAGATAAACTATTCATAAAGGGAAAATAGTACAAATAATATTTTAAAAGTAAAATATACATATATGCAAGCATATGCATATATATGTGTATATTTACAGCACGTAAAACCAAACAAAAATTGGAGGAAATGTTAAAATGATTGGAAAACATTCAGTAGTCATTGAAAACATGTTTCTAAAAATTTTAAATGTCTATAAGGAGTTTCCCAGTGAATTGGAAAGTTTATATGCATAATGTTAAGAAAAAGCACAGTTTGAAAGATCCTATTTTCATGAAACAGGAACTGTATAAGACTGCAAAGAAAAACGATAAAAATAAATAAATATTTTGAAATGTTAAATCTTTGCTGGGATTTTTACTTATAGCTATTTTTCTGCATTTTTTGTTTTCTAAAAGTGTTATTGTTTTATTTTTCTCATTTTTTATCAATTTCAAGGATAATACATGCTTATTATAATGAATAAGTGGCATAGTCTTTCATTGTTCTCAGAGATAGTGAGGGATGGAACCTTTATCTTACAATTAATATGGTGAAATGAAGCAAAGGCAGTGATTGAGGAAAGGTAATATTGACAGCTATATACTTGACAAGGTAAGGTATTATTCATGGCTAAAGGCAATAAAAAGAATTATCAGATATTCAAGGGCTCCAGGCATTTTCGTCCAAGTATACTTTTTGATACAATTACTTGAAAATATTTTGCAACAATTCAAGAATAAACAAAATAAGAATGAAGAGAACCAAGTGTTAAAGGGCCAAGCATGAGCCATAAAATTACTTAATTTTAAAAAGTCAAAATGCACACAATAAATGCTTGCTATATTTCCAGATTATTTCACAGAAAAATATGGAAGTGGTTGGAAGTTCGTTGGTAATTTTCCCTCTTTACACCCTTTATTAATAACATTAATTATTTGAAAATATAATTTTAAGTACATCTTTAACATTACCTTCATAATCAGAAGAGGAAACCAATGATATTCCTAAAGGGTACTGACCTATGGGATACAATTTGATGGAGGGAGTGCTGGAATTAAATGAAAACGATTAATTTTTTTTCTATAGATTAGTCACTAGTGTTTTCAACATGATTCTTATCTAGACAACTCATTCAACCTATTTCCTCATATGTGAATAACGATACCTATATGGTGAAGATTAAATGAGATGGTTTGTTTCAGAATCCATTGTCAACCCCAGGCACTGTTAAAAAGAAAGGCATGGTCAGGGTTTCCATTATGGCTATTTATTCTCTTCCTAAAGGTTCCCAAGAATGGAGACAACACCTCTGCTCTCTAACTTTACCTGCTGAAGATCAAGTTCTTGATAATGTACATGTCTCATACTTTCTGTGTTCCCCACCTCCCAGAATTTCAGGAAAATAAAGCTAGAAAAATTTCACTTTTATTCTACTAAAATTTTTAATCTTAGCATCTATTTTGGCCCATCTGTTCTTATCTGAACTGTTTCCAAGGGTTTCAAGAGTGTAGAGAATGCCTTATGTTAAAAATGACTGAATTATTGTGGGTGAGCCTTATTTTTCTACAGAAATTTTGACCCTCAGCTGAGCTAACCACAGTCTTATTCTGTTTCCCCTTAATCCACAGGCAGATGCTGAGAACAAAACATCTCATGATATGGATATTGGCCTGAGTATAACCAATAGCTCAGGGTTTCAAGTCTCTGAGTTCATCCTGATGGGGTTCCCAGGTATTCATGAGTGGCAGCACTGGCTCTCCCTGCCCCTGGCTCTGCTCTACCTTTTAGCTCTTGGTGCCAATCTTTTCATCATAATCACCATTCAACATGAGCCCATGCTACATGAACCCATGTACCATTTGCTGGGCATATTGGCAGTAGTGGACATTGGCCTGGCCACTACCATCATGCCCAAGATCCTGGCCATCTTCTGGTTCGATGCCAAGCCCATCAGCCTCCCTGAGTGTTTTGCTCAGATCTATGCCATCCACTCTTTCATGTGCATGGAGTCAGGCATCTTCCTCTGTATGGCAGTGGATAGGTATATGGCCATTTGTTATCCCCTTCAGTACCCTTCCATAGTCACTGAAGCTTTTGTCATCAAAGCCACTCTGTCAATGGTACTCAGGAATGGCCTGTTGACCATCCCAGTGCCAGTATTGGCTGCCCAGCGACACTACTGCTCCAGGAATGAGATTGATCACTGCCTGTGCTCTAACTTGGGGGTCACAAGTCTGGCCTGTGATGACATCACCATCAACAGATTTTACCAGCTGGCCTTGGTCTGGGTTGTGGTTGGGAGTGACATGGGTCTGGTCTTTGCTTCTTATTCTTTGATTATTCGCTCAGTGTTGAGGCTGAACTCTGCTAAAGCAACATCTAAGGCCCTGAATACCTGCAGCTCCCACCTTATCCTCATTCTCTTTTTCTACACAGCTATTATTGTAGTGTCTGTCACTCACCTGGCAGGAAGAAGGGCTCCCTTCATCCCTGTTCTCCTCAATGTGCTGCATATTGTCATGCCCCCAGCCATTAACCCCATGGTATATGCTCTTAGGACCCAGGAGCTAAGAGCGGGCTTCCAGAAGCTGTTTGGTTTGGGTAAGCATGTGTCCAGGAAATGAGATAACTTTAAATAGCAAAATATTATATGCAATACTGAAGAAAGAGCACAGTCTTTGAAGTCCAATGGACCTTGGCTAAAATTTCATCTCTCCCAATTGCTGGAACATCGATTCAACTTAATTCATCTGTATTGTATAGAACATAGTATGTGCAAGCCATTGCTGCAAGCATTTCCCATATATTAACTTTTTTAATCCTGTAACAACTGTATGAAGCAAGCATAATTGTTATTTATACACTTTGCTGATAGGGAAATGGAGTTGGGAAACTTGCCCACAGTCACAGAGGAAGGAAGTTGCAGAGCGAGATTTGAACTGATGCAATCAGGCTTCAGTATCCCGTCTCTTTAATTCTTTCTCTCTATTTAAACTCACTACTAATTTTTAAAATACAAATTAAGATAAACAAGGTAAAATTACGTATTACTTCTTTTTAATAAAAGAAAATTCATTTTAAAGTTGGCCACAATTTTTCTCTCTAGTGGTAAGTAGAGTAGACTTTAAATCTTCTAGAAAGAGTCATTCTAGTGGACCTGCTTATGTAGATGTAATAAAGAATTTGACGGAAATTATTTCGTCACTTCACAAACTCTGTACCAACTGTTGAGTTAACTTGCATTACAGCTCTAAAAGGAATATCCCAACCACTTTTTTAAATCCTTAACACTACTTGAACTTCTCTAATGAATTAAGAAAATCTCAATGAAGTCTCGTAGATCAATGACAGTATAAAGGACACGAAAGGTCTCCAAAGGAAAATTTTCCTTAAAGAAAAATGATATATGTTTAGAGACAGAGAGAAGAGAAAGTTAGTAAAATTGTTTTTTCTTTATTTAAATGCTAAAGTATACAGCTCAGCAAGGGTGGAATATCAGCTGCAGGATGACATGCAGATGAGGTTGGAAGTCTCTCCTGACCCAATCACATGGTGTTATGGCAGACTTTTGAAAGAGAAGCCTAACTTGCGCCAGCAAATCTGAAAGTCCATACATGAGAACCTTAAGTCATTACAACTTAAGCACTTAAATCATCTTCCCTTTGATAGAGTCAGATAACGATAGCAACATCATGATATCTTTGGACAAGGCAGAATTGGACCCTGTGCTTTCACCTGTTTCTAACAGTGACTCCACATATCAAGAAAAGAAGCACTGATGGCTGAAAAGCAGTGGCACACTAATGGATGGATAAAATTTCCTCCTCTTTCCATATATGTGCAAGAGAACTAACCCCTGATATCTTTTTAGATTCAGATTTCGGAAAGGAAAAAAGTAAGTCCCATGAAAGGATTCTTCTAGTCTTGAAGATTTCCACTTCTAGAAATGCCTTGACAACTGAAATGAGTGACTGAGATGGAAGTTTCAATCACTGAGGTTTATTAAGCCAGCTTTAGGGGACATCCAGGAAAAACATGAGCAACAGACGAACCTGTGGCTGTTTTTCCAAGGAGATTTTTCAGGAGGTTTAGTATTTATGCATTTCCTTAAAGAGCATAGAAGGTGTGCAGGAAGCAGGACAGGTAGGTGGTAAGGCAAATGGTTACATTCCTATGAGACTTTAGTTACTGCCTAGTAAATCAACATTTTACATAAGATAAGGTGAATGTTTGAAGAGAAAAGGGGTGTAAAGGAAGGGTCAGTTAAGTAGATGTCTCCGGGTAAGTAGAGGAATTATTGGTCTATTTTTGCTCTGCACCAGGGAAGATAAGCTTGAATAGACATTCTTAATGTGAAATCAAACAGACTTATTAGTTCCAGGACCTACACTTAAGATTGTAGATTTAAAGTTACAATTGGCATGTCCTGATTTGTAAAAGTCCAGCAAATAACTTACTTTTTTTTTTTTTTTTTTTTTTTGAGATGGAGTTTCACTCTTGTTGTCCAGATTGGAGTGCAATGGCGTGATTTGGGCTCGCCACCTCTACCTCCCAGGTTTAAGCGATTAAGTGTGATCTGGGCTCACCAACTTCCACCTCCCAGGTTTAAGTGATTAAGCATAATCTGGGCTTGCCACCTCCGCCTCCCAGGTTTAAGCAATTCTCCTGCCTCAGCCTCCAGAGTAGCTGGGAATACAGGTGACTGCCATCATCCCCTGCTAATTTTTGTATTTTTAGTAGAGACGGGGTTTCAACATGTTGGCCAGGCTGGTCTCAAACTCCTGACCTTGTGATCCACCCGCCTTGGCCTCCCAAAGTGATGGGATTATAGGCATGAGCCTATATTGGGCTTTTAAAAACCTCAAAAATAGGAAGCCAAACCAAGGCAGACTTCTGACTTTGCCTGAAGTATTTATAGATTCATTCTATATCCATTCTCAAATATGACATCCTAGTCAAAGCATTGGTGACATAACCAATATTTCCAAATATGTATCCTGCCATAAAGAGAGAAGATTATATCTGAACTTATGCAAATAACTTGCCATAAAAATAAAAAATATTCATAATAGTTTCAAAATTCTGGATAGATCAGGTTGGGGGGAGTAAATATTTTCATTTTTGTTTACAAAAGCAACTTTGCCAAATTGCTAGAAACTTTAGATAGCTTAAAAGAAAAAGGGTTCCTTAAATCTGGAAAACAAAACATCAAAAAATACAGCAAAATTCCAAAATAAAAAATCATTAAAACATTATCTTCATCAGGTCATTCAATTTCATATAATTAATTCTCATTCTGCTTGATTTTGGTTAGTAGTTTTATGATATAAGTTTATTAGAGTTTTGGAATTTCTTGCTCATTCAAAGGTATTATCTGAAAATCAGCAAAATCTGTTACTGTCAGAGTCCTTTCCACGAATCTCCCTAAGGATGAAGCACTTTAGGAATATAACGGCTTACAAGAAAAAAAAAAAAAAAAGAACTTTCAGAAGAGCATGAGAATAAAGTAATTAACTGTGAACAAAATGGCATGGTTAAAGAAATGATGAGAACTTACTATAATAATGACACAATTGGAAAAGAAACTTGGTTATTTTTATGGTGTACAACATTTTTTTAATGATTCAGTTACTTTATTGTTGCCTTGACATACGTCCTCAAGACACCCAGTTTTACGGACGAATTCATCTCTACTGTATTTCCAAAGTTTTTGTAATGAATAGGTTCTACCTTCATCTTCAATTTACTTAAGCTCTATACCAAGAACCATTAAGAAGCAACTTCAGTGAAAATCTTCCACTATTAAGGTCATGTTGCTACTAAAACCAATATGATTTGATGCCAAAACAGTTTTTAACTACTAAATTTACAATTATTCCAAAGAATAATACATTTTAACATTACCAAAATTATGGCAGTTAGCCTTATACCAAGACACATCAGATTGCTAGGAATTTCAAACAGTTTCTGGAACACATATTAGCATATTCATACAAATGTAACTCAAAAAAGGTTAAATATAATTCCTTATTTAATACTACTTCCCATATAATATAACATATCAAATAGTTCAAGGTCAAAAGATATAATCTTTAATTTGATTTTGAAAAGTTAGTAAAAAATGTCAAAAGGTTTAAAACACATGGTTAAAATGTGTTTTAGGATCATCAGAAATTATGAAACAATGAAAAGCAAATATGGAAAAGTTACATAGTTTTTAAAAAGTAGCTCTTTTAATCTTAAGAAGATTTTGTTTTTTAAGCAATCAAAAGACCTAATAAAAGACAACATAAATCAAAAAAATTATCTTGGTAAAACACAGAATTTCTTCTTTATTTTTCCTTATGCAGATCACTTAAAGGGTAAAGAAAACCTTGTAGAGTCTTTTATAAATGTTCCAAGGAAACCGTCAGTTATTTTGTACTTTTTTTTTAAAGAAAAGACTAGATGCTTTGATATTAATGCTCATTTTTTAAAAACTAATAATAAATTCATTCAGTTTTAGCCCACTTGACCACACATGAAATTCTTTTCACAACTCTTCTACATACAATGGGGAAAGGATAGTCTCTTTAATGAATGTGCCTGGAAAAATGAATTTTCACATACAAAAGAATGAAATTGACCCTTATCTTACACAATACACAAAAATCAACTCAAAATGGATAAAAGACATAAATATAAGGCCTGATAAGTTTCTAGAAAAGAACATAAGAAAAAAGTCTTTGACATGGCCTTGGCAACAATTTTTTTGTATATCACACGAAAAGTCCAGGCTACAAAAACAAAAAATAAATAAATGAAACTATATCAAACTAAAAAGCTTTTGCAGAGCAAAGAAACAGAAATCAACAACATGAAAAAGCAACCTACAGACTGGTGAATATGTTCGAAAACTGCATATCTAATAAAGATTAATATTCAAAATTTATAAAGAACTCTTACAACTCAATGGCAGGAAAACAAATAACCTAATCAGAAAATGGCAAAGAAGCTGAATAGACATTCCTCAAAATAAGACATAAAAATAGCCAACAGGTACATTAAGAGGTACTCAATATCACTAATCATCAGAAAAATGCAAATTTAAACCACTATGAGATATCACCTCTCACCTTTTAGATGGCAATTTTTTAAAAAGTAAGCAATAATGAAATTGGCAAAGATGTGGAGAAGACAATACCCTATTCCATTGCTGAAAGAAATGTAGATTAGTACAGTCATTATGGAAAACAGTAGAGAGGTTTCCAATCAAATTGGAACTACCATATGACCTAGCAACTCCTATTATGGGTATATACCAAAAAGAGATAATTGTGGTTAATTTTAGTCAATTTCAGGACATAGCACAATAGCAGCTCTCGATCCCCCAGCATCAGTCTTGCGGCAGACAGCTGTGCGCACGTTCCAGGAGCAGCCTGCATGCAGCTTGCAAGGGTCTGAGTGTACAAAAATACACCCTGTTCCCTAAATATTATTAATCTAGGCTCTTATCACTGATTGCTGCTTCTAATCACAATGCATAAACAGGAGCCATTGCTGTTGCACCTTCACTCATTTGTTCAAACTTCTCCCCCTCATCCAGTTAAAGTGAATTCCAGAGAATTTAAAGGGCTGGTACACTTTCCCTGACCACCCCCTTTGTTTTATTTCCCCTTTTGCAACCTAAAAATTAAATACTAGGACATTGAAAAGTACCTGCACATATACTGAACTTTGGAAAGTGATTGTGCATGTCAGGAAAAGGCACAGACTCAGAAAAGTCTTGAGAAGACCCTAAGTTTTCACCTCAGGCTAATCCTGAAGACAGCCTACAATCATAACATATAAATAAACAACAACAACAAATAACAAAAAACCCTAGAAAAGGGGAAGAATGTGATTTTCAAAGTTACCACATAATTAGATTCAAATTTCCAACTTTCAATTAAAAAAATTACAAAGTATACAAAAAAAAAAAAAAACAGGAAAGTGTGGCCTATTCAAAGGAAATAATTAATCAGCAGAAACTGTTGCTGAAAAAGAACTGATGGCAAAACTACCAAAGACTTTATTTAAAATAACTATCTTAACAATGCTCAAAGAACTAAAGGAAGATGTAAAGAAAGTTAAGAAAACAATGTATAAACAAAATGTAAATATCAATAAAGAGATAGAAAACCTAAAATGAAAGCAAAAAACATTCTGGGCGGAAAAGGACAACAATTGAAATATTTACTAGAGAGATTCAAAGGCAGATTTGAGCAGAAAGAAAAATTAGCAAATTGGAAGATAGGACAATGGAACTTATTGCACATGAGAACAGAAAGGAAAAAACATTCAAGAAAAGTGAACACAGCCCAAAGGCTTTGCAGGATAGCATCAAGCCAACAACCAACATAACCAAACAACCAGAATCATAGAGTCTCAGAAAGAAAAGAGAAAGGAAAAGGAGCAAGGGGGATATTTGAAGAAATAGTGGCTAACAACTTCCAAAAGTTGATGAAATACATAAATATGAAATTAAAGAAGCTCAATAATTTCCAAGTAAGAAGAACTAATAGAGACCCATATCAAGACACATTATAAGCATACTCTCTAAAATCAAAGACAATGAGAGATCTTCAAAGGAGCAAGAGAGGAGCAACTAACATCACATACAAGTGATGTAGAGCAGGATTATCAGCAGTTTTCTCATCAGAAACACTGGAGCATAGAAGGCAGTGCCCAATATATTCAGAGTGAAGGAAAAAAAGCTGTCACCCAAAAATCCTATGTCCAGCCAAATTGTACCTCAAGATGAGAAAGAAGTTAAGGCTTTCCCAGATAAACAAAAACTGAGGGAGCCCTTCCCTGCCAGACCTGATGGCTTCACTGGTGAGTTCCACCAAACATTTAAAGAACTATCACCAATCTTTCTCAAACTTTTCCCAAAAAAAATTGAAAGGAAGGGAATGCTTTCGAATTCATTTTACAAGGCCAGCATTACCCTGATACCAAAGCCAGGCAAAGACACTACAAAAAAAAAAAATACAGACCAATATCCCTTATTAACATTGCTGCAAAAATCCTCAACAAAATACTAGCAAACCAAATTCAGCAGCATACTAAAAGGATTATATACCACGACTGAGATTTATTACTGGGATACAAAGATGATCTAAAATATAAATCTTACTTATAAGTGAGAGCTAAAAATTGAATACATGTGAACATAAAAACTGGAACAATAGCCACTGCAGACTTCTGGTGGGAAAGGGAATGAGGGAGGCATGAACATCTACCTATATTGTAATATGCTCACCACCTGGGTAATGGATCTGGACCCCAAACCTCAGCATCTCACAATATACCCATATAACAAACCTGAACATGCATTCCCTGTATCTAAAATAAAAGTTGAAAATGAATAGTTTGTATTTATTAAAAATAAAAGAAAACTTGGCATTATAAAAAAACATAATAGCACAAGAAGGGAGAGGTAATGGACCTATATTGGAGCAAAGTTCCTGTTTGTGTTAATCTGAAGAAAATTGTGATATTTTTCAAAATCCATAGAACAGCTAAAATAGAAAACACATAATTTAAAATCAACAAAGGAAAGAAATTAGTAAACTAAAAATATCAATTTTCCACAAAATAAGTGAAATGTTAGTAAAAGAGTAACAGAGGAACCAAAAAAAGGAACTAGAGACATAAAAAGAAAACTGGGGCCAGGCGTGGTAACTCACACCTGTAATCCCAGCACTTTGGGAGGCCAAAGTGGGCAAATCACCTGAGGCTAGGAGTTCGATATCAGCCTGGCCATCATGGCGAAACCACATCTCTACTAAAAATACAAAAATTAGCTGGGCATGGTGGCATGCACCTGTAATCCCAGCTACTCAGGAGACTGAGGTGGGAGAATCACTTGAACCCAGGAGGCAGAGGTTGTAGTGAACTAGGATCCTGCCACTCCACTCCAGCTTGGGCGACAGAGTGAGACTCCATCTCAGAAAAAAAAAAAGTGGTAGATGTAAATCCAGGCATACTGACAATACTACTAAATGTAAATGGACTAAACACTCCAACCAAAAGCACTTTGGTTGAAAAGTAAAAATAGTTTGAAAGGAAAAGAAAGTGGAGATATAAGTTATGTGAATAATAATTATTAGAATGCTGAAGTCACTATGTCAATATAAAATAAAATAGATTTAGGACAAAAAATATTTCTGGAGTCATTTTGGTTGAAAAGTAAAAGTAGTTTGAAAGAGAAAGATATAAGCTATGTGAACAATAATCATTAGAATTCTGAAGTCACCATATCAATATCAAATAAAATAGATTTAAGATGCAAAATATTTCTGGAGCCATTTTACTTTTCAAGGGTCAATAAGTAAAGACACATTAATTATAAAATGTATAAACATTGCCCCAAAATGTATGAAACAAAATCTTACATAATTGAAAGATGAAACAGACAATTCAACTATAATAGCTGGCATTTTAATATGCCACTCTCAATAATTGACATACTAGAATATCAGTGAGAATTTAAAAGGTTTGAGCCACAAACACTATCAACCATCTTGACATAACTGACATATATAGAACATTTCATCCAATGACAGCAGGCTATAGATTCTTTTCAAGTGCACATGAATACTTTTTCAGGACAAACTATATACTTCTATTGCAGAAGGATAAGTCTTTTAAAAAAATAGCAAAGGAAGTAATAAAAACAGGATAGAAATCAATGAAGTAGAAAACAGAAAAATAAAAAAATAATGAAACTAGTAATTTTATCCTGAATATTGATCTAAAGAAAATAATCTAAGAAAATTTATTTAGAAAAATGTTCATTGCATCAGTACTCACAAGATTAAATGTATTATGTCTACAGACCTTTATAATCACAGGAGAAGTTTCTTATGAAATAATGTTAATCTTACAAAGAAATCTATAAAACTAAAACATATTCAATAAAATATCTCTTATCTAGATCAGAAATTATTTAAAATTGTATACATTTTTGTGGGAAAATAATAGATTCTTTTCTTAAGACTGCATATTTTTATGAATTGTGACTCAAAAATTTCCAGATATAAACAATAAGCTAGTTTAGAAAAAAAGCAACTCTAGGCTATATTTTGAAGTCATTTCTTCAAAATGTATTTATTTATTGAGTGTGAAATGCTGGAAATATAGTAGCGAACCAAGAAGCCATGACCTCGCCCTCACACTGTTTATAGGCTAAAAGAGAATCTAGACAGTAAACACATAAATACCTCTGAATACAGGGGTCTCTGAGAATCAGATCTAGATCCTGCACCTGATTCTCCCTCTGATTTGCCACTTGACTATAGTTGGCAGCTTCTCTCTTCCCTGCTCTCCTTTTCTGAAAAACACCCTCCCTATTCATTTGGTTGACATGGAGCTACCATGTCTGTGTAATGGCATCCCACCCTTCATCACAGCACTCTGGATTAGAAGTAGAAACCTGACTTTAGCTGAGCCAAGAGATCCTTCCCCAAAATTTTTAGAGTGTCACACTCCAGTGGACAAAATTTTCAAAATGTGAAACTAAAAAACTGTTTCCAGGCTATAGAGAAAGCCAATCTTAGCATGATGTAAAAATACCACATTGAAAATAGAGATGACAGATGGAGGATGCTGGTTCTAGTCCTTCCTATAGTCTAATATCCTTGCCCGTCCTACAGTTTAGTTTCTACGTCTTTCCTGCTATCCTATAAGCCAATAAGTTCCCATTTTGCTTGACAGTGTGTGCTCTATTTCGGTCAGCTGCAGCCCAAAAGACAGAACAAATAGTGTCTTTGCAATTTACCTACCTTCCCTATTTTTTCATTTGTATATTGGAAATAGTAGTTATGTAAATATGTAAGTAGGATGTTAAGAAATTCAGTAGATAACAAAAGAGAATATTCCTTGAATGTGCTATCCATATACTGGTAATTAAAATTAATTTACAATAAAATTCAAAGCCTGGAAAAAATATTCTAAGTGCCCTTTTGGTGGAGACTAAGTGATTTTTATTTTTTTGATAGAGTCTCATTCTGTCACCCAGACTGAAATGCTGTGGTGCAATCTTTGATACCCAGGTTTAAGCAATTCTTGTGCCTCAGCCTCCAGAGTGGCTAGGATTACAGGTGTGTACCACCACACCTGGCTAGTTTCTTTGTATTTTAGCAGAGACAGGGTTTTACTATGTTGCCTAGGCTGGTCTTGAACTATTGGCCTCAAGTGATCCACCCATCTTGGTCTCCCAAAGTGCTGGGATTACAGGGGTGAACCACCATACCCAACCTCCTATTTTTATCTCTAGTAAACTCTGGACAAAGCAAAGCAATGTGTGTAGCACAGGACTCTGCATCCCACAACTACCTGAGATATTCTGTATAAATGGCTCAGTCAGTCAGGAAAACATCTTCTAGACCATGAACTGAGGGGAATCTTCAGGAAAATATGGATGAACCCACTCTTGAGGATCAGCTCTTTGGAGGAGAGAACCTGGATGTGGAACAGTGACAGGAACCATGAGGCCATCAGGACTGAATGGTTTAATGAAGGGCATCACAAAGGGGCTTTAAAAACCCACAGCAGAACTACATGTAATCAGTTCTTACACTAGGATAGATAAACTTGAGAGCTTTGAGAGATAGCTGCGAGGAGAGAAGCTGGATTTTTTTCTAACAAGACAGGCTGCTGCTTTCACCAGTGATCAGCAATTTCAGACACCAAAGAATAGAGGCAAGGAGAGAGGCAATCACTGAAAAGGGTTCCAATTCAACCAATAGCTTCTATGTTTCCATCTGGAAGAGGCATAAGAGTAACAGTTATATCCTATATGAAGTACTTGGCAGCTTAAAAATTATTTCAAACCCAATCTCATTTAGTCCTCATAAAATTCTGCTAGTTAAATATGTTTCTTCACTTTCAAAAAATTCTGAGATTCAGAGTGATTCAATGACTTACTGTGTTAATAAAGTTATAACTTCAAATTTTTGGTTAACACGATAAAACATGATTTGTTATTCACACAGAGAAGAAGAAAATGATGTTGCTGGTTGAATTGTGCTACTGATTGGCTCTCCTCCAAGTATTGACTTAGGATTCCAAACTCTTTCTACTTGAAATGCTGCTATTTTCAGCATGTTTTCTCTGATGTCATCATGAACAAGAAAGAGCACAGGGAAAAGTTATACTGGCTATTTAACTACATCAGTGTGGAAGGGACACACATCACTTCTGCCCACATTTTTTAGCCATACTAGTTATGTGGTCCCATCTAGAAAAGAAGATTATTTTTTTTTTTTCAGATGGTGTCTCACTCTGTCGCCCATGCTGGAGTGCAGTGGCATGATCTGGGCTCACTGCAAGCTCCACCTTCTGGGTTCATGCAATTCTCCCACCTCAGCCTCCTGAGTAGCTGAGATTACAGGTGCACGCCACCATACCCGGTGAATTTTTGTGTTTTTAGCAGAGACAGGGTTTCACCATATTGGTAAGGATGGTCTTGAATTCCTGACCTTGTGATCTGCCTGCCTTGGCCTCCCAAAGTGCTGGGATTACAGGCTTGAGCCACCATGCCTAGCCTATTATTTTTTATATGTATCACTAGCTTGTTAGCTGCTTTCCAGGAACAGCTCTCTCCTATAGAAGGAGCAGAATTGCTTAAATGTTACTGCATCATGGCCTAATTGATTGCTGGAGGTCATGTGAATGAGTTTACATCTGGGAGTGTAATTGGTAATTAAGAGGACTATGCATTCTCTAGACTGTCTCATCCATCTTCATGGCTGGAAGTAAATAACAAAAATGGAGGAATAACAATATAGATGCAGAATTTTATTTGCAAGTGGGGAGATAATATTATAACAGAAATTGAAAAAAATGATTATCTGTGCTATGCAATAGAAAAATAGTTGGTATACCTGCAGCATGTCAGAACAGACCAGCTGCCCCCGAAGCTTATAGCTCTAGCAGAAGAGATGTTGGAAAATACAGTGTTGGTAATATGCATTGGCAACATTTAGTGAGGTAGCCAAAAGGAAAGAATTGCAAAGAAAAAAATGGAATAATTGGACATTTTGCAAGAGAAAAACTGAGACTGTAGAGCATTTTAGTTTACTGTTGCTGCTGCAACAAATTTTCACAAACTTAGTGGCCTAAAATAACAAATTTTTTAATCTTCCAGTTCTGGGTGTCAGAGTCTGAAATGGATTTCACCAGGCTAAAATCAAGGTGTCAGCAAAGCTTTCGTCCTTTCTGATGGCTCTGGGGAGAATCTGTTTCCTTACTTTTTCCAACTTCTAGAGGCTGGTCCACATTTCTTGACTTATGGCTCCATTTCATCTTAAAAGATGACAATAGCCAGTTGAGTCTTTTCCAATCAATTGTCCCAATATTGACTCTTCTGCCTTTCATTTTCATTTATAAGAATGCTTATAAATGAAATTGTGATTAAATTGTCTCCACCCACAGAATCATACATCCTTAAGTTAAAGTCTGCTGATGAACAATTTGAATTCTATCTGCAACCTTAATTCCCTTTTGTCATATAACCTAACATAAGCCCAGGTTCCAAGTATGAGGACACAGATTCTTGGGTGGAAAGAGAGGGCATTATTCTGCCAACCACAGAAGGTTACAAAATAATAATAATAATAATAAACTCAGAGCCTTGCAGAGATGCAAAAGTAAACTTCTCTTCCAAACTCCAAACAAAAATAGGTGGTGATATGGTTTGGCTGTGTCCCCACCCAAATCTCACCTTGAATTGTAGCTCGCACAATTCCCACATGTTGTGGGAGGGACCCAGTGGGAAGTAACTGAATTGTGGGGGAAGGTCTTTCCCATGCTGTTCTCATGACAGTGAATAAGTCTCAAGAAATCTGATGGTTTTATAAAGGCCAGTTCCCCTATGCATGCTCTCTTGCCTTTCACCTTCTGTCATAATTGTGAGACATCCCCAGCCACGTGGAACTGTGAGTCCATTTAACTTCATTTTCTTTATAAATGACCCAGCCTCAGGTATGCCTTTATCAGCAGCATGAAAATGGACTGACGCAGGTGGTTTTTAAAACCTTCACCAATATCTTCCTAGAAAATTTTTTTATTAACTTAAGTGCTTAAGGATAAAGATTCTGTAATGGGTGTGGTATCCAGTAAGCATCTCAGATGGATAAAGCAACTAGAGCAACTGAGAACAAAGGTGAAATTAAAGATGCAACCATCGCACTAAAGCATTATATTTCCAAGTGAGTCTCCAGGAAGTTCAGGGAAATGCACATGAGAGTGATAAAGGGAAAAATAGAAAATGTGATAATTATGTTTTAAAAGATTTTGGAGTATACTTACTGGCACATAAGTGGAACCAAATAGATGAGAAGCCTACTAGGTCTTAATAACATATATGTTATTGCCAAAGAAACCTAGAGCTCAGCTAAAAAAGCCTTTGACTATTTAAGAACTAATATAACTCTTACATCTCAATCTTTCAGCACTGGGAAGTGAACTAAGAAGGCTGTGCTGTCCCAAGAAAAGAGTAACCCCCAATACCCCTTTTATTATTTTTTCAACTCTTTTTTTAGAGATGGGATCTCACTCTGTCACCCACCTGGAGTCAGTGGTAGAACCACAGTTCACTGCAGCCAGGACCTCCTGAGCACAAGCAATCCTCCTATTTCAACCTCCTGAGTATCTGGAACTATAGGTGCATGAAACCACACCTGGCTCACAAAGCCCATATCTTATGCAGCCCAGTAAGAAAAAAAAGGAAGCTTCCAAAGGGACACTGATGTATGAACAAGAGAGTACCTCCTAAAGGGTGTAATTAAGAAAATCCTCTAAAACTGAAGGCATGGAGCCTTCCCAATGTCTTTCCAGTAGGGATTTCAAAATTGCTACAATTTTTTTTAAGGTTTAAATTTTTTGTAGAGAGAGGTCTCACTATGTTACCCAAGCTGGTCTCAAACTCCTGGCCTCCAGTGATCCTCCTGCCTCAATCTCCCAGACTGCTGTGATTACAGGCAAGAGCCATCATGCCTAACCAAACATTGCTGTGAATTATTGTGTTTCATATTTTTTGCCTTTCCAAATGGCTGCTAGATGTCCCTGTTACATCATTATGTATTTTATAAGGGGGTGAGGAGCAGACAGATAAATTCCCTTTTAAATCACAGGTCTCTAGACCAGTAAGAGCTCTAACCAAATTTGATGGAAAGGTTCTCATGTATCACCTGAAGATCTACATTCTGAGCTGGATGGAGTGCTTGAGTGAGACTTTGGAGTCTCTCCTGTGGACCGAATTTGAGTGTGGTCTCTACATTGGGAAAGGGAACAAATAAATATTAAGTAACCAAAAGTACAGATGGTGACAGACACAATTCATACTGAAAATCCATGAATACTCTTATATTTCTCAGCTTTCGCTGCAGTTGAATTGGGGCCACGAGGCCACATGCTCATTAGTGAAATGTATATTAAAGTGATGAATTACTTAAGACCAAGGCAATTAATAATTGTTGTGTCTCATGTTTCTCTCTCTTTTCTGGCTTTAGCAACTCTGAAAACAGTATGTTGACATAATATCACAAGATGGAGGGATATCCATGATTCCTGAGCCACTAAATGGATAATAGATCCTATTGACACACACTACACTTTAAATGAGAGCCTCTCTCATTTAAATGAACTTGGTTTTGATAATTCACTTTAATTTTATAATGTGTTACTGTAGCATAGCCTAAGCTACCCTTTCTGATACAGGCATGTTTATTTTGAGATACCTACTAGATATACAGCTGGAGATGTCAAGAAATAGTTGACTGTACAAATGTGGATCTCAAGGGAAAAGACTGAGCTTAAGGCAACAGTTTCTAAGTCATAATTTATAAATGGAAATTAAAGCTATTCAAAATTAGCTCTGATTAGATTTTTTAAGGTACTAACAGATAAGAGGAACTAGAATCAGAGAATATTAGCTTGCTTCATTTTTCTAACATCTGAATATATGACATATTATTTTTCCTGTTATCAATGTGGCCCCATAACTTGTTCTTTGTTCCTGTGAGCTCAGATCCTCAACTGTCTACAGGTAGTGCCTGTGTCAGTGTCACCTGGCCTGTTTCCTGGATGGGTAAAAGGATTTTTTTTATTTTTTTATTTTTGTGAGGCAGAGTCTCAATCCATCGCCCAGAGCTTTAGTGCAATGGTGCAATCTTGGCTCACTGCAACCTCTGCCTCCCAGGGTCAAGGGATTCTCCTGTATCAGCCTCCTGAGTAGCTGAGATTACAGGCACCTGCCACCACACCTGGCTAACTTTGTATTTTTAGTAGATGGGGTTTTGCCACGTTGGTCAGTCTGGTCTTGAACTCTTGATCTCAGGTGATCCACCCACCCTGGCCTCCCAAAGGATTTTAAAATATAATAATGGTGATCATTCCTTACATATAAAATATAATCAATGCAAACCTTCATCTTTTTCAACAGCTTAGTGGGGTTCTTCCCACCCACATTTCTTTTGAGGTAGAATCTTGCTCTGTCACCAAGGCTGGACTGCAGTGGTGCTATCCCAGCTCACTGGGTTTAAATGATTCTCCTGCCACAGCCTCCCAAGTAGCTGGAATTATTACAGCCATGCACAACCATACCTAACTAATTTTTTGTTTCTATTTTTAGTAGAGATGGGGTTTCTCCATGTTGGCCAGGCTCGTCTCGAGCTCCTGGCCTCAAGTGATCCACCTGCCTCAGCCTCCCAAAGTGCTGGGATTACAGGCATGAGCCACCATCCGGGCTGCTTCATGTTTTAAAAAGCATTTTTAAAATATTTATTACCCAGTTGATTTTTACAACAAACTTGTGATAATGACAGCAATGATGTTGAAGATGATGATGATCATGACACAGCCTTGGAAGGTAAGCAGGAGGCAGGAGAACCTCTGGAAATATTGAAACTCTCATGTACATCAAATCTAAGACATCGTATGCAACAAACTTCAAGTTAAAATTATAGCTAACATTGAAATCCCACATAATTCTGGGCAATGTGCCAGGTAGTTTACATATTTAATTTAATCCTTACAAAAACGCTAGAGCATACATATAAGCAATTAAACTTTACAGGTTAAAACAAAATTTTCAAAAGATGGGAACCTCTCCATTTTCCAAAATCAGAAAGTAAGGGACCCAGGATTTGAATCCAAGTATAATTTATTCCAAAGTCCATGTGCTTTCTTCTACAACACACCATGTTGCCTAAACTTGGGAACCTGCTTGGCAAGTTCTCTTTTCTCCTACTGGTAAGAGAAAACCATAAAAAGACCATGAACGATCTCAAGACTTCCCCACAGCAGATAACATGTGAGCCATACCACCCCTTATTTGCTTGGTCTTTGCTCCGTAGATGATGGGGTTAAGCATGGGGGGAACTAACACATAGAGATTTGCCAGCAGTATGTGGACATGATGGGGGATATTCTTTCCAAAGCGGTGAGTCAGGAAAGTAAAAAAAGACGGGATGAAGAAGAGGAGAATAACTCCAATGTGAGAACCACAGGTATTGAGAGCTTTGTGCCGGGCATCCTGGGAAGGAAGTCTAAACACAGCTTGGAGGATCAAAGTGTAGGAAACACCAATGAGCGCAACATCTACCAAAACCGATGCCATTGGCACTAAAAAGCCATACCAGATATTGACAGTTATGTCAGCACAAGCCAATCGGGCCACCCCAATGGGCTCGCAGTATGAGTGGGGGATGACATTGGTCCGACAGTATGGCAGCCTCTTCAGCAGGAATATGATAGGAAAAATTGTCCCAATGCTTCGTCCCCAGATGGCCAGAGTCATTTTTGCAATTACCATAGGAGTTAAGATGGTAGTGTATCTCAAGGGAGCACAAATGGCCACATAACGGTCAAATGCCATGGCCAGCAGGATTCCTGACTCAGCCACAAAGGCAACATGAATGAAAAACATCTGAGTAATGCAAGCATCAAAGGTTATCTCCCTAGCATGGACCCAGAAGATAGCCAAGGCCTTGGGCACAGTGGTGGTGGACAGCAGGATATCAGTACCAGCCAGCATGGATAAGAAGACATACATGGGTTCATGGAGGGTGCGTTCACTGAGGACAACAAGGATGAGGGCACCATTTCCCAAGACTGCAGTGAAGTACATAAGGCAGAAAGGAATGGAAAGCCAGGTGTGGTATTCCTCCAGTCCTGGGATGCCAAGGAGAATGAACAGAATGGGATGGAAGGTGGTGAGATTAGTACCAAACATGCCTTCTTTCAGAGTCTCTCTATGAAAACTAAAGAACAGGAATGTCGGTAAGCAGAGCCAGTTACAAGTTCCACTATAAGTTGAACATTAGACCATGGAATCAATCACTAATGCCTTGACTGAGAGTGTATAATGTTATTCTTCCACTTCTCACATTATCATTGTAGATACAAATATAAACACAGGTTTCTGATCACATCTCAGCAACATCTAGAACCTATACATACCTCCCCATTCTCATTGGCATGTTCCTGCTCAGGCTTTGATCATCATTCACCTGTTCTACTGCAACAGTGTCCTAAACTAATCTGGTCTCCCTGTCTCCCAGCTTCCCCACCTCAACTCCTTCACATTCATCAGCTATGTTGCAGTCTGTGTGGTATCCTCAAAACAAAAATCTTATTCTATTTTCTCTTATAATCCTGATGTAATTATTTATTGACTTATAAAGTCCAAAGTTCTCAAGCATGCAAAGCCCTCCGCAATCTTACTGTTATTTTATTCTCCAGCTTTAATTGCCTTTAGACCTAATAAAGCTAAGTTAGATTAATTATGTGAACTATTCTCCACAAAAACCTGGGTTTCTAACTTTCATGATTTTTCTCAAGTTTTTATCCTAACCTGGAACATATTTTTCTATTTTAAAGTCCTATTGATATTCTAATTCACAGCTTAAATATTTATGACCACGGAAGCCATTCCTAGGTTCAAATCCTAGGCTTCTGATTTTCTGATTATAGACAAAAAAAAATTTTCACATCTCAGAAATTTAGCCTAATCTGTGAAATCGAACCATCCATACTTATTTTGCAAGAATTAATTTAAATACTTTCTGTAAACTGCCCAGCATAGTGCCTGTAAGAGAAACACTAAACAAATGCTAGTTATTGCTATTACATGGATCAGTACAACTTAATAGACATGTTAGACATGTTAGAAACCAATAAAAATATATTTAGAATTCAAATCCTAGGCTTCTGATTTTCTGATTATAGACAAAAAAAAATTTTCACATCTCAGAAATTTAGCCTAATCTGTGAAATCGAACCATCCATACTTATTTTGCAAGAATTAATTTAAATACTTTCTGTAAACTGCCCAGCATAGTGCCTGTAAGAGAAACACTAAACAAATGCTAGTTATTGCTATTACATGGATCAGTACAACTTAACAGACATGTTAGACATGTTAAAAACCAATAAAAATATATTTAGAATTCAAGATGTGATAAGGTAGCATTCAATTTAGTGGGAGAAAGGAAACCCTATTCGGTTAATGGCTTTGAGATACTGGATTATATTATTTTTGTAAAAGAATAAAATTAGCACCCACTTCACTCAGTAAACAGATAGATATTCCAGATTAATTAAAGATGTACATTTTAAAGATAAAACTATAAAAATACTTTTTAAATTTAAATGAGGGTCTGAAGCATAAACATGATAAAATGTTTTGAGGGTTGGAAAAATCTGACTAACATAAGAAAACCAAATTTCGTAGAGAGTAGCGACTGGATGATGCAATTATGTAAAATGTAGTCAAGAATAAATAACAATTCTAGGAGAAAAAAACACAAAACATAATATACAAAAGGTTGATATTCTTAAACACTAAAATGTGGCATAATTGAAAAAGGAAAAATTAGAAAATGTGCAAAGAATCAAAATAAATGAGTCAATGAAAAAAACAGATGGCCAATATACATTTGAAAAGATGCTTGACCTTACAAACTTTCAAAAAATGAAAATTAGCATCATCTTGAAATATCATAATTCTCTTATTATATTGGAAAACAGCCCCCATTGCTGGTGGCAGGTAACTTAGTATAGTCATTTTGGAAAGTCATTTGACAATAGGTATTAAGAATTCTAATTCTTCAAATTATTTAATCCAATGTCACTTTTGGCATCTACCTACTGAAATTACAGCATAAAAACATATAGCTATATCTACAAGGGTATTCTTTGGTACACTGTTGCAACAGCAAAAGAAACTGTTAAAACTTCCATATCCATCAATAGGACAAGAAATAAATTACGGTATATGCATTACAATCAAATGTCTTGTTTCCATTAAAAATTAAAAAGTATTGATCATGGCATATAGTTTGTTTATTTGAAACAGAGTCTTACTCTGTTGCCCAGGCTAGATAGAGTACAGTGGCATGATCTTAGCTCACTGCAACCTCTAGTGCCTGAGTTCAAGCATTTCTCCTGCCTCAGCCTCTTGAGTAGCTGCAACTACAGGTGCACCCTACCAGGCCTGGCTAATTTTTTATTCTTAGTAGAGACAGGATTGGGCCATGCTGACCAGGCTAGCCTTGAACTCCTGACCCTAGGTGATCTGCACACCTTGGCCTCCCAAAGTGCTGGGATTACAGGCATGAGCCACCGTGCCCAGCAGCCTGTAGTTAAGTTTTAAAAAGTAAATTGAAGATTAAAACGTATAATTCTTTTTTTCTCTCTGTCAAGTCACTTTGTATTATAAATAACAGAAAATCCAACTCTAATTTGGCCTACAACAAAGGGGATGTCTTTGTGGGGGATCGGTCAGAGTGACGGGAAAAACTATAGGGAAAGGACACAAACCTGAAAGGTCAGAAGGTTCTACAGAACCCCAGGGAAGAACAGCTGAAGGCAGCTGTTCTATAACCCTGAGGCAGAGGGCAAGGAGTGGGTACAAGGAAGGGTAGGGGAATTTATCTTAAACAGGTTTGTTTACTTATGTTGTCCAAGAACTGACCTTTGATCATCTGCACCCTGAAGTTCCCTGAAAGGGGAACAATAAATGCTAATTACCTACAGGTTGTGTTTGCTCCAGGCTTTCGGCATTATGCCTGCACTCAATAAAAGCAAGCAGCTCCAGTGCTGCTCTCTGGCTACTAGAGCCAGATAGTCACCTAGCTGCCCTAAGAGTGCATACCTGTATCTGAGTACTCATTGCATCCATAAGCCAGGGTCTGCAGGACAGACCCAGCATGTCTTTGCCCTGTAACTGAAAAATATGACTCTAATATCAGGTTTATCTAAAGATTCAAGACATTACTGGGGGCTCCATTTCTCTGTAATTCTCTCAGCCTTTCAGGTGTTGACTGTCCTAGGACCAGAAATAAGGTGAGATGAGTGAGACACTTACCTTGAATGCAAAATTTAAGTGAGTACCAAAAAACATAGCAAGCAAGATAAATACTTTAATATGTTTTTAAATGAAAATTAATGCAAAAAAATTCACAACGAACATAATATCAAAATTTTAAATAAAGATAGGATCTGACAGTGCTATATACTGAGCTATTGTTTGGAGTCTGAAGCACTTATACATGTTTTTATGTATTATTAATGGCTAATTTGTTTCAATAATTTTATTTTGAATATATTCATGATTTTTCCATTAAAGCCAGTAAAAATTTTTAAAATTCTAGTTTGAATATAAATAAAATATTTGAACCTATACTAATGTGAATTTTAATATACTTACTTTTTATTTTTTATTTATTTATTTTTTTTTTTTTGAGACAGAATTTCGCTCTTGTTACCCAGGCTGGAGTGCAATGGCGTGATCTCGGCTCACCGCAACCTCCGCCTCCTGGGTTCAGGCAATTCTCCTGCCTCAGCCTCCTGAGTAGCTGGGATTACAGGCACATGCAACCATGCCCAGCTAATTTTTTGTATTTTTAGTAGAGACGGGGTTTCACCATGTTGACCAGGATGGTCTCGATCTCTTGACCTTGTGATCCACCCACCTCGGCCTCCCAAAGTGCTGGGATTACAGGCGTGAGCCACCGTGCCTGGCCCAATATACTTACTTTTAAATATTTCAATATATTTAAACTAAAAACTAACCCTAGTTCCAGCCCTGCATAGGAGAAATGTCTGCAGGAGTTCAAGATGTCAAGATGCACACAGTAGACAGTGTGTACACTGTCTAGAGGAATTGTGAAGATCTTGTCTGAATCAACAGTTTATTGGATTTACTTCAGGAAAACCTAAAAATCCCAGGAACCAAACATTTATTCCCTGCTACAAAACTTACCCCAGTTGAAGAGAAAGTTATTCTTCAACACAGGGAAGGAGCTGCCAGATGCACACTCTGAGTGAAACAGGACAGTATTTGTACCTCATCCTCAGGAATCCCTGGAGTGAGGAGACAGCTTCTATGCTACTAGGTCTTTAGGGAGTGTTTAGTTTAACTAGACAGAAGCAGACCCCAGCAGAACCAGTCTCCAGTGATCACTGCCTCAGGAACCACAGAGGATGGGTAATCTAGCTGTCCTTCCTGCAGCACTCCATTCATACTATGTTTTTAATGACTCCATATCTCTGAGTAACATATAAACACAAAATGGATTAGAGTTGCTACTAGTTAATACGAAGACTATTAGAGCCCAAGCTATACCTGCTAGACTTCAATATACATATAAACATGTGGAGAGATAGAAGAAATAGTAGGTCAAAAGGAGCTAAGTGTATGGGTGTGTCTGTGTGTGTGTGTGTATAAATGATTCCAGTTATAAAACTAGATAATATTTAACAAGGGTTCAGAGGTCAACAACCTCACCAACACTTCAATCCATAAATATACATATAGGTGCTCTATGCTAGATATTGGAACTATAATGATGAGGAAGACATATTCTCTGCCCTCACAGAACTCAAGTTTTGGTGGTTTCATAAATAGAATCATTAACATTTAGTTGAGATGATAAATGTCATTGGTGTGGGGACCAAGAAGATAAGGTGATTACCTCTGATTTGGGGGGATCAGTGAAGACTTAAAAGAAGAATCAATACCAGTACTGTACCTCTTGCCATATGAATGACCTTGACTACTTATCCTCTCTTTGCCTTGAGTACCTCTGTGTATTTATCAGAGATAATAGGAGCACTATCTAATGGGGTTGTATGAGAATTAAATGAGATAATGCAGCAGAGAACTGAACATGGTTTCTAGCATAGAGTCATCTCTTAATAAACATGAGTTGTTGAGTTAAGAGCAAGATGGTCAAGTAGAAGCCTCCACTGAGGGTCCTCCAAAAGGAACACCAAATTTAACAACTATTTACACACAAAAACACAGCTTCATAAGAACCAAGTATCAGGTAAACAATCACAGTGCCTGGTTTTAACTTTGTATCATTGAAAGAGGCACTAAAGAGGGTAGGAAAAACAGTCTTGAATCACTGATGCCACCCCTCCCCAACCTCCCAGCAGTGGCAATGTGACACAGAGAATCTATGTACTTCTGGGAGAAAAAGCTCAGTGATTGTGGGATTTTGCATTGGAACTCAGTGCTGCCCTGTCATAGGAGAAAGCAAAACTAGGCTGAACTCAGCCAACATCCACAGAGGGAGCATTTAGATAAGCCCTAGCCATAGCTGAATTGCCCATGTCAGCAACTGGAAATTGAGTTTCAGCAAGTTTCATCACAAGCTAAAATTCTTTGGGGTCCTAAATAAACTTGAAAGGCAGTCTAGGGCAAAAGGATTGCAACTCATAGGCAAGTTCTAGTGCTGTGCTGGGCTCAGAGCTAGTGGACATGAGAGGCATGAAATCTAATAAGACACCAGCTGAGGTGACTATGGGAATGTTCATGCCACCCCAAGACCAGGCAGCACAGCTCACAGAAATGAAAGTGACTCCCTTCTGCTTGAGGAAAGGAGAGGGAAGTGTAAAGAGGATTTTGTCTTGCAACTTGGATACCAGCTTAGCCACAGTTGGATAGGACACCAGGCGGAGTCATGAGGCCCTCATTCCAGGCGCTAACTCCAAAATGACATTTCTGGACACACCTGGGGACAGAAGGGAACCCACCATACTGAAAGGAAAGACCAAGTCCTGGCAGGATTTATCACCTGCTGACTAAAGAACTTTTGGTCTCTGAATAATCAGCAGCACTACACAGGTAGTACCACAGTAGTACTCATGGGCTTCAGATGAGACTCTGAGATGTGCTGGCTTCAGATGAGACCCAGCATCTTCCTAGCTATGGTGGCTATAGTGAGAGATTCCTTCTGCTTGAGAAAGCAGAGGGAAAAAGTAAAGAAGACTTTGTCGTGCATCTTAGGTACCAGCTCAACCACAGTTCTAGGTCTTAACTCTTAGAGAGCATTTCTGAATCTGCGCTAGGAAAAAGTGGAGCCCACTACCCTGAAGGGTGAGTCCCAGGTCTGGCAGCATTCACCATAAGCTGACTGAAGAGTCCTGAGTCTTAAGTAAATATCAGCAGTACTCCTAAATATCAGGAGCACTTGGCAGTACTCCTTATGGGCCATGGGGTGGTGGCAATGGGAAGAGGCTATTCTATGAGAACTTCCCTTTTCTTCCCTGGTATCTCGTGAGTTGAGTGCCAGCATAGCTGCAAAGAATAAAGTACCAGGTAGATTTACAAGGTTTTTTACTGTAGTCCCTGGCTCTTAGACAGCATCTCTGGACCTGTCCAGGCACTGGGGTAACTCATCACCCTGAAGGGAAGGACACAAGACTGGCTGCCTTCACTGCATACTAATCGTAGACCCCTAAGGCTTTAAGTAAACACAAGTGGTAGCCAGGTAGTAAATAAGTGAAAAGAACAAGAGTCTCTGCCTAATACTCCAAATAATTCTTCTGGATATTATTTAAGATGAACAAGGTGGTACTTCTGCAAGTATGCAAAACACCAGTGTTACTAGGCTTAGAGTGTCTACTAATGCAGATACAGCTTATATCAAAACACCCAAGTCTCTCCTTTTAATGGTGCGGTGAAAAAGACCAAAAAATAAAATTAAAAAACAACACCCAAGTCCCTTGTAATAGCTGGAAAGTCATCCCAAGAAGGACAGTTAAAAACAAGCTCAAACTGTGAACATTACAATAAATACCTAATTCTTCAATGCCCAAACACTGACAAACATCCACAAGTATCAAGATGATCCAGGAAAACATGACATCATCAAGCAAACTAAATAAGTCCCCAGGGGCCAATCCTGGAGAAACAGAGATATGTGACCTTTCGGACAGAGAATTCAAAATAGCTATGTTGAGGAAAATCAAAGAAGTTCAACATAGAGAACAAATTCAGAAACCTATCAGATAAAATTATCAAAGAGATTGAAATAGTTTAAAAGAATCACTCAGAAATTGTGGAGTTAAAAAAAAATGCAACCGACTTACTGAAGAATGCATCAGTTTCCTAATAGCAGAACTGATCAGGCAGAAGAAAAAACTAGTGAGCTTGAAGATAGACTCTTTAAAAATACACAGAGGAGATAAAATAAAAAAACAATAGAAAAGAATGAAGCACGCCTACAAAATCTAGATAATAGCCTGAGAATCACAAAACTGAGTCCCTGGCCTTAAAGAGGAAATAGAGATATAGATAGGAGTAGAAAGTTTATGCAATGGGATAATAAGAGAACTTCTGAGACATAGAGAATTATATCATTATTCAAGTATAAGATTACAGAACACCCAGCAGATTTAACCCAAAGAAGACTACCTCAGGACATTTAATAATCAAACTCCCAAAGGTCAAAGATAAAGAAAGTTATAGTGATCATTAAAAAATCAGGAGACATTGTCAATTAGTTCAACCATTGTGGAAGACAGTGTGGCAATTCCTGAAGGATCTAGAAATAGAAATGCCACTTGGTCCAGCAATTCCATTACTGGGTATATACCCAAAGGATTATAAATCATTCTATTATAAAGACACATACATACATACGTATGTTTATTATGGAACTGTTCAAAATAGCAAAGACATGAAACCAACCCAAATGCCCATCAATGATAAACTGGATAAAGAAAATGTGGGACATATACACCATAGAATACTATGCAGCCATAAAAAAGACTGAATTCATGTCCTTTGCAGGGACATGGATGAAGTTGGAAACCATCATTCTTAGCAAACTGACACAAGAACAGAAAACCAAACACCACATGTTCTCACTCATAAGTGGGTGTTGAACAATGAGAACACATGGACACAGGGAGGGGAACATCACACACCAGGGCCTATCAGTGGGTGGGGAACTAGGGGAAAGGTGGCATTAGAAGAAATACCTAATGTAGATAAATGGCGTGATGGATGCAGCATACCATGGTATGTATATACCTATATAACAAACAAGCACACTCTGCACATGTACCACAGAACTTAAAATATAATAGTAATTTTTTAAAAAAATTAAAGAAAGGATTCTAAAAGCTGCAAGATAAAAGAAATAAATAACTTACGATGGAGCTCCAACATGTCTGGCAGCAGACTTTTCAGTAGAAACCTTATAGGAGAGTGCCATTGTTACAGGACAGGTGTCCTGATCCAGACCCCAAGAGAGGGTTCTTGGCTCTCACACAAGAAGGAATTCAGGGTGAGTCTGCAGTAGAAAGTGAAAGCAAGTTTAAAAGCAATAAAAGAATGGCTACTCCATAGAGAAGTCCGAAGAGCTGCTGGTTCCCCATTTTTATGGTTATTTCCTAAAGATATATTTTTAAAGGGGGAGGATCGTTCATGCCTCCCCATTTTAGAGCATATAGGGTAACTTCCTGATTTTGCCATGGCATTTGTAAACTGTCATGGAACTGGTGGGAGTGCAGCAGTGAGAATGACCAGAGATCACTCTCGTTGCCATTGGTTTTGGAGGGTTTGGCTGGCTCTTTTACTACAACCTGTTCTGTTAGCAAGGTCTTTATGACCTGCATCTTGTGCCAACCTCCTATCTCATTCTTTGACTTAGAGTGCCCTAACTGTCTTGGAATGCAGCTCAGCAGGTTTCAGCCTCATTTTATCCAGCTCCTACTCAAAATGGAGTTGTTCTGATTCACATGTCTCTGACATTTCCCTCTCCTTTTTAAAGAGAACCCTTAATCCTAGGGGCAACAGAGAGATGAAGGTCCATCTTCTATAACTTCTTCAAGCAGATTAGGGACAATGACATTCCTGTCTAATTATGAGGGTCTCTTGTATTCAGGGTAGAAAGGAGCTCACTCAGAAAGCATCAGTATGGCAAGGGCCATTCATGACTCGAGTTTCAACAAGAGGTGGTATCTGGAAGATTAAATGTTTAAGAAAATATTGAGGTAACTGAAGTAAGTTTGTCCACATGGCTACACAAAGAGTATAACAGCAATATATTCAAGAACAGCAAAATAAGTAAAGTTATTTCAAGTAAACCAAATTAGGCTTTTCATGAACTGAAAAACTGTTGGAACTAAGCTGATATGGGGTTGTTAGCTAATTGTAATGTGCCCAGAATTAGAATACTGATCCAGATTTTTACATTACCCATCCTTTTTGTTTCTACTGAGCAGCAATCAGAGCTCACTGGTTGGTTCACAGGAATAAGCAGGGTTAGCCTAAATTGCAGAAGCCAACTTAAAAACAACTAATGAGACTAGAATTTAATACCAAGTGTATTATAGTTCTTGAAACATAGTATTTTTCTCTCCAGTGTCTGATTTTTACTAAAGACAAATCATGAAAAGACCATTTTGTTTTATTATACTTGGCCTGATTATTTGTATAAAAGTGCAGCAAGAATAATTATTTTTCACATAAGCTCTTTTTAAATTGGCTTTGATAGAACTCTTCCATAGAAGGAATCACAGATAAGACTTCTTTAAAGCCAAGACTTGCCATGGGGTTTTATCCTCAAATATCTACAAGTTGGGTGAATTCCTCTCCTTTTGAGGTCCCAAGATAACTTAAGGCTCTTTGACCTGTGAGAAAGTGACATTCTTTACTTACCAGGGATCGTGTAGGCAAGGTATGAGGCAAGTTCCCCAAAGAATTTTTATTGGCTCTACAAGTCAAGTTTGATTCCTTAAAGAAAAGCATAACATTCCAGTCAAAGCATTGGTAGAATAACCAATTTCCCCAATTGTATCCTGTTACAAAAGAAAACAAATTCTTATTGCACTTATGCAAATAACTATATTATCATAATAAGAATACTCACAAATAGTTTCTGAATTTTGGAGAAATCAGGTAGAGAGAAACAAATATGCTTCAAATTTTGTTCAGAGAAGTGAACTCAATTGCTAAAAGCTGTAAATAGCTCAAAAAAATGTCTTCTTTACTCAGAAAAACAAAATAAAGGATCAGCAGCATTTTAAGAAAAGTTAAAAAGATTAGACTTCTTTAACTTAGTCCATGTAGTTAACTTCTGCTTGATAGTTAATGAACATTCTAGCTCTTTATGAGAGTCCTAAAAGTTTTTTTCCTCTATTCTGATGTAACAATCTCCAAAGTTATCAGAAAACCTGCATTTAAGAACACCTGTTAGATTTCTATAATTGATTATAAACCACCTTCTAAAGAGGATTAAAACAAGGTAATAATTGTTTTTTGATGACAAAACATCTTAGGACAGCCACAGTTAAATACACGATTGACAAAGAAATTCGGTTACACACAATTTTGGTTATATACAATCTGTGGCATACAACAATTCAACACAACAATTATAATTATTACTGATAATGTAAACTAAGTCATTTCAGAATTATAAGAGTTTCCCATAATTTTGGAACAAATATGAAAATAACACTTTTATACAAATACAGCCCAAGGAAAACCAAACACCATTTTTATAAATTATTATTAAAGAGCAGATCATAAGCAAGCTTTTGCTCAAAAACAAAAAAAACCTGTTGTGTTCTTACTCCAATGTTCAGTTTACAGAAAAACTGAAAACCCCTTTAACTTTAGCCAATATCTTCACACAGAATCTCTTCTACAATTAATTTTTCACAAACCTTTCACAACTTGCTTAAAACTTCAGCTTTATCCTAACTTAAAACAATCCTTTAACTTTTTAATCTAGGCAAGAAAAATTCACATTCCCATGACTTCCTATTATTTTATTTAAACCAAAAACACATTTCACTTTTTTTTTTTTCAGGTCTTAGTGTGGACATAAGTTTTTGTTTTTTTTAAATTTTTTATTACATTTTAGGTTTTGGGGTACATGTGCAGAACATGCAAGACAGTTGCATAGGTACACACATGGCAGTGTGTTTTGCTTCCTTTGTACCCTTCACCCATTTGGCATTTCTCCCCAGGCTATCCCTCCCCGGCTCCCACCCCCGCTGGCCCTCCCTTTTTCCCCGCAATAGACCCCAGTGTTTAGTACTGCCCTCCCTGGGTCCATGTGTTCTCGTTTTTCATCACCTGCCTATGAGTGAAAATATGCAGTATTTCATTTTCTGTTCTTGTGTCAGTTTGCTGAGAATGATATTCTCCAGATTCATCCATGTCCCTACAAACGACACAAATTCATCATTTCTGATTGCTGCATAATATTCCATGGTGTATATGTGCCACATTTTCCCAATCCAGTCTATCATCAATGGGCATTTGGGTTGATTCCAGGTCTTTGCTATTGTAAACAGTGCTGCAATGAATATTCGTGTGCATGTGTCCTTATAGTAGAACGATTTATACTCCTTTGGGTATATACCCAGTAATGGGATTGCTGGGTCAAATGGAATTTCTATTTCTAAGGCCTTGAGGAATCGCCACACTGTCTTCCACAATGGTTGGACTAATTTACACTCCCACCAACAGTGTAAAAGTGTTCCTTTTTCTCCACATCCTCTCCAGCATCAGTTGTCTCCAGATTTTTTAATGATCGCCATTCTAACTGGCATGAGATGGTATCTCAATGTGGTTTTGATTTGCATCTCTCTGATGACCAGTGACGATGAGCATCTTTTCATATGATTGTTGGCCTCATATATGTCTTCTTTCGTAAAGTGTCTGTTCATATCCTTTGCTCATTTCTGAATGGGCTTCTTTGTTTTTTTCCTGTAAATCTGTTTGAGTTCTTGAAAATTCTGTATATCAGCCCTTTGTCAGATGGGTAAACTGCAAAATTTTTTCCCATTCTGTTGGTTGCCGATTCACTCTAGTGACTGTTTCTTTTGCCGTGCAGAAGCTGTGGAGTTTTATTAGGTCCCACTTGTCTATTTTGGCTTTTGTTGCCAATGCTTTTGGTGTTTTGTTCATGAAGTCCTTGCCTACTCCTATGCCCTGGATGGTTTTGCCTAGATTTTCCTCTAGGGTTTTTATGGTGCCAGGTCTTATGTTTAAGTCGTTAATTCATCTGGAGTTAATTTTAGTGTAAGGTGTGACGAAGGGGTCCAGTTTCTGCTTTCTGCACATTGCTAGCCAGTTTTCCCAACACCATTTGTTAAACAGGAAATCATTTCCCCGTTGCTTGTTTTTGTCAGGATTATGAAAGACTGTATGGTTGTAGATATGTTGTGTTGCCTCCGATGCCTCTGTTTTGTTCCATTGGTCCATATCTCTGTTTTGTTACCAATACCATGCTGTTTTGATTACTGTAGCCTTGTAGTATAGTTTGAAATCCGGTAGTGTGATGCCCCCCGCTGTGTTCATTTTGCTTAGAATTGACTTGGATATGCGGGCTGTCTTTGGGTCCACATGAAGTTCATGGTGGTTTTATCCAGTTCTGTGAAGAAAGTCAGTGGTAGCTTGATGGGGATAGCATTGATTCTGTAAATTACGTTGGGCAGTAGAGCCATTTTCACGATATTAATTCTTCCTAACCATGAACACGGAATGTTTCTCCATCTGTTTGTGTCCTCTCTGATTTCGTTGAGCAGTGGTTTGTAGTTTTCCTTGAAGAGGTCCCTTACGTTCCTCGTGAGTTGTATTCCAAGGTATTTTATTCTTTTTGTAGCAATTCTGAATGGCAGTTCGTTCTTGATTTGGCTTTCTTTAAGTCTGTTATTTGTGTAGACGAATGCTTGTGATTTTTGCACATTGATTTTATATCCTGAGACTTTGCTGAAGTTGTTTATCAGTTTCAGGAGTTTGTGGGCTGAGGCGATGGGGTCCTCTAGGTATACTATCATGTCATCTGCAAACAGAGACACTTTGGCTTCCTCCTTTCCTTTTTGAATACACTTTATTTCTTTTTCTTGCCTGATTGCTCTGGCTAGAACTTCCAGTACTACATTCAATAAGAGTGGTGGAGAGGGCATCCTTGTCAAGTGGTGGATTTCAAAGGGAATGCTTCTAGTTTTTGCCCATTCAGTATGATATTGGCTGTTGGTTTGTCGTAGATAGCTTTTATACTTTGAGATACGTTCCATTGCTACCGAGTTTATTGAGGTTTTTTAGCATAAAGGCTTGTTGAATTTTGTCAAATGCCTTCTCTGCGTCAATTGAGATAATCATGTGGTTTTTGTTTTTGGTTCTGTTTATGTGGTGAATTACGTTTATAGACTTGCGTATGTTGAACCAGCCTTCCATCCCCGGGATGAATCCTACTTGATCATGATGGATAAGTTTTATGATTTGCTGTTGCAATTGGCTTGCCAATATTTTATTGAAGATTTTTGCATCTATGTTCATCATGGATATTGGCCTGAAGTTTTCTTTTCTTGTTGGGTCTCTGCCAGGTTTTGGTATCAGGATGATATTGGTCTCATAAAATGATTTGAAAAGGATTCCCTCTTTTTGGATTATTTGGAGTAGTTTCAGAAGGAATGGTACCAGCTCCTCTTTGTGTGTCTGGTAGAATTCGACTGTGAACCCGTCTGGACCTGGGCTTTTTTTGTTTGGTAGGCTCTTAATTGCTGCCTCGACTTCTGACCTTGTTATTGGTCTACTCATAGTTTCAGCTTCCTCCTGGATTAGGCTTGGGAGAACGCCGGAGTCCAGGAATTTATCCATGTCTTCCAGGTTTACTAGTTTATGTGCATAGCGTTGTTTGTAATATTCTCTGATGATGGTTTGAATTTCTGTGGAATCTGTGGTGATTTCCCCTTTATCATTTTTACTGCATCTATTTGGTTGTTCTCTCTTTTCTTTTTAATCAATCTGGCTAGTGGCCTGTCTATTTTGTTGATCTTTTCAAAAAACCAGCTCTTGGATTTATTGATTTTTTGAAGGGCTTTTCGTTTCTCTATGCCCTTCGGTTCAGCTCTGATCTTAGTTATTTCTTTTTTTTTTCAAATTTTTTATTGGATTATAGGTTTTGGGGTACATGAGCAGAGCATGCAAGACAGTTGCATAGGTACACACATGTCAGTGTGCTTTGCTTTTCTTCTCCCCTTCACCCACATTTGGCATTTCTCCCCAGGCTATCCCTCCCCACCTCCCCCTCCCACTGGCCCTCCCCTTTTCCCCCTATAGACCCCAGTGTTTAGTACTCCCCTTTCTGTGTCCATGTGTTCTCATATTTCATCACCCACCTATGAGTGAGAATATGCGGTGTTTCATTTTCTGTTCTTGTGTCAGTTTGCTGAGGATGATGTTCTCCAGATTCATCCATGTCCCTACAAATGACAAGAACTCATCATTTCTGATTGCTGCATAATATTCCATGGTGTATATGTGCCACATTTTTCCAATCCAGTCTATTATCAATGGGCATTTGGGTTGATTCCAGGTCTTTGCTATTGTAAACAGTGCTGCAATGAACATTCGTGTACATGTCTCCTTATAGTAGAACGATTAATAGTCTTTTGGATATATACCCAGTAATGGGATTGCTCGGTCAAATGGAATTTCTATTTCTAAGGCCTTGAGGAATCGCCACACTGTCTTCCACAATGGTTGAACTAATTTACACTCCCACCAACAGTGTAAAAGTGTTCCTTTTTCTCCACATCCTCTCCAGCATCAGTTGTCTCCAGATTTTTTAATGATCGCCATTCTAACTGGCGTGAGATGGTATCTCAATGTGGTTTTGATTTGCATCTCTCTGATGACCAGTGATGATGAGCATCTTTTCATATGATTGTTGGCCTCATATATGTCTTCTTTCGTAAAGTATCTGTTCATATCCTTTGCCCAATTTGAATGGGCTTGTTTGTTTTTTTCCTGTAAATCTGCTTGAGTTCTTTGTAAATTCTGGATATCAGCCCTTTGTCAGATGGGTAGACTGCGAAAATTTTTTCCCATTCTGTTGGTTGCCGATCCACTCTAGTGACTGTTTCTTTTGCCGTGCAGAAGCTGTGGAGTTTCATTAGGTCCCATTTGTCTATTTTGGCTTTTGTTGCCAATGCTTTTGGTGTTTTGTTCATGAAGTCCTTGCCTACTCCTATGTCCTGGATAGTTTTGCCTAGATTTCCTTCTAGGGTTTTTATGGTGCCAGGTCTTACGTTTAAGTCTTTAATCCATCTGGAGTTAATTTTAGTGTAAGGTGTCAGGAAGGGGTCCAGTTTCTGCTTTCTGCACATGGCTAGCCAGTTTTCCCAACACCATTTGTTAAACATGGAATCCTTGCCCCATTGCTTGTTTTTGTCAGGTTTATCAAAGATTGTATAGTTGTATGTATGTTGTGTTGCCTCTGGTGCCTCTGTTTTGTTCCATTGGTCTATATCTCTGTTTTGGTACCAGTACCATGCTGTTTTGATTACTGTAGCCTTGTAGTATAGTTTGAAATCCGGTAGTGTGATGCCCCCCGCTGTGTTCTTTTTGCTTAGAATTGACTTGGCTATGTGGGCTCTCTTTTGGTTCCATATGAAGTTCATGGTGGTTTTTTCCAGTTCTGTGAAGAAAGTCAATGGTAGCTTGATGGGGATAGCGTTGATTCTGTAAATTACTTTGGGCAGTATAGCCATTTTCACGATATTAATTCTTCCTAACGATGAACATGGAATGTTTCTCCATCTGTTTGTGTCCTCTCTGATTTCGTTGAGCAGTGGTTTGTAGTTCTCCTTGAAGAGGTCTCTTACGTTCCTTGTGAGTTGTATTCCAAGGTATTTTATTCTTTTTGTAGCAATTGCGAATGGCAGTTCGCTCTTGATTTGGCTTTCTTTAAGTCTGTTGTTGGTGGAGACGAATGCTTGTGATTTTTGCATATTGATTTTATATCCTGAGACTTTGCTGAAGTTGTTTATCAGTTTCAGGAGTTTTTGGGCTGAGGCGATGGGGTCTTCTAGGTATACTATCATGTCGTCTGCAAATAGAGACAATTTGGCTTCCACCTTTCCTATTTGAATACCCTTTATCTCTTTTTCTTGCCTGATTGCTCTTGCTAGAACTTCCAGTACTATATTGAATAGGAGTGGTGAGAGAGGGCATCCTTGTCTAGTGCCAGATTTTAAAGGGAATGCTTCCAGTTTTTGCCCATTCAGTATGATATTGGCTGTTGGTTTGTCATAAATAGCTTTTATTACTTTGAAATACATTCCATCGATACCGAGTTTATTGAGGGTTTTTAGCATAAAGGGCTGTTGAATTTTGTCAAATGCCTTCTCTGCGTCAATTGAGATAATCATGTGGTTTTTGTTTTTGGTTCTGTTTATGTGGTGAATTACGTTGATAGACTTGCGTATGTTGAACCAGCCTTGCATCCCTGGGATGAATCCTACTTGATCATGATGAATAAGTTTTTTGATTTTCTGTTGCAATCGGCTTGCCAATATTTTATTGAAGATTTTTGCATCTGTGTTCATCATGGATATTGGCCTGAAGTTTTCTTTTCTCATTGGGTCTCTGCCGGGTTTTGGTATCAGGATGATGTTGGTCTCATAAAATGATTTGGGAAGGATTCCCTCTTTTTGGATTGTTTGAAATAGTTTTAGAAGGAATGGTACCAGCTCCTCCTTGTGTGTCTGGTAGAATTCGGCTGTGAACCCATCTGGACCTGGGCTTTTTTTGTGTGGTAGGCTCTTAATTGCTGCCTCGACTTCAGACCTTGTTATTGGTCTATTCATAGTTTCAGCTTCCTCCTGGTTTAGGCTTGGGAGGACACAGGAGTCCAGGAATTTATCCATTTCTTCCAGGTTTACTAGTTTATGTGCATATAGTTGTTTGTAATATTCTCTGATGATGGTTTGAATTTCTGTGGAATCTGTGGTGATTTCCCCTTTATCATTTTTTATTGCATCTATTTGGTTGTTCTCTCTTTTCTTTTTAATCAATCTGGCTAGTGGTCTGTCTATTTTGTTGATCTTTTCAAAAAACCAGCTCTTGGATTTATTGATTTTTTGAAGGGTTTTTCGTGTCTCAATCTCCTTCAGCTCAGCTCTGATCTTAGTTATTTCTTGTCTTCTGCTGGGTTTTGAGTTTTGTTGATCTTGCTCCTCTAGCTCTTTCAATTTTGACGATAGGGTGTCAATTTTGGATCTCTCCATTCTCCTCATATGGGCACTTATTGCTATATACTTTCCTTTAGAGACTGCCTTAAATGTGTCCCAGAGGTTCTGGCACGTTGTGTCTTCGTTCTCATTGGTTTCAAAGAACTTCTTTATTTCTGCCTTCATTTCGTTGTTTACCCAGTCAACATTCAAGAGCCAGTTGTTCAGTTTCCATGAAGCTGTGCGGTTCTGGGTCGGTTTCTGAATTCTGAGTTCTAACTTGATTGCACTATGGTCTGAGAGGCTGTTTGTTATGATTTCAGTTGTTTTGCATTTGTTGAGCAGTGCTTTACTTCGAATTATGTGGTCAATTTTAGAGTAGGTGTGATGTGGTGCTGAGAAGAATGTGTATTCTGTGGATTTGGGGTGGAGAGTTCTGTAAATGTCCACCAGGTTTGCTTGCACCAGGTCTGAGTTCAAGCCCTGGATATGCTTGTTGATTTTCTGTCTGGTTGATCTGTCTAGTATTGACAGTGGAGTGTTAAAGTCTCCCACTATTATTGTGTGGGAGTCTAAGTCCTTCTGTAAGTCATTAAGAACTTGCCTTATGTATCTGGGTGCTCCTGTGTTGGGTCCATATATGTTTAGGATCGTTAGCTCTTCTTGTTGTATCGATCCTTTTACCATTATGTAATGGCCTTCTTTGTCTCTTTTGATCTTTGTTACTTTAAAGTCTATTTTATCAGAGATGAGAATTGCAACTCCTGCTTTTTTTTGCTTTCCATTAGCTTGGTAAATCTTCCTCCATCCCTTTATTTTGAGCCTTTGTGTATCCTTGCATGTGAGATGGGTTTCCTGGATACAGCACACTGATGGGTTTTGGATTTTTATCCAATTTGCCAGTCTGTGTCTTTTGATTGGTGCATTTAGTCCATTTACATTTAGGGTTAATATTATTATGTGTGAATTTGATACTGCCATTTTGATGCTAAGTGGCTGTTTTGCCTGTTAGTTGTTGTAGATTCTTCATTATGTTGAAGCTCTCTAGCATTCAGTGTGATTTTGGAATGGCTGGTACTGATTGATTCTTTCTATGTGTAGTGCCTCTTTTAGGAGCTCTTGTAAAGCAGGCCTGGTGGTGACAAAATCTCTGAGTACTTGCTTGTTCACAAAGGATTTTATTCTTCCTTCACTTCTGAAGCTCAGTTTGGCTGGATATGAAATTCTGGGTTGAAAGTTCTTTTCTTTAAGAATGTTGAATATTGGCCCCCACTCTCTTCTGGCTTGTAGTGTTTCTGCCAAGAGATCTGCTGTGAGTCTGATGGGCTTCCCTTTGTGGGTGACCCGACCTTTCTCTCTGGCTGCCGTTAGTATTCTCTCCTTTATTTCAACCCTGTTGAATCTGACGATTATGTGCCTTGGGGTTGCTCTTCTTGCGAAATATCTTTGTGGTGTTCTCTGTATTTCCTGCAATTGAGTGTTGGCTTGTCTTGCTAGGTGGGGGACATTTTCCTGGATGATGTCCTGAAGAGTATTTTCCAGCTTGGATTCATTCTCTTCATCCCCTTCTGGTACACCTATCAAACGTAGGTTAGGTCTTTTCACATAGTCCCACATTTCTTGGAGACTTTGTTCATTGTTTTTGGCAGTTTTTTCTCTGATCTTGGTTTCTCATTTTATTTCATTGAGTTGGTCTTCGACTTCAGATATTCTTTCTTCTGCTTGGTCAATTCGGCTATTGAAACTTGTGTTTGCTTCGCGAAGTTCTCTTATTGTGTTTTTCAGCTCCTTTAATTCATTCATATTCCTCTCTAAGGTATCCATTCTTGTTATCATTTCCTCGAATCTTTTTTCAAATCTTTTTTCAATTTTCTTAGTTTCTTTGCATTGATTTAATACATGATCTTTTAGCTCATTATCCATCTACTGAAGTCTAATTTCATCATTTCGTCACAGTCATTCTCCGTCCAGCTTTGCTCCCTTGCTGGTGAGGAGTTTTGGTCCTTTCTAGGAGGCGAGGTGTTCTGGTTTCGGGTGTTTTCCTCCTTTTTGCGCTGGTTTCTTCCCATCTTTGTGGATTTGTCCGCTGGTCGTCTGCGTAGTTGCTGACTTTTTGTTTGGATCTCTGAGTGGACACCCAGAATGTTGATGATGAAGTATTTCTGTTGCTTGATTTTTCTTCTACCAGTCTAGCCCCTTCGCTGTACGACTGCTGAGGTCCGCTCCAGACCCTGCTTGTCTGGGGTGCACCTCTAGCAGCTGTGGCACAGCGAGGGATGCTACCAGTTTTTTTTTCTGCTCTCTTTGTCCCAGGATGATGCCTGCCTAATGTCAGTCTTTTGGATATAGAGGGGTCAGGGAGCTGCTTGAGGGGACAGTTTGTACTTTATAGGGGTTTAATTGTTGAGCTGTGCACTCTGTTGTTCATTCAGGGCTGTTAGGCTGCTATGTTTTATTCTGCTGCAACACAGCTCATTAAAAAACTCTTTTTTTTTTTTTTTTTTCTCAAATGCTCTGTGTTGAGGGGTTTGGGCTTTATTTTTGGATGTCCGATCAGGTGTCCTGCCCAGCTAGAAGGCAGACTAGCCACTGTTTGGGTGCCGAGGCTCTGCCCTGCTGTTGTGTGATTCGCGCTGTTCCTGCCCGCTCTGCTGTGGTCTCCGCCACGCCCTGCGGTGGAGTCTCTTCATTGTAGCATGTTGCCTCAGCAACGGCAGGCTGCGTCAGCAGTGGGCGTGTATCTCAGTAGGGACGGGTTGCCTCGGCAATGGCTGGCTGCGTCAGCAATGGGCGTGTATCTCAGTTGGGGCGGGTTGCCTCGGCAACGGCTGGCTGCGTCACCAGTGGGAGTGTATCTCAGTTGGGGCGGGTTGCCTCAGCAACGGCTGGCTGCGTCAGCAGTGGGCGTGTATCTCAGTTGGGGCGGGTTGCCTCAGTAGTGGCGGACGCCTCTCCCCCACAGAGCGTCTGGGACCATCTGCTCGGGATAGTTTGAAATCGCGGTTTTGTTCATCCCACTGGGTATCTTAATCCCTTCAATCCCCTGGGCTGGCCTACTGTCCAAGTCTCGTTCAGTCTCAAGTCCAGCCCTCTCAAGTCTCAGGTTGCTGGTTCAACAGGGCACCCGGACAAGCACGCCCTGTGGGGATTGCTGGGTAGGGCCAGCCGCCGCCGCCCCGGCTTCCGGCTTCGCCAGGCAGACCTACTACCTGGCGTCCCGTGTCTTTTTTATACTTGGGAGTTTCCCCGTTCTGTGGGCAACAAAGATCAATCTGGAAATGCCGCTGTGACTCACCATTTGCGGATTCAACGGGAAGAGCTCCAATCCTGGGTTGTTCTCACAGCGCCATCTTGAGTCCTCCCTTAGTTATTTCTTGTCTTCTGCTGGGTTTTGAGATTTTTTGATCTTGCTCCTCTAGCTCTTTCAATTTTGACGATAGGGTGTCAATTTTGGATCTCTCCATTCTCCTCATATGGGCACTTATTGCTATATATTTTCCTCTAGAGACTGCTTTAAATGTGTCCCAGAGATTCTGGCATGTTGTGTCTTCACTTTCATTGGTTTCAAAGAACTTCTTTATTTCTGACTTCATTTCATTGTTTATCCAGTCAACATTCAAGAGCCAGTTGTTCAGCTTACATGAAGCTGTGCAGTTCTGGGTTGGTTTCTGAACTCTGAGTTCTAACTTGATTGCACTATGGTCTGAGAGACTGTTTGTTATAATGTCCGTTGTTTTGCATTTGCTGAGGAGTGCTTTACTTCCAATTATGTGGTCAATTTTAGAGTAGGTGTGATGTGGTGCTGAGAAGAATGTATATTCTGTGGATTTGGGGTGGAGAGTTCTGTAAATGTCTATCAGGTTTGCTGGTTCCAGGTCTGAGTTCAAGCCCTGGATATCTTTGTTGATTTTCTGTCTGGTTGATCTGTCTAATATTGACAGTGGAGTGTTAAAGTCTCCCACTATTATTGTGTGGGAGTCTAAGTCTCTTTGTAAGTAATTAAGAACTTGCCTTACGTATCTGGGTGCTCCTGTATTGGGTCCATATATGTTTAGGATCATTAGCTCTTCTTCTTGTATCGATCCTTTTACCATTATGTAATGGCCTTCATCTCTTCTGATCTTTGTTGCTTTAAAGTCTATTTTATCAGAGATGAGAATTGCAACTCCTGCTTTTTTTTTGCTCTCCATTTGCTTGGTAAATCTTTCTCCATCTCTTTATTTTGAGCCTTTGTGTATCCTTGCATGTGAGATGGATTTCCTGGATACAGCACACTGATGGGTTTTGTATTTTTATCCAATTTGCCAGTCTGTGTCTTTTGATTGGTGCATATAGTATATTTACATTTAGGGTTAGTATTGTTATGTGTGAATCTGATACTGCCATTTTGATGCTAGCTGGCTGTTTTGCTCGTTAGTTGTTGTAGATTCTTCATTATGTTGATGCTCTTTAGCATTTAGTGTGATTTTGGAATGGCTGGTACTGGTTGTTCCTTTCTATGTGTAGTGCCTCTTTCAGGACCTCTTGTAAAGCAGGCCTGGTGGTGACAAAATCTCTGAGTACTTGCTTGTTCGCAAAGGATTTTATTTTTCCTTCACTTCTGAAGCTCAGTTTGGCTGGATATGAAATTCTGGGTTGAAAGTTCTTTTCTTTAAGGATGTTGAATATTGGCCCCCACTCTCTTCTGGCTTATAGTGTTTCTGCCGAGAGATCTGCTGTGAGTCTGATGGGCTTCCCTTTGTGGGTGACCCGACCTTTCTCTCTGGCTGCCCTTAGCATTTTCTCCTTTATTTCAACCTTGTTGAATGTTATGATTATGTGCCTTGGGGTTGCTCTTCTTGTGGAATATCTTTGTGGTGTTCTCTCTATTTCCTGTATTTGAGTGTTGGCTTGTCTTGCTAGGTGGGGGAAATTTTCCTGGATAATGTCCTGAAGAGTATTTTCCAGCTTGGATTCATTCTCTTCATCACATTCTGGTACACCTATCAAATGTAGGTTAGGTCTCTTCACATAGTCTTACATTTCTTGGAGACTTGTTCATTCCTTTTTGCACTTTTCTCTCTGATCTTGGTTTCTCATTTTATTTCATTGAGTTGATCTTCGACTTCTGATATTCTTTCTTCTGCTTGGTCAATTCGGCTATTGAAACTTGTGCATGCTTCGTGAAGTTCTCGTATTGTGTTTTTCAGCTCCTTTAATTCATTCATATTCCTCTCTAAGTTATCCATTGTTGTTATCATTTCCTCGAATCTTTTTTCAAGGTTCTTAGTTTCTTTACATTGATTTAAAACATGTTCTTTTAGCTCACAAAAGTTTCTCATTATCCACCTTCTGAAGTCTAATTCCGTCATTCATCACAATCATTCTCCATTCAGCTTTGTTCTCTTGCTGGTGAAAAGTTTTGGTCTTTTCTAGGAGGCAAGGTGTTCTGGTTTTGGGTGTTTTCCTCCTTTTTGCACTGGTTTCTTCCCATCTTTGTGGATTTATCCACCTGTCATCTGTGTAGTTGCTGACTTTTTGGTTGGGTCTCTGAGTGGACACCCAGATTTTTGATGATGAAGTATTTCTGTTACTTGGTTTTCCTTCTACCAGTCTAGCCCCTCCACTGTACGACTGCTGAGGTCCACTCCAGGGCCTGCTTGTCTTGGGTGCACCTATAGCAGCTGCAGAACAGTGAGGGATGCTACCAGTTTCTTTTTCTGCTATCTTTGTCCCAGAATGATGCCTGCCAAATGTCAGTCTTTTGGATATAGAGGGGTCAGGGAGCTGCTTGAGGAGACACTCTGTACTTTATAGGAGCTCAAGTGCTGAGCTGTGAGCTCTGTTTTTCATTCAGGGCTGTTAGGCTGCTACATTTAATTCTGCTGCAGCTGAACTCATAAAAAAACTTTTTTTTCCTCAGATGCTCTGTCTTGGGGGGGGCATTGGGGCTTTCTTTGTGAGTATCTGTTGTGCTGTCCTGCCCAGCTAGGAGGCAGTCTAGTCACTATTTGCCTGCCAAGGCTCTGCCCTGCTGGTGTGAGGTTCGCCCTGTTGCTGCAGGCTCTGCCCCTCTGCTGCAGTCTCCGCCATGCTGCCACGGGCTACGCCCTGTGGTGGAGTCTCTCTGTTGTAGCAGGTTGCCTCAGCAACAGCAGGCTGCGTCAGCAATGGGCGTGTACCTCAGTAGGGGAAGTTTGCCTCGGTAATGGTGGACGCTCCTCCCCCACAGAGCTGCACTGTCCTGGGTTCAGCTGTGCCTGCACCCGGAGCATTTGGAATTACCATTTTGTTTGTTCCACTGCACTACCCCAAACACTGCTTCCCTGGAATTCCCTCAGCTGGCTCAGTGTCCAAGTCCCATTCAGTCTCAAGTTTAGCCGTCTCAAGTCTCAGATTGCTGGTTTAGCAGGGTACCCGGACCAGTGCTCTTTGTGCGGAGCGCTATGTAGCGCCGCTGCGCTACAGCACCGGCCAAAACCTCTCCCTGGCATCCCGCGTCTCTTTTATACCTGAAAATTTCCCCGTTCTGTGGGCAACAAAGATCCATCTGGAAATCCGGCCCTGACTCACCTTCTCCACGCATTCACCAAGAGCTTCAATCCTGGGTTGTTCTCACCATGCCATCTTGAGTCCCCCACATTTCACTTTTCTTACACATCTTGGAGTGTAAAATTGTTTCTTCAGTAGTCTCAATTACATGTTACAATGCTAACTCTTAGCAACTTTTATTTTTGGTGAAAGCCTTAGTAAGTTCAAGATTTTAATTATGTACTAGGTATGGAGCTTAGCCTAGGATACAGCAGGAAGAAGTGCAGATAACAGCTGACTCTCCACAATAGCTAGGGGGCATGGCTAACTCCATATGTTCCCAAGCCTTACCTTAGTTAAGCAGGCAAGTTGTACAGTAAGAGTCATAGTGGCATTTTATGAAGCATATAGGAGGCCTAACAACCTTTGAATTGTACAACATTTCTTTCATTTTCACTTTCACAAATTGTTTCACAACTTACATAAATGATCTGAGGCATTCTTGAACTTTCCGACTTGCTCTAAACATTCCTCCTTTTAAGAATCAGTCATGGGGTCCAAAGTGGCTCCTGCCAGAGGTCATGGTGCTCACGAAGGCGAGGTCATCAGTTCAAGGCTAACCTCATAAGCTCAAACTGATTGGCAAAAAAAAAAAAAAAAAAAAAAAAAAAGAATCAGTCATTTGACTTTGGGACAAGAATTTGCCATACAAGATCCTTTCTTATATAAAATCTCTTTCTTTATAATCTTCTTTATATAGCTAGAGGGAATGGAAAATTCCACATGTCCTCTGGCCTTATCTAGAATCTAATGGTTTTAAGTTACACAAATTGAACAATTTTTAAAAGTTAAAGAAGAGGTTGCAGTGAGCCAATATCACACCATGCACTCCAGCCTTAACAACAGAGCAAGACTTCATCTTGATAAATAAATTAATTAAGCAAACTGATTACAGCTTAATACTGATTTCATAAACAAACATGCAGAAAGTAAACTAATACAAACTTCACTTTAACTGTGCCTACTTTTTAACCTTTTGTTGTTTCTCTTTATGTCTTATTGTACTGTCTACGTGTCTGGAAAAGTTGTTTTAGTTACTATTTTTTACTGGTTCATCATTTAGTCTTTCTACTTAAGTCAAGAGAAGATTATACACTACAATTACAGTGCTATACTTGTGAACGAAAAATATCTTGGGTCCCCAAAGTCACCAAGCTAAAGGGAAAAGTCAAGCTGGGAACTGCTTAGGACCAATTTGCCTTCCATTCTATTCAAAGTTGGCCCTCTACTCACTGAGATAAAGGAATGTCTGGTTACCTGCTTTGAAGAGGAGAACAAAAAACTCAAAAGAATGCCACCATTTGTCACTTTTCTATCAATGACCTGGAAGCCCCCTTCTTTCTTTGAGTTGTCCCACCTTTCCAGACTGAACCATTTTTCACCTTATATATGTTGATTGAGGTCTCATGTCTCCCTAAAATGCATAAAACAAAACTGCTCTGACCACCTTGGACATGTTGTCAGAACCTCCTGAGGCTGTGTCATGAGCACCTGTCCTCAACCTTGGCAAAATAAACTTTCAAACTTAACCAACACCTGTCTCAGATTTTTGAGGTTCACAAACTATCCTCTGTGTTTTTTCTGTGCTTACTATTGCCAGTGAGTTTCATATCTTTAAAAGACTTCTTTTTGTTCATTAACATTGTTTTCTTTCAGATTGAAGAATTCCCTTTAGCCTTTCTTGTAGGAAAAGTCTGGTGAGAATGACGTCCCCCAGGTTTTGTTTGCCTGGAAAGGTATTTATTTCTCTTTAATGCTTAATGGATATTTTCACCAGATATACTATTCTAGGTTAAAAGTTTTTTTTTCTCTCTCAGTACCTTAAATATGTCATGCTGTCAGAGGCATTTGAACCAGAACAACTCTATCTTGAATACGAGTTGGGTAAAATGAGGCTGAAACCTACTAGGCCACATTCCCTGAAAATTAAGGCATTCTAAGTCCCAGGATGAGATAGGAGGTCTGCAAAAGATACAGGTCATAAAAACCTTGCTGATAAAACAGGTTGCAGTAAAGGAAAACCAAAATGGCTACAAGAGTGACCTCTGGTCATTCTCCCTGCTACACTCCCACCAGCACCATGACAGTTTACAAATGCCAGGAAGTTATCCGATATGCTCTAAAAGAGGGAGGCATAAATAAGCCACTCCCTTTTATCATTTTATCAAGAAATAACCATAAAATTGGGCAACCAACAGCCTTTGGGGCTGCTTTATGGAGTAACCATTCTTTTACTTATTTACTTTCTTAATAAACTTGCTTTCACTTTGCACTGCAGACTCACCCTGAATTCTTTCTTGCATGAGATCCAAGAACGCTCTCTTGGGGTCTGGATCAGGACCCCTGTCCTGTAACACATTTCTGAAGATGACAAAGGGACTATAATGCAGAAACCCTGACCCAATGGCTATCTTTGGGTAAGTGTTGGAGTCCTGTAACATCTTTTTGGCGACCTCAGAAGCGACTATACTGTGGAAACCCCTGACCCAAAGCTAACTTTGTGTAAGTGATGGGGTCTGGTAATATCTTTATCACAAACCACAAAAGGGACAATACTGAGGAGAACCCCCTCTGCCCCAACCCAAAAGAAACAGACTACAGCACTGATTGGATGAGTTTGGGTAAGGGTAGAGTACCTAGGTAAAGAATGGGATTGGGTTAGAGGCCCAACTTAGGGGAGTTACAGTCTCTCCTAAGACAGAGTAGGTTAGAGGCCTCTCTTAATAAAAGGCAAGGGCACTTGACCGATCTTGGATTAGAGGCCCAACTTAGGAGGATTAGAGTCCCTTCTAAGATTTAGGTGGTTAGAGGCCACTCTCAGTAATGTCCCTTTCAGCTAAGAGTAGATGTGGCACTATGGGATGTTAACTGCTATTCTCTTTGGGTTAATCTGCCTTGCACTCTTTGGGTGACAGGGCTAGGCATGTTCAGGATCATGGGATATAGGGCACTTTTTTCTCCCTAAAAGGGGAAACCTGAGAGCTGATGGGACTGCTGGAAAAGATCCCTTCGCTACCGACAAGCAGCCACCTAAACTTTTCATTGTTGCTGCAATGAGTGGGTCTTTCCTCTGGCCTCTGTAAGCTCTTTACCATCCTCAGCCTGCCACATGCAATACTTTCCTTCTCTACTTTTCCTTTCTTATCTCTTCTGTTGCTCAGAGCAACCATCTTGCCCAGAGACCACGTATTGAAACTCCAAGTCAGAGGTTGGATTAATGAGAACAGGGCCCACCTGGGGGCAAATTTATCCCTTGCCAGTTTGATATTGGGTGCTAAGCAGGGTGGCTAATGTATATGTTTTATCACACATATGTTGCTCTGGCCAGAACAAAAAAAAATTAATTTTCCTTTATGATGTGGCGTGGCCTCCAGGCAATGGTGCTGGAAGCCAGATCACAAGGGCCTCTTAGGGAAAGGGAAGCCAGAAGCCTGGCATGTCGGCAAAAGGGTTAGAATTTCTTACCAGTCAGATTTCTGGCTTCTTTCTCTCAGTGCAAACAGTTAAATAAATGGTAAATAAATAAATAAATAAATAAATAAATAAATAAATAAATAACGTTTATCTCCTCTGTAAAGTTCTTATTAATATGAAAAAGAATTCTAAGGCTAGTCTTAAGCTGATGTATTTTGTGCTATGAATCTGTTTTTCTGTGTTGAGGGATACTTTAGCATAAAACCGAGCTTCTTTAATTTTGGCAAGGCTGGTCTCGAATTCCTGACCTCAGGTGATTGGCCCACCTCAGCCTCCCAAATTGCTGCAATTATAGGCATGAGCCACCTCCCCCAACCTTGTCATCAGTTTAAAATAATGGGGTAGAAGATAGTATTTACAAGCTTCATGGTAACCTCAAATCAAAAAACATACGGTAGGTATACACACAAAAAAGCAATAAATTAAAGCATACCACTAAAGAAAATTACCTTCACTAAAAGAAAGATAGAAAGAAAGAAAGAAAGAAAGGAAGACCACAAAACAACCAAAAAAATAAATAAATAACAACATTGCAGGAGTAAGTCCTTATCAATAATAACATTGAATGTAAATGGGCTAAACTCTCCAATTAAAAGACACAGAATGGCTAAATGAATTCAAAAATCAGCAATAATCTGTGGCCTACAAGAAACACACTTCACCAATAAAGACACAGATACTGAAAATAACAGGATGGGAAAAGATTTGTATCCGACAAAATAGATTTCAAGGCTAAAACTGTAAGAGACAAAGAAGGTCATTATATAATGATAAAAAGTTCAGTTCAGCAAGAGAATACAACAATTTAAAATATATACGCACCTTACACTGGAGCACCCAGATATGTAAAGTAAACATTATTAGAGCTAAAGAGAGGGATAGGCCTCAATACAATAATAGCTGGAGACTCTGACACCCCTCTTTCAGCATTATCCAGACAGAAAATCAACAAAGAAATATTGGACTTAATCTTCACTATAGGGCAAACATTACCCAGTACATATTTACAGAACATTTCATCTAATGGCTATAGAATACACATTCTTCTCCTTAGCACATAGATCATTCTAAAGGATAGGCCATAAGTCAGATTATGAAACAAGTATTAAAACATTTTAAAAAAGAAGCAATATCAAGCATCTTCTCTGACAAAAATGGAATAAAACTAGAAATCATTAACACAAGGAATTTTGGAAACTATAAAGACACACAGACATTAAACAATATGTTTCTGAACACCCAGTGAATCACTGAAGAGATTAAGGAGAAAAGTAAAAGTTTTCTTGAAACAAATGATAGTGGAAATACAACTTATCAAAATCTATGTCATAATGAAGAAGCAATACTAACAGAGAAATTTATAGCTAAAAGTGCCTACATCGAAAAAGAAGAAAAACTTCAAATAAACAACCTAATGAGGCATCTTAAAGAACTGGAAAAGCAAGAGCAAACCAAACCCAAAATTAGCAGAAGAAAAGAAATAATAAAGATTAGAGTACATTATATGAATTTGAAATTAAGAAAATATACAAGATAAATGAAACAAGAAGTTTGTGTTTTGAAAACATAAACAAAACTGACAAACCTTTAACTAGTCTAAATAAAAAAGAGAGAAGATCCAAATAAATAAATCAGAGATGAAAAGGGATACATTATAAAAACTGATACTGCAGAAATTTAAAGGATCATTAGTGGCTACTGTAAGTAACTACATGACAATAAATTAGAAAATCTAGAATAAATAAATTCCTAAACCCATACAACCTACCAAGATTGAACCATGAGGCTATCTGAAGCATGAACAGACCAATAACAACTAACACAATTGAAGCCAGGATAAAAAGTGTTCCAGAAAAAAAAAAAAAAAAAAAAAAAAAAAATCTTGGGACCTGATGGCTTCACTACTGAATTCTAGCAAGTATTTAAAGGGAAAAAAAAAAAAAAAAAACACCAATTTTACTCAAACGATTCCAAAAAATAGAGAAAGAGGGAATGCTTCCAAACTCATTCCATGAAGCCATTATTATGCCTATGCCAAAACCAAAGACACATCAAAAAAGAAACTATAGGTCAATACCACTGATGAATACTGATGCAAAAATCCTCAACGAAATACTAACAAACTGAATTCAACAGTGCAATGACAAGATCATTCATCATGACCAAGTGGATTTATCCCAGGGATGCCAGGATGGTTCAACATATGTGAATCCATCAATGTGATACATCATATCAACAGAATGAAGGACAAAAACCATATTATTATTTCAACTGATGCTGAAGAAACATTTGACTAAGTTCAACCTCGCTTCATGATAAAAACCCTCAGAAAACTGGGGATAGAAGGAACATATCTCAACATACTAAATGCTGTATTCAGTGGACTCACAGCTAATACTGTACTGAATGAAGAAAAACTAAAAGCCTTTCTTCTAAGATCTGGAACATGATAATAATACCCACTTTCTCTACTGTTATTCAACATCATACTGGGAATCCTAGCAAGAGCAATGAGATAAGAGAACAAAATAAAGGGCATATATATTGGAAAAGAAGAAGTCAAATTATCCTCGTTTGCAGGTGATATGATTTTATATTTGGAAAACCTAATGATTTCACTGAAAAACTATTCAAACTGATAAACAATTCAGTAAAGGTGCAGGATACAATATAGACATACAATAATCAGTAGCATTTCTATATGCCACCAGTAAACAATCTCAAGAAAAAAAATCAGGAAAGCAATGCCATGTATAACAGCTACAGGTAAAATAAAATATCTAGGAATTAACCAAGAATTAGAGGATCTCTACAATGAAAACTATAGAACATTGATGAAAGAAATTAAAGAGGGCACACACAAAAAAAAATGGAAAGATATTTGATGTTCATAGATTGGAGGAATCACTATTGTTAAAATGTCCATACTACTTAAAAAAATCTACAGATTCAATGCAATCTCTATCAAAATACCAAAGACATACTTCACAGAAATTTAAAAAAAAAACCCTAAAATACATATGTAACCACAAAAGATCCAGAATAGCTAAAGCTGTACTGAGCAAAAAGAACAAAACTGGAGGAATCACATTACCTGACTTTAAATCATAGTACAGAGCCATAGTAACCAAAATGGCATGGTACTGGCATAAAAACAGATACTTGGAGCAATGGAACAGAATAAAGAACTCAGAAACAAATCCATACATCTATAGTGAACTCACAATCAACAAAGGTGCCAAAAACATACACTGGGGAAAGGACAATCTCTTCAATAAATAGTTTTCTTCAATAAATAGAGGGAAAACTGGATATCCATATGCAGAAGAATAAAACTAGACCACTCTCTCTTGCCATAAACAAAATTCAAAATAAAATTGATTAAAGACTTAAATCTAAAACCTCAAACTATAAAACTACTAAAATCAAACAATGGGAAAACATTCCAGGACACTGGAGTAGGCAAAGATTTCTTGAGTTTTACTCCAAAAGCACAAGCAACAAAAACAAAAATTGACAAATGAGATCACATTAAGTTCAAAAGCTTCTACACAGCAAAGGAAACAACAAAGTGAAGAGACAACCCAAAGAATGAGAGAATATATTTTCAAACTATGTATCTGATGAGGTATTGAAAACTAAAACATATCAGAAGCTCAAACCACTCCATTAAAAAATCTAATAGTGTGATCAAAAAATGGGCAAAATATCTGAATAGACATTTCTCAAAAGAAAACATACCAATGGCAAACAAGTATATAAAAAATGTGTTCAATATCACTGATCATCAGAAAAATGCAAATCAAAACTAAAATGAGATAACATCTCACCCAGTTAAAATGGCTTTTATCCAAAAGACAGGCAATATCAAATTCTGGAGACAATGTGGAGAAAAGGGAAACCTCACACACTGTTGGCAGGGATGTAAACTACTACAACCACTATGGAGAACAGTTTAGAGATTCCTCAAAAAACTGAAAATTGAGCTTTCATATGATCCAGCAATCCCACCCTGTATATACCCAAAAGAAAGGAAATCAGTATATGGAAGAGATATCTGCATTCCCATATTTATTGCAGCACTATTCACAATAGCCAAGATTTGGAAGCAACCTAAGTGTCTATCAACAGGTGAATGAATAAAGAAAATGTGGTAAATATACACAATGGAGTATTATTAAGCCATAAAAAAGATCCTGACATTTGCAATAGCATCGATGAAACTGCAGGTTATTATGTTAAGCAAAATAAGCCAGGCACAGAAAGATAATCTTAGTATGTTTTCATGCGGGAGCTAAAAATTAAAACAAACTCATGGAGACAGCGAGTATAAAGATGGTTACCAGAGGCTGGGAAGAGAGAGGGGATGGTTAATGAATTTAAAAAAAAAAACCATAGAATGAATAAGACCTAGTATTTGCTAGCACAACAGGGTGACTATAGTCAGTAATAATTTAATTACACTTTTTTAAATAACTAAGAGTATAATTGGGCCAGTCACGGTGGCTCACACCTGTAATCCCAGCACTTTGAGAGGCTGAGACAGGCAGATCACAAGGTCAGGAGATTAAGACCATCCTGGCTAACTTGGCAAAACCCCATCTCTACTAAAAAATACAAAAAAAAATTAGTTGGGCATGGTGGCACATGCCTGTGGTCCCAGCTACTCAGGAGGCTGAGACAAGAGAATCACTTTAACATGGGAGGTGGAGGCTGCGGTGAGCCAAAATCGCGCCACTGCACTCCAGCCTGGGTGACAGAGCGAGACTCCATCTCAAACAAACAAACAAAAATGTATTCATATCTGACATCTACAGCTACAGAATATTCTGTGGAAAATCTTCTGTAGGTAATGAAAAACCCTCCAAAGTATTTGACAGAAAGTGGCTTGATTTTCTCTGTCTTTCAGAGCATTTAATGTAGTCATTTCATAGTTCAAGCTAAAGTGTAAAAGATTGAAAACACTGAGCTCAGTTAAGAAAGTAATACAATATCTGAAGTGAAAGATGAGAAAAGTAGTGAGTAATTGGTAGAGGCTATGTTTAAAAGACTAATGATACTAATAAGTATTAGCAAAATACTTCTCAGAAACTATGAGCTAAGGATTATGTTAAATATAGTCATAAGGTTTATTTTATTTAATCTTCTAAATAACCCTTTGAAGGTAACCTCTAAGGTACCCATTTTGTAGATTTAGAAATTGAAGACTAAAAATGTTAAACGAACTGTGCAAGTTCACACAGCTAGAAAATGATGGTGACAAGACTTGAGTCCTGATATGAGTCCAAATACTATCCACCTACTTATTTAGTGGCACTATCAATATATTATCAACCAATAACTTTTTGATTATCAGCCCTAAGAGGAGGAAGTTGAAAAAGACTATAGGGTTTCCAGCTCAGTGAAGGTGATGGGATCATCGTAATCTAGTTCCCAAGAAATGAAATGTAGAAAGAAAAGTGGAGTGGGAGTTCTACATCCTAGGAGGAATAACCAGTTAATAGGTGGATTTGTGTGTATAACACTCAAAAGAGAAGTTTTAGGCTAGAGAGAGGGATGTGGGGCTCATCAGTGTTGGTGGTAAAGAAATGACAGTACGTGACCTTTTCTGGAAAAACATGAAAAAATGAGGGTTGAGACTGTGAATCCCAAGAGAGTACTCCAGTTCTGGCAACCCGGCCATGAACAATGTGCTATAATTCCTATTTCTGGGTCTGGTCAAAAACCAGATATAAGAGAGAATCAAGAGTAACCTGTTTCCTCCTACTTTGTCTATTCCCTGGACTCTGAGTTACAGCAAAGGGAAGCACTGCAAATCAGCAGTTGATTTGCGTTAATTACGCCGAACTGCCTTCATGAGGAGATGGTTTACTAATCACTGGTATTGTGGACTAATTTAGCTGGTCATTTCAGTATACCGTAAAGATGCCTGTTATGACCTCAAGGAGACAATTGTGCTCCCCTCATTTATCAAACATTTAATATGTGTCAGGCATTCTGTAATGCATTGGGGGTATAAATATGAATAATATACACTTCTGATTTCAAGGAGTTTACAGTCGACTGAGGGTACAAATAAACGAACAATTCATTACATTACAACTTATCATGCACATTTGGAGATTTGTACAAGATGCACTAGACATGCAAAGATAGGACCCTTGACTTGCCTGGAGAAATTAGAAAAGACTTCTCAGGGAAAGCAGTTCTTGAACTAAAATTTGAAGGAGAGGAAGTTTTTCCAGATGGCTAAAGGATCAATGCACATTTGAGATTGTTTTTTTAATTAAAACTCCTTCAGATAGTAAATATCTGAAAGAAGCATTACACATAGAAAGAAACAACCAGTATTAGCCTTTCTAAAAATATACCAAAAAGTAAAGAGCATCAACATAAAGAAGAATTTACATCAACGAATGGATAAAACAGCCAGTTAACATCAAATGGCAGTAACCCTAAATTTAAATCAACTAAATCCCCCAATCAAAAGATACAGCCAAAACCTAATGGTATGATGCATCCAGACCCATTTCACATGCAAGGATACACAAAGACTCAAAACAAAGGGATGGAGAAAGATTTACCAACCAAATGGAGAGCAAAAATAAATAAATAAATAAAAAGCAGGAGTTGCAATTCTCACATCTGATAAAATAGATTTTAAAGCAACAAAGATATAGTGGTAAAAGGATCAATGCAACAATAAGAGCTAACGATCCTAACACCCAGATACATAGAGACTTAGACTCAATAAGACAAAAAATTAATAAGGATATCCAGAACTCGAACTCAGATCTGGAACAAGTAAACTTAATAAATATTTATAGAGCTCTCCACTTTAAATACACAAAATATGCATTCTTGTCAATACCACATCACACCTACTCATAGGTTTAAATGAAATATTGATTGGCCATTATTAATACCCATTTTTTAGAATAAAGCAATATTTCCGTTCTCTCTCCCTCTTTTTCGTCCTCTTTCTTCCTCCCCTTCACTCCTTTTTTTCTTTCCTTCTAAAAAAAAAGTAAATATAAAATTATTTTTATCCATTTCTTTATAACCTCATTTCATATGGTATTCAGCTCCCTGTGCTTCCAGTATCTATCTAGTCTACTGAGGGTACCAAAGCCTCATATTAGGGCATGAACACTTAGTTATTATTTCTGGGTTGTAGAGAGGAATGTGTACAGAGGTTGGAGAAAACAAACAGGAGGAGGAAGAATTTTAAGAAAAGTAAGGAAAGTGGGGGAGGAGAATGAGATAGAAGGAAGAGGAAGAAAAGCCTTCTCAGTCCAGGAAATCTCTGTATTTCACATCTAGCTTCCTTGAAGGAGCTGGACATGAAGATACATGAGGATCCATCAGCCCAGAGGGGAGGTGCAGCACCAAGTCTTGATGTCAAAGAACCAGTGGGCTATACCCTCACGTATCTGCTTAGTCTTCACACCATAGACAATGGGGTTCAGCATTGGTGGCACCACCACATAAAGATTGGCCAGCAAGATATGGACATGTTGAGGAATGTTACGGCCAAAACGGTGGGTCAATAAGGTAAAGAAGGATGGAATATAAAACATGAGGATGACACAGAGGTGGGAGCCACAAGTGCTGAGGGCCTTGTGCCGAGCATCCTGGGAGGGCAAACGAAACACTGCTCGGAGGATCAGTGAGTAAGACACAGTAATGAGGATCACATCCAAGATCACCATGACAATGGGCACTGAGAAGCCATACCAGATGTTAACAGTGATGTCAGCACAGGCTAAACGAGCCACTCCAATATGCTCACAGTAGGAATGAGGAACAATGTTGGTTCGGCAGAAGGGCAGCCGCTTCAGCAAGAATATGACTGGGAAAATGATGCAGAAGCTTCGGGTGACGATGGCCAGAGCAATCCTTCTCACAACAAGCCATGTTAGCACTGTTGTATATCTCAGTGGGGCACAAATCGCCACAAAGCGGTCAAAGGCCATGGCTAATAGGATAGCTGACTCCCCCACAAACATCATATGAACAAAGAAGACTTGGGTGACACAGGCATCAAAAGCAATGTTATGGGCATGGAGCCAAAAGATGGCTAGGGCCTTGGGCACAGTGGTGGTAGACAACAGGATGTCCGTGACGGCCAGCATAAAGAGGAAGAAATACATGGGCTCGTGAAGGTTACGTTCCATGATGATAACCACTATCAGGATGCTGTTTCCCAGGGCTGCAGTGAGGTAAATGAGGCAAAGAGGTATTGACAGCCAAATGTGATAAGCCTCCCACCCAGGAATGCCAAGTAGGACAAAAACTGCAGGATGGAAGACGGTAAGGTTGGTGTGACTCATGATGCACTTTATGGTCCTCTCTATGATGACTGACAAGCTGATGAGTTCACTGAAAGTGATAGAAACAGAAAGCACTTCTGAATACGTATAAATATCATAAATGGCAGCATGAATTTCTAAATTGCTGGGCTTTCCATGGTCAAGTTCTCCCAGAGAATGTTCAATTGGTTGTAGGAATGGCTTCTGGACCATGGTGCTTCCTTTGCATACAGAACTTCTGTGGCAATAATGCTTCAGGTACCAACAGAGGCAGTAACACCTGCCTCCAACCGCCCTACCCCCAGAGTTTGGCCCCACCCTCTCTGACCTCATTCTACTATTTCCACACAAGTAGCATTTTCCACCTACCTGTGTTATACTTGTCCCTTGCCCCAAGACTTTTTTCTACATTTACCTTTAATTTTCTTCCCCTTCTACTTCTGTTTACCAAAATTTTAACCTTAAAATAACTCCTTAAGACATACCACTTTGTAATGGCCTGTGTTCATAGCAATATATCTCCTTCCTGAAAACCTATTAACTAAACTATATTTTAACTTCATTATATTTAATCCTATTAAATTTATCTGGCTATTGCCTTGAACACTTCACAGGACACTAGCACTTGTGACTCCCTGTGCAAGGAAGTAGAGTATCAAGTGGGAATCCAGGGGAGGCCTAGAGGGGTACATTTCTCCACTCTGATCCAGATTCATATTTTTCCCAATGCAGTGAGCAATGGGGCAGCCAATGAAACAGAGAGAGGCAATTTTCATCACCAGCTCCTCATGGACTTCTCATGCTCCCCCACAAATAGTTCTACATAGGATTCTCCTGGTTATGTCTGAGTTTCATTATCTATAGATGCCCCCCAGGAAAATGATTCTGAGCAAAAGAAATCAATATATTGCCTACCTGTAGCCTCTGTGACTCCACTAATACTGCCCTTCTTCCCACCCCCTGTTCCCTAACCCTCAGAAAGAACCATGTTTCCCTTTTGCCAAGAAGGGTTAAGTATAGAGTCCTCCTGGCTTTCCTGCCACTCAGGTAATATTTGTTTCCTTATGAAGCCCTGAACTATCTGTCAGCTATTAGGACTAGGGAAAGAATGTGTGATTAAGAATCTAGAAAGAAACATGAAGAAAAGGAACTATAGACAGTAAAGAGAGAATCAGGAGTATAAAGGTACCAAATAAACACTAGATTGATCTTCTGATAATGATATTCAGAGGGCTGCAAAGAAGAGATGCAAAGGAATAAAATCCTCAGTTTATGAGTCCATCTCCCTGCCTCTATGCAAATGAACTTGCTCAGAGCATGGTGGGCTACGGGGAAGGAACAATGGGACTCCAGATGGGTACAAGGAAGGGAACAGAGCCAGATTCAGACAACTAAAGGTCGCAGGCAGGCTAATAATTTGACATCACTCAAGCCAGTATATTTTAAGTATTTGGGCCAGGCATAGTGTCTCACGCCTAAAATCACAGAACTTCGGGAGGCCAAGGCAGGAGGATCACTTGAGGCCAGGTATTCAAGACCTGCCTGGGTAACATAGCAAGATGCTGTCTGTACAAAACAATTTAAAAATTAGCCAGGCATGATGGCACACACCTGTAGTCTCAGGTACTTAGTAGGCTGAGGCAGGAGGATCTCTTGAGCCCAGGAGCTTGGGGCTGCAGTGAGTGAGATATGATGGCAACAGTGCACTCCAGCCTAGGTGACAGAGCAAGACTCTGTCTCTTTAAAATATATATGTTATATATATAGTAAATATAATATATATCCTAAATATATATACATATTATATATATACACGTGTGTGTGTGTGTGTGTGTGTGTACATTCAACTTCTACTTAGAAGAGAGGCTGAGCTTTGCTGGAAAGAGCACAGAGAAGAAGTCGTTAGTAGCATTGCTCTGCCTCTATTTTAAAGTATTAAACTCAAATTTATATAAGCAAAAGCCCCCCCAAAAAAAATTCATTTTCCTTAGGAGGAAATTTATTGGACATTTATTTTCCCACAACTTTCCCAACCCCTCCAGTTATTAACATATTCCTTCTTAATAAAACAGTAAGATACCTGATATACATCCTTATAAAAGCAACTTCTGCTCTCTGCTATGACTCTGTGATGTTTTAACACCCCAACAGTAAGATACCAAGGCAGGTGGAGAGTGGGGCAGTGAGGCCTCCAGGCCCGTTAATGAGTTTCTGGAAAGGAGGTTACTTCCAGTGGAAAGAAGGACTTTCATTTCATTCAGTGACTTCTTAGAGCTCCATCAAAGCCCTGCTGCTTCTCTGTCAAGCACCTTAGGAGGGTTCAAGCCTCATTTAGGAAAGAGTTAATGGTGAGAAGAAAAGAAACTCAGGAAAAAACAGGCATATCCAACGTCTCACAGAAGTACCTCTCAGAGCTCCCAAGAGAACATCCAGCTGAGCGAGGAAAAAAAGAGCCAGAACAGTAGAGACAGGGCAAGAAACCAAGCTAGCTGGGAAAGAATACAACAAAAAGGTGCAGACATTAAGTTCTGGGGCCGGACTTTCTACATTCACTTCCCAGTTCTTCCTGAACTAACTAGATCTTGGGGAAGTCACTTTGCTTCTGCATGCCTCAGTATTTTTAATTGGAAGATGTGAATAACAAAATAAACTTCACACGTGGTAATTGTGAGGATGAAATAAACTAATCTATATTAAGTGCTCAGAAAAGTGGGTTATTATTCTTTTTTATATCATCATCATCATTATTGTTATTAAATCTGTTTGGCACATCATTCTGTTGTGTTTTTTACAGTAGACAAAACATCTTAAGAATATTTAGCAACATTAAAATCTTATTCTTCACTCAAATATGACCAAAGAAAACTCCTTTCCCAGGAAGAAAGAGGAGAAAAAGAAATGAAGGAAGTGCCCAATGAAAGGAAAATAACCTGAGACCAGACCTCTCAGATGGAACTGGTGTCTCAAAAACCAGACCCAAGGGCTTTAGCTGGTGCACCAGGCATGTCCACTAGTGCCGGACTTAGCTTTGGTGAGAACTACCTGGCCATCTTCCTTCAAATGCTCTGAAAAACACCCACCTGTCTCAGTACAAAGAGAAATTATCTCCATCATTTACAGAAGCCTCAGGAACACTGTAGAACAATGGGAGTCAGCTTCAACTGTAGAACTAAGGAGATTTAGAAGAGGGAATCATAAAGAACATTTGGTCCACACTTTAAAGGAAAAATGGAGCCACTCCTCTGCAGCTCCTGACCAATTTCCTAACCAGCTCTATTTTTTATAATAACCATTTCCTCTTTGGGGGGTTATATAAAGGTCTTTTTTGTCTTTATGCAATCTCAAGTCAGAAGACTCTCCTACCATCATTACATTGTATTGAAATGTGCTCACAAATCACGTGTGATATAATTTTTAGGTAACTATATAGGAATTGAGTTACCTCTTTGCCTAGTTGTACTATCTAGACATTTATTTGTACAAGTATTAATTTCACATTTCCATTTTCCTTGTTATGTGCATTTTAGATGTCAAGCATTTTTCACCACTCTTAGATTCTTCAAAATACACAGTCTCTCTGTGCTAAAATCATGTCCCTAATGGATGAGACAGCTGCAAACCTCACTACCCGACTGCCCTCTGCTCCTAAGGATGGTCTCTGTTTGCAGCACAATATATTGCAGGCTTTGTTATAATATGTGTCATAAGAAATTTGTTTCTAATAACATATAAGGTCTCAAAGTTTGTAAATAATTTGCTCTTCTAATATATCGGAGAAAATTCAGATTTATACCTTTAATAAGCTCATTCTTGCCCACACGCACTTAAAGCCAGCCTGTAAGATGTTTTCATAATCTAAAGGTAGTGTTGTCCAGGCGCTGAGAGTCCATTAATTTGGACAACCCTTAATAGTAACTCATGGCTTTTTAATTACTTATTTTTTAGTTGACAAATAAAAATGGCAGACATTTATGTTGTATAACCTGATGCCTGATATATATATATATACATTGTGAAATGGCTAACTCAAACTAATTCATCCTTATTATCAGACATATTTATTTTCTGTGGTTAAAATGCTTAAAATCTACTCAGTAATTTTTAAATATATAATATATTGTTATTAATTATGGTCAGCATGATGTTCAATCTATTTTTTAAACATATTCCTCCTATTGTTTTGTTTTTTCATTTGATCAACATCTCTCTAATCACCCCGAACCTCAAGCCTCTGACAACCAGCATGATTTACTCTTTTAATGAATAAACATCTTAAGAAAAATTCCCATCTATCAATTTTTTTACTATCTATAAGCATTTTTTATATTTTGTCAGAATTTGAGTAAGCATATGGTAATGTATCATGTGTAAATATCTTCTGTGTTCTTGTGATATAGTAGCAAAAATGTGAAGAACCCCAGCTCCAAAACACCACCTCTTCCTTCCCAATGTCTATATCTGTTCCACAAGATGCAGGACAATAAACAGAAGAAAGGATTTTTCAGGCTTTAGATACATCTGACACCCAGATTACCAAAAGAAAGTTTCCTTAAGACTTTGGGACTGAGGAGTTCATGGCACTAAGTACAGAGCCTAACACATTGTAGGTTCTTAGGAAATACTTGGAAAAAAATAAGCCATGGAATTAGTGAATTAATCTTTCTCCAGTAGCTTTGCTTGTTCCCCCAAAACAAGGTGATGAACAAAACCTAAGCCATTTTCATGAATACCCGCCACTGATATACCCTCCCCTAGTATAGTCTGATTCTGATGGCTCTATAAACTGCCCTCAAACCCTTAAACAAGAGGTTTTCTCTTTCTCACATGCTCCTGGTGCTTTGCCTGGTCCCTCTTTGCATTCCTATTCCTATCTCTCATCAGTGTCTACCACCTAAACCCACTCATGTATTTCCCAATGCCCACACTCCCCATTCTGTGCTGTCATGCAGCAATCCTTCTCTCATCCTTTGTCTTACTGACCCCCTTTCTCCCACATACCCATTTCTTTACTCACAACTTGTCTTTGTCCTTACAGATACTCCTAAATTCTCTCTCCTTCTCTCTCTCTCTCTCACACACACACACACACACACACACACACGCGCCAATCTCTCCCTCTGCCACTACCAATGCTCTTAAACTCACCTACTATATCACAATATCAGCTGAAGAATTGAGAAAATGGTAGGGAAGAGCTAAAAAAAAACAAAAAAAACACTTTGCTTATTCTGAGGAAAGAAGAATGAGAAGAAAAGAGAACAGTCTCCAGCTGTTCATGACGGCATGAGGAGGTGTCATCGCTCCTGCCCTATACAGGACCCTTATATTTGCAGACAGAAGCTACATGCTTTTTTCTTCTGAAGGCAGATGTCAGAGTCACCCCTGGGATCATTGAACATGGGGTCAATGAACAAAGGGAGACATAAAAACACTTCCCGTAGTGCCAAGAGGGAACACTAACTCTAGGGATAATTAGTAGCTCCAGACAAAAGCACATAAAGTATTACAAGACACAGCATAGAGCAGTGACAGAAATCTCAGCAATAAAATAATAACAGCTAACATTTGTTGATCCATTACTACATTCCTATCACTATGTTAAGTTTTTAACATAAATTATCTCATTTAATTATCAGAACAACCCAATGAGTAAAGGCACTATTATTATATATCCATTTTGCAGTTGAGAAAATAGAGGCTTAGAAAGACTAAGTAGCTGATAAGGAGAAAAGACAAAAGCCCTCAAGTGAACAGGTCAAAGTGTTCTGTCTCAGTCTAAGAACACTAATTAATTCCTCAGAAACTATAATTTTGGAGTAATTTTGAAGCAACCCTACAGGGTCAATCACTGAAAATAAGTTCAAGAAAAAAAAGACAGAAAAATGGAAGATTGATTAAAATTTTTGCACCATTCAAAGCAAAATTTATAAGCACATAAAAAGATGCTCGATGTCACTAATTATCAGGGAAATGCAAATCAAAATCAAAATGAGATACCATCTCACACACATTAGGATGGCTACCATAAAAAATCTAAAATTTAAATTTACAAACAGAAAATAAGTTTTTGCCAGGATGTGCAGACATTGGAGCCCAGTGCACTATTGGTGGGAATGTAAAATGATACAATCACTGTGGAAAACAGAATAGTAGTTCCTCAAAAAACTTAAAAATACAATTACCATATGATATAGCAATTCTACCTCTGGGCACATATTCAAAAGAATTGAAAGCCAAGTCTTGAAAAGATCACTATACAACCATGTTCACAGCAGCATTTTTCATAATAGCTAAAACACAGAGCCAACTGTGTCCATCGACAGATGAATAGGTAAGCAAAATTCGATATACCTGCAATGGAATATTAGCTTTAAAAGGGACAGAAAATCTGACATATGTGACAATATGGATGTGCCTTGAAGACATTGTACTGAGTGAAATTAGCCAGTTACAAAAAGACAAGTTCTGTATGATTTCACTCATATGAGCTACTTACAGTAGTCAAAGTCATTGAGACAGAAAGTAGAATGGTGGTTGCCGGGAGCTTAGGGAAAGGGGATGGGGAGTTATTGCTTAGTAGGTATGGGGTTTAGTTTTACAAGATGAAAAGAGCTCCAGAAATAGATTGGGGGAGGCAGAGGTTGCAGTAAGTCGAGATCACGCCATTGCACTCCAACATTACTCTTGGGCAACAAGAGTAAAAACTCCACCTCAAAAAAAAAAAAAAAAAAAAAAAAGAAAGAAAGAAAAACCACTCAGTAGTAAAAATGAATAAACTATTTGTATACACAATGACTTGGATGAATCTCAATGGAATTATGCCAAGTCAAAAAAAATAAACAATTCCAAGAGGTTACATACTGTATGATTTCATTTATATAACATTCTTGAAATGACAAAATTATAGAAATGGAAAAGAGAAAAAAGTCGTGGTTTCTATGGGTTATCACTGAGGGTGTAGGAGGGATGGAATGCAGTAGCTATGCCTATAAAAGGGCAAAAAGAGGGATCTTTGCAGTACTGAAACTATTCTGCATCTTGGTTATACATCTTAACATTGGTCACTATACTGGTTGTGGATACTGTATTATAATTTTGCAAGGTATTATTATTGGGGAAAATTAGACAAATATTCCCTGGGATCTCTCTGTGTTGCTTCTTACAACTGCATGCAAATATATGTAACTTATAATAAAAAATGTATATGTATGTGTATTTGGCTACAGTCATGCACTACATAATGATATTTCAGTCAAAGACATTACTTATACAATCATTGTCCCATAAGATTATAGTATCATATTTTTACTTTACCTTTTCTATGTTTAGATACTTACCATTGTGTTATCACTGCCTGCTGTATTTAGTAGAGTAACGTGCTGTACGGGTGTGTACCTTTGGAGCAATAGGCTATACCCTACAGCTTAGGTGTGTAGTAGGCTATACCATATAGGTTTGTTTAAGTGCACTCTATAATGTTCACAAAACAATTAAATCACCTAATGATGCATTTCTTACAACATATCCTCATCACTAAACACATAATTGTATTTTAAAAGAACACATTTCAACTGTATCTATTGACCTAAAGAATGTATGTACTATATTACTGTTAAATATTTAAGTATAGTACTCAGTATAAATCAGGTGCTCCTTATTTATTGAATGACTAAAAGCTGTAGGGTATAGCCTATTGCTCCAAAGGTACACACCTGTATAGCACGTTACTCTACTAACTAATACATATTATGGGAAATATGTATTATTTAATTGCAAAATTATAAAACTAAAAATAGGTGTGTTTGCATAAGTACATATGAGCGTGAAGAAAGATGTGAAAAGATGCATAAGATGTTAATAAAAATTACCTTACTGGTAGAGGAAAGGTTGGAAAGAGAACAGGATAAAAAGGTATTATTAAAGTTTTATTTACATATCTTTATATTTGGTTGAAGTAAATACTTGTAAAATTTGTATTTTCATAGAAAATAAACAATATTTTTTTCCTTTTTTTTTAAATTGTACTTTAGGTTCTGGAGTACATGTGCAGATCATGCAGGGTTGTTATATAGGTACTTACATGGCAATGTGGTTTGCTGCCTCCATCCCCCCATCACCTATATCTGGCATTTCTTCCTATGTTATCCCTCCACAATCTCCCCACCCCATGCTGTCCCTCCCCTAGCTTCCCCCCAACAGACCCCAGTGTGGGATGTTCCCCTCCCTGTGTCTTCATGTTCTCATTGTTGAACACCCACCTATGAGTGTTTAATTTTCTGTTCTTGTGTCAGTTTGCTGAGAATGATGGTTTTCAGATTCATCCATGTCCCTACAAAGAACATGAACTCACCATTTTTTATGGCTGCTTAGTATTCCATGGTGAATATGTGCCATATTTTCCTTGTCCAGTCTATCATTGATGGGCATTTGGGATGGTTCCAAGTATTTGCTATTGTAAACAGTGCCACAGTGAACATACATATGCATGTGTCTTTATAATAGAATAATTTATAATCCTTTGTGTATATACCCAGTAATGAAATTGCTGGGTCGAATGGAATTTCTATTTCTAGATCCCTGAGGAATGACCACACTGTCTTCCACAATGGTTGAGCTAATTTACACTCCCACCAATAGTGTAAAAGTGTTCCTATTTCTCCACATCCTCTGCAGTATCTGTTGTCTCTTCTTCTGATGATCGCCATTCTAACTGGAGTGAGATGGTGTCTCAATGTGGTTTTGATTTGCATTTCTCTAATGACCAGTGATGATGAGCATTTTTTCATATGTTTGTTGGCCTCATATATGTCTTCTTTTGAAAAGTGTCTGTTCATATACTTCACCCACTTTTGAATGGGTTTGTTTTTTTCTTGTAAATCTGTTTCAATTCTTCGTAGATTTTGGATATTAGCCCTCTGTCAGATGGGTGGATTGCAAACATTTTTTCCCATTCTGTTGGTTGCCAGTTCACTCTAATGATTGTTTCTTTTGCTGTGCAGAAGCTCTGGAGTTTAATTAGATCCCATTTGTCTATTTTGGCTTTTGTTGACATTGTTTTTGGTGTTTTAGTCATGAAGTCCTAACCTATGCCTATGTCCTGAATGGTTTTGCCTAGGTTTTCTTTTAGGGTTCCTATGGTGTTAGGTCTTATATTTAAGTCTTTAATCCATCTGGAGTTCATTTTAGTGTAAGATGCCAGGTTTAATAAATGGTGTTGGGAAAACTGGCTAGCCATGTGCAGAAATATTTTTAAAATATATTTAAATGATTTGAAAAAAAGTAAAGAACCTAATAAGATGAAAAGCAAAAAAATATGAATGGTATGACTATGACTGCAGAATGATTGTAGCACAGTGATGGTCAAATGTAACAAAATTTGCAACGTGAGGTAAGTGCAGTTCTTCAGGGATGTTGTGGTGAAGGCCCAAGGAAAGAAGAAAGCTGAGAGGTTTCATGACAACAGATGATGCACAAGAAACAAACATCCAAATGAAGAAGAAGACTCTATGATGAAATGTTGGTCGGAAAGAAAGAGTCTATGAAGTCCATATTCAGGCTCCATACATTACCAAAAAACTCTATATTACCTTCTACACACAAAAATGGAGAAGGGTGGGCTAGGAACACATACGCAAAAGTGGCTGGCCAATGTGAAAAGTGGCAGTGGCACACAGTAGACTTGAGTAATGTGAAAACGAACAAAACTGACATTTGCAATATATTCTCAGTCCTGGCCAGTGACACACTTGGAGTACAGCAACATCTATAGAGTGTCTTACATCACTGTGAATACACAAGAGAAGTAAGAGGAGAAAAGGAATGCTGGCCAGGAAATTACAAAACATTTCACTGTGTCTTTAGGGAAGCTGGATATCACAGTTGTACACCTTTGGCAGGGAGGTTTGTATGACATAGAATTCACAATAGCAACTAGAGAGGGGAGGCAGAAGGTCCTAGCTACATCATGGACAAAAAAAGCTGTAATGGAAAAGATAAAGAAGATAATTATTAGGGTGGATGCAAGAATATTCAAATAAATTCAGAGGACAAAAGAAAAGCCATCTTATTTCCCTACAGATTTTAGGAAAAGCAATGTGGCTGTTCCTTCAACCTGGAGGGGTGCATTGTCAAAAGAAGGGAGGGGGAAATGCAGACTAAGGAGAAATGAAATTACTCACGAGAAAAAGGTGAAAAACAACCTGATTCAGTTTTATAAAGCCCACATAACCCTGATACTATATAATCATTAAGAAAACCTGTTTTGAGCTTACATCTAAATTCAAATTAAGACATATTAAAAGTTTTATAATCTGAAGTAAGCCACCTATGCCTCGGCTATTTCATCTGTAAAATGGAAATAATAATAGCATCTACCACATGGGGATATTATATTGAGTGAGATGATATGCATAGAGCACCTGGACCAGTGACTGACTCACAGTAAGTGTTCAATATATCATAAATTGGGAGGCAATACTAAGTGTTGTCAAGTTCTATACACTATAAAAATAAAATATATAATACTGTATTTATACCTCAGGGTAAGAAAAAATAAATAATGTAAAAAAAACATATGTCCTTGATGTACTTTCACTTAAAATTGAAATGTTCTGTAAGACAAATGAACCTATATATAAAATTAAAAGGCAACTAACTGAAAGGTGACATGTCCAACATAAAACAAAATGTCAGTATCTAGAATACATAGAGAATTTCTACAAATAAATACAGGGGAGAGAAATCTTAAATGACTAACAAATATATGAAAAAATATGTTAAATGAGATAACATTTCTAATTAATTAAATTCACCTGAGCACCTGAACAAAAAAAAAAAAAAGAAACAGAAAAAGAAATCAGATTTGCAAAAGCATAAGAGTCTGATAATATAGTGTTTTCAAGGATGTTTAAAAAACAGGATCTTTAAAAAATTGCTAGTGGGAATACAAATTGGAAAAAACTATTTTGAAGAGCAATTTGACAATATCTGCTAAAGATAAAAATGTACATGCCTTATCACCTAGTCATTCCAATTCTAGATATATTCTCAAGAAAAACTTTCACATATGTGAAATTGAGACATGTATAAAGATATCAATAGAAATGTACATAGCAAGATAACCAGAAACAATTTGCAGTCTATCAAAGGTAAATAGTTGGCCTGATCATATGCTATAAAACGATGTAGCAATTCAAAAAGATAATAAAGATCTGTTTATTCACATAAAAAGAACTCAAAATCTTAACTTGCTATATACAGTAGCAAATAATTTATGTAAACATTTAAAAGCACCAAGTATTATAGCAAAAGAATTAAAAACTAAATCAGAAGAGTATAAATTCATGATTATTATTGTTTCTAAGAGAGAGACAGTACAGGGGATTAAAAAGATATGATTTTACCTGTAATTGTTATTAACTTTATTTAAAAGGAACTGGAAGCAAGTAAGAAAAAGCATTAATAACTGTCAATTCTGGGTATGTTGATACTTGTGCATGTTTTTATTCTTTACACTTTTTTTGTTGTTTTGTTTTTTCTTCTTTTTATTTCTTATTGCATTTTAGGTTTTGGGGTACATGTGCAGAACACGCAAGACAGTTGCATCGGTACACACATGGCAGTGTGTTTTGCTTCCCTTCTCCCCCTCATCTACATTTGGCATTTCTCCCCAGGCTATCCCTCCCCAACTCCCCCCTCCCCCGCTGGCCCTCCCCTTTTCCCCCAAATAGACCACAGTGTTTAGTACTCCCCTCCTGGGTCCATGTGTTCTCATTTTCATCACCCGCCTATGAGTAAGAATATGCGGTATTTCATTTTCTGTTCTTGTGTCAGTTTGCTGAGAATGATGTTCTCCAGATTCATCCATGTCCCTACAAACGACACAAACTCATCATTTTTGATGGCTGCATAATATTTCATGGTGTATATGTGCCACATTTTCCCAATCCAGTCTATCATCAATGGGCATTTGGGTTGGTTCCAGGTCTTTGCTAATGTAAACAGTGCTGCAATGAACATTCGTGTGCATGTGTCCTTATAGTAGAAAGATTTATAGTCCTTTGGATATATAGGCAGTAATGGGATTGCTGGGTCAAATGGAATTTCTATTTCTAAGGCCTTGAGGAATCTCCACACCGTCTTCCACAATGGTTGAACTAATTTACACTCCCACCAACAGTGTAAGAGTGTTCCTTTTTCTCCACATCCTCTCCAGCATCTGTTGTCTCCAGAATTTTTAATGATCACCATTCCAACTGGTGTGACATGGTATCTCAATGTGGTTTTGATTTGCATCTCTCTGATCACCAGTGATGATGAGCATTTTTTCATATGATTGTTGGCCTCATATATGTCTTCTTTCATAAAGTGTCTGTTCATATCCTTTGCCCATTTTTGAATGGGCTTGTTTGGTTTTTCCTGTAAATCTGTTTGAGTTCTTTGTAAATTCTGGATATCAACCCGTTGTCAGATGGGTAAACTGCAAAATTTTTTTCCCATTCTGTTGGTTGCCAATTCACTCTAGTGACTGTTTCTTTTGCCGTGCAGAAGCTGTGGAGTTTCATTAGGTCCCATTTGTCTATTTTGGCTTTTGTGGCCAATGCTTTTGGTGTTTTGTTCATGAAGTCCTTGCCTACTCCTATGTCCTGGATGGTTTTGCCTAGATTTCCTTCTAGGGTTTTTATGGTGCCAGGTCTTATGTTTAAGTCATTAATCCATCTGGAGTTAATTTTAGTGTAAGGTGTGACGAAGGGGTCCAGTTTCTGCTTTCTGCACATGGCTTTTCCCAACACCATTTGTTAAACAGGGAATCATTTCCCCATTGCTTGTTTTTGTCAGGTTTATTAAAGACTGTATGGTTGTAGATATGTTGTGTTGCCTCCGATGCCTCTGTTTTGTTCCATTGGTCTATATCTCTGTTTTGTTACCAATACCATGCTGTTTTGATTACTGTAGCCTTGTAGTATAGTTTGAAATCCGGTAGTGTGATGCCCCCCACTGTGTTCATTTTGCTTAGAATTGACTTGGATATGCGGGCTGTCTTTGGGTCCATATGAAGTTCATGGTGGTTTTTTCCAGTTCTGTGAAGAAAGTCAATGGTAGCTTGATGGGGATAGCGTTGATACTGTAAATTACTTTGGGCAGTATAGCCATTTTCATGATATTAATTCTTCCAAACCATGAACATGGAATGTTTCTCCATCTGTTTGTGTCCTCTCTGATTTCGTTGAGCAGTGGTTTGTAGTTTTCCTTGAAGAGGTCCCTTACGTTCCTTGTGAGTTGTATTCTTAGGTATTTTATTCTTTTTGTAGCAATTGTGAATGGCAGTTCGTTCTTGATTTGGGTTTAAGTCTGTTATTAGTGTAGAGGAATGCTTGTGATTTTTGCACATTGATTTTATATCCTGAGACTTTGCTGAAGTTGCTTATCAGTTTCAGGAGTTTGTGGGCTGAGGCAATGGGGTCTTCTAGGTATACTAACATATCGTCTGCAAATAGAGACAATTTGGCTTCCTCCTTTCCTATTTGAATACACCTTATTTCTTTTTCTTGCCTGATTGCTCTGGCTAGAACTTCCAGTACTATATTGAATAGGAGTGTGAAAGAGGACATCCTTGTCTACTGCTGGATTTCAAAGGGAATGCTTCCAGTTTTTGCCCATTAAGTATGATATTGGCTGTTGGTTTGTCAGAAATAGCTTTTATTACTTTGAGATCGTTCCATCGATACCGAGTTTATTGAGGTTTTTTTTTTTTTTAGCATAAAGGGCTGTTGAATTCTGTCGAATGCCTTCTCTGCGTCAGTTGAGATAATCATGTGGTTTTTGTTTTTGGTTCTGTTTATGTGGTGAATTATGTTTATAGACTTGCGTATGTTGAATCAGCCTTGCATCCCCAGGATGAATCCTACTTGATCATGATGGATAAGTTTTTTGATGTGCTGTTGCAATCGGCTTGCCAATATTTTATTGAAGATTTTTGCATCTTTGTTCATCATGGATATTGGCCAGAAGTTTTCTTTTCTTGTTGGGTCTCTGCCGGGTTTTGGTATCAGGATGATGTTGGTCTCATAAAATGATTTTGGAAGGATTCCCTCTTTTTGGATTATTTGGAGTAGTTTCAGAAGGAATGGTACCAGCTCCTCTTTGTGTGTCTGGTAGAATTCGGCTGTGAACCCATCTGGACCTGGGCTTTTCTTGTGTGGTAGGCTCTTAATTGCTGCCTTGACTTCTGACCTTTTTATTGGTCTATTCATAGTTTCAGCTTCCTCCTGGTTTAGGCTTGGGAGAACGCAGGAGTCCAGGAATTTATCCATGTCTTCCAGGTTTAGTAGTTTATGTGCATAGGGTTGTTTGTAATATTCTCTGGTGATGGTTTGAATTTCTGTGGAATCTGTGGTGATTTCCCCTTTATCATTTTTATTGCATCTATTTGGTTGTTCTCTCTTTTCTTTTTAATCAATCTGGCTAGTGGTCTGTCTATTTTGTTGATCTTTTCAAAAAACCCGCTCTTGGATTTATTGAATTTTTCAAGGGTTTTTCTTGTCTCTATCTCCTTCAGTTCGACTCTGATCTTAGTTATTTCTTGTCTTCTGCTGGGTTTTGAGATTTTTTGATCTTGCTCCTCTAGCTCTTTCAATTTTGACGATAGGGTGTCAAATTTGGATCCCTCCATTCTCCTCATATGCGCACTTATTGCTATATATTTTCCTCTAGAGACTGCTTTAAATGTGTCCCAGAGATTCTGGCATGTTGTGTCTTCGTTCTCATTGGTTTTGAAGAACGTCTTTATTTCTGCCTTCATTTCACTGTTTATCCAGTCAACATTCAAGAGCCAGTTGTTCAGCTTACATGAAGCAGTGCAGCTCTGGGTTGCTTTCTGAATTCTGAGTTCTAACTTGATTGCACTATGGTCTGAGAGACTGTTTGTTATGATTTCCATTGTTTTGCGTTTGCTGAGCAGTGCTTTACTTCCAATTATGTGGTCAATTTTAGAGTAGGTGTGATGTGGTGCTGAGAAGAATGTATATTCTATGGATTTGGGGTGGAGAGTTCTGTAAATGTCTATCAGGTTTGCTTGCTCCAGGTCTGAGGTCAAGCCCTGGATATCCTTGTTGATTTTCTGTCTGGTTGATCTGTCTAATATTGACAGTGGAGTGTTAAAGTCTCACACTATTATTGTGTGGGAGTCTAAGTCTCTTTGTAAGTCATTAAGAACTTGTCTTATGTATCTGGGTGCTCCTGTATTGGGTCCATATATGTTTAGGATCATTAGCTCTTCTTGTTTTATCAATCCTTTTAGCATTATGTAATGGCCTTCTTTGTCTCTTTTGATTTTTGTTGCTTTAAAGTCTATTTTATCAGAGATGAGAATTGCAACTCCTGCTTTTTTTTGCTCTCCATTTGCTTGGTAAATCTTCCTCCATCCCTTTATTTTGAGCCTTTGTGTATCCTTGCATGTGAGATGGGTTTCCTGGATACAACACACTGATGGGTTTTGGATTTTTATCCAATTTGCCAGTCTGTGTCTTTTGATTGGTGCATTTAGTCCATTTACATTTAGGGTTAATATTGTTATGTGTGAATTTGATACTGCCATTTTGATGCCAGCTGGCTGTTTTGCCCATTAGTTGTTGTAGATTCTTCATTATGTTGATGCTCTTTAGCATTTAGTGTGATTTTGGAATAGCTGGTACTGGCTGTTCCTTTCTATGTGTAGTGCTTCTTTCAGGACCTCTTGTAAAGCAGGCCTGGTGGTGACAAAATCTCTGAGTACTTGCTTGTCCTCAAAGGATTTTATTTTTCCTTCACTTCTGAAGCTCAGTTTGGCTGGATATGAAACTCTGGGTTGAAAGTTCTTTTCTTTAAGGATGTTAAATATTGGCCCCCACTCTCTTCTGGCTTGTAGTGTTTCTGCCGAGAGATCTGCTGTGAGTCTGATGGGCTTCCCTTTGTGGGTGACCCGACCTTTCTCTCTGGCTGCCCTTAGTATTTTCTCCTTCATTTCAACCTTGTTGAATCTGACGATTATGTGCCTTGGGGTTGCTCTTCTTGTGGAATATCTTTGTGTTGTTCTCTGTATTTCCTGCATTTGAGTGTTGGCCTGTCTTGCTAGGTGGGGGAAATTTTCCTGGATAATGTCCTGAAGAGTATTTTCCACCTTGGATTCATTCTCTTCATCACATTCTGGTAAACCTATCAAACGTAGGTTAGGTCTCTTCATATAGTCCCACATTTCTTGGAGACTTTGTTCATTCCTTTTTGCGCTTTTTTCTCTGATCTTGGTTTCTCATTTTATTTCATTGAGTTGATCTTCGACTTTTGATATTCTTTCTTCTGCTTGGTCAATTCGGCTGTTGAAACTTGTGCATGTTTCACAAAGTTCTCGTACTGTGTTTCTCCTTTAATTCATTCATATTCCTCTCTAAGTTATCCATTCTTGTTATCATTTCCTCGAATCTTTTTTCAAATCTTTTTTCAAGGTTCTTAGTTTCTTTGCATTGATTTAATACATGATCTTTTAGCTCACAAAAGTTTCTCATTACCCACCTTCTGAAGTCTAATTCCGTCATTTCATCACAGTCATTCTCCGTCCAGCTTTGTTCCCTTGCTGGTGAGGAGTTTTGGTCCTTTCTAAGAGGCGAGGTGTTCTGGTTTTGGGTGTTTTCCTCCTTTTTGCGCTGGTTTCTTCCCATCTTTGTGGATTTATCCACCTGTCGTCTGTGTAGTTGCTGACTTTTCAGTTGGGTCTTTGAGTGGATACCCAGATTGTTGATGATGAAGTATTTCTGTTACTTGGTTTTTCTTCTACCAGTCTAGCCCCTCTGCTGTACAACTGCTGAGGTCCACTCCAGGCCCTGCCTGTCTAGGGTGCACCTATAGCAGCTGCGGAACAGTGAGGGATGCCACCAGTTTCTTTTTCTGCTCTTTGTCCCAGAATGATGCCTCCCAAATGTCAGTCTTTTGGATATGGAGGGGTCAGGGAGCTGCTTGAGGAGACAGTCTGTACTTTATAGGAGCTCAAGTGCTGAGCTGTGAGCTCTGTTTTTCATTCAGGGCTGTTAGGCTGCTACGTTTAATTCTGCTTCAACAGAACTCATTAAAAACCCCTTTTTTTCTCAGATGCTCTGTCTCGGGGGAGTTGGGGCTTTCTTTGTGAGTGTCCATTGTGCTGTCCCGCCCAGCTAGGAGACAGTCTAGTCATATTTGCCTTCTGAGGCTCCTCCCTGCTGGTGTGAGGTTCGCCGTGTTGCTGCAGGCTCTGCCCTTCTGCTGCGGTCGCTGCCCTGCTGCCACGGGCTACACCCTGTGGCGGAGTCTCTCTGTTGTAGCGGGTTGCCTCGGCAACGGCAGGCTGTGTCAGGAATGGGCGCGTACCTTAGTAGGGCGGATTGCCTCGGTAATGGCGGACACCTCTCCCCCACGGAGCTGCACCGTCCTGGGTTCAGCTCAGCCTACGCCCAGAGCGTTTGGAATCACCATTTTGTTTGTCCCACTGCACTACCACAAACGCTGCTTCCCTGGAATCTCCTGGGCTGGCTCACATCCATGTCCCATTCAGTCTCAAGTTCAGCCCTCTCAAGTCTCAGATTGCCAGGTTTAACAGGGCACCCAGACCAGTGCTCTTTGTGCGGAGCGCTGTGTAGCGCTGCTGCACAGCCAGGCAGAGGTTCTGGCTGGCGTCCTGTGTCTCTTTTATATCTGGGAATTTCCCCGTTCTGTGGGCAACAAAGATCCGTCTGGAAATCCAGCCCTGACTCACCCTCTCCACGCATTCACCAAGAGCTTCATTCCTGGGTTGTTCTTACTGTGCCATCTTGAGTTCCCTCCTTCTATTCTTTATACTTTTATGCCTATCCATCACTTCTCAAAAGTACAACAAAAAATAAAGTACAAAGAAGCACATCATAGACCAGAGGATCAGTCATGAGGTTGCTGCCTCATTCCACAATAAGGTTGTGATGTGTAAAATAGGTCGTATTCCATTGGAGACAGAGAGAAGTCAGATACACAGCTTCTAAAGAGACAGGTCTTCATGGCTGTTTGGATGTTTAGTTGGCTCAGGCTTCCATAACAAAATACCATAGACTGGGTGACTTAATAGAGATTGCTTTCTCACAGTTCTGAAGGCCAGCAAGCCAAGGATCAAGCTGCCAACAGATTAGGTTCCTAGTGAAGAGTCTCTTACTGCTTACAGTCAGCTGTCTTCTCACTGTGTCCTCACACATTATGGGAGGAGGGAGATAGTATCTTTCTCTTCCCCTTCCTATAAAGACAATAATCCCATTCATGAGGGTCCACCCTCATGGCTTCATCTAACCCTAATTACCTCCCGAAAGCCTCATCTACCATAACCCTGGGGGTTGTGGCTGGAATATGTGAATTTAGTTGGGGGACACCAACATAACAAAAACAAGAGAGGCTGTTTACCCATCTTCAGTACTTTGCTTGATATGTAACAATTTCTTAACAATGATTGTTGAATTCTGTGAATGACATTCGTTCTTTTCATGGTTTTAAGAGTCACCCAGGCCACATAAATTCAGAGGGAGGGAGATAGTGATGGGAAAAGATAAAAGTATTATCTACTACCTCAGAGAACAACTTCAGGGAATTAATTTATTGAGCAATAATCTCAACCCAATCAACAAAGTGAGTCATTTCAAAAGCCCTCTTCTAAATTCTAGAGAAACCTTACAGAAAACTACTTATCTTCTATTTTTAAAAGTCACCAAAAGACCATCCCAGCAGTGTTCTCCTCAGCCATTACTGATCAGAGAGACTTAGTCAAGAAACATTTCTTAAAGGAATAGAATGATTTGCTAAGTTAAGGGAATTTCAGGGCCCTAACCCAACCTTGCAGGTATAGTGTTGCCTTGGAAACAAACATGGCAACTGTGACCTCAGCATGCATAGAGTCACTTCTATATATGGTCAAAGTCAGTCCCAGATATTCTGGGACTGGAAGGAATGACCCTATTGCAGAGGAAGGAGATATGGATACAGAGAGTAGACAAGATTAAAAGAGGTTTGATTAAAAACTAGATGTGATCTATCCCATACTGCTACCATAACCTGACTTCTGGAAGAGTCTTATCATAATGAAGAAAGAGAACATTTCCCTTCTCAAATCTACAACCTCAATGCAAGCACATCCACTATCCTCCTTGGAACCAGGGATGCCCAGTGCTCCAGAGCTTTATGGAATACTAAGGACCTGGTCATGGAAGGACTGGAAAGCATGAGGTAGAGGAGGAAAGCTAGAAGAATGGGCATAGTGGTTCCACCACTCCTTCCACATCTCCATAAGTTAGGGCAAACCTGATCTTACAGGGTCTCTCATAATCTATCTCCCACAAGGTCACAGGTATCAAATACCCTCCTCTAATGGTAAATACCACAGGAAAAGACCAGCCAGTTGGCTCCCAAGATGTGCTTAGATGGCTTCTGTAAGTATGAATTGGGGCTTGGGAGACTAACCAAGGAATCTTCTAAAGACAAAGTTAATGATATCTCTCAGTGTATCTTGCATTACTGGAGAATGGGAAATGCATAATATAGTAGATTTCTAAAAACTTAATGACTTCAAATTTGGACTTGTTGGGCTTATGGGTTCTGGAAATTGAGGGAAGGAGGTCTAGGCTACTATGGTGCCAGTAGTCACAGAAGGATCTTGTATTAACCTAGGAACTGGGATTTGACCATTGAGTTTGCTTTAGTAGGTTTCTAAAAGAGGATTTAGTGCTGTATGACATCACTAAAACCCAAGATTTCTGATCTGTAACCTATTGTGTAAAGTGATAAGCTACTCATATGTGTTATTGCTCATGGATCATTTTAAGTGTAAAACAATAGAACAGGCCCACATGGACACAGCAATTATCTAAGAATTCGATTCTATAGATGTTGGTCGTAGCTGCATTAGCCAACAATGTGAGAAAATCGGAGTCAATCTCCAAACAGAACCATCCTATCCTATTTTTCCATGCTAGTCTAACAGCAACTAAGAAGTCCAATGAGCCTCCCCTCTCCCTACCCCACCCTACTCCTCACAGAGAGCTGGCACCCTGCTCTGGAGAGTAGCCTCTAGCAAATAGCCCCCACAAGGTCACAGGTGTCAAATCCCCTCCTCTAATGGTAAAAAACACAAGAAAAGACCAGCCAGTTGGCTCCCAGGACATGCTTAGATAGCTTCTACAAGTATGAACTGGAGCTTGGGAGACTAACTAAGGAATCTTCTAAAGACAAAGTCAATGATATCTCCCAGTGTATCTTGGATTACTGGAGAATGGGAAATGCATAATACAGTAGATTTCTAAGAACTTAATGACTTCCAATTTGGATTTGTTGGGCATATGGATTCTGTAATTTATCTTACAAACAATCTTTGCACAAAAAGCAAGTGTCCAAGACAGCCAAATGTTCCATTAGTGTTCTCCTGAGACAAGAGCACTTTTTCTTAACCCTCTCCTTCATGGTTCTTAACCCACTGCTCCCACCTGCTCAGTGCTCCTCTCCTCCCTGAATGGATGAGAGCTCACCATTTACTGCCAAATATTGTACATCTCTCCATTCAGCAATCCTAGGATCACCTGCCAATCACAGTCTCCTGAATGCCTTCTCCCAGGAATAGGTGCATTTTGCTCCAACTATTCTAAAAATTCCTTCTCATATTCTAAACTTCAGCTGCAATTTTTGAGGTAGTGGCCAAGAACAAGTATGCTAGAACAAGACCGAGTTAGTATCCTAACTCTGCTATTTACCAGCTGTATGACCTTGGCCAAGTTAATGTCTATCTCTTAGTTTCTTCTGTAAAATGGAAGAAAGAATTGTACCCACCTCAAGCGACTGTTGTGAGGTTAGGGCTTAGAGCAGTGCATGTACACAGGAAACTCTTCAGGACTTTTAACCATTACTATGATTCAGAGATTTCCCTGACTCCCCCAGGAAGAGTGAAAGTCTTCTTTCTCTGTGTTGCCATCATATCTGGTATTGACTTAAGGCAATTACCTTAATCATCCTTCAACAACTGTTTATATCACTATGTGCACTAGACTGTGTACTCCTTGAGAGCAACGCAGTATTGTTATTGCCACTGTATTCTCACCACATGACACAAAGCCAGGCAGAAAAGAGATTCAACTAGTTCTGCTGCAATGGTAGTTTTAAAATATAAATTTGTGCAAAGACAATTGATACATGTATTAGGGAACTGATAATGTGCATTTCATGTTTGTTTGTATGTAACTCCACTTTCAAGAAACCGGGTAAACACAGAAAACTGAACCCAGCTGAATGAACCAAGCTGAATAAGAAAGCTCGACATGCACACATGCCCACACCTCAAACGTATATCAGCTACTTCAGTTCACCACTTGTGATATGAGCCACACCCATCCACATCTGATATTACAATTTTCTGTCCAATTTCACTTTATCTGTTTTGTTAGAGACAGGGTCTCACTCTGTCACCTAGGCTGAAGCTCATGGCATGATTATAGCTCACTGTAGCTTTGAACTCCTGGGATCAAGTGATCCTCCTGCCTCACCTCTCAAGTAGGTAAAAGTACTGGTGCATGCCACCATGCTTGGCTAATTTTTAATTTTTTTTGTAGAGATGGGCTCTCACTGTGTTGTACAGACTGGTCTCAAACTCCTGGGTTCAAGTGACCCTCCTGTCTTGGTCTCCCAATGTGCTAGGATTATAAGTGTAAGCCACTGTGCCCAGCCCATCTTTTTTTGAAATATGTCACTGATGAAGTTTTTGAGTGTTGTGCCCCTATCTTCATTTTTCTAATAAGCCCTGTGATCTTTACTGCATGGCTTCACATAGTGTGGTTAGTTTAAGAATATGTTTCCTTATAATAGAAAGAACTGTATTCAGTAGACTTGTGGTTGATAGTAAATAACTCATTTTCTTCATGGATTCCTAAGGCTCCTGAAACTGTAGGAGCCCCTACTAGTCAGCAGAGGCTGTTTGGGCTAGGATTCTGTCCCATAATTAAAAGCAATATATATTTATTCATAGCCAACTACATGCCAGACATTGTGGTGAGCAGTGGAGACATGTGGCTAATAAAAAGCAATATCTGCAACTCTTTTGGTCTAGTGGGGAAGTGAGAGACAAAAAATTACAACAGAGTGAGATAGATGCTATTAAAGAATAAAGCAAGGAATTTTCTCCTGGACTTCAGTGAGCCAGCAAAGACCTCCCTGAGAAAGTGTTCCTTTCACAGATCTTTCTACCCTATAGTCTCTTTCCTGGCTTGCCCCCATCTCTGCCTCTTTAATCTACTTCCTGAGTCACCAGCCCATAAGCAGTGAGCAAAGAGGTTAAAAAAAGAGTTAATGTGGCACAGGCAGGAGGGAGAAGGGCCCTGAGGGAAGCAGGTAGTACAGCCACATAAAGAGCCCCACAAGCACCGGTTAAAGCGAAAAGAAGCTGCCGACACACAGTGCTCGAGATCTTTTCCAGTCAAGCTTTCTGCTGGTGATCTCTTCCTCATTCATTTATCCACTCAACATGTATTAAGCTTCTCAGGTGGGCTAGATACTGGGAGACGTCAGTCTACTCATCCTGCCTCCTCCAACGTTAGAGATTCTTCTTCCTCAGATGGCTGCTACTCTGAGTTAAGTGTCACTTTCTCCCTTTATGTCACCTCCGCTCCCTCCCTCTAGCATGCCAGGAATGAGACTATAGTGGGACCCACTTTTGTATCATGAAGAAGGAAAGGAAATGGAGAAGAAAAGTCCCATTTCATACTGCCATCTCTCTCCGTTGCTCCTCAGCCCCAACTTCAACTCTGCAGCTGGTGTTCAGCATCAAGTTCAGAATGTAAGCACCCTGAACCCCAAAAACCCAGCAAGTTTTCTCTTGCCACACCAACCTACCAGATTCACTCCCTATTCCACCTGCCTCCTACTAGTTTCTTTATTTCTACTCTGCCTCCTCTCTTCTTGGATGGTTGGTGCACAGAATGTTAGAGCTGGGCAAACCTTAATATCACTGTACCCACAAGTTCTACACAGCTGAAAAAGCTGAGGTTCAGAGGTCTTATCCAAGGATACACAGGCAGGGACAGGACAGCTGGAAGCCTGATCCCCACCTAGCTCTGGCATATAGAGACTGAGACTGACTCCATTCGGATTCTGAGGAAGAAAAACATTCATCTCAGCTCTACCCTTTGCTGATATCCAATTAGAAGGCTCTCTCTGGCTATCTATACCAGCCACTGCAGCAGTCAGTTTCTTCCTCCCTACTGCTTCCTCCCCCTACAACATGTATAGACTTTTAGGAGCAAAGGATTCTCCTATCTTAGCTAGAATTGTGACCTTAATTATCCATCCAAACCTCCCCTAACCAAAAGTTATAACCCTGTGATCCTTCCAGCCCTGCACTACTCCTACACATATGCCATGGATGGGTTTGGGCCACTGTGACACTCCCAAAATCTCTCCCTTTGTCTTTCCTGTCAGGAGTCATGCTCCCATGAGCCCTCAAGTTGTGCCCACCACAGAATGGCAGAAACTCTACAACTCAATTCCACCTTCCTACGCCCAACCTTCTTCATACTGACTGGCTTTCCAGGGCTAGGAAGTACCCAGACTTGGCTGACACTGGTCTTTGGACCCATTTATCTGCTGGCCCTGCTGGGCAATGGAGCACTGTTGGCAGTAATGTGGATAGACTCCACACTGCACCAGCCAATGTTTCTACTCCTGGCCGTGTTGGCAGCCACAGATCTGGGCTTAGCCACATCTATAGCTCCAGGGTTGTTGGCTGTACTGTGGCTTGGGCCCCGATCTGTGCCATATGCTATGTGCCTGGTCCAGATGTTCTTTGTACATGCACTGACTGCCATGGAATCCGGTGTGCTTTTGGCCATGGCCTGTGATCGTGCTGTGGCAATAGGGTGTCCACTGCACTACCCTGTCCTGGTCACCAAAGCCCGTGTGGGTTATGCAGCCCTGGCACTGATACTGAAAGCTGTGGCTATTGTTGTGCCTTTCCCACTGCTGGTGGCAAAGTTCGAGCACTTCCAAGCCAAGACCATAGGCCATACCTACTGTGCACACATGGCGGTGGTAGAGCTTGTGGTGGGTAACACACGGGCCAACAACTTATATGGTCTGGCACTTTCACTGGCCATCTCAGGTATGGATATTCTGGGTATCACTGGTTCCTACGGACTCATTGCCCATGCTGTGCTGCAGCTGCCTACCCGGGAGGCCTGTGCCAAGGCCTTTGGTACATGTAGCTCTCACATCTGTGTCATTCTGGCCTTCTACATACCTGGTCTCTTCTCCTACCTCACACATTGCTTTGGTCATCACACTGTCCCAAAGCCTGTGCACATCCTGCTTTCCAACATCTACTTGCTGCTGCCACCTGCCCTCAACCCCCTCATCTACGGGGCCCGCACCAAGAAGATCAGGGACCGACTCCTGGAAAGCTTCAGATTCAGAAAAAGCCTTTTGTGATGACCAGTGCTAACAATGGAGCCTGAGAGTGAAGGTGGGGAGATACTCGGAGGGGATTCTGGGGTGTGGATTATGTTATCTTCATCCACTGTCGGCATATGACTATTATCATCACTTAACATGCTGTGGAGTCCCTACTATGTGCAATACTGACATCTGTAGACTTTGACTTAAACATTACCATGCAGGAAAAATTAGTGTAGGATCATAATAAACAAAATCTAACTTAACTCCCTTTCCTGCTCTCCACCTACATTATTTCAACCTAATTCTGCCCATGTTCCCACACAAAACCTCCTCTATAGATCCCAAATTTGAGGGAAGTGCTTGGCACTGCTGCAGAGGGTGGCACTGTCTCTGGAGTCAAGTGCTTGGGTACCTGTCTGGAATCACAGCCCTCTCTATTGCTGGAGCCAGATTTTTTTCAGCCTGCTCTCAGGAAGTGAGTTATACAGGCTAATCTCCCACCTTCTTATAATCTAAATAATGTGCCCTGTGGTACCAGTCTGGCCACTTCAAATTCAAAGAATCCTCTTTTGGTCTCATGTGTAATTACTATTCCTCCTTCTCCCAACTCCCACTAAAGCCCCCAAAATTAACAGCGAGAACTTCTCTGTGACTGCAGCTTCAGAGGTCAGGAGTCCAACTGAAAGAAACGTTGATATCCCAGAAAATCACTGCAATCACATCTGATTGCTTGAGGCTGTTACTATGGCTTATTGTCAATCGGCCCTTTTGTGCACCCTCAACAAGAAGGTACAATCCCCAGATAAAATCCCCAACAGCACCTCCATTTGTCCTGGCCAACATCACTAGAAGCACGTGATGTTAGTGCAGTATGATGAAATATTTTACACTTCTGTAACTGCCAGGGCAGCAAGAACAGGAAGTGTGGTGGTGTTGCCCAACATGGGATTCATTTCCAGCTAAGACACCACACTGACAGGGACATTACACAACAAAAGGTCTTTCATACCATCATGGAGTTCAGAATAAGTATAATCTGACAGAAGGCAGGGATTCACTGTTACGAGATCAGAAAAAGCTGCAGACTGCAAAGGCAAACCCAAACTCTCCAGGAAATCGATCACAACCACAGGTACTGGAGTTAGCCATGAAGACCTGAAGCCAGGAGCAACCCAGTCCACTCAGCACAGATAGCTGGACCAAGTACCACGGGACACCACACAGATGAGGCTGCAGATCAAAAAAAGGAGATGATGCCATCTCTGGTGCCACATTGAGTCTTACCAGGTCATCAGTAACAAGGACTAAAAAGCCCAGAAGTTCTGTATGATTTTTCAGAGGCATCATCACACTGTATCCATACAAGTAGACACAGACAACTTAAGTGTTGGCTCATTCATTTTCAAGACTAATTTCTTCATGAGGTTCTGAGTTTAAATGGCCTGCAAGCAATGATTTTGCAGGTAACTGACATAATTCTAATCCTAAAGAGTCATAAGTTTTGAAGATGTTCATATCCTTCTCTTAAATTCCCCTTTATTGCAGTAAGCTATCGCACCACTCAGCCTGCAAAAACGTAAGCTATGATCGCACCACTGTCTCAAAAAATAAATAAATTCCTCCTTAATAAATCTATCCTAAGAAAATAATCGAGATGTGAACAAGGATATATGTAGTAAGATATTTATTGATTATAAATATATATATGTGTGATAATCCTGTGTCTCACATACATACAGGTATACCATTTTTTGCCTTTCCCCTCTGATACATGAAAGGGAAATCATCTGCAGCCAACGTTCATAAACAATGAATTCTGTCACCCTCCCACCACAAGAAGATTCTCTTTTAAGGCACCTTCAACCTCTGGTTGTGCACAACTTCCACAGTAGCTGGTTCCTGAGCTGTATGTTGTCCATTGTAGCAACTTTCTTCCTTCAAGCTAAAAATCCACTCCCTTGGACATTTGTATCTTGTTCCAAATTGAGATTTCATACATACCTACCATGTGATGTGTTTCAAGAGCTTTACCACACTCTCATTCCTCATAACAACCTGAGAATTTATTATAAGCCCACAATCCCTCATCCATAATTCCCAAAAAAATTTTTTTAAAAACCTCTGAAGAAACAAATTCTTTTATAACTTTGGCCCAAAACCTGATACCTCAACCATCATGATCTTATTTATTATCTTTACTTATCTTATTTAGTGTGAATATTCATACATCTAACTGCAGAAATGGTGATGTGTTTGATGATGGGGAACTGTCCTGAATCTCAATGTAGTAGTCCTTAATATATGATATATGTATTATATTCCTTTTCTATAATCTCAAAAAATCTGAATTCCAAAATATCTGTCCCTAAAAGTTTCAAATAAGATATGAGGGGTCTGTGTGATTATCCTTGTAGTCTGAGAGACATGAAGAGACTTGTTAGGGCTCTTTGTCACTCTAAAGTCTTTGTTGTCAATACTATTCAATACTGCCCTACAGGTTCGTACAGAGAACCTCATGTTCTCTGAATAAAAAGACCCATCTGTTTGTTCCCCTCATGCTCTCCATTCAGATCACCCTCAGATATCCTGCAAATGGTCTGTCCCTCATGCCACACCAGAGGCAAATCCTATAAGCAGGATATGGCCCAAAGAGCCCAGCCCTTAGGCTTACCAGCCCCATCCAGGACCCAGCTGTCATCCATTTTCCTTCAGTAAATTTTAGTCTCAATCTCTCTGAGTCAAAACAAAAGACAGACTTACTTAGTGTTGGGGTAGATCAGTATGGATTTTGGGATCCTAGGGAATCATGAAAATCAGAGAGCAAGAGAAAGGTAGCAGAAGGAGGTATGGGTTTCTAACTGAGGAGTTAATCAGTCAGAAGTTTTCAGTCACAATTTCCTCACTGAGCCCCTCTCCCAAAAGTCCTAAAGAGATCCTCCTTGTTCTTTTTTAAAAATTTGCATAAATTCAAAGGGTACACGTGCAATTTTGTTATATGCATAGATTCCACAGTGCTAAAGTCACCACAGTCCACCATACCTGCACCGACTTCATCCCTCCCCTTCTTATTTTTGAATCCCCTCGGGATCTGGATGGACATCATTCTCTATCAGTCACTCTCATTGTCTCTGTACTGCTGCAACTCTCTCTCCTTGCACCATTTGTCGGTTTTATCACATATCTATGTCTCTTGTCCTCGTGTATGTCTCTCTCTATCTCCACCTGCCTCACTCAGAATTCTTTCCTGGACAGAACAGAGGTGCAGCTATACTACATCAGCTGACCACTTTTTGTCAGCCATAATAAAAATGTGCTAAAGGGGCATTAGAAGGAAAAAACTTGGTTTCACTTGTCTTAGTAAGAAACATGGGGTTTCTGATTTGGTCCATCATGGCTCCTCTCTTACTCTGACGATTTCCTTTTCACTAAACCACTTGGAACTTTCCATCTGGCAGACACCCCTCCCACCACACACTACAGTGAGCAAAAGCTTAAAGGTGCAGTCAAGCAGACTTCTAACTGAATCCTAGATCCTCTATAAACACACCACATGCCTTAACCTCTCTAAGCCTGTTTCTTCACTTGTAAAATGAGATAATAGTAGTAATTACTTCAAGAGGATACCAAATGGATTAACTAATATAATGAATTTAAAGTATTTGACACGGCCCCTAGCACAAAAGAGCTCAACATTAATATTCGGTATAATTTCTCTCCTAGAAATATTTGTTATTAATTCCTCTCTTGGAAAACAGGACCACACCCACTGTAAAAATTTTGCAGTGGGTGTGGTCCCGGATCTATGGCTCTATCTAAGGAGACCTGCCCTCCCGAAGCCAGTTACATCTCCTTTAGAAAAATGTTCCTAACACTTTTCCCCACCACTGCAGGACCTTTCCCTAAGCTACCACTCATATCAACTCAGCCAGCTCAGATGACAGCCAATTTTGTGGGACTGCTCTATAGAGCTATGCTGGGCTGAGCTAGGGGAGGATACCTCCTACACACAAGAGGTCTTCCTGGGCACAAAGGAGACTCTCCAGAGGGACTCAGAGAAAGGACTCCTTGAACAGATAAGGTACGAAGTGGAAAAGTAACTATGGGAAAGGCTCTCTAGAATGATTCTTCTTTAGCAAAAGCAAAACACAGTTGAGATCTCTGAACAAAGACGCAAAGGAGATAACACATAGCTAATATTCCAGCTCTTATCTAGCTATTAGGCACAAATCAGACTAGGACAGGGAGTGGAGCATGAAGAAATTTTTCCTCAAATTTACCTGGGTAATTCTGGCTTCCTGAAAATTCTCTTGTTACCAAGACAACATTATCCCAATTATATTCCTACCCGCCACGTTGTCCTACCCGCCACGTTGTCACACAGCTCAGCACAGCAACCTCCTACACAAACCTGGTTTTCATTGCAATTGTAACCCACCCATTAATAATGGTTTCAACCTAAGCTATGCATTAAAATTGCCTGAGGAGTTATTAGAAATTGTGATGCCCAGGCACACCCCTAACCAATTAAATCAGAATCTCTGGGGTTTTGATCCAGGCACCAGTAATTTTTAAGCTCCCAGGCAATTTCACAGTGCAGCCAAGGTTGGGAACCACCGCTTGGTTCTCAGTATAAGCCCTGATCTATACAGTCATGCATTGCTTAACAACAGGATATGTTCCGAGAAATGCATCCTTAGGCAATTTTATCATTGTGCAAACATCGTAGAGTGTACTTACACAAACCTAGATGGTAGAGCCTACAACATACCTAGACTCTAAGGTATAGCCTATTGCTCTTGGGCTGCAAATTTGTACAGCATGTTACTGTAAGGAATACTATAAGAAATTGTAACACAATGGTATTTGTGTATCAAACATACCTAAACATAGAAAAAGTACAGTAAAAATATGGTATTATAATCTTATGGTGTCAGGCCACTGTCAGTCATGTAATCATTTTCCAAAACACTGTTATGTGGCTCATGATTGTACTTCTCCCATGTCCTTTAGGACCCCAATCCAACCTCACAGAGAAGCATCTGCAGCTAAGATAGTAAATTGCTTCAGAGATGCTGCTGAAGGGAGGAGAGGCCTGGTACTGTTTCCTTAAAGAATTCAGACCAAGAACTATACACACATATACACATATACAAACACACCCTAACAGACACCTGCATTTTCTGCCCCTAATGCAGGATGGATAAGTGACTCAAGAGTATGAATTATAGGCTGTGGTGAAGCTAGGAAAGTCACTGTCTTCTCCCTATCCCAGGCACAATTATCTATCAGGACCTCTATGATGTCACGCAGTGGCTTAGGGCCCAAGGCCTGAGGTCTCACCTCCCTGGGCCACTTGGGGTTCCCGCAGCAGCCACTGCCCTGCCCAGTCCCTCCCATACCCCACACCATGTTGGTTGGTACCCCCCACCTGCTGACACTAAATGAAGCTGATGCCACCTGGACCCTCATCAAGGATAAGGTAGGTAAAGTACGGATGCTAAAGAGGAAGTAACAAAGTGTGACCTGAATGGGTCTGAGCAGCTTGCGAGTAGGAAGGGGTGGGAAGCCTGAAGACAATAATAACATTTACTCAGTGCTTCCATATGTGCCAGGCACTGCAGTAAAGTTATTGGCACAAACTGCCCTATTTAATGACAACTGCAAAACAGTAAAAAGGGTTCACTGAAAAGCAATGTATAGGGAATTATGAGCAAAAAGGAGACATGCTAAGTCAGGGGTAAGATAGGAGATCAGGAAGGCTTTCTGGAAAGAGTGACATTCTAGCTAGGCAAACGAGTTATTCACACAAAGAGGGAGAGGAGAACCTGACAAATAAAAGATGCTCAATAAATATCTAAATTAGTTAATGAGAAGGAGGGTGATGAGTGCATAACATATTAATTAAATTATAAAGAGCATTTTTAAAAACAAGGAGAGGAAAAAGAACAACTCATATTTGAGAACTCCTAGTAATCTTCTAGAGCAGAGTTCAAAGAAGCAGTGGTAAAAATAAGGCCAGAGATATATAGGGGCTAATCTTAGAACCTGCACTTCCTATAGAACCAGCTTCCTATAGAATCTGAATTTTATCTTTAACTCTTTCACAGATCTCAACTTTCACAAAATAAGAAATTTGGGTTTCAAGGCAAATTTGTATATTTTAAGGAGCAGGGAGATCTCAGCTGTATCTGGGTTGCGGGTATCCAACAAATCCCACCCAAATCACTTCTCAGCTGCAGGCTGATGGCAGGAAATTTCAGATCGGAGAATTTAAGAAATCAGGTTCTGACTGTGATTTGAAGGAAGGTGAATTCCAAGCTTTAAAAAAAAAACATCTTAAAGTAGTGCTTACCACACTCAAAGAAGATTTAATGGCATGCTGCTCCCATTCCAAATAGGGTAGCTGCTTACCACAAAGACCAGCTTCCCAGAGAACCAAAACAGGAGAGCTCAAGGTTTCCCAAGTATTAGATCAACTGGTTTCAGCAGTATAAAAGGTTGATCCTGGACTAGATCAAGCAGAATTAGAGTGAAAATAAACAGTCTCCCATTATTAAAAACCTATGCCATCTCTGAGTATCAAAATAACTTATTTCTTATCTTATTTAAATTAAAATTTTTTAGGAAAATTGGCAGGACAAATCACTGGCATTACAGGGAAAATTTAAGGATTAGGTCACCTTTGAGTGACCTGGTTTTCTGTGTCCAAAACCACTGACAGTTTACTGAACATATGGTAAAACATTTGGCTAAACAGAATGTGGCTCAAGAGCTCCACATTCAGAATTCAAAGCAACCAAGAGACATCTAGGAGGACAATATTCCATCATTACTTTCCTGGGACACCCCTGGGAAACCTAAATTTGAGGGCCTATGGTCCATAAATTTCTAACCAGAAGCAGAAGTTCAACAGGAGCACACAGTAGTCTTAAATAGTGATTCTACCAAGAACGGAGTCTCCCTAACAAAAAACTGAGCTCCTTATTTTTCCTATTTAGGATAACCACTGGGGCTGTCAAGGATAAGCAGGGTTAGAATTAGGCAACTTAATGCCTGTCAGCATAAAGAACATTTGGGAAATAAAGAGCCTCCAGCTAAACCAGAGATTCACCCTTTTAGCAGAAACTTGAATAATAAGCACCAAGTATTTTAAATGTCACACTCTTATCAGAGGGACCTCTTCTGGAGATACTCTCATTTGCCTTAGTTGTGCAGGATCCTTGACACCAAAGGAACAGTTGGGGTGAGATTCCGACATCATGCTTGGTGCCTCTGAGTTCCTGGTCATGGGGCAAAACATTGCATTCAAAAACGTTAACCCACCAGTGTCCTGCTCTCTCCCCTGGAAACCCAAGTGGTCCTTCTCAGAGCCCCACCCAAAAGGAAGTGTTTCAATGAAGCAAAGGAGAGGGAATAATGGGTGTTTCATATAGACCATAAAAGAACATCAGCTATTCCTTTGGCCAGGTAACAAGACAGTAGTCTACAAGCTACCTCAGCTTATCCAAGGTGCAGCTGCATCTCCATAGTTAGCTACCTTCCTCTTATGCTAGGAGGCAGTACTTCCAAAACAGCTTTGTAGCAAAAAGAAGATCAGCCTTAAGGGGCCACTCGTGAATTCTACCAGAAGGCCAGCAAAGAGGGTGATGCCATCAGTAAGGGCATAGACATATGGAATTTGGGGATGGAAGTAGGGAGTAGAGTACAAAACTTTAAGCACTGGGCTCAAACATAAGAGATGCCCAAAAAGGAAATTCTGTGTGCCCTTGCTCCCTAGTAGAGCAGAGAACCAGAAACGTCAGCCACAAAACCCTGAATGGGTTGAAACCATAATACTTAGGTATAATTACTAGAGTCTCTCATAGGAACTCCCAGTTAGTCAGGACGTCAACTTTCCAAGGTACCAACACCAAAAATGCCATGACAAAACAAAAACAAAAAAAACCACACACACAGGAGGAAATAAAATCCCTGAAAGTACAGTGTAACTAGCATTATAAAGATGAGGCCTCAAATTCGCTACAAAAACTACCCCTTGCAGCTAGGGTAGAAGGTACATACTAAGAGGTAATAGATACGGTATAAGAATGAACATTTCGAATCTATTTCTGTGTAACCTATTCTTGATTAAAGACATCACCCATGTAACCAGTCACCTAACAGGAATCCTTGAAGATACTTTTTTCTTTTTTTTCTTGAGACTCTGTTGAATGCAGTGGCACCATCTCGGGTCACTGCAACCTCCACCTCTGAGGCTCAAGTGATTCTCCTGCCTCAGTATCCCAAGTAGCTGGAATTACAGGCATGTGCCACCATGACTGGCTAATTTTTCTATTTTTAGTAGAGACAGAGTTTCACCATGTTGGCCTGGCTGGTCTCCAACTCCTGACCTCAGGTGATCCACCCTCCTCAGCCTCCCAAAGTGCTGGGATTACAGGCATGAGCCACTGTGCACAGCTGAGGATTCTTTTTTCCATACCTCTTAAGTGACCAAGTTCTACTAATTCTATAACCTAAATATCTCTATCATCGTCTCCCATTTTAGTTCAGGACCTTATTACGCCTTGCCTGGAGTATTGCAATACTCTTCGCTGATTTATCGCCTCTTATTTCATGCCTTCCTGTTAAAAATTAGCCTTCTGGCCAGCAGCAGTGTCTCACACCTGTAATCCCAGCACTTTGGGAGGCTGAGGTGGGCGGATTTCCTGAACTCAAGAGTTTGAAACCAGCCTGGGCAACATGATGAAACCCCATCTCTAATAAAAATACAAAAAATTAGCCAGGCATGGTGGTGGGTGCCTGCAGTCCCAGATACTTGAGAGGCTAAGGCAGAAGAATCACTTGAATCCAGGAGGCAGACGTTGCAGTGAGCAGAGATCGCGCCACTACACTCCAGCCTGGACGACAGGAGACTCTGTCTCAAAAAAAAAAAAAAAATTAGCTTTCTAAAATACCTATCTGATCCTGTTCCTTGTACCCAGAGCCCTTCAAGTGGCTTCCCATTGCCTTCAGGACAAAATCACTTGGCATACACACAAGGCTTTCTTAATCTAGTTCCTGTGTGCCTTTACCTCTTCATACCCTACATACAAGCAATATAGTATTACGTGTTCCTAAATGTGCCCCTCTTGGTTTGTAAATTCAAGTTTTTCCACTGGCGACTCCTATGCCTGAATTGACCACTCTCCTACCTAGATAATTCCTTCAAAACTCAAGTATCATCACCTAAAGAACTTCTTTGATCCTCTGTGAAAGATAAAGACTGTTGAATCACTTCTTGTCTCCTTCACACCCTGCTCTCTATTAATATTTTACATAGCTGTTTACATTTTTGTAAACTATATTAGGACAAACAGGAAGTCTCACTCTTTCGTTTTCCCAGTATCTAGCATAGTTTGGCACATAGAAATTCAAGGTTTTGCTGCAGGAGAGAGCTGGGAGATAAGCAGAAAGCATAAATCTGAACACATTATAGAGATGTAACTGAACAGTGATCACTAGGGTAGAGTCAATCTAGAGTAAGCAACCAGTTAACTCCTGACCCTAAGTCCCTGACCTATAAACTGGCCACCTGCAGGTCATCGAGGAGCACATTGGGTCCAACGCAGTAGCAGTACCTTTCCTGTCAGATGCAGCCTGCTATGACCTACTGGGTGTGCTGGTAAAACAGTCCCGCCCAGCCCATACCCGCCTGGCTTTGCCAGTTAGGCAGGGCCGGAGGGCACTGAAACCAGTGGGGCCACTACCAAACCTCCTGAAGCAGGCAGGATCTGAGGGTGCCTTCGCCCACTGCACTCAGGAATACTCACCAAATGGCCAAGCAGAGATAGCCTATGAAGAGATACGAATGTTGGATGGGCAGCCCTGCAGGATCCGCCTACATATGGGTGGCCTGCGCAAGAAGGTTGCCTTCCTATTGCTGCAACCAGGGCAGGTGAGCCTACAGCAGACTCTTCCCTGGCTCCGAAGCACCCATAGCATCTATGTCATCTACCAGGTCTTCTCTTGTTCCTGGCTGCAACTGGGGCTGACGTCGACAGACCGTGAGTCCCAGCTACTCCAGTTACATCAGTCATTACCTGTTGCCTTCTCCTGCCTCAAGTTTTCACTGCAGCCCAAGGGTGTGCTGGGACCACAGAAGCCTCTGACTAAAGATCCATTGCCCCATGGGGCCAACTGGGTCAGACCCAACCTCAGCATCATGCCACCTCTGGCCTCCACATCAGCACCTGCTGATACACCTGAAGCTGCCAATGTGCCCCCCCGACCTGTTCCAGCCCCACCTATACCACCTCCCCAGGAAGGGCCAGAGGGCAGACTCACCAGATTCTCCTACAAGGGCCGAAACCCCTTCCAGAGGGGGCCCCCGATACTGTCAGGTACTATTGAGGAAATGATGAGATAGATGGGAGGGACAAAGTGGAGGGAGAAGGCATGAGGGGTAAATATGTGGGGAATCCATGACTCAGCACAGGGCTCTGGTGAAAGAGATGGAATGAGGGAGCCTGGGGAGGGTGAGATGGAATGAGGAGGCCCTGGTAAGGGGACTGGGATGGTACAGAGGACAAGAGGGAAAATCTAGGGAGGAAAAAGACCAGGCATGAATCAGGCTGTGACTATCCCCAACCCTGGCAGAGAACTGGCTCTTCAGCCCCCGCAGCCCTCCACCAGGAGCCCAGGTTGGGGGCCCCGGGGACCCCGACGGACACTCCATGTCCCTGCCCCTGCTGCAGAATCTGTCCTTGGAGTTCGACAGCAATGACTGAAGCTGAAGCAAAAGATTCAGGGGGCAAAGCCCCCAAGATCTGGTATAGGGGTACTGGTCTTTAATAAACATCAGCTGCTGCTCCCCTAAACCATCCTGGGCCCATGCTGCTTATTTCTTCTGAGATCCAGAGAAGAGGGAAGAGTCCCTTCACCCTCTAAGGACATAAGGGGTATCTTGAAACCCTGGTATCAATGCCCTCACCAAAGAGAAAATACTCCTGACCACCTCCCCCACTATGTACAAACTTTCCTGGGGCCCCAGCCCCATAGAAAAAAGAATGGAAAAGAAAAATGAGCACAGAATAGAGATTTCCCTTTTATACATATTGCAACAAGTTCTCCATAAAACATTCATCTGAAATAAATTAAAAAGTCCTTTTGCCACTGCCTCCAAACATAAAAAGGAACCTGTGCCCTAGCCCCAGCCTGGGCCACCCACGGCTCTGATTGTCCATGGAAGAAAGTTAAGGATTGAGGGGCCCATAGCCCGAGATGGGAGGGCCAGATCCTTCCTCTGAAGTCTCCAACAAGAAAGGTGAGGTGACAGCATGAGCCTGGGAGATGGCGGCCAACTCCTTGAGAAATTCAGGGAAAATGACTGCACAGTAGACGGCATTCTTGACTCGAAGAGCCTCACCTTGGCGCTCAGGGGCCCCGCCCCGAGGGGGTAGAACTGGAGTTGAAGCCCCAGGGGAGCCCCCACTTAGGCCAAGTCCTGCTCCGTCTCGCCCAGGCTGAAGGACCAATTGTGCCGCCTGCCGGGCCCTGGTTGGACTGTGTGCATGCCGCAGGAGTAAATCCCCGAAGGATGGCCTCCGGCTCTTCACTGGGAATAAACAGGGGTATCATGAAGGTGCTGGGATCAGGGAACCTCCCTTGGACTGAGAGGGGAGATTCCCCCACCCCCTAGGTTCTTGGACTTCTCCTTTAGGGTTCTGAGGAAATGGAAAAAAGGACAAAATGGACCAGAAATGAACCTCAGGTACCATTTCCTTTCCCATCCCTGAAGTTGACTCTGAGGACTACAGTGAGGAAGAGTTCTTTCTCACTCTAACACCAAAAAACACTGCCTGCCTAGCCTTTTTCCTTCTATCCAGCCTCCCAACCCAGCCAACCATCTTTCTCAGTCTTAACCAATCAACACTTCAGCCACTTCATTCCCAGTCAAGATTGTTTCCTTCTCCATGCCCTCTCACCATGATGAATTCTCCTCTTTCCAATCACTGTTCTACCACCACCAAGCTATTTCTCCTCTGTCCATAGCATGCCCTGATTTCATGCTTCCCATCACCCTCCCAAACTAGTCAACCACTTCCATCTTCCCCAACCTATCTATAACACCCAACCCACATCCTCTGCTCCTACAGTATCCACAGGGGCTATATATGCAGTTATAGTTCAGTGACAATTTCACTTCTGTCATACTCTGCTGTCCCTCCAAGATCTGCTCTCCTGTATTCACCAGTCCCTGTCCTACATCAAAGCCTCTCTCCCACTGGTTGTAGCCAATTTCAAGTCAGCTTAGACTCAAGTGAGCCATTTAAAACACTGTCCTCTTGCCTCTAACGTTCTGCCTAGATTTCTGGGTCTGGATCCGTTATCTACTACAAAGGCCTAGATCTTAATAATGATTCCCATTTCCTACCTCTAATACTGGCTACAGAAGTACTATACAGATCTATTAAAGTCGACATTCAGAGCCCTTCACAACCAGGCTCACACTCCTTCTACAACTTCTTTTCAAACTCTCCACAACTTGCTTTTGTGTCCACATCTATCTTCTTGGAACCCTACAGGCACTTTTCATGCACCTGTACCTCCCTCTGCCTAAACTTTCCTCTCCCCACTTTTTTCATCATTCCAGGCTTAATTTTACTATCCCTGCTTCTGTAGAAAATCTCCTCCAATTTGTCTTCCAGTGACTCCCAATTCTTCTCCCCTTATCTCAACATACTTAATTTATTTCTACTTCATATGCTAACCTGTGAGCTTAAGGGTTTAGACTATGTCTTGTCTACCTTGTCTACCTGGACCCTCTACAACGACCCCAGCACCAGAACTGTAGAAGGAAGAAATATTCACAATACTAGACCATGAAGAAATCATGCTAAAGATCTTTACCTGAGACTTCACAGCTGTGCAGTAACTTTTGTGGTATTCTCTTCCCAACCCATACACATTTCTCATTAAGCCTCCATCTCTGCTTTCAGCTTATCATTTTGCCTTCTGCTTTGATTAGTAAATAAAGAATGACACAAAATCCCTTTCTCCTCTACACTTCACAACTCCACTGGCACATGTCATTTCCTCCTTGCTCTCTGCTCATTTGCCTCATAGGGAGAAAAACAAAAAGCCTTTTCCTGTCCAAAGTTAACCTTTTTCTATTGCTCTAGATCCCATTACTCCCAACACCTTTAGGACCTTGCTCCCTTTGGTATTACATTCCTCTAGTCACTTTCCAGATTGTACATTCTTTCAAAGCAGAAATTATATCTTGTAACTCCTTGATTTTCCTGTACCAAAGACAATGCCTGGCACGTATGGCAAAAGTTTTAGACACTTATTAAGTGAAAAGTCTAGACTTAAAGCTTCATACCCATATTTAATTCCTCCTCCTTCCTTATATCACTCACCAAACTCCACCAACGCTTCCCTTCCACGTCCACTTAATTCTAATTCAAGCCTCCCTGGTAACATCTACATTATGACAGAAGCCTCCTGATGCTTCCTGACTCTTTTCTCCTAGCTTGACTTCACCTGAGCTAATATACTAATCTCTCCACTTCCAGATTTAGAACTTCCAGTGGTTTCTCACTACCTAAAACATTACAACTTCTACTCTGAGAAATTCAGCTCCAGACAAATCTCTCCAGCCTACTACCAACTATTCTATCACCTTTTAAATCCCCTACTCCAAGTGAACAGTCTAGAATCTCTCCTGGAAAAAAAAAAAAAAAGATTCCCCACTCCTTTGCCTACCTAAGTCCTACCCATCTCTCAAGGCCCATGTCAAATGTCATGCCCTTTACTAAGCTTTAATATCACAACCTAGAGACTATTCTGTCCTCTTTTCTTTCTTGTCCCCAAATTCTAGAGTAGTTTTTGCTAGAACTGCTTATCTGGCTCTTAATAGAGCTATGTTCTATCCTCTAACCTGATGACAAACATAAAGACTCAATTTTCTACAACTCTCCAGGTCCTGGCACAACGTTTCACTCTTAATAAGGCTCAATTAACCTAGGTTAATAGGCTATCTAGGGAGGGCAGGTATGGGTGTGGTGGGATAGGCCTCACCTAGGGGATCAGAACGGCGTGGGGCAGGTCCTCCTGCAGGGCCCTCAGCCCAGTCCAACTTGCCACGGGCAATGAGGTACTTCTTGGCTTTAGATAGCAGTGCTGGGAAGTCTTCCTGGGAAGCCGCAAAGTTCTCAATCTTATTCTTCACAGAGCCCAGCACCTATGAAGCACAACTTCATGACATTTCTGAGCAGCTCTAGACCGATACAGTCCTTTCTAGTCCCACTGGGCCTGTTCCCAGCCCACCCAGGGTCACTCTAGCTGTGGGCCTGGCCCACCACGGAGCCTGGACGCACCCATGCATGCATGCATCGCACACCTGCAGCAGGGACTTGACACTGGGCTGGAAGACCATGTTGGTGTTGAGCAGGAAAGAGCGGAGCAGGGGCTGGGGGTGACAGGCCAGCTGGGCCACCAGCCCCGTCAGCAGGAAGTTGACATAGACGGAGTTCTGCAGCATGTTCTCGAGTTTGGCAAAGAGCACAGCCATGAAGGGGCCTGGGTTGGGGGGAGGTGGGCACAAGGATACAAGGCCTGAACACAATGCACATCGCACGCATTCCTCCCCAAAACAAGAGACCCCCACCAGATGAAAAGTATTTGTATGTCAGCCTCTGGGTATGTTTAAATATCCCGTGGCCACCTATTCTGAAGGAAATAAGATGGCAGACACCATATAGACCCACCAGAGTCCAGATGCCAGCTTTACACACATTCGAGCTGAAGAGCCATGTCTTAGGCTCTGGAGTCTGAGAGATCTGGTTTCATCGGCTTTGCCCTTTACTAGTTACATTATTGGACAAGTCAAAACTCTCCAAGTCTTAGTTTGTTAGTTGGTAAAAGAGGAAACTATACCTACCTCATAAGGTGATGAAGAGGATCAAAGAGTTATCAATATAAAGCATTTAGCCTAAGATCTGGCAAATTTTAAGTGTTCAATTATAACCATAAGGTACAATTACATATTCTGTGTTTATAAAAGATTCACCCAAGAGGCACAACAGAAGAACAACAGATAAAGTAGTTCTGACCAAAAAGAATTAGGTTCCACAAAATCCAGGGAACACTAAACCTGGTCAGAAGGAAAGCAAGACGGTGTTGCAAAGACAAAGTAACTGTGTAAGCCAATTTAAAGTTAGGGAAAAAATCTGTGGAGGGCCAGAGAAGACACTGGTTTTGTCTTTCAGAAGCTGGGAACCAAGAAGGTGGAATAGAATATGTAGCAAAAGGATAGCATAGTGCAGGGGCAGAGAAACTGACTGAGGACAGGCTCTTTGGTAGGAGAGAAGGGAAGGAAAAGGATCAGCATTATCTACTGGGAAAACTGACCTCAGCTAAGCCATATCACCAGCAGTAGGCCTCTATAACCATCATAGTCCTTCTGATCCAGGATTTTTTTTGGGAAAGGGAGTGTATCTAAGAACTGTACTACGATGGAGGGCAGGAGGGAGTGAATCCTAAAAAAGATCCTGAAACATCTTCCATTCCAGGAGCACATGACTAGCATTAGCTTCAAAACAACTCTAGCTTAACAGGGTCCTAAAATACCCCGTAACTTTGTCCTCTTCCTTTCATTTCCTGGAAGTTTCTTGCAAAAAAAAAACAATTCAAAAGGCTCAGATTAGTTTACAAAGAAGAAAAAGGACAAAAGCTTCAATTAATACTTCAAGACTGTGGTAAAACCTGCACATGATCTCCTAGTGGTATTGAGCAGAAAGGAACAGAGCAGAGGCCACATAAATGGAAAGATGTTATTTTCTGTAGAAGGCAAGAAGAGGGAATTGGCACAACTCCAGAGCAGAAGCCCTGGTGCTGTACGAGCAGGATGGCCAGCATCTCCCAGGCCCAGTCAGGACATGAACTTATCAAGGCATGACAATCCGACTATGAAAAACTGGAAGATGAGCGTTTGCCTTAGTCAACTTAAATCTGCCATGCACCCAGAGATAGTGAAAAGCTACCACTTGCTGAATTCTCACAATGTGCCATAATTGTAGTTAAATGATTTATATGCATCTATGGCAGAGATGGGAGGCTGTTAGGTATGCCTAATCCAAAGCCTGTGATCTTAGCTTTAGCCACTATATTACTTCTCAGAGGTGGGTTTGTTTTTTGTTTGTTTGGTTGGTTGGTTTTCCTGGCCTGGGGTTTGAAATGGTGGGGTAAGATAGTTCTCGTAGAAAAATAAAGAAGAGTTAGTCCAACCACTCAAATCGAGTCTAGCTCCAGGCCATCCTTGAGAGTCCAAAAGAACTCAGCCAGGGAGCTCAGGGTCACACTCTGTCATTTACCTTCAAAGAGGATGCACCCTATCTGCTTAAGACGGTCTTAGTATTACTGGGCAGTCACGGCAACCAAGAAGGTACTAGGGCAGCGAACAGGAAAAACCCGAAATCAAGTCCTTCTTTGAAGAGGTAGAGAGAAAGGAGCTGAGTAGGGAGAAAAACAGAAGGCCCCAGGAGAGCTGACAGAAAATCTAATACCCAGATAGATAAACTGGAGGGAATGGCATAGAGAGTGCTTACAGGTGCCTCTCATACAGGATAGCATATAAATCTTCCCTATGGTTCAGAAATATTGCTGTGATTCACCAGGGAACACCAAACATAGAATATCCTAATTACAAATTGAAGGAAATGGCCAGACTAGGGAAAGAGGAGGAACATGCACATAGGACAGACATACAAGGCTCAAATATAAGTCAATATTCAAACCAGCACAAGCATGGAAGACAGACAGACAGACAGACATAGGGACACAAGTATGACATGACATGTATCTGGAAGTGATGCAAGCAGGATGGATGAGGGGCTAGGCATGTACACAGAAATGACATTGCCAAGAGGTCTAAGAAACCAGCACAAACATGTCAAGAACATGCAAAGAGTACACAAAAGAGAAGACCTAGGCTAAGAAGCTTACCAGTAAAGGGCTGGCTTGGCAGCTGGTTGAGAGTCCGCAAAGGGCTGCTGAGGAAGGGGCCAGGGGGCTCAGGGGGACAGGTGAAGCTCTCGTAGGCCTCCTCCTCCTCAAGGGGCAGTGGAGGTTCTAAGGGGAACTCTGAGCCAGCTCCCCCATTGCTCAATGCCACCTCTAGCTCCCGGAGCTCCTGCCCAAAGCCCTCTAGTCCTGCCATACCTTCAGAGGTACCCTCAAGTAATTCCCCAGCTCCCTCCTTTGGCACCAGACGAACCTTCTTGGCCCCCTCAGGCCATGATCCTGGTACTCCATTGAGCTGGGGAGGGGGCAGGTGGCCAGGGCCCTCCCCTGGAGCCCCAGCCAGCCCCCTACTCCCTAGCTCTTCCTCCTCCCCTTCCCCCACATTGTTCCTGTCCTCCTCGGGAAGTAGGCTGCGTTTCTTAGTCCGAGAGCCAAAAGGACTGGGCTCAGGAGAGGGCCGCTCGCCATCATAGGGGGCAGACCAGGTACGACAGGCTCGGACACAGCGGTCCACACCACGACGTGCCTCGCGCAGATACTCCAGGTAATTGTCTTCCAGTTCTCCAGGCTCCTCTGCAGGGCTAGGCCGTCGGCCAGGGCTGGAGGCTGGGGATGAAGAAAGCCCTGGCGAACAAGGGGCTGGGCCTGGAGACTCAGAGCCACCCAGGCTCTGCTGCCGCAGGAAGAGAGCCAGACGAGATGGTGTGGAGGGTCGGGGTACTGTCACCACAGAAGAGGAGTCCACACTTGGGCTTCCAGGACCTGCAGGAAGAGGTTCAGGAGGAGAGATAAGACACCTAGGGAGACTAAGACAGAAGGCAATTGGGAGACAGAAACATGGAACCTATTCAGACAGCTGACTCTCCAACCTCCTAATTAACCTTATCCTAATCCACCACCCCCACTCACCACCATCACCACCGAAGAAACAATGGAAACAGGAAGAGTATACAACTAAAGAGAAGAACAAGAATAGTTTGGCCAAAAGTCCCACTCTAATTTTCTTTGGTGAGTGTAAGAATCCTCCCTGCAAGAGACACCCTCATCAACCTCCCCAAAGACAGAATGTCACTCATGGCCACCTTCCTCCCCTCACCCCAGCAACCCCTTGCTACGCTCCCCCAGAACCCAGGCCATACCCGTGATGTCCTCCCTTCTCCCTGTCTCTCTGCTAGGCCCACCTCGTGCCCACGAGGCATGCTCTGGACGAGGTGGGCTGGGGGCATGGTGGCGACAACAGCGTGGAATTAGGGAGAGAAACTTGTCAGCTGCTCGTCCATATAGGTCCACATCACGCACAGCTGGCTTCTGGCTCAGCATAACGTGGTTACATGGAACAAGATACCTGAGAAAGACAACAGAAAAGGGACACAGGGTAGATCAGGAAGGAAGGACAGGGCCTAGGAGAACATCATGCCAATGAAACTATATGGTTAAGCCAGGCTCCAAGTAAAAACTCATGAGCAACCCCAATACAGACCATTGCCCCAGAAATGCACAAAACCCTGAGGCTTCAGGGTCAGCCATCCCTCAGCCCTGCCCCAGCAGATACCTGAGAACCAGCTGCAGCAGGACATCCTCACAGCTGAGGTTCAGGAGGGTCCTGAAGAGACTCAGAGAGACCATGCAGAGCTGGTTGGGGGAGGGAAGAAGGGAGGAAGCGAGTCACCTTAACAGCTCTCTGCCCTCCAAGCCATTCACCAAACGGGAACCCCCTAACCCCAAGCCCAACCAACCATTCTTAGAGCAACTCCTAGAGGTCCATGCACCAGGCCTGGCACGTTAGTCATGCAAGTATTAGCTAGATGATCACTAGATCTTTGTGAGCAAGACTTTACTATTCATACAAATGAAGCATCACGGACCTAGTGGACTTCTATAGACTCTCTAGCTACATATACCTGGTCAGCAGAGACTCTAGCAATACTTGAATGAAAATCCATGAGAAGAGACTAAGAAATACTGTGATTGAGTGAATGACTAACAGGAAACAACAGAAACATGGTAATTAAGTGAATGCCTGCCAGAAGGGACTGTAGCAACACAGTAACTGAATGCCTACCAATAAGAAACTTGAGGGAACTGGGAAGATTTCCAACTGGGAAGTAGGTGGGGCTGCCAACATGAAGTCTGAGTCACCTCTCTAACACTAGTGTATCTCTCAGAAGGCAGGATAAAGAACAGCTCAAGAGCAACTGACAGGAAAAAAAGTAGGTGGGTCAAGTTTAGGGGAAACCTTTTATTTTAGAAAGGAAGAAGGTTGGTTCATCTCTGACTAAGCAAAGAAAGCAAACATGTAACCTCTCCCTCACTCCTCTCAATCTTCCTAGCACTTTCTCTATACTTCCCTTATAGCAAGTATGTCAGACACCTTGAGCTCCCTGAAGACAACTTAATAGGTTTTGGTCTAGGGCACTATCTGAACATTTAGGCATTTATTATTTGCTAAATGACCATGGGAGAATTAAAAGTCAACCACACAGCAATAAAAACATGAAACAACAGTTCACATTTTCAATAGTACAGATGTTCAGGAGGCTATCCTAAATGACCACTTTAGCTAGCAATGAAAAAATTCAGACTTACTGAAAAGTAGTATGATGGGTAGAAAAGTGGTCCCTCAAAGGTGACCAGATACTAATCTCCAGACCCTAAAAATACTTCACCTTACGTGGCAGAAACAACTTCACAGATGTGATTAAGATTATGGAATTTGAGAGGAAATTATCCAGATATCCACAGATAATAGAGATCCATAGATATCTATTACCTATGGATGAAGAGGGGCCATGAGCCAAGGAATCTGGTTGCTCTACAGGCAGAGAATGTTCCTCAGTTGACAGCCAGCAAGCAGACAGAGCTCTCAATCCCACAACTGCTAGAAAATTAATTCTGCCAACAATAGAAATAAGCAAGGAAATAAATCTTCCCCTATGGCCTCCTGAAAGGAACACACACCCCACCCTCCAAAATCTTGATTTTAGCCTGGTGAGATCCATGTCATATGTATAACCTACAAAACTGTAAGATAATAAATCTGTTTTAAGCATTAGGTTTGATAATTTGTTATGACAGCAATAGGAAATTAACACAGGCTGGTTAGCCAAAATTAGTCACTTCAAGGCACACAAGACAGGCTACCTAAGTTACAAAGTCAAGCCAAAGAATCAAGTTTGAAAGGACCACACAGTGCAAAGGAAAGCATCTACATGTTTAACATGGGCATCTTGAAATTAGAAGAGATGTGGTTCTTCCAAGAACCAGGAACCGAGAAAAAACATCCCAAAGACAGGTGAGGCTCCTAAGACCAGGGAACCAAATGGAAAACTAATAGAAACACCTACTAACAACGAAAGACAGTGAGGAAGCATCCAAGTTAGGATAAGTTAAGACAAAGGGAAGATGGACAGAAACAACAGATAAAACCTCACAAAGAAAATCAACTGTCTCTAAGCATGAACAGGACAACCTGAGGCCTAATTTCAGCATAATGAGAAAAAAATACTTTTGGTATCTTTGTAAAATTAAAGCTTTAGTATCTATTCCCTTATGGTTCCAATAAATCTTAACCCAAGGTATCTATCATGATTACTTTTTAGAAAATTGTAATGCCCTGAGCCTACTCCCAAAGATTCAAGAAATCTGAGGTAGAGCTCACAATCTGTTATAGTTGCTATCTGTCACCTTCAAAGATTCACAGATGTTTCTGAAGTATACACTTGGTTTAGAAACAGTGGTTTAATCAGTTAGTCTGGAATATTTCTTAATACACCCTAACTTAGCTTCAGAAACTGTACCTATACAAAACATAGCTATCCAGGAAACTGATCTGGAACCCTACTACCAAATATCTTATGATCTAGAAGTTTTCAAGAGCCCTTAGTGATGAAAGAATTTCTATTTTAAACACATGGATCTATTTTAAACACATAGATCAGGGAACTTCAACTTGTAATAAAAGAAGGAAACAAAAATGGTCCCAGAGCCAAAATAAATGCCATGAAGTCCATGGCTACATAATTGCTTTATTCTCCTAGAAAGCCTTAAGTCTTTATAATTTGGAAACTACACTCCCATGTTATTTATATTTCTATTTGTTAACATCCAAACTTCCTGCCATAGTCTTCCAGGTCATGCATGATCTAGATTTTACCCCCTTTATTTTTACCTCATTTCCTTCTTCCCCTTGCTCACTACACCTCTAGTCTTTCATTTCTTCAAACACATTAAGCTCTTCCTCATTTGATATCCTTTGCATGCTGTTTCCTCTGCTTTCCTGCTCTTCTACTTGATTAATAGGTTTATTCCTTTATGATCTTTTTCTTTTTTTTTTTTTTGAGACGGAGTTTCGCTCTTGTTACCCAGGCTGGAGTGCAATGGTGCGATCTCGGCTCACCGCAACCTCCGCCTCCTGGGTTCAGGCAATTCTCCTGCCTCAGCCTCCTGAATAGCCAGGATTACAGGCACGCGCCACCATGCCCAGCTAATTTTTTGTATTTTTAGTAGAGACGGGGTTTCACCATGTTGACCAGGTTGGTCTCGATCTCTTGATCTCGTGATCCACCCGCCTCGGCCTCCCAAAGTGCTGGGATTACAGGCTTGAGCCACTGCGCCCGGCCTATGATCTTTATAGTTTCAGTTTGTTGTCATCTCTTCAGAGAGGTCTTCCTTGACCACCCTATTATTTCTAAGCACTCTAGTTTTTTCATAACCCCCACCACAACTTATTAATATGTTTGCTTGTCTATCTTCTCTACCAAGTAAGCTCCATGAAGTCAGCAACAATGTCTACCTGACATTGTATCCCCAGCACCAGCAAACAGTATGGCACACAGTGAACATTCAATAAAAATGTTTAGGAGGAAGGACCAAAAGTAGATAGGTGGGTGGATGAGTGTTCCAAGTTATAGTTAAAATGCAGCAAATCCAAAGGAGAAAGAAGGAAAGCATATCAGTAGCACCTGGATCATCTACCAAAGCAGACACACAACCTAAAGTGCTCTCAAGTCACCCATAGCAGGCCACAGAGTGAAACAGTTTTTAGAGAATTCAGGCCAATACTACATTACAAACACTGCATAGTAGCAAAACCTATAGTCATGATGAACAGCCAAAGTCATCCAGAAAAGGTGACTGTGCTCTAGATTCACATATTATAAAAGCAGGGGAGTAGATTAAAATCTGTACCGAAAATGGTTAAAAGTTTAATGCGGGAAAGTTAATGCCACTTAATTTTGAAGTGACTGCTAGAGATAAAGGTCAAAGAAGGCAGGAACACCCTCCCAGAACAAAGGCCAGAGAGAGAAGATGGCTCACCCACATAAGCCAGGACAGAGGTAAGGGCCATACCCGGGAGTTGCTGCCAATACGGGCAACGAGGGTGTCGAGGATGGTGTGGGTGTCATGCCGGTGCAACAACAGGAATCGCAGGAAGGTACGGAGCAAAGCAGGCTCTGAGATACTCCGTAGGAAAAGTTCCAGATAGGCGGTACTGGCGATCATCTCCTCCACAGAGGTCTGGACAAAGAGAAGGGAAAGTCTGGAAGTGTATAGCTTTCCTGTACATACAGAGCCATTTTCTCTGGATACTAAGAGAAATCAGGAGCAGACAGGGGAAAAGGGAGGAGTACTCTACCCACTGTCTCCTACGTTAGTCCTGGCACTGAGGTTACCACTGCAGTCTAGCCCCTTATCTGCCTTGCCACCCATGATTCTCACCTTGTGCAAGGCAGGACCCATAACAGGCACCAGGAATCCATTATGGATATAATCAACCAATTGCTTCTGCACCAGGGGGTGAGCCACCTGTAGGAGTGCAAGAGAAAAGGGGGAGGGTTATGAGGAGACCACCGCCTGGAAGAGAGTAGAATGGTACATTATAGATAGGCATCCTACTTCCAAGATGGAAAAATCACAGAACTCCAGAGAATGTACCCCCTCCTACCTCAAGAATGACCATGGGCCAGGCCTCCAGGAAACTCCAGTCCTACCTGAATTACTGCGTTGCAGAACTCTAGGGAACTCATGAAGAGTGCAAGTGCTGGCACCCCCAGCCAGTCTTCCCGTCGCAGGCAGTGCCAATCATCCCCTGGAACCTCAATTTTTCGAGGCAGTGATGAGTACAGAGCACTGAGCCCTGTGGCCAGCACCTATGAGAAGTTACCAAAGGCTCATACATAAAATATGTTTATAAAATATAAAAAGTGGAACAGGGGAGCTATTAATCCAGAGTTTTGATGGGAATAAGGGTATAAGCTATTACCAAAGCAAGCATTTGGCTACCCAACGTGTCAGAAACTCACATAGAATCATGGGCCTACGAGGAGCCTTAGTATCTGCTCTATCCACCTAAGCCCATGATTCATCCTTAGTGCAACTCCAGGGGGCTGCTTTCAAACCAGGAACTACTTCTTAGGGGAAAGGGCCCTGGTACATAGCGTCTCCCATCTCCTGGATAGGAAGGTACTGTCCAGTATCTATATGCCATACCCTACCCTCCATGCCAGGGAGTGCTAACCGGGCAGAAATACGAGTGATCCGCGATGTAGCGGCCCACAGTAGGGCTCCCAGCTGACAAAGCCATGAGAAGAAGTAGGGCATCACGGGCCTGCTGGCCCAGGGTGCCCTCTCGATGCACAAAAGGGACAAGGCGAGAAAAGAGAAGAAGACGGGGAGCAGCTCCAGGCTCAGGAGGTGGCTGCAGGAAGAACTCGAGCAATGAAGGCTCCCGGGCCACACAAACACACAGCTGGCTGAGAAGTAGCACCAGGCCTTCATCCAATGCTGGGCTACTGGGCACAGGGCGGCCACAGGCATCCAGCAGGGTGAGCAGAGCCTCACGAACTGGACCATGCCGCAACAGTGGCTGGCGAGCTTCGCTCACTAGCATCTCAAATAGTTTCAGTTGCTCAGCCCGCCGTTCCTCGACCCCATCCCCAAGCTCATCCCATTGCAGCTGCCATGTCAACACACGGGTCAGCAGATCCTCCCGCAGAGCAAACTCCAGCAGGGGCCCAGGGCCTGTGGGGGCTGAGGGAATTGCACGATCCTCGGCCAGCAGTGTCAACATCTGGTAAGTGTGGTTGCGAACAGCACTGAGATCATCTGCACCCCCAGGAGCTGCCCGAGAACCTTGCCGCTCCAGGATTCGCACCACCTAGGGAAAAAGGACAGAAGATGGAAGGAATCTAAGATGATAAAGTGGCTAAATGGGATGGTAAGAACACAGAAGGTTGGGAGAACTCAGGTGGTCAGCAGACAAGGCCCTTTGGCATACAGTCTCCTACCTGGGACCAATGATTCTTGAAGACCATGAGGCAGGTCTCAGGGTCAGCCATGACTGGGGTCTGCAGATTGGCCCCTTGAGGTATACGGTGCCCAGGGCCCCGGGAGGCCAGTCTGCTCAGCCAATTCATCCTCTCCATGAGGCAGGCTGGGCAGGGCCAGCAGCCAGAGGCCTACACTCTGAGGATTTGCCAGCTGGAGGTTTTCTCCACTTGTGTCTCCAATCTGCTTCATCCGGTCTGTAGGAGCCAGTAGCTGCCCATGGAGCCAGATTATACCAGGCTGGAATGGCAAGCCCAGAGGTCACTGCCCAGTCCAGATTTATATATCTAATTCAGAGAAGAGATAATGGAAGGGATAAACAGAAGCTCATTTTTCAGAACCCAGAACCACCACTCCACTGAAAACCACACACCTATATATACATATACATACACACACAGTCAGCAACTGTCATGTCTAAAACAGAACTCAGATTTCTACCACCAAACCTGTTACCCCTTCAACCTTCTCCATTTCAAAAAAAAAAAAAACCAAAGTTAACCTAAATGCTCAAGCTGAAAATGTGCACATTATCCTTGTTTGTTCTTTTCCTTACTTCCAATATCCAATTCATCAGCAAAGCCTATCACCCCATCTTCAAAATATATGTATTAGAGTTTCCAATCTGGTCTCCATGATTCCATTATTATCCCCCTGAGAGTTTTCACAGCAACCAGAGTGATATTTTAAAAACCTAAATTATATGACCCATCCTCTGTTGAATACTCTCCAATAATTTCCTATCACATGATAATAGTTCAAATTCCTTATCTTGGACTATAGGAGCCTAAATAATCTAATTCATGTAACTTCCTACCATTCTCCTTCTCACTCACACTTTAATGACAGAGGCCTTCTTAAATACTTTGTTCCCTCTGCCTAGAATGTCCTTCTCCTGCTCTTCACATTACTGTCATTGCTTAGGTTTTTTTTTTCAAATGCCATCTCCCCAGAGAGGCCCTGCTTAACAACTCTATCTAAATAGCACATCTTCTCACCTTCCCTCTCTAGCTGCCTAATCCTTTCTTCTTAGCAGTGTTCACTATCTGAAACTATTTATTTATTTGTCTATCTTCCCCACATTAGGTAGCTTCTTTGTCTTACCTGTGTCTGTTGTGCCCCCAGGACCTAGGGACTCAATAACTATTTGTTAAATGTATGAATGCAGAAGTAAATAAATAATGGATAGATGGATGGATGGAAGGATGAATGAACAAACGAACGATCAATCAAGAAATCCAGCCTTGATCTGACTCTAACCCTCTGGGACTACTGAAGAAGAAATTTCTTTCTGTCTATCACAGGTGCTTCCCTAAAAACCTACCCAGTGACCTATGGGAGATGAGCAAATAGACCCCTAACTGACTGAATACTCTTAAGAGGAAGAATTCAGAGCCAACCAATAAAGCAGAGCTGGTTTCTTTCCAGTAAGAAAGACAGACACATTCCCATCTCCACTCCTGCCAGACATATCCAAAAGTTTCTCCCAGGAAAATGATAAGACATCCTCACAAGAAAAAGGAAAAAAGTACCAAGTAGCTATTGGTCTAGGCCATAGCCCATAGTTCTTTCTCCTTTACAGCCACCACACCCTCATCATTACAGTCTCTCACAAGCATAAAACCTTGAGAGGAAAGGTGTGGTTTAGTTGTCCTTCCTCTTTATATTCAACAAAGGCTGAAGGAATCCAGAGATCTGGCCCAGCCCCACATGTTGCCCTAAGGTTATATTAACAACATTTCCCTTCACCCAGATACTCTCTCACACAATTTCCAGTTCACAACTAAAGAAAGGTAGCAACTATGTTTAAGGAAAACTTCCATAGAATAGGTGAGTCTTATAAAGGGAGGGGTCAGTCCTAAAGAGCAGGTAAGGCTTACTCATTAACTCAATGTATGTCCACATGGATAAAGTACTGGGCACTGTTCTAAATAAGCACTGGAAATAACAAAGATGGATAAAAACAGTTGAGATAGCATAAACGTAAATCCAACAAATATTGTAAATAGAGGTATTTATAAAAAGCATCATGCAGGCATGAAGGAAAGCAACTAACTGCCTGGGGTGCTATTAGACGGTTGGTTCCACAGAGGTAATACTGAACACAGATCTTTAATAATGAGATACTGATTAAGTAGAGAGCAGACGGAAAGGTTTTCTTCATATTAAAAACAGTATGTACAAAACTATGGTGCTGTAAAAGAACACGACAAATTCAAAGAACAGTTGCAAATTTAGCGTGCCTTAATCACAGACTATTCAAAGAAGAGAAGTACAACATTAGTGGAAGGGTAACATGGGTGAAGGTTATAAATATCACTAAATATTATGCCAAGGAGTTTAGGTTTTAACTATTGACACCCCAGAAACAAAGGAGGTTTTTAAACAAGAAAATAGTAAGATTGAATTGGCCTTTAAAAATACGTCAGATAAAGTATAAGGTGGAGCAGAGAGAGATGGATTGTAGTGGACAATTTATAAGAAGCTGTTTCCACAGTCCATTCAAAAACAAAAAAAAAGTAACAACATGAACTATGGTAGAAAGAGAAATATTAGGAAAGATAAATCTGAGATTCACCTCTATCTTAACATGTTCCATGCAATACTGAAAGTATATATACCTGTAACACCTCTGCCAGTCAATACCAAGTTCCTTGACAAAATAAAAAATCTCATTCATTTTTCTTTGAAACCCCGGTGCAAACACAGAGCCTGAACTCAAATATCCTTGTGAAATTGAATGCTGAATTAATAATTTTAAGAGCAAACATATATTTACTACATGCCAGGCTCCATTCCAGCACTACATGAAGTAGCTACTTTAAACCTCATAAAATCCCATTAAGTATTATTATCCCCATTTTACATATGAGGAAATCAAAGCCAAGAGAGGTTAAATAAGTTGCCCAATGTTACAGCTGGTAAGTGACAGGACTAAGATGCAAATGCAGAATATCTGCCTCCAGATTTAAATTAACCACAAAGTAAAAGCAACAAGACCTGGCAAATAAATGAGGGACAAGAGAAGACTCTCATAAGATGTATAGGAGATTCAGTAAAAGATAAAGCCATTAACAGACTAGAAACACATAACAAGGGGACTGTGTTTTAGAAAAGAGGATGAGTACAGTTTTGAACATGTTAAGTCTTGAGACATCTACAAGATATTCATGATGTCCAGAAAGCAAGTGGAAATACCACACTTGAGATAAGGAATAAAATCAAGACTAGAGATACAAATTCAAGAGTTAGCAGCTTATAGGTAACTATGAAACGTGGAAATAGATGGAATTATCCAAGGAGAACAGCAGATCATGAAAGGAGAAAATTTTGGGAAAAACCAGGATGCAGGAAAGTTAAAAAGGAGGAGTCTTTAAAGAAGAGTTTGAAGGTAGCCAGAAATAAAAGGAGAAATCCAAGAAATAACGATAATCTAGACATCAAAGAAAGAAGTTTCAAGAAACTGAAGGTTGCCCATAGTGTATAGTTCTATAGAAAGATCAAGTAGAATCAAGACTGAAAGTCGTGCAATCAAGTTTTTTATAAACTTAGGAAACGTAGTTGGTTAAATAGGAATCGAAAGGTAAGATGCACTTTCAGGAAATTCAGTGAAATGAAAAAGGATAAAAATAGTGCAATAGCATAAAGAAGTTGTGGTAAGGGGAGTCAAGAAAAAGCATTTTGTTTTGCTTTAGGATGGAGAGCCTCAAGGCTGTTTGTCAAGTGAGAGAAGTAGTCTGAAGAAAATGACAAGTTATAAATAAATAAGATAGAGATAAATGACAGAAATATCAGGTATACTCAGAAAAATAAGCATGCCACCTTTACTGAGAGAGGAAGAAAAGAGTAAAAAATAAAGGATGGGTGCTACTTCAGGCAAATCTGAAAGTGAAGAAAGAAAGAAGCTAAGATCCATCACCAACCCCCACCCCACCTTCCCTCCCTCACTCACCTAGAAGAATAGGGATGAGGGAGAAGAAAATGGGTAAGAAAGTGGCAAAGCCAAAGAAGCAATGGTCAGTCTTGCATACATAGATTCTTAATAAATCATCAACACAGTCACAAAGACTAGTAGCCATCAGCAGCAGAGATGCACTGGAAACAAGTACTTATCTACCCACCCAGCTATTTATTGGTCTCAACTAGGCATGGACTGGAAAAGACAAAGTCAACAGCTGAGAAAAGTGGTAAGCACTCTCCCCTATGACTAGCCCCTCTTACAGTTATTAACCCTGGGATACTGTATCATCCCTTGCTGGTTTCCTTAAATCCTACCCATACTTTTGTAAATATAGTCCCTTTATTAAACTCTTCCCAAACCCAGCTTGAGCTATCTGCCACCTGTAAAGAGCCTCACTGAAAAAAGAGTATTACTGTTTACGGAACATTTTACTCAATCGTATCTCATTTGAACACTGAAAACAAAGAGAGATCCTACAGTCAAACAAGAATAAGACAAAGTAGTAGGTAAAGTCTGAATTCTGGGGTCCCTTAATGGTTTAAATCTCAGTCTACCATTTCCCAGCTGTGTGACCTTAAATAAATCATTTCACATATCTGAGCCTTATCTATATTCCTGATGGAATAACTACTGCTAGTTTTAAAAATTAAATCATATCCTATGTAGCATTCAACCATAAAGCAGGTACTCTGTAAATTATATGTCCCTTTCCTCCTTCCTTCTCCTGATCCTATTTGACCCAGGTGCCCATATCTCTGAGAGAAGAGCTACAACCTGCTCTGATGAGCCCATCCTTATGGCCTCCCAGATATACCTCAGTCAGCTAAAGAAAGGCCAAGCATTCAGTCTCATTAAGGTCTTAACATGTCCAAAACTAAACTGCCTTCAGCTTCTGGAATTTAATTCCAAACATTAACTGCTCCTACCTTGCAATATACCTGGGGTACCCATTACTGCTCTACCACTTGACCAACAGAGGGCACTGCTCATGGAATCAAGGAAGATTAGCCTCCAGGACCTTTCCTCATCTACCTGCCCACCCCAGTTCCGCAATCCCATTTCAAAGACTTCAAGAGAAGATACTGGAATTAGCATCTCAGATTCCAAAAGCCAACACTTAAACTGGGCCCTGTTCACATACAACAAAAGCATAAACGAAAGTCACAGTTTGCTATTCCCATCACCAACTTAGACTCTGCAAAGTTCAGAAGACAGAGAAGAGGTTAAAATCACCAACCTCTTATGGTGTCCTTTCCTCCCACAGCAAAGTCCAAAAAAAAGCACAACCCCCTATCCTCCAGATTTACCTTCAGGCTCAGCCACAGAGTAAAAAGGAGAAGAAGCTGATCTCTCAGACCCAAAATGGCCGAGAACAGGCGACTCACCTTACAGCCCAAAATACAGCCTTACAGCCACACACAGCAAGAGTGACAACGAACCTCAGAACAGCAGACATAGGACAGGAAGTGGTTCAAACTCACTTATGAACCTTTGCCCGGGGAGAGGCAAAGAGGAGGGAGCTGGGAGCAGGGATATACCTGCAATACCTACATTGGACAGGGAGAGACCAAAATGATCTTCCAAGAACAGGTCAGTAAAATTCTGTGGTTTCTCTCTCCTCACTATGGCTCTTCCTAGGCAAGAAGACTAATTACTGACATAAGAAGGGTAAATGGGCTGTTACCCTAAATACTGAAAGTAGAATAACCTAATTAAAATCTCATAGGACTACAAAGGGAAAAACAAACAAAAAACAGCACCTACTAGGAACTTAGTAATCTAGAGCTCAGCTTACACATATCTTTCCTGCTTTTCTATCCCTCAGACAAATGGGATCTCAGTGTATGGTCCCAACTCGTTCCCTCCCCTCCTCCCACACTTCTTGTGGGAATCTCCTGACCTGATGCCAGCAGGGCCCTTGTAATTCACAAAAGCTAACTCTATCATACAATGACTCCTCTTTACAACAAGGAATCGTCACGTCACACACAGTTATCTCCACCCTGACAAAGATGTCAAAAAGGAGGTGAAACTGAACTAGATCCTAAAGGATAAGGAAAGTTCGCTGGGCAGAGAAAAAAAGGCATTCCCAGTAGAGGAAGCAGCTATTACAAAGTTTTCAAGGCTCAAAAAAGTAACATGCTTTTAGGGAACTGTGAACAATTTATTCAAACTAGAACACAGATTAGGGAGTGGCAGATGAGACTGGAGAGGTGAGCTGAAGCCCAATGATGCCATATTAAGAAACTTGGATGTTGTCCTACAGGACACAAAGAGCCAAAAGTTTTTAAGCAGAACAATTCTGTGATCAGATATATATTTTTTAGAAAAATCATTCTAGGGCTGGACTAGAAAAGATCAAGTTTTAAGACAAAAAATTGTTTTAAAAAAATCACATGAGGTAAGGGGGAGCAAAACTAAAGCTTTAACAGTGAAAATGTAGCAACAGAGACATAGAGAAGAGAGATAACATAGAGGGAAATGTATTAAGATTTTAGCAAATGATTGAATGCAGGGAGTGAAAGAACAGAAAGTATGAAAGATGACAATGAAGTCCTTGCCTGGAACGAGATAGGGTAGATGAGTCCAAAGGCGGGCTTTTGGGGCAAAGTCTGTGAGTTCTGTTTTAGACATGTTAATTCTGAGATAACTGTGGAGATACACAGATCAATAAACATGTATATTTGGAATATAGGGAAAGACTGACACTAGATACAGAGGAATAATCAATTCATGATACATTTTTTCTTTTCTTTTCTTTTTTTTTTTTTTTTTGAGATGGGGTCTCACTCTGTCACCCAGGCTGGAGTGCAATGGCTCGACCTCATCTCACTGCAACCTCTACCTCCCAGGGTCAAGTAATCCTCCCATTTCAGCCTATAGAGTAGCTGGGACCACAAGCATACACAACCTGGCTAATTTTTGATGTTTTATTTGGTGGTAACTTTTTTTTTTTTTTGGTAGAAATGGGGTTTCAAAATGTTGCCCAGGTTGGTCTCAAACTCCTGAGCTCAAGTGATCTGCCTGCCTCAGCCGCCTAAAGTGCTAGGATTACAGGTGTGAGCCACCATATCTGGTCTATTATGATATATTTTCACATTTCACATTATCTCTCTAAATTGAAATTATCTTTTCACGTGTCTATCTCTCCCAATGAGACCAAAAACCCCTTGAGAGCTCAGATGATCATGTTTTATTCATCTTGTTATCCCATAAAATGTGAGCATCACAAGTACAAACTATATCTTCAAGAAGTATTTGTTGAATGAATAAATGAATTCATTCTCCCAGCACTTAGTAGCATGCCTGGCACAGAGCAAATATGGAATAAATGATTAACACAGTACCCTAAACACGCTACTATCTCTATATCATAATCCTTGTGTATGTTTCATCTTCTCAGGCCTACCACTCAGCTATATGACACAAATCAAAATCCATTATACTTAATGCACTACTATTTTAACAGTTTGGTATAGCAAACAATAAGCTTACCAAATCTCATGCTTTCTCCATTATAACCAAGAATTTAGGCAGTTCCTAAAAACCCTCTAATATTTGGCTTGATTCATCCTATGACTATCATACGATCCACTATCAAGATGTGATCCATACATTATATATGCCTGTTCCAATGTCATTGCCACAACATTAAACATAACCCTCATCGCTATGTTACCCTCACGGTCCCTTTACCATCTTTTGGAAATAGAACAATTACAAATCATTAAAAAATCCTCTCACATTACCTGCAATTTCTATTATAAATCTTCTTTCCCCAAGTCTCTCTTACTCTGAGACAAAATTCTGGGTTCAACTTTGCCACTGTATGATATGTGACCTCTGGCTTTTGAATTTAATTTCTCATCTATAAAATGAAAATTCCTGTCTCTGTCTACCTCACAAGTATCTACATAAATCGATAAAATAAAATTTGAAATCGCTATGTAAAGCATGAATGCTGTTCAGATGTCAAATTATACAAAATCATTGTATAAATGTATGCTTCTTCAATCTAATACAACAGCCACACCATCATCACTCTAAATTTCTGGAGTTCATAAAGCTATAATTTTTTAAATTAAAAATTGGGTTGTCACTATTCATTTGGGTATATTAGATCTTTTTTTAAAAAAACCACTCTCTACTTTCACCAATACTTCATCAATGAAAGAGCACTTCAAGACCAAAAGAATAGGAATGATAATCTCTGAGAAAAAAATTTATCTTCATGAATAACTATGGTGTCTTTGTTTCTCTCCTTCCATCTTGGATGGATGACAATTTTATCATGTACAGGGTCCTTGACCCAGTGTTTAGGAACCACTACTCCAAACTCTGAACTATACATGTAGGTCCTATACAGTTCTGTCTGGGCAAGTTGCCAAGGGTTCCACCAATATGGAGGCCTGTTTGGTCTCCAGAAAGAAGCAATGAGAATATACCACAGGATAGAAGAGTTGGCTCTGAAGCTATGACTCTGGAAAAGAATGGGGACTGAGGCTAATTCTCAGGGAATAGTCTGGAGAGGAAAGACTTAGCTCTTCCTGAGTCTGGAAAGAATCAGGATGTCCCAACCCCATGGCAGACTATCAGTAGAAAGGAAAATTTATTAGTGTGAACATGGCCATTATCACTGAATGCCAACCCAACTTTCCAGAATTCCATGTGCATTTGGGTTGGTGGGGAGAAGGGGACCTAAAAAATCCCTAGCAAGATGAACCCAATTACAGGGTGTGGAGAGAAAGAGATGAATTTTCAGGTGGTTGAAATGTTCAAGAGTGATGGTTTCACAGATGTGTACACAGGTCAAAACTCATCAAACGTACATTTTAAATACAATATAAACCAGCTTTTAAAAAAATTCGACTGTAAGAAAGGAGAGCAAAGCCATCCTGTTTGGGAGCCTAATCATAGTGCTGTATAGGGCAAACCATATGACCTCCGTAAAAGTAGAATTAGCAAATGAAAATGGTCAATCCAATCAAAGACCCACAGTTAAGCATAGGTAAGGAGCAAAATTTGAATAAGGTTGTCCAGAAGCAGGTAGAGAGAAAACACAAGCTGTCATAGTGCAAACCCTTCATGAGAGGGCCCATCTTCAACTATGCAGTCCAAAGGAGAAACTTAGAGGAACTGAAGTTTCAGTGATTACTCTGTTGAAGACTGAGCCTCAGATATGATTTTCATTATCATAGTACATGACATCTTCATTTTCTCATCCTCCAGAATATGGAAAGTCCATGGAGTCAAGTACACAACATTTCCACCTAAGTTGCCCTACCCTGTCTAAAACTATTACTCTCACTGGGCAGGACAGTCAAGCATCGAAGGAGGCCCAGAATCAACCTCTCACCTTTATCCAAGTCTCACAGCCCTAATTTCCTCCTTCCATGGCCCGCCTTCAACTGCCTCACCAATTTGCCGCCAACCCACAGACTACCACCTTCGCCTTTGACTTTCCCTCTCCTCGCGCAGGCCTTACCCCCTCACTCTAGTCCCCGGGTATCCCTCACCCCACCAGCCCTCAGTAGCCCCAGCCCTAGTAAACCGCGTTCAGGAGTCCCTTCAACTTGGCACCTCCGAAAGCACCCCAGCCCCTCAGAGACCCTCATTTGTTCATTCACCTGTAAGCTCCCCCTCTCCTCCCCTATCTTAGACACTTACTCCCGGACCCTCACCACCTGCCAATCCCTCACAACCAGTACAGTAACCAAACCCGGTACCATTTTTTCCCAGTCTCTCAGCCCCTCCAAGAGCCTCTCCAGGCCCTCTGGCTCGTGCGTACCGTTCACTCACGGAGCGCCGACCCTGGCCAGGCCCGGTCGTCGAGGCTGTGTTAGGTGAGTTCAGGCCGCCGCCATCGCTTCTCAGGCGCACCATCCGCGCCCCGCCCCGCGCCACACGCAGCCCGCACCCCCGCGCACTACACGTAACCGCCCGGCGACGCACGACTGGGCAATGGCGTGCCAGCTCATTGGCTGAGCCAGACCAAACCGGAGCCGGGACGCTTGTTTCCTGGCAACGGCCGAACGCAGGGGCGGGGTCGCCCACAGCCTTCCGGGTGAGGAGCACCGCCTCTCCTCCCGGTTCCGCCCCATTCGTTTGTAAACCCCGCCCCTCAGAAGGACTCCGGCTTGTCATCGGGGAAGGCCTCTGGGAAGGTGGAGGCCCGCAGGGCGGAGGCGGAGCCCGGGAAGGAAAGGTCGAACCAGAGGGCAGAAGGCGGGACCTAAGGAGAGACGCGACTTTTAGAGGCAGGGAAAAGTCAGAAAGGCGGGGCTTGGGAGAGAGGGAGCCGGAAGAAAGACTTAGAAGAAAGGGGTGGGGCCACGGGTTCCGGGCGAAGCTTGGAGTGGAAGAGTGGGTGTGGAGGGCGTGGCTATCACGAAAGATTAGATCTGAGAGGAGGAATCAGTAGGTGGGCCCGACCCGCGGAAAAGCGGAGGCCTAGAGATGGCTGACTGTGGGCAATCTAGTTCATTTTTGCTCCATCGTGGTGCATAGCTTGGTCTCTATTTTAGTACCCCAGCGGTGACTGCCCCTGGCTCCCCCAGCATCTTTGTGCTGTGCTGCTCCGTGACCCCTTGAGCACTTAATCAAGAAACACGGAATAAGTGCCTGCATGTCCAGCTGGATTTCAGATCAATTAGAACAGGTCTCTGCTCTCCAGGACTTCAGAGAATTGCAATGTAGTGTAATAAGTGCAATACTACGGGGGCCATGTAGGAGCAGCACTTAGCATGATTCGCATGTATAGAGAATGAGAGGAAGGTAGGGTGAAGGAGCTTAGGGAAGACTTCCAGAAGGAGATGCTGTCTAAGCCGAGTCTTGGGAAACAAGCAAGAATAAGATAAACTAAAATAGAAAAACAGAAGTTTCAGATGAGGTCTGTAGTTTTAAAAGTATTTTACCAATATTAAATACCTGGTTTTTTATCATTGTGCTATGGTTATATAAGATCATAACATTAGGGAAATATGGATAAGGAATTGATAAGAACTCTGTATTATTTTTGCAACTTTTCTGTAAGCCTAAAATTAGTTCAAATAAAAAATATTTTAAAAGAAATAGAAGTTTCAAACCACAGGATCAGCATATACCAGGGAAAGGAAAAATGGACAACATGTGGGGGGGGGCGTCCTATAAGAACTGCAATCAGTACAGTGTCTGGAGCCTAGGGAACATGTGAGGAAACATTGTGGGATGAGGCTGAAGATATGGACTAAAGAACTTTATAAACCATGTTAAGGAATTTCAATTTTACTTTTGGGATGATGGCTACAAAGAATTTTGTACATAGATTGCTAGTGAGGGGACCTTTGCAAAGACCAAACAAGCTTATAAAGCCCAAACTAGAATAGTAAAAATGCAAAGAAGCAGACATGTGGACTTTTAGAAGGTAGATCACCATAGTTTGATGATTGGGTGGATATAAGAGGAAAATAAGAGGAAGAATTAAAAACTAATGCTTAGCTTATATAAATTCAAAAACAGGTAAAACTAAACTATGATATTAGAATTCAGGATAGTGATTACTCTTGGAAAAACATTGACTGAAAGGGACAGAATGGGGCTCCTGAGGCACTGGTGATGTTCTGTTTCTTAATCTGAGTGCTGATTATATGGGTGTGTTCACTTTGTGAAAATATATCAAGCTATATACTTAAGGATTGTGCACCTTTGTCTATGTTTGCTTGTTCTGGTTACTATGCTGTGTGACAAACCAACCCAAACTTAGTGTCACAAAAACAATAGCCATTTCATTATGTGCACAAATTTTGGGAATTTGGATGAGATACAACAGGAATGATTTGTCTCTATTCCACGATGTCTGGGGTCTTATCTGTAAAACTTGAACATTTAGGGGTGATTTGAGGATGGTGATTGGAAGCTTCTTCAGTCACACATCTGATTCCTGGGCTGGAACAACAAAAAAACTGAACTCAGTGGGGGAACTGTCAAACAGAACTTTTCAGTGTGATGGGTAGTTTCCAAGAGGGAATATTCTGAGAGGGAGCTACCAGACCATAAGCATTCTAAGAGAACCAGAGGGAAGTTGCATGGCCTTTTATGATCTAGCCTCACACGTCATACAGCATCACTCCTGCTATACTCTATTGGTTGAAACTATCACAAGGGAGTGGTGTCAAAGAATTTGTGGCCTTGTTGTTGTTGTTGTTGTTGTTGAGATGGAGTCTCATTCTGTCACCCCAGCTGGAGTGCAGTGGTGCAGTCTCGGCTTGCTGCAACCTCCGCTTCCCTGTTCAAGTAATTCTCCTGCCTCAGCCTCCTGAGTCACTGGAACTACAGGAGTACGCCACCATGCCAGGCTAATTTTCTGTATTTTAGTAGAGACAGGGTTTCACCATGTTGCTCAGGCTGGTCTCAAACTCCTGAGCTCAGGCAGTCTGCCTGCCTCAGCCTCCCAAAGTGCTAGAATTACAAGCCTGAGCCACTGCACCCGGACTGTGACCATTTTTTTTAACTGCCACAATGTTATACAATAATAATAAATGCAGGTCCTAGGTTTCTTGCTGAAAAGGCAGAGATAGGAATTCTAGGAGAAAAAGTAGATAGAGGAAGATAATGAGCTCAGTTATAGACCCAATGGGTGGAAGGTGACTATGGGATATCCAAGTAGGAACATCCAGTGAGCAGTTAGTCATATAGATAACTGCAGCTCAGGGAGAGTTCTTGGGAGCCACTACATGGCAAAGGAAGTCCTGTGGGTGACTGACGTCATCCAGAAAGAGTTAGGAGGATGGCAAAAGAGGAAAGCCTAAAACAGAATCCAAGGGAAAAAAAAAAAAACACCATCATAGAAGGAATAGGCAGAGGAGCTTATGAAAGATACTTAAAAAAAAAAAAAAAAAAACAGAAAATGAAGACATTATGGCATCACAAAGGATTTTATTCATTTTTTGCATTATTTTGAATATTGTCTTTTCATTTTAACATGTGGGGCTTCTAAATTAATTAAGAAGCCATGGAAAAAGAGAGTTTCACAAAAATTAGTTAGGGACCACAGGTTTTTCTCCTAAAACACTCCAAAAACACAAACCTGATTCTATCACTTAACTGTGCAAAACTCTCCACAGCTTCTCTGTTGCCGTTGGGTAAAATCCAAGCTTTATAACGTGGCTGACAGAACTCTTCCTGAGCTGACTTCTGTCTATCATTCACCTCATCTCTCATCTCTCACCATGCCTCATCTCTCACCACTACCCACTAGGTCCTATAAAATAAACCAATTGATGTTTGCCCAGTCACCCATGCTTTTTGATGTCTCCATGCCTTTGCCCACTTTGTGCACTCTGCCTCTGGTGCTCTTCACCCTCCCATCTCTGTACCCAACTTATATTCATCCTACAGAACCCATGTTCTGTAGGGACACTTCCTGTGTACTATAATAGCCTTCTGTGTATCCACCTAACAGAGTACTCATCAGTATCCTGGCAATACTGCTACTGTTTAGTTACCTAATGTGTAATTACCTGCCTGCCTGACTATTTCACCCAGCTGACTGTGAAATATGGGGGGGATTATGTCTTATTCATCTCCATTTCCTAGTATTTAGCACAATATTGGCCTAGCACACAGAATACCTGCCTATGGGTGTTCTGATTTTCATTTGTTGACTGAGAAGGATGATAGTAGTGTAAGGAACATCAGGTTGAGGGAGAAATTATAGGGTTTTTATTTGTTTTTATAAAGGAGATATTTAAGCAGGTTCACAAAAAGAGAAAAGTTGAAAGATTGGGGACCATAAAACACATGGAATAGCTGCTAGGATCAGGCACTAGAAGTAAAAAGAAGGAAATAAGGACAAAAGCACCATAGAATGGCCCCTATCACACTATCTATGATAGTGGTGTGATGGGGTAAGGTGTATATGGAGGTAGATATGGGGAGGATGTAGGTTATGAAAATAGAGCTCACTTCTCATGTGAGAAGCATGTCTTTGTCCCTGGAGAATAGTTTAGCATCTGACATAGATGAGCCATTCAGTCATAGTTGTTAAATAAACAGTGAGGCCCACACAGAGAATTTGCAAAGAACACAGTGAGTGTTTGATCCTACATGAAAACTCGGGTCTTCTAACCTGGAGGACACCTATGTAGCTCAATTGCTGTGAAGGAAGGGGAAGAGGAAGACAAGACCCAGGCTTCCCTCTGAGTCATGCACCCCCCACCTTCTCCAGGGATCTCATTAAAGGTGTTTAGCTGGGCAGATGTAAGCCCAGGCCCTGGGAGACAGGGCAGAGTACTGGAGCTAGACTGTCTCCACCCCTTCAGTAGCTCTGGTTGTGTTGCTAAGAGCCTCATAGGCAAAGAAGTCACAGCGGGAGCCCCAGGGCAGCCTCCTTCAGGCAGTCAGGCACTAGCCCCCAACTCGGGAAGTCCCCTACAGGCAGAGAAGGTGTGGACATCTCACATCCCAGCACGAGAGCACAGAACCATGAGCCAGGACACCAAAGTGAAGACAACAGAGTCCAATCCCCCAGCCACATCCAAAGCCAGGTGAGAAGTCCTGGTCCCCTGTGTGGGATCTCTCCTTATTCCTCCTGATGCCCAAGTCACAACTACAGTTTTGAATGCCTGGTGAATAAATGAAGCACGACTTTCCTTCTTACAGGAAGTCACTGCTTGTCCTGGACCCATCTGGGGATTACTACTACTGGTGGCTGAACACAATGGTCTTTCCAGTCATGTATAACCTCATCATCCTCGTGTGCAGGTTTGGCAGGGGCTCTAAGGGAAGGGAGAAAAGCCTAGAAGAGGACTGAAGAGTGAGGCCAAGAAGAAGGGCAGATCCTTGGGGGGGCAGGGAGGAGGGGCAACACCTCTGGGAGGGTCTGAGGCAGAGTGCTGAGGGCCCTGGGCAGACAGCTCACACACAGAGGGTGCCCTTAATCCAGTCATGCCTAACCCTGCCCTGTAGAGCCTGCTTCCCCGACTTGCAGCACGGTTATCTGGGGGCCTGGTTGGTGCTGGACTACACAAGTGACCTGCTGTACCTGCTGGACATCGTGGTGCGCTTCCACACAGGTCAGTGAGCTTCTAGGAATGACCCTTTGTTCCATGTTCCCTTCCTAATGACAGCCACTTAAGTAGTAACAAGAAAGGCATCCCCACCTGTCTCTACCTCTATTCGTGACAGCATCCCAGTGCTCACCCCAGAAACCCGGGAGCAGAGTTATACCCAGCTCCCCCCTGTCCTTTGGACCAGCTCCCTGGTCTGCCCTGGCCTGCTCAGGCTCAGCCACACTTGACTACAGCAGATGCCCTTCTTACCTCCCCCCAGGATTCTTAGAACAAGGCATCCTGGTGGTGGACAAGGGTAGGATCTCAAGTCGCTACGTTCGCACCTGGAGTTTCTTGCTGGACCTGGCTTCCCTGATGCCCACAGACGTGGTCTACCTGCGGCTGGGCCCACACACACCCACCCTGAGGCTGAACCGCTTTCTCCGCGTGCCCCGCCTCTTCGAGGCCTTCGACCGCACAGAGACCCGCACAGCTTACCCTAATGCCTTTCGCATTGCCAAGCTAATGCTTTACATTTTTGTCGTCATCCATTGGAACAGCTGCCTATACTTTGCCCTATCCCGGTACCTGGGCTTCGGGCGCGACGTATGGGTGTACCCGGACCCCGCACAGCCTGGCTTTGAGCGCCTGCGGCGCCAGTACCTCTACAGCTTTTATTTCTCCACGCTGATCCTGACTACAGTAGGCGATACGCCGCCGCCAGCCCGGGAGGAGGAGTACCTCTTCATGGCGGGTGACTTCCTGCTGGCTGTCATGGGTTTCGCTACCATCATGGGTAGCATGAGCTCTGTCATCTACAACATGAACACTGCAGATGCGACTTTCTACCCAGATCACGCGCTGGTGAAGAAGTATATGAAGCTGCAGCATGTCAACCGCAAGCTGGAGCGGAGAGTTATTGACTGGTGAGAATTTGGGGTTCCAGACCAGGACAGGAACCAGTGTGCATGATGGAACCTGAGGGAGGTAACTGGGTACTTATCACCTGGTGAGCCAGGCAAGGCAGTCAAAATGTAGCATTCAGCTGTGGATTTGCTGGGTGGGGCTTGGAAAGAGATGTCTTCAACAGGGAATCAGGACTTGGAGGGAGGAGGTGGGTAAGAGACCAACAGGGAGAGGAGCTCATACCCAAAAAAGGATAATATGGAGACCAGAGAATGGGAACTACCACTGCCTAAAAGGCTCTGGAAGGAGTGGGTGGAGAAGGGCAATCCTCCCTGAGAATGGCCCCAAACAGATGGTTGACTACCTTATGGTGATCCATAGTGTGGACTGAACAAAAAGGAAGTGTCACAAAATTGGGAGCGAGAACAGAGGGTCTCCAGAGAGCAGGGGGCTTGGTCGCTGAGGTAGCTAAGGGTAGGGGTGGAACAAGACAGCACTGATTGGTGGGTAGGGTAGAGCCTGACAGGAGGTGAAGGGTTATCTTATTTATTGTCAAGTGGTAGAGGTGTCTATGCCCTCGAAAACAGATTATCCAACTCTCAGGTACTCCCATGACCCCTGTTAGATCTCAGTATGGTGGGGTTCTTTGCTGGTGGAAGGAGTGGAGGCAGGCATATAAAAGGCTGGCAAGGAAATGGCACTGTCCTTACTCTAAGGTATCAGCACCTGCAGATCAACAAGAAGATGACCAATGAGGTAGCCATCTTACAGCACTTGCCTGAGCGGCTGCGGGCAGAAGTGGCTGTGTCCGTACACATGTCTACTCTGAGCCGGGTGCAGATCTTTCAGAACTGTGAGGCCAGCCTGCTGGAGGAGCTGGTGCTGAAGCTGCAGCCCCAGACCTACTCACCAGGTGAATATGTATGCCGCAAAGGGGACATTGGCCGAGAGATGTACATCATCAGAGAGGGTCAACTGGCCGTGGTGGCAGATGATGGTATCACACAGTATGCTGTGCTCGGTGCAGGGCTCTACTTTGGGGAGATCAGCATCATCAACATCAAAGGTGGGTATCCCAGTATTTGTTCCAGGGACAAGGACAGGGAGAGGGATGAGGACAGCAGAGTGCAGTGCTGAGATCAGATAGTACTTCAGGCCTAAACTTCTGATTGAGGAAACCTGGCCCTTCTCTGAGTCACTAGATGGCTCAGGAGAAAAACAACACATAGAGGACCCATTTCCTGAGAAGAAGCTGAGCCAAGGCCAGTGAAGAGGGTGGGTTCTTGGAAGAGAGAATAGACTTGCTCTGTAGGTATTGACCTGAAGCACCAATAGACTAGTGGAAAGTGACAGAGATAATAATAGCTAATATTTATTACATGCTTACTACATGTTCACATGATATTGAAACATTAAATTCCCATAACAGTTCCGTAAGAAAATCACTACTCTTATCCCAATTTTAAAGATAATGAAATCAAACTCAAAGTAGTCGGGTTATTTGCCCAAGGTGGCACAGGTATAACATGTGGGATGAGTAGAAAGAACAACTTTTTTACAGCCAAGTGGAAAGAAAGGTAGAAGAGAAGAAGTTCCCATTTACTGACCGTCACCTCTAGGCCAGGCCAGGTACTACCTACTGGCTCACTTTTTCCTTTTATCAGCCCTGTGCAGCAGGAATTGTTATGCTTAATCACAGGTATTAGGCATGAGGCCGTGTGCGAGTGGGAAATCCTGCAAAGCAGGTGAGCGCACTGTCATGGGCTGAGAGGCTAGATGTACTCTGGCTCTCTCAGCATGAGAGTTCTACCCTCAGGGATTCTGAAAGCCTCGCATCTGTCCTCCAATGATTCCCTCAAGCTCCACACACTGTATGTGGTAGGAGGCTGGCTGTTTGACTTTGGACAAGTCATTTTCCTACTTAAGCCTCAGTTTAATCACCTATCCAATGAGGATAATAATAAAAAACCTAAGAGTTATTTGTGAAAATAAACAAGCTATGTGAGTGAGACATCCAGCTCAATGCTTAGTGCACAGCAAGTGTTCAACAAATGGTAGCTCCCTTTCCCTTTTCCAAGGTCCTTCTAGCTCTAAGACTTTTCAGTATTCAGCCTTGCCTATCTCCCTACCCACTCTCCACCAACCTCCCTTTAAACTGCAGAGATATCATACAGCTCTCTGCTTAAAATATTTCAATAGCTTCCTACTGCCCTCAGCATAAGGTCTGAACTTCATGTCATGGCTTATGAGACTGAGCATGACCTAGATCTCCCTCTCTCCATCCTCTCCACAGCCTGCACTTTTGACACTCCAAACTGCTTACTAGTTTCTACATCCACCTGACTCTTTTCTACCCCCTTCCCTCTGTTCATGCTGCTCCCTCTGGCTAGATTGCCCTACCCCCACTTGTCCCCCTCTTCCTGTAGTTACCTTCTACTCAGTTCAGGTGTATTAGACTGTTTTTGCATTTCTATAAAGAAATATATGAGACTGGATAATTTATAAAGAAAATAGGTTTAATTGGCTCACAGTTCTGCAGGATTTACAGGAAGCATGGTGCTAGCATCTGCTCAGCTTCTAGAGAGACTTCAAGAAGCTTATAATTGTGGCAGAAGGCAAAAGGGGAGCAGGCATGTTGCCTGGTGAAAGCAGGAGCCAGAGGAAAGGGAGGTGCCATACACTTTCAAACAAGCAAAACAACCAGATCTCGTGGCATCAAGCTATGAATGATCTGCCCCCATGATTCAATCACCTCCCACCAGGTCCCACCCCCAACATTGGGGATTACATTTCACATGAGATTTGGGTGGGGAAAATATTCAGATTATGTCTTAGGACATCCCTTCCTCCAGACTTCCCTAAATTCTCTGCCTTACAGTCTGGTAGGGTCTCTTTGCCCACCTTTCCACAGTACCTGATGAATATGTCTACACTGCACCAGCCATACTGTTATGTAACTATTCCAATATATGTCTATCTCCACTAGACTGTGAATTATTTGAGGCAGGTCACTGATACCCACATAGCATAGAGCCTGTTCCCCAGTATGTTACTAAATGAAAGAATTAATGAGGCAGAAGGAGAGACTCAGAAGCACAAATATGGAGGTGGAGGTTCTGGTTCAGGAGTGAAATGCTACCTCCTCACCCTCCTGCTAACTATCCTCCCATCCACCCATGGGCCACAGGGAACATGTCTGGGAACCGCCGCACAGCTAACATCAAGAGCCTAGGTTATTCAGACCTATTCTGCCTGAGCAAGGAGGATCTGAAGGAGGTGCTGAGCGAGTATCCACAAGCACAGACCGTCATGGAGGAGAAGGGACGTGAGATCCTGCTGAAAATGAACAAGTTGGATGTGAATGCTGAGGCAGCTGAGATCGCCCTACAGGAGGCCACAGAGTCCCGGCTACGAGGCCTAGACCAGCAGCTGGATGATCTACAGACTAAGTTTGCTCGCCTGCTGGCTGAGCTGGAGTCCAGCGCACTTAAGATTGCTTACCGCGTTGAACGGCTAGAGTGGCAGACTCGAGAGTGGCCAATGCCCGAGGACGTGGTTGAGGCTGATGATGAGGGCGAGCCTGGGGAGGGAACTTCCAAGGATGAAGAGGGCAGGGCAAGCCAGAAGGGACCCCCTGATTTAGAGTGACCCCATCCACATCCCCAGAATTCCCACCTCCTAGTGAACCTGGAGATGTAGTAAAGCCTAACTGCTGCAACTCTGTCATCCTGTCGCCGATCGCAGACACAGGAGCAAATTAGTCTATAGATGCCCAGCTAGAGATGTAGGAGTATAGCGCACATTCATCCCCCACTCACCAATACACACACACACACACACACACACACACACACACGTTACTCATAGACCTGTTGGCCCCAAGACTGTGCATTCCACCTAAAATGCTCTGGAATTTCCATTCTCAGAGCACACAGCACACTTGCTTTCCCACAAGCACCAATATGTCTTATACCCACACAATATATACACATTCAGTCACACACCTCCTAAACACACAAGTGCTTACAGTCATACACCAATAGACACAGATGCACTTCACAGGTGTGTACACACTTGCGAAAACACAAAAGCACACTCTGAGCCTTCTAGGTCTAAGATATCTTTTGAATGTTCCGCATATGGGCTATTCACAAGTATACCCTGAAAATTGCACTTCAATAAAGTATCTGCCTCCTCCCTAAGCATTTATGAGGCTGGAAAGAAAAGGCAAAGTCAATGGTGGGGCCAGGATGGATTCTGTCTGAATTCTGAGTCACAGAGGTGATTAGCATGAACTGTGTAGTACCCCGTGGGTTAGATTCAGAAGTGAGGTACCTGAAGAATAGAGAATCAATACTCAGCCTAGGCAAAGCAGGCTCTCACATCACACTGCCATAAGAATGCCCCAACTGGCACTTTGGGAGGCCGAGGCGGGTGGATCACGAGGTCAACAGATCGAGACCTTCCTGGTCAACATAGTGAAACCCCGTCTCTACTAAAAATACAAAAAATTAGCTGGGCATGGTGACGTGTACCTGTAATCCCAGCTACTCAGGAGGCTGAGGCAGGAGAATTGCCTGAACCCAGGAGGCGGAGGTTGCAGTGAGCCGAGATAGCGCCATTGCACTCCAGCCTGGGTAACAAGAGTGAAACTCCGTCTCAAAAAAAAAAGAATGCCCCAACTGGCCTTTGCATCCCACACTAGAGCACATGTTCTCAATGTATAAGCTCTGAAGGGTTTCATCTAATTAAGTGGGCCAGAACAGATACCTCTGCTTCTTTTTCTTCCCTCTGGCCAGCCCTGGTGTCTGGGGCCAGGGGTTCCATGTGTTCAGGGCTGATTCCAAGAAGAGAATAGTTTCCTTCTCCCAACAGAAAGAGGGTGAATAGTTCCAACAGGACCATTCACCTGGCCCTGTCCTCCCATGATAGTTGTTGGAACTGGTGTTGTTTCTGGTAGAAATCCAGCCCTCCCTCTTTGCACAGTATTCCAAAACACAGGGGAGAGTAGAGACTAGGTGCAGTGGAATATTATGTTCAGAAGCAACTAGAGATGAGTGTGTTGGGAATTTTGGAGTTAACTCTGGTGTACTTGGAAGGAGGTCTGCACTTGGGGCAGGAAAGGTATCGTAGGGTCTATGAGGAGGAGTCTGATGTCATGTCTGACCCGGATTCACCCTGAGCCACCACTGCAGCTCCTCTACTGCCTGGTCAGTCTTGAAGCCTCAGCTGTGGCAAGTGGTAGTTGAAAATATATCCAGGATTTAACTTATAGGTATAACTGAGTGATGTGTCTCTACTCTCAGGAGAGATTATGAGGGTAATCACATTTTAAATCATATACGTTAGTATATGGTTATTTGGTGATAAGTCTTTGTCACAAAATGTAAGATCCACGAGACCAGCACTGGGTTTTTCTTGTTCATCTCTGTGTCCCCAGGGATGTACCTGGCACATAGTAAGTACCCAAATATATATTTGGTAACCAAAGAAGAGAGAGTTGAAGCAGATAGAGGCCAAATGTTGGAGGAGATGTGTGTCAGTTTCTTGAGAGGTTTTTTGTTTTTTTAATCATCTTTGCCCTCATATCATCTTGAGCTAGAATGGGTGGGTACATTGCAAAGGCCATTTAGGTGGCATCTGATGGATTTAGGGAGTTGAGAACAAGTTTTTCACTGACACATTGCAATGTGCACAACTGTTCCCAGTGAAGGCTCTCTTAGAACAGGCTCTCTTAGAAAGATCTCTACATTTTAGGGTTCATCTGATTAGAGCAGGTTCACCTAAATAATGCAGAGTAAGCTCCCTATTTTAAGGTCAACTGATAATATTAACTAATTTAATTACATCCTCGATGTCCCTTTTGTCATATCCCTGGGAATAACATCAGAGGGCAAAAGTAATTTCTAGGGAGAAAAGCAACCTAGGCACCACTTTCAATGAGGGCCCAAAATAGGGAACACTAAGAGTTGAGTCTTTGGAAAGAGCTGGAGAATGATCACTGTGCCTGAGCAGGTGCTGGAGCCTCAGAACAGCACCCCCTACAAGTGTGCAGGCTTGAACAAGGCACATACCAGCATTATCAGCATGCTCCGAAGACCGGAGGCCCTGCCCTAGATGTTCTGCTCAACATAAAAGCCCCAGAGACTGTTGCAAGGCCCTAAATTGGGAAAGAGAGTGGGAAGAAAGCCCAAAACATAACCAAGATTAAATATCCCATAAAGGGAAAACAGCATGGAGATTCCTTAAAGAACTAAATGTAGAACTACCAATTGATCCAGCAATCCCACTACTGGGTATTTACCAAAGGAAAAGAAGTCATTATATGAAAAACACACATATAGCAGCACAATTCACAATTGCAAAGATATGGAACTGACCTAAGTGCCCATCAACCAACAAGGGGATAAAGAGAATGTGGTATGTTAGGCCAGACACAGTGGCTTATGCCTGTAATCCCAGCGCTTTGGGAGGTAAAGGTGGGTGGTTCACTTGAGGCCAGGAGTTCAAGACCAGCCTGGCCAACATGGTGAAACCTCGTCTCTACTAAAAGTTAAAAAAAACAATAGCCAGGCATGGTGGTGCACAACTGTAATTCCAGCTACTAGGGAGGCTGAGACAAGAGGATTGCTTGAACCTGGGAGGTGGAGGTTGCAGTGAGCCAAGATCATGCCACTGTAGTCTGGCCTGGACAACCGAGCGAGACTCTGTCTCAAAAATGAAAGAAGAAAGAAAGAGAGAGAGAGGGAGGAAGGGAGGGAGGGAAGGATGGAAGGAAAGGAAAGGAAAGGAAGGAAGGAAGGAGTGAAGGAAGGAAAAAGAAAGAAAGAGAGAGAGAAAGAAGGAAAAGAAAAGAAAATGTGTTATGTTTAGACCATGGGATACTACTCAGCCATAAAAAGGAGTGAAATAATGTCTTCTGCAGCTTAGATGGCGCTGGAGGCCATTATTCTAAATGAAGTAACTCAGGAATGGAAAACCAAATACTGTATGTTCTTACTTACAAGTAGAAGCTAAGCTACAAGTACACAAAGGCATAAGACTGATATGATGGACTCTGGGGACTCTAGGGGAAGGTTGGGAGGGAGTGAGGGATAAAAGACTGCACGTTGGGTATAGCGTACACTGCTTCGGCACTAAAATCTCAGAAATCACCACTAAGGAACTTAACCATGTAACAAAAACCCACCTGTACCCCCAAAACTATTGAAATTAAATAAATATTTTATAAAGTAAATGTTTAAAAGTTTACATGAGAATTATCTGATTTAGAGAATCAAATGTCTAATTTTTTACACACTTGTGGAATAGTTCACAAACTGCAAACTGCTCTACGTATATTATCTGATTTGGTTCTTAAAACAATGTGAGGAAATTTAAATGATTATTAATACTATGATGATGATGCTCATCTTTCTAGATAAGGAAATTGAAGCCCACAGAGCCACTAAAGATATTATATCTGATTTATTGAGAAGTTACTTTATGCCAGATCCTGGGTTAAGTCCATTGTCTCAATCCTTACAATTATATGAGAAAGATGTTATTATTACCCCATTTTGGAATGAGGAAACCAGATTCTAGGATTAGATAACTTGCCCAATACTACAGGGTCTCTAAGTCACATGGGATGAAACCCAGGTCTGTCATATTGTTTCATTTAGGGACATAAGGAAAGGAATCACCTGGTTTGAGGCCAAGGCCAGAAGAGCTCTTCCTTTCTTGAGAATGATTGTCAGGGGCAGTAACTGCAGTAACCAAGGGGAAGATTACTGGATGCGCCAATCAGAGCCAGCTGTGCCAAGCAAAGCTTGTGAGTCACTGGCAAGGCTGCCTGCAGGCAAATATAAAGGACCACCAGGTACTCTGGATAAGAGCTGCCAATTCCAGCCCCAGGGTCTGCACACAATACAGCTGTGAGAGGGGGACAGGAGTTTGGGAGTCACTGCTACATTTCTACAGAGGTGTCAAGACTACTTTAGGGCCTTCCTTCTGAGAGCCCTATTGCTTCAGGCTTAGCCCTGTTTCCTCCTACAGGACCTAGGGCCTCACCTACTTCTTTCCTTGGTCACGACCCTTAGAAAACTTCAGTCTGGCTAAGATTTGGGATGTAGATTCCTCCTCCATGTTCCCAGTTAGCTACTCCTCCACAGAATCTTCTTGGACCCACCACACCCTCCCTACCCCTTCTTTCTTGGGATTTCGCTGCTAGCCCCAGAAGACAGATGGAAATAAAGTATCAAGTTTGGAGGAAATCAGATTCCTGGGGAGACAGGCATTCGATCCAATGGAATGTTTGCTCCTAGTGCAAACACTAGGAGCCAGAAGCAGGAGGCAGGGTGGGTGGATTCTAATTTGACTAAGCTGGAGTTTGTCTTGAGGTTAGGATCAGAGGTAGTGGTCAAGCTGGGTAAGGGCTGGGATCCTCAAGCCTGTAATTCCAGCACTTTGGGAAGCCAAGACAGGTGGATCACGAGGTCAAGAGATCGAGACCATTCTGGTTAACATGGTGAAACCCCATCTCTACTAAAAATACAAAAAATTAGCTGGGCATGGTGGTGCGTGCCTGTAATCCCAGCTACTCAGGAGGCTGAGGCAGGAGAATGGCCTGAACCCAGGAGGCGGAGGTTGTGGTGAGCTGAGATCGCGCCATTGCACTCCAGCCTGGGTAACAAGAGCGAAACTCTGTCTCAAAAAAAAAAAAAAAAAAAAGAGCTGGGATCAGAGCTACGACCTAAGTCAGAGCAAGTGTTAGGCTAGCCTTAAAGTACAACATATGGAAAACGGCGTGCATTAGGCAGCAACCAGAGTTGTATTTTTAGTTCTGAAACATCACTTCCTAGCTGGGGGACTGTCAACCTTTTCCTCAAAATCTTTCAGTGTTGTTTAGAGAAATGCTGATGATTTAAAATCTAAGCAAGATGATGAATGTAAACAGCCTACTAGTGTCTAGAAGATGATAATCTCTTAATAATTAACAGTAGCTATGACTGTTACTCTCTCTAGCAGCTGTTGTGCCTTTGAGGGCCTTGGGCACAGGTTGTCCTGCTCTGCTTGCCCTCTGGCGGGGCCTCCAGGTTGTGCAGGCAAATACCAGGTCTGGCCAGGAGAGGGCGCAAGGCACTTCTTCCTTTCTTCCTTCCACCTCCCTCCCAGGCTTAGGATTGCATTGCCTTGAAAAGCTTGAAGAATTTCTCAGGCAAAAATGGAATCTCAGGAACATGGAACAACGTTGGGGAATTGTGATCTCAACTGGTCTTGTTTATGCTTTTTCACAATGACTGAAATATATCCGTGGTGACATTGAGAGACGTTACGGAAAAGGACGTGCCAATCAGCAGTCCTGTTGCAGGCAGCACCACTGAATGGCTGGGAACATTCAGACTGCCCTCCCCACAGATTGAAAGTTCTTTCTGCTTCTCAGCACTAGCTCACATGAAGCCTCTCTGTGTCTGTCTTCACCTTTTCAGTTCCCATACCTTGGCCCGTTGTCCTCAACCTCTCCTTCACCAGTATGTCCAACAGACAGGGCCCCAGAGGTTACTGACTTGTAACCGTTCATAGAAGCCCTCTCTCTGAATGATCTTCTTTTGGCTCTTTTAACCTTCAAGTAAGGCCCTGACCTGGGAGATAAAGGCCTCTCTTGGCCTACCCATAAGGGCCTACATCTGAAGTCAAGTATCCAGCCAGAGCCAGCCCCTGAATGCTGAATGGGTGCCTCTGCTCTTCCCCAGCACAAGCCCCAGATGTCTGAAAGGCCAGTCCTTGTCCTGGTTTCTTTTGTCTGCCCAACAGCCCTGCCTGCTCTGGCTCTAGCCCATCTGCCTTCTCAGCTGGCTCCCTCTGTTTAATCATCCCAAGAGAAGGGCCTCCTGCATGGGCAGAGAATGTGTGGGCAGGATCTCAGCACAGAAGCAAGTCTGCACATCACAGAAATGCAGAGAAGAGAAGGCCTTGAAAGATAGGAGAAGGTGGCCTAATCAGACACAAAGGGAGGGGCTGAGCAAATGAGGAAAAGGGCAAGCTGGGCACCCCAAGGACTAAACTGTAGCTGATTTCTCTCCTAGCACCAGACCCCAGATGCACATGTGTGCGTCAGAACCAGGAGTGCTGAAGGCAGAGCCTATTACATGACCCTCACACTGCTGGGAATGTAAACACTGGGTTTCCTGGTTAAAGCACTGATATTTTGTGGACCTTGCAAGCTGCCTGGAATAAGCAGTATCTTATAAAGCAGCTTATCTGGCACTGTGCGTGAGGCACTATGTTCTGCTCTCTTTGGTTGTTTCCCATGAATATTTTCCAAAGTTTTATTTAAATGTTCCCCTCTTATCTCATTTGTGATATAGAGTATTGAAAGAAGGATCATGTGCCCACATTTGGGCCAATGGGGCAGTACTATGAGTGATTGAGACTTTCCAAAGGGGAAAGTAAATTGTTATCGCTACAAAAGCCAGGCTAGGTGGTCCAAAATCCCACTCCAAAAAACGAAAACCAAAACTAAAGCCAACAACCTTGGCAGGTCAAGCCTTGAGTTAGAAAGGCGGGTTCCCTTAGGACTGAGCCCAGCCTACTTGAGGACCTCTTGCACATGCTTCCTTGACCTCTTGGTTTTCTGACTTGTTCCTGGAAAAGGGTCTAGGTCTCTTTCATATGGCTTTGCCCATTTTGACTTTGCAGTTTCCTCCTTACTAAGATCTAAAGCCTCCATACTTCCTGGCCCTGAGATATTCCATTCTCTCCAAATGCTGGCTTATCTCTTGCATAGGAACTATAGATGGAATTTCCTGATTTTGAGACACGAGTTCTACCCTTTTAGCACTGCATTTTCATTCCTTTCCCCTCCATCCTCTGCTCTCCCTCCCTTCTTCACTATAGCTATTGCTTTTATTTTCCTTTTTACAAAACATCTTGAAATCAATCTAAACATGCCATCTCCCAGCCCTCACCTCCCATCACCCATCTGCATTTAGTTAGAGGGGAGAATATACAAAGATGATGAAAAACATGGCCTGCACAAGGAAAATATAAGATATTTGAGGTTCCTGAAGCCAAGTATGACCATCCAGCTAGAGCCAGTGTCTGGGTGTGAGAGTAAAGAAAAATAAAAAATAAGTAATGACAGCAGTGTGGCGAGAAGTCTGAGAAACTATTGGAGAAAGGGGCATGTACTAGTTGCTACAGCAAGGTTGCCACAGCAAGACACCGCAGACTGGATGACTTCAACAGCAGAAATTTATTTTCTCACAGTTCTAGAGCTTAGAAGACCCATCTCAAGGTACAGACACATTCAATTTCTGATGAGGGCTCGCTTCTTGGCCTGCAGACAGCTGCCTTCTCAACACATCCTCACATGGTCTTTCCTCTGTGTGTGGCTTGCAGGACACAGGGTTGGGAGGGGATGAGGGAAGTGGTGGATCAGAAGATAACTGGTGTCTCTTCCCCATCTTATAAGGACAACAGTTCTAGCCCCACCCTTACAACCTTATTTAACTTTATCTCCTTAAAGGCCCTATCTCCAAACACAGTAACAAGGGCAGGAGCTAGACCCTTGGAATATAATTCTCTCTTCTCCATGTCCAGCTGAGATTTTATGGCCCATTATTTCACACTTGTTCCTTTATTTTTCCATTCCATTCATCTGGTAAAATTCCAACTTCGGATGAACCAAACCAACAACATTCTCCTTGCTTGCATCCAACCAGCTGAGCTCTGCTGAGAAACAGATCCCACTAGAAATTCATGCTCATCAATCCTTAAATGGTCCCTCAATACTTTCCTATTATCTCACTACATTCCTCGGGTCTCCTCTTTCCTTCTCCCATTATGTATTGTTTTCTTAAACCATCTTGACTACTAAAATTTTTATCACACACACACACACACACACACACACACACACACACACACGTCTCTCTAATAACCAAACCTCCAACTTCATAGCAAAAATAAAAACTATCAGACAGCAGCTCCCTACCAAATCTGCAAACCACTGTCTTAGTTAAAAAGCAGGTTAGGTTTCCATGACAATAGAGAAAAAAATTGTAAGGACTTAAGACTGTAGTTTCTTTTTCATACAGAATAACCAGGGATAATAAAATGGTTTGAGAGTATAGGAGACCCAGACTCCTTCCACCTTGTCACTGTGCCATCCCTAATATGCTACCCTCACTGCATAAGTGAAGGTGGCTTGCTTTCCTATTTACATTCCTGTTGCTCCCCTAAAGGGGCAATGAGGAAGAGAAGGTCCGCTTCTCTCCTTTAAGACCTTGATGTGGAAGCTGCACATATCACATCTACCTATAGACACTTCTTAGTCATAATGTGCATTTTTTGCACTTAGCTGCCAAACAAAAAAAGTCTAGGAAACGTAGCTGTTATTTTGTTGGCCGTAACTTGTTTTCATCTATAATCATCTTCTTCTACTGATTTCCTCTTACAATTGAGTCTCTACTGCTATCAAAAGCTAGGGCCCTCCACTTCTGCTCTGGATTTCATACATCCCTGACTTTTCAGGAACCTCGCATTATTCATTAACCATTCTGTCTCTCCTATATCTTCTTATATATTGGAGTAATTCCATCTTCCAAAACAAGAAAGATAAAGAAAGAAAAAAAGGAAAAAAGAAAGAAAGAGAATGAGAAAAAGTTCAAGTCCTCCCATCTTAGAAAAACAAAATCTTTCATTTGACATCCTCCTCCAGCTCCATCCCATTTCCTTAATAACTACTTTCTTAAAGAGTTGCCTGAAGTCATTTACTCCACTTCCTCCCATCACAGGCAGTTTTCAGTGCACCTACCCTGTCTTCTGCCTCAACAATCTCACTAAAATGCTCTTTCTAAGGTTGCCAAAGATCTCCACATCACTAATTTTGGACCACATTTCTCAGTCCTCATTTTGCTTATCCAGGAGCAACATTTGAATGAGTTCACCAGTTTATTCTTGCACCTCTTCTCTTTTAGCTTTTATGATGCTTCACTTCCTTAGATTCCTTCTGTCCCTCTGTATACTCTTTCTTGATGTCTTTTGCAGGCTCATCTTTCTCTATCCAGTCTTTAAATAATGGCCTTCTCTAAATGTCTGACTTGATCCTTCATTTGTTCTTATTCTACACACTCTACTTCTGTGGTTTGCATTACTTCCTATACAATCTGTATATTTAACTTCCTACTGGAATTCTGCTTAGATGTCTAATAGACATCTGAAACTTAGTATGTCCAAAGCAGAACAGATTTGATGTGGGAGTTGCTCTCTGCTAGTTACTATTTCCTCTATGAAGTTGAAGTCCAGGTTATGTATTGAGAGTGAAGAATGCTGTGTGTATGTGTGTGTGTGTGTGTGTGTGTGTGTGTCAGGGTAGGAGAAGAAATTAGAGATTTTATGAGACAAGAAAATTTGAAAACAATAAGGTATAAAATGAGAGAAAGAAAGTAATCAGAGAAATTTAGTAATATATCTACTCATTATGGGAAGCAGCATGGTATGAACAACTGAATTCTAATTTCCAAAATTCCTGATTTTGAATTCTGGCTCTTTCACCTAGTAGCTTTGCAGCTTTGGGCAAGTTACTTAAACTCTCTCTAAGCCATAGTTTTTTCATCTAAAATAGCGATCAACAATATTGGACCTAAATTCATGGTTCTTCATGAGGATTAAATGTACTTAAAGGTAATGTACCTTGAACATAGTAGGTGATTATCAAATAATTTATATTCAGTTACCAAAAACCTTATTCATTTTTATCTCATCCTTCTTTCTCACCCTCCACATGCAAATGACCTTCAAATTCTGTTTCTACCTCCTAAATAGGTCTTATATCAATCATTTCCAATATATGCATGACTTTAGGTCAAGCCACTATCATCTCTCACCCAAATTACTGCCATGAACTCCCAATTGGTCCCACCTTTTAAGTTGCTCTCCACACTAGCTGCCACTGCAATCTTTCCAAATCTTTCTAAACCTTAACAAATTTCCAATGCTCCCAATTCTTCCTTTCATGGCTTGCAAGGGTCTGCATTTGCTGCCTCATGAGATAGAAGGTATATTATTTATCTACTGCTGTTGTAATAAATTACCATGAATGTAGTGGCTAAAAACAACACCCATTTATTAGCTCACAGATCTATTGGCTAGAAGTCTACACTGTGTGGCTGGGTTCTCTGCTCAGGGTATCAAAAATCAAGGTTTCAGCCAGACTGAATTCTCTTCTACAGACTCAGGGGAGGACCGAAGTCTGTTCTTTTGCTATCAGCTAGAGCCTGCTGTCAACTAGAGGCCACTCTCAGGACTTGCCCTTTGCCCTCCTTCACCCTCAAGCTTGCAACAGCCACCAGCATTCCTTGCCACATGATCCCCTCTATCTTCAAGCTATCAACAGTGTGCTGACTTCTTCTCATTCTTCTAATCTCTTTGATTTCCTCTTCTGCTACCAACCAGAAAAAAAGAACCCTTGGCTTTTAAAGAACTCATGTGACTTGGTTAGGACTAAACAGATACTCTCTTGAGATAAACTGATTAGTAAAATTAATTCCATCTGCAAAATCCCTTTTGCCATATAACATCATTGTGGGAGTAGTATTTCGTCATATGCACAGGTCCACCCACATACAAGAGAAGATTATATAAGGGTGAGAGTTACTGAGGGTCATCTTCTAATTCTGCCTACCCAAGGAGAGAAAGCCAGGGAAAATGTCCCTGAAGAAATGCAACTTGAGCTGAGATCAGATGGATGAGTCAGTGTTAATTAGGTAAGGAAGGAAAGAAGAAGCTTCCAGAGAGTACATGGAAAAGCCATGTAGCTGGAGGACATATAGCAAAACAAGAAAAAGAAAAGTAGCAAAAAAAAAGAGGGAGTAACTAAAGAAAGGCCAGTGTGTCTACAGTGGAGAGAACAAGAATCATAGTGACTTGAAATAATGTGGCCAGAAAGGTAAGTGGGAGCCAGGCCACATAGGCTTTCTAGATTCTGTTAAAATGTTTTCTCTATCCCAAAAGCAAAGATTGAAAGAGTGGGATAGTCAGATTTGTATTCTGAGCATAGTACTTTGGCTATAAGGTGGAGGACTGATGTAAGGAGGCATGAGTAAAATGTGGTGGCCACATAGGAGGCTAGGCATGTAGTTCAAGAGTAGGGTAATATTAGTGGATACATAAGCAGACAGATTCAAGAAACACTCAGTAGCTAAAATCAACAGGACTTGGTGATTGATTCAATATGGGAGTGATGTGGTTATGTTCCAAAGGAAGCAGACTCTCAAACAAAGATTACTGTGGAGGATGTTTACTAAGAAGTGCTCTTGGAGTTAACACCTGTGCAAGAGAGAAGATGAAAATAGGATTGAGCAAAAGGAGAAGCTGAGCAGTAATTCAGTCCCGACAAAGACCTCAGTCAACCCTATGAGGAGCTGTGGGGTTGTGAGCATCTTTCAGAGTTGTCCACCACTGGGTTGAGGGGACTAAACCTTTATACCTCTGTGCTGATTGGTCATAGGATATGGAATGCCCAAGAAAGAGAGCACAGCCTTTGGATGAGCTGGCTTTCTTCTGCCTAGGCAACTTGTGAAGGGTTCTTACAGCTGAGGGCCATCTTTCAGCAGCACTTTCAGCAGCTGGAAAATAAATCCTTCATTTTTGAAGAGAGTTCTGGACTTAGCATCACAGCATCCAGCACAGGGGTGAAGGAGCATAAGGGAGTAAGGCATCAATGATAATTCCTAAGTTTCTGATTTGTACATCCTGGTGGATGTACTTAATGACTGTATATTGCAATAATTGGCTTACTTGGGAAAATCCCCGTTAGAGTAGGTGCTACTCAGGGACAAACTATATCAGACAACTAGCGTGCACCTTTAGAACTGGCATAGTTTGCTAAATAAGTGAATGTTCATCTACCTCTACTTTCATTCCCCTTTCCCCTACATTTCCTTTGCTCCCTTCGCTCCTCATCGTACTGCCATCCAATGTGGGAAAAGTTAAGCCCGTTATCTGAGGCCCCACCTGTGCTGAAGTTGAACAAATAGCAAATCAAGCTCCTCTGGTCCAGGGCTCTTTGATGGGCAAGACAGGCAGTGCCAGGAGGAAGGGAAGGGGGAACAGGTGATGATGTCCCCACCCATCCCATGCATAAACTCTTTCAATGCTTCAGCCCCTATAAACTCAGGGCTGGCTGAACCAGGTCCGCTCTAAAAGATTAATTGAATAAGGGCTTGCTGAATCCTGCATAAAACCAGACTCCATTCTCTACTGATGCCCCCCCATCCTCCCCACCCCCGCCTCACCTCTTACAGCTACTGCTGGGGGTCAGAAGACGCAATTTCACAACGTATTGGAGCTCATTTAGAATCTGAAGAATGGATAGGACTTTGGGGAAGAAAAGGAATGGATAGGAGAATGCACAGGGAGTAGGGCTGAAACAGTAGAAGAGGCAAATCCTGCCGGAGAAGCTGAACCCAGTACAGTCCGGCCCCCTTCAGCCCTGTTCTCGTTGCACCCCAGTGACCCTGTCTCCTTCCAGCCCCCTCTCGTGGGAACCTGACACCCTACACAGGCGGCTTTGCCTGCACTGAAAGCAAACAGGTAGCATTCGCGTGTCGGGTGGGCGTGGGCGCTGCCTGGAGACGGTGTAGAAAACCAACCATCTCCTCTTTTGCCTGCCCGGGGCTGGCGCTAGAACTATATCCCATCCTCACCTTACTCGGCACCACCCCAACTGCCCTCAACACCCAAGTCAGACGTTTCCTCCCGGAAGCCCTTTCCTCGGGGCAAGGCTTCCCCCGGGCTCCACCCCAACTCCCGCTCAGCTGTGGAGGGCTCCTTGGGAACCTTGAGTGGAAGCCCGAGTGTCGAGCCTGAGACAGGAGGTGGAGGGCGCGGAGACAGATGCAGGAGCTACCCCAGTCCCGCAGCGAGGAGCTGCAGGAAACTACGGTAGCAATAGTGTCACGGTCACTGCGGCCACTGCGACACAGTACGGTAAACGCGGCGCTAGGCGCAGACTAAAGCATCCGCTCCTCAGCAGGTGACGCACGCAGCCCCGGTCTCCAACGCCACCTCCACGTTCCCTGTTACACCAGAGAAAGATGTTGAATCCCAGGCAGCGTCCCTACCTACACAACGCCTCCTACCCTCCCTTCCCCGCAGCCTCCCCCTGCGCTGCCAACACTCGCTCTCCTGCTCCTCTCTCATTCCCCAGAATCGGGGGTGGGGGCGAGTGATAAAGGGAGGTGGGCAGGAGAGAAATCTCTAGGAGAAGACGGAAGAGATCTAGGGAGGGGGCGAGCCTGCAGGACAGTCGCACAGGGAGGGGCAGAACTCCCTAGCCGGGGAGGGGGCGCGCAGTCACCTGGTGGGACGGAGGCTGGCGGAGGGACGCGAACCCAGGCGGGGAGAGCAGCGGGAGAGCGGAGGGCTGGGGCCTGGGCTGGGGGCGGGGACCGGGCGGGGCAGGGGGGCGGGGGAGGAGGGCGGCGGGAGTCTGAGTCGGAATCGCAGCGTGAGCCGGTGGAGCCGCGGCTGGAGCCCGCCGGGCCAAGCTGAGTACGGCGCCGGGCTCGGCGGGGGCCATGGAGCTGCTAAAGCTGAACCGGAGCGTGCAGGGCACCGGACCCGGGCCGGGGGCTTCCCTGTGCCGCCCGGGGGCGCCTCTCCTCAACAGCAGCAGTGCGGGAAACCTCAGCTGCGAGCCCCCTCGCATTCGCGGAGCCGGGACAAGAGGTGGGTGCCTCCCTCAGCCCCCTCCACAAGCTCCTCCTCACTGTACCCCAGAACACTTATAAGTCCCCCCCCCACGAGCTCCACACTACCTCCTCAAACGCCCACACCATGCCCCTCATAGTACTGCCTCAGCCCCCAAACAGCCCCCCTCACACCTTCACCCCCACAGCTCACAACTTCATCACAGCTTCACACCACCTGGTCGGAACTCCTTCACATCCTGGTCCCCCGGTTACACCCAGAGCTCCTGCTCACCCCAAAACAGCCCTCTCCCCAACACGCAGCCCCTCCTTGACACCAGTCAGAAGGCGAGGACCTCCTCTTGCCAACCCTTGAAGATCTGCTTTTCCTTTTACACCTAGTTCACAAAGCCACAACAGAGAAGGAAAGCAAGAAAGGAAGGCAAGATTGGGGAAAGAAGGGGGCCGGCGGAGGGAGGGAGCCCTGTGGAAAGCTTGAATGGGAAGTCGAAATTGTGGTCACATCTGACACCCCAGCCCAGCCCCCAGCCACCCAAAAAAGATCCTCGAATCTGAATTAGGCTGAACAGTAGGGGATGCTCTTTAGAGCTGTCTGTCTCCATTTCACTCATCCTCAAACCCCCTGACTCCCATCTTGGAGCTTTCAAGGCTCTGTGGTCTCTCTCTCTCTGTCTGCAAGTAATGTCTCCAGCTGTCTTCCAAGCTCCTTCTCCAGCCCTAGACTAGGTGCTGGGGGCACAAGGGCAAAATAGACCCTCATGGCTCATAGCCAAGTACAGAGGGAAAACAAGCAAATGGAAAAATCACAGACACCATGGAAGTCCCATGAAAAGGTCTAAACTGTGGGCACCAGAAGAACTTTACAGAGGCCAGAACCTTGAAGCAGGGTCTGAAGTTGAGTGGACAGAAAAGGAAGGAGTGGGATTCTAGGTGAAGGAACAATGTTAAGCAAAAGGAAATTTTTCTAAGCTCAAGAAGGGAAAGTTGGAATAAATTGTAATCCACATATTTATTTACCCCACGAAATAATTGATGCTTTCTCAGCCCAGTTGTTACACACTCACACTTGGATTCTGTCATTCAGCCAATATTTATTGAACCAGAGATTGTGCTAGGCAGTGGAAATGTAAGTTGAACAAAACTGACACAATCCCTGCTTCAAGGAGCTCAGAGTTTAGTGGGTGAGACAGAGCAGCAGGGGATTGCAGCACGAAGTAGAAGAGCCTTGATAGGAAAAAGACAGTGGGAATGCAAGAGGAGCACCTCTAGCCCAGCCTAGCCTCCTTCAGAATTAAGGTTGGCCTCTTGAGGAAATGAGATATAAAGTCAAAAAGATTAGGGGGATTGACTCTAAGCTTCCTGTTGGAAAATATATATAATGTACATATATATGGGAGAGCCAACCAAGTAAACAGGCAGGAGAGACAGAAAGCATCCCAAGGAAAAGGACAAGATATATGAAAAGCTCAAAGTTTGAATTCACGGCACTTTTATCCACTGTGACGTAGTTTTGAGTGGCTAGAACATATAATTTAAGAGGGGAATAATGAACAGGGTGGAGATTAGCCCAGAGGGTTTGCAGAGAGCCTACTAGACCTGACCATGGAATGTGGACTTTATCCTACAGGCAACAGGAACTACTAAAAGGTTCAGTAGTACTACTGGGATTAGTTCTACAATGTAGAGAATGGATTGGAAGACAGGAGATGGAAGGCAGGGGGATACTTTAGAAGGTTACAATATTACACTGGTCTGGGGGAAAGATGGTACTAGCTGAGACTAAGGTGATGGCAATGTGGATGGAGAGAAGTGGATATATTTGAAAGCCTCTTCTGGAAATGGAATCAACAGATTCGAAGCAGAGAGTATGGAAGAGGTCAAGGGATGACATTCAGATTTCTAACTTGGACAGTTGAATGGATATTGGTGCTATAGCAATTGTATACAATGAGAAAAATAACAAAACAGCAGAAACAGGTTTGGAAGAGGGAATTATAAATTCAGCTTGGAATCCACTAAGTTTAAATGTTAGTGGGACATTCCGGTGATGTTACCTAGTAAGCTGTTGATTCCAGGGGTCTAGAACGTATAGGGAAGATCTGGGGTGGAAATACAGACTTGAAGAAGGTCTTTGCCTGCAAGAGGTAGAAACCAGGAGAATAGTTAAAATCATAAAACGTTATATAGAATGAGAAGAAAATAGGTGCCGGGTCAGGACTCTGCAGAAGAACGCTATTTAAAAGCCAGGCAGCAGCAGGAGAATCCATGAAGGATATTCAGATGAAACTATCAGAAAGGCAGGAACTATGCCCTTCCAGAAGGCAAGAAAAAGAGAGTTTCAAGCATGTTGGGGTAAGTGATGTCAAATGCTATTGACATAAATTAGATAAATAAAAACAGCACAGTCAGAACAGCATCCTTCACATTCAATAACAAGAAAATAGGAGTTGTAGGTATTGAGGCTTAACTATGGTAGGCTGAAGATTGGGCTGGTGGGAGAGGGGATTATGAGAAGCGAACCAGGATATATGGCCAAAACTTTCAAGAAGTTTGATAGGGAAAGAAAGAAAGAAAGAGAGAGAGAGAGAGAGAGAGAGAGAGAGAGAGGGAGAGAGAGAGAAAAGCAGCCAAAAATAGCATGAGATTGGGGGGGGTGACATGTGGGTAGGTTTGTCGTGTGTGTGTGTGTGTGTGTGTGTGTGTGTGTGTGTGCATTTTTAAACAAGAGCTTTTTTAAATATTTGATGGTGGCTGGGCCGAGAGAGGAAGATTGAAGGTACAGATGAGAAAGGGGATAATCAATAGAGAAGAGTCCCTGTGAAAGCGGATGTGAAGCAATTCAGAGCACAGGTGCAAAAATTTGCCTCACTCATCTAAATGCTGCTCACACATTTGGATGTTACTCAGCCAGTCGGATGTTACACACAGAGTCCCTGTCAGCCACACTCACTCAGATATTATCCCCACAGAGGCATATGTTACCCAGGTTCACTCAAATGTTACCAATAGAAATTTGGATGTTACCACTTTATTCGCCTTATATAATCCATGCAGACTTGAGTATTACCCATGTTCACTCAGATACTACCCATAAAAAGACAAATGTTACCACACTCACTTTAATATTGTCTGAAGTCAGTTTGGTGTTACCCATCCATCTAACACTACTCACTTTCATTTTATTATTATCCACACACAATTAGCCAAGTTCAAGGGCACACACATGGGACATGTCAGCTGGATAAATGAATGAGAAATTTCTTTTCATACTTCAGAGTACTGTACCAACCTGAGGTGTGGCAATTGCATCAATAACTAGTTGAAGAAAGACATCCAGAGGAGGATGTAAGCAAGATAATGGAACTAGAAAAATTAAAGAGGTGGGGGGCTGGGGGGTGGGAGGACAATGGATTTCAAGGAGAAACAGAGAGTGCAAGATAAACCACCAGCTCTTTTCTTTCTGAGTCCAAGGACCTCTCTGACAGAGGTCTCCCTCCTAAAAGTCCTTTATTCCCCACCATACACACTTACTCCCCTCAAATTATGTCACCTATAAGCCTTCCATAATCCTTCCTTATAGAGAGAAGCCTGCTTCTAAAGGAAACATAGATGGTTTGTATATAAAAACAAAAGTTATGCATCTGAAATCATAGCCTCTCACTGACCCCCAGAAGTACCTTCCAACATGTGTCTCCAAAAAGACAGAGGCAGAGAAGAGAGGGCATGCTGGAGCACATCTGCAGAGATGAGGGATGGATGAGGAGGGGGAATGCAGGTGTACTTCCGTATTGAAAGACAGAATCACCCAAGATTCATTAAAAAGCATGTGTTGACTACCTCCTCTGTGCTGGACATTATGCTGAGTGCTAGGAATATACTGGAGAATGAGATGGACCTTGCCCCTGTCCTCAAGAAGCTCCTAGTCTAGTGGGGAAGACAGAGAATTACATACATACTAATACAGTGAGAAATGCCATGGTTGAGTGTAGAGAGAGGGAGAAAGGCATTTGATGAGATTTGATTAAGAGGAGGCAGTATGATGAATGAGAGAGTACTGAAGGAACAAACAGTAGGAGGCAAAGCATTTTAGGGATCCAGGGACTTGGCTTCTATTCTGATTCAGCCCCTTAACAGGTGTGTAGACTTGAGCAAATAATGTTACTTCTGAGTTCAGTTTGGAAGTTTTTATAAATAGCATTTATTTGATGTCTACAATTTCTAAATAAATTGGTTATTATAAGAAAACACAGTCATACATTACCTAATGATGGAGATACCTTGTGAGAAAGGCATCGTTAGGTGATTTCTGATTTCATTGTCATGTAAATATCATAGAGTGTACTCACACAAACCTAAATTGTATAGCCCACTACACACCTAGGCTATACGGTACAGCCTATTGCTCCCAGGCTACAAACCTGTACAGTAAGTTGCTGTGCTGAATACTGCAGGAAAGAGTAACATAATATTATGTATTTGTGTATCTAAACATATCTAAACATAGAAAAGGTACAGTGAAAATACTGTGTAAAAGATAAAAAATGATACACCTGTATAGGGAACTTACCATAAATGGCACTTGCAGGAGTAGACGTCGTTCTGGGTAAGTCAGTGAGTGGTGGGTGAATATAAAGGCATTCCGTAATGTAAAGGCATTACTGCACACTACTGTACACTTTATAAACACTGTGTGCTTAGGCTACATTCATTTTTAAAATTTTTCTTGTTTAAAAATTAACCTTAGCATACTGTAACTTTTTGACTCTTTTGCAATAACAGCATAAAACAAAAAATACATTGTATGGCTACACAAAAATATTTTCTTTTTTTATAATCTTTTTTCCTTCTTTTTCGATCAATGCAGAGGAACTTTTTTAGTATTCTTATAAGCATTTTTCTGTTTTTAACTTTTTTTTTCTTTTTTGCTTTTTAAACCTTTCTGTTAAAAACTAAGACACAAACACGCACATTGGGGTACACAGGGTCAGGATAACTTTTGCCACCTTCCACCTGCACATCTTGTCCCACTGGAAGGTCGTCAGGGCAAGAACACACATGGAGCTGTCATCTCCTATAATAGCAGTGCTTTATTCTGGAATACATCCTAAAGGACCTGCCTGAGGCTGTTTTATAGTTAACATTTTTGAAAAATAAGTAAGAGTATATTCTAAAATAGGGATTAAAAGTATAATATAGTAAATACATCAAGTCACATAGTCATTTATTATCATTATCAAGTATTATGTACATAATTGAATGTGCTAGGCTTTCATATGGCTGATAGCAGAGTAGGTTCGTTTATACCAGCATTCCCACAAACACATGCATAATGCATTATGCTGCAGTGTTACAATAATATAACTAGGTGATAGAAATTTCTCAGCTCCATTATAATCTTTTGTTGTTGTTGTGGTTTTGGGTTTTGTTTGAGACAGAGTCTTACTCTGTTGTGCAGGCTGGAGTGCAGTGGCACTATCATAGCTCACTGCAGCCTCAAATTCCTGAGCTCAAGCAATCTTTCTGCCTTAAGCTCCTGAGTAGCTATGAATGTAGGAATGTGTCACCACACCCAGCTAATTTTTTATGTTTTGCAGAGATGGAGTCTTGCTATGTTGCTCAGGCTGATCTCAAGCTCCTGGACTCAAGTGATCTTCCTGCCTTGGCCTCCCAAAATGCTGGGATTGCAAATATGAGCCACTGTACCCAGCTATTCATTATAATCTTATGAGACCAGCATCATATGTGAAATTTGTATTTACCAAAACATCGTTATTCAGTGCATGGCTGTAGTTTTCAATTTGGAGGCTAAAATGAGAGTCCGCCAAAGCATGGGACTCTGGAAGAGAGGGCTGCAGCTTTGAGCCCTTCCTTCTCTGCAACCTAGGAGGCTCTACCCCTACCCTCTCTACCTTTGAGCTCTAATCCCTCTCATGCTGAGGCCGTAAGTGTGAGTGACTCCATTCTGTTCAATCCAATTCAATTTTGTCTAAATATGCTTGGCTGCGACATGGTGGGCCAAAGATGAATCCATCTTTTAATAGACAATGACGCAAAAGAATGGGGTCAGCCTCCCAGCCCCTCTGCCTCACACAGGTGTCCTATGAGCTCCGACAGCACCTTGTACATCCTTCAACCTCACTCCTTATCACACCTGTTTACTCCTTATCACATCTGTTTACTTCTTCCCTGTGAGCTCTCAAATGGCAGGGAGTTTGTCATGTTCATCTCTTTGTTCCCAGTGTCTGGCACAAACGGAGTCCTCTGTAAATGTTTATAGAGTGAGAATGAATGTTTGGAAAGAATTAAAATACAAGGCAGAAAGTAAAATAGGCTTTAATCATTGTGCAAGAAACATGCATGGGTTAGAGAAAGGGGAGAGTAATACTAAATGAGGTGTCCAGAAGGGCCTTACAGAAGAAATAGCTGTCAATTTGAGTCTTGACCAACAAGGGAGGAATAGGAATTCACCAGATACAGAAAATAAGCTTGTGATAGGGGGTGGAAGTTCTGGGGAGAGTTGGTGAAAGAGTATTCTGGGCTGAGAAACCAACTTGAGCAGGGAGGGAATCACAAGTGCAATTGATGCATTCAAGAAACTGAGTCATCCAGTGGCTTGCTTAAATTAGTATATTGCCGGGAGCTGGGGGCAGTGAGGGTGGGGAGGAAGAGGTCCCTTCTGGGAGGATCTTGATGACATTCTGAGGGGTTGCAGACAGTAGAGAGTAAGTGAAGGGATTTTTCCTTTTGTTTTTAGAGAATAAAGACATGATCTGATGTGGTTCAAAAGGTAGCGGGTTGCCAACAGTGTAGAATACTCCAGGAAGGTCAAATAGAATAGGCTAAGAAAGGACCTTTGAATTTAGCAGTTAAAGGTAAGTGTACTTGGGAAGAAGTATGCAGTGATAGGGTACAGAATATTGTAATGGATTGAAGAGTGAATGAGAAGACACAAATAGCCTCATAACAAATTTGGCTGCAAAGGGAAGGAAAGATTTGGAACAAACCTTGAGGAGAGACAGGCTTTCTTAATGAAAGGTAGAGTTGGGCCAAGTTAACCAAAGTTCAAGGGGTTAGAAGGCTAAAGGATTCAAGTTCACCATTTACTGAGCAGTTCATGAGTAGGGAATGTAGGCATTTGGCAGGGTAGTGAGGGTTGGGGATAAGAAGGATGGAGAGGGGTTTGGCTGAATGAAGGCTGACCTCTACTGCCACCTCTCCCTTTTCTTACCCAGAATTGGAGCTGGCCGTTAGAATCACTCTTTATGCAGTGATCTTCCTGATGAGTGTTGGAGGAAATGTGCTCATCATCGTGGTCCTGGGACTGAGTCGCCGCCTGAGGACCGTCACCAATGCCTTCCTCCTCTCACTGGCAGTCAGCGACCTCCTGCTGGCTGTGGCTTGCATGCCCTTCACTCTCCTGCCCAATCTCATGGGCACATTCGTCTTTGGCACAGTCATCTGCAAGGCTGTTTCCTACCTCATGGGTGGGTGAGACAACCAAGCCATCCCTACTTGCCACTCTCCCCTCCTAAAGCCCTTGTGGATGTAGGAGTCTTCCCCAGTTGGCAGGGAGGGGTATGAGGAAGTCCCACTGATGGTTGTGTAGTGCAAGTTTCCTGGGTGACTCCTTCCTCTCTCTTCCTCTGCTTAGGGGTGTCTGTGAGTGTGTCCACGCTAAGCCTCGTGGCCATCGCACTGGAGCGCTACAGCGCCATCTGCCGACCACTGCAGGCGCGAGTGTGGCAGACACGCTCCCATGCAGCTCGCGTGATCATAGCCACGTGGCTGCTGTCCGGACTGCTCATGGTGCCCTACCCCGTGTACACTATCGTGCAACCAGTGGGACCTCGTGTGCTGCAGTGTGTGCATCGCTGGCCCAGTGCACGGGTCCGCCAGACCTGGTGAGCTTGCCCACAACCTGTCCTGGGATTTCCCTTCTCACCCCCACTAGATGCTTAAGACCATTGCTCAGAATCTTCCTCCAGCTGCTCGGAGAATTACCATGCCAATTCCTATTCTGCATCCACCGCCCTGGAATTCCAGTTTGGGTCCCCTCCCCAGTTCTCTCTCCCTTCCCAGCGGCACCCCCAAATCCTACCTGTACCTGGCCACAGCCCTAGAAACACCAGTCCTTGGCCCTTTCTCCATCTGCGATTGTAGCTGGACAGAAACCCGAGTGATCTGTGTTGCCTCCAGGTCCGTACTGCTGCTCCTGCTCTTGTTCTTCATCCCGGGTGTGGTGATGGCGGTGGCCTACGGGCTTATCTCCCGCGAGCTCTACTTAGGGCTTCGCTTTGACAGCGACAGTGACAGCGAGAGCCAAAGCAGGGTCCGAAGCCAAGGCGGGCTGCCTGGAGGGACTGGACCAGGTGAGCGAAATCCTGGAGAGGCGGAGCTTTGGAGGGCAACGGGGCCTGCTGGAGTGGGTGGGGCTGAAATAATGGAAGGAGAAAGCCGGAAATGGGGTTATGGCTCCTGCGAGCTCAGGTGGGGATTGGGTTGAAGATTGGGAGGACTCTTGCCTTTTTCTCTGACTGCCCACCCTTTGTGCTCAGGTGCTGTTCACCAGAATGGGCGTTGCCGGCCTGAGACTGGTGCGGGTGGCGAAGACAGCGATGGCTGCTACGTGCAGCTTCCACGTTCCCGGCCTGCCCTGGAGCTCTCCGCGCTGGTGGCACCCACTACTGGGCCGGGACACAGCTCCCGGCCCACCCAGGCCAAGCTGCTGGCTAAGAAGCGCGTGGTGCGAATGTTGCTGGTGATTGTCATGCTTTTTTTTCTATGTTGGTTGCCAGTTTATAGTGCCAACACGTGGCGCGCCTTTGATGGCCCAGGTGCACACCGAGCCCTCTCAGGTGCTCCCATCTCCTTCATTCACTTGCTGAGCTATGCCTCGGCCTGTGTCAACCCCCTGGTCTACTGCTTCATGCACCGTCGCTTTCGCCAGGCCTGCCTGGAAACGTGCGCTCGCTGCTGCCCCCGGCCTCCACGGGCTCGCCCCAGGCCTCTTCCCGATGAGGACCCTCCCACTCCCTCTATTGCTTCGCTCTCCAGGCTGAGCTACACCACCATCAGCACACTGGGGCCTGGCTGAGGAGTGGAGGGGCTCTGGGGGCTGAGGCAGGGAAAATGACAAGCACTGACCCTTTCCAGACACTGAAAACACAAACCACAACTGATGCAGGAGACCGACACCCAGTAGCATGGACTAACCGCAAGCACAGGAAAAGGTAGCTTACCTGACACAAGAGAAATAAGAATGGAGCCTACTCAAAAAAGGAGGCACACCTCTGATATGGGACTGAGCCTTGCCCATAGAAACATGGCAGGCGTCTTAGACACAGCATCCCTAGCAGTGAACTGTTTCTACACAGTGGGAACTCTGACAAGGGCTTACCTGCTTCTCACACACATAGATTAATGGCATTGATCGTTTTAGGGACTATGGAGCCTGGCACAGGACTGACTCTGGGATGCTCCCAGTTTGACCTCACAATCCTCTTTCCCAATCAGCACTGAAACTACCATCAGGCATAATCTCATACCTCTGACCAACAGGCTGTTCTGCACTGAAAAGTCTCTTCACCCCTTTCCAGTTAAGGATGGTGGCCCTGCCCTCTCCTTCCTTACCCAGACTCTTCAAGAAATAATAAATTATTTGACTGCCTCCTGAACTTCCTTTCTGGATTCTTTTGGGGCAGGTGATGGGGCACAGGATTTTACAATTATATCCTTCTGTCGGGTCTCTCCCACTGTTGCACACCACTGTGGCAACCCCTTGCCAGAAAGCCCAGCCTCTGAGGCTCAATATCACTGTGCATGTTCTCTCTAGGTTTTCATTTTCTACCTACATTCCAATGTTGCAGTAACCTTGAGCAGGGATGGAAAATGGCACATCCATGACACACCATGATTCCTGATCACATTCTCCCAAAATGGTGCCACTGTTAAGGTACTATATTAGTAAATGCTTATTAAATTTTGATGAAAAGATAAAAGAGGAAGCACTGTATAATAAGACTAAATTTATTCAATGTGTGTTTGAAACACCAGAGACCAGACCATGACAAATATACAGAACTTAATTAAAGAGTAGGGATTTTTTATTGTACACTCTTCCCCAGTGTCAAAACTTGGCCACAATTCTGCCAAATGGATGCACTACAATAAAAAAACCTGAATAGGACTCTGAGAACCCAGTCTACAACAATAAAAACCTGAATAGGAGTCTGAGAACCCAGTCTCCCTTTGACTTTAAGAATAATCTGGAGGAGAAGATCCAAGATGACCCCTTTAGGAGCAGCTCATGATTGCAGCTCTCAGTGAATGCACAGAGGGTGAGTGGACACCACATTTCCAGACAGATCTTTATTGCCCACAGACCAGGAGATTCCCAGGCAGAGGAGCCCCATGGGTTGCAAGCGCAGCTGTTTTGGCCAGCAAGGCTGTTTCAGCTGGTGCCCTGGCACGGCAGCTCTCCATACAAAATACACTGGTCTGGTTGCCCTTTTAAGCTGGCAATTTGAGCTCTGAGAAGGCAGATTTGCCCATTCATCTGAATAAACAGGTCTGAAACAGGGAGCCAGGCCAGGAGATTCCCAGGCAGCACCACTGTTTCAGCCAGTGCAGTGGGTTGCCACACGGGAAATCACACAGATCCCAGCACCCTTTCAGCAGGCGACGGGAACACCTGGGAGAGAGTCAACTGTTCAACTTAAAAAAAAAAAAAGGCTCTGAGGCAGGGAGCCAGGTGATCAGGCTTGGCAGGTCCCACCCCCACAAAATAAAAATGCAATTGGAAACACTCAGGGTTGAGAGTTTCATGGCAAGCACAGCTGAACACAGGATGGTGCAGCTCGGTGGGGGAGGGGGGTCCACCATTACCAAGGAACTCCACCCCTACGGAGGTAGTCCGCCATTGCTGACACAGCCTGCTGTTGCCGAGGCAACCCGCCATAACAGAGGCAGAGTCTGCCATTACAGAGGCAGGCCACCATTGCCGAGGCAGTTCAAACCACACCCATATAAACTGCAGGGAAGCTCACACGGCAGCAGGGTGGAGCCCACAGCAGCTCAGCAAAGCCACAGCAGGCAGACAGTGACTAGGCTGCCTCCTTGCTGGGCAGGGCAGCCCTGAAAAAAAAAGGCAGCAGCACAACAGTTACTCATAAATAAAGCCCTAACTCCCCAGGACAGAGCACCTGAGGAAAAAAAGGGGGTTTATGAGTTCTGCTGTAGCAGACTCAAACATACCTGCCTAGCACCTCTGAATGAACAACAGAACTCACAGCTCAGCACTTGAGCTCCTATAAAGAACAGACTGTCTCCTCAAGCAGCTCCCTGACCCCCCTATAGCCAAAGAGTCACCTCACAAAAGACTGATCAGACTGACATTTGGCGGGCATCATTCTGGGACAAAGATAGCAGAAGAAGAAATTGGTAGCAACCCTTACTGTTCTGCAGCTGCTGCAGGTGATCCCCAAGCAAGCAGGGCATGGGGTGGACCTCAGCAGTCCTACAGCAGAGGGGCCAGACTGTTAGAAGGAAAACTAAGAAACAGAAATAACTTCATCATCAACAATCTGGACCTCCACTCAGAGACCCAATCTGAAAATCAGCAACTACACAGACGACAGGTGGATAAATCCACAAAGATGGGAAGAAACCAGTGCAAAAAGGAGGAAAACACCCAAAACCAGAACACCACTCCTCCTACAAGGGATCACAACTCCTCACCAGCAAGGGAACAAAGCTGGATGGAGAATGAGTGTGATGAAATGACAGAATCAGACTTCAGAAGGAGGGTAATGAGAAACTTCCATGAGCTAAAAGAACATTTTCTAAATCAATGCAATGAAACTAAGAACCTTGAAAAAAGATTTGATGAAATGATAACAAGAATGGACAACTTAGAGAGGAATATGAGTGAATTGATGGAGCTGAAAAACACAACACCTCTACACTGCTGGAGGGAGAGTAAATTAGTTCAACCGTTGTGGAAGACAGTGTGGCATTTCCTCAAGGACCTAGAAATAGAAATTCCATTTGACCCTGTAATCCCATTACTGGGTATATATCCAAAGGATTATAAATCATTCTGCTATAAGAAAACATGCACACAAATGTTCATTGCAGCACAGTTTACAATAGCAAAGACCTGGAACCAACCCAAATGCCCATTGATGATAGACTGGACAGGGAAAATGTGGCACATATACACCATGGAATATTATGCAGCAATAAAAAACAATGAGTTCATGTTCTTTGTAGGATCATGGATGAACCTGGAGAACATCATTCTCAGCAAACTGATGCAAGAACAGAAAATAAAATCCCACATGTTCTCACTCATAGGTGGGTGTTGAACAAAGAGAACATACGAACACAGGGAGGGGAGCACTACACACTGGGGTCTGTTGGGGGAATAGGGGAGGGACAGCGGGGGGGTGGGGAGTTGGGGAGAGATAGCATGGGGAGAAATGTCAGATATAGGTGAAGGGGAGGAAGGCAGCAAATCACACTGTCATGTGTGTGTGGATCTTGCATGTTCTACACATGTACCCCAAAACCTAAAATGCAATAAATAAATAAATAAAAAGAAAAAATAAAGGCAAAAAAAAAGAAAACCTTAGTATAATCAAGATGGCAGTATTCCCTAAGTTGATCTACAGATTCAATCCAATTTCTATCACAATTCAAGTTGCTTTTGTTCCCAGAAACCAACGAGCTGGCTCTAAAATTCATATGGAAATAGAAACAATTCAGAATTACCAAAGCCATTTTGTAAAAAGAAGAGCAAAGTAGAGTACTCCCACTTCTAGATTTCAAATTTTACTACAAATCAACAGTAATGAAGACTCTACATACCGGCATGGAAGAGACATATAGGTCAATGGACCAGAACTGAGAATCCAGATGTCAGTTGATTTTTGACAAGGGTGCCAAGAAAATTTAATGGGAGAAGGAGTCTCTTTTATTTTTTTAATCAACAAAATTTATTTCATTAAGCATGAAGTTACATTCACATTTATCTACAAACACAGTAAGGAAACAAATATTATCAGCTTTCTTGCTGTAGTACCGGATGTTCACTGACAGGCTCACTTGAAGGCAGAGTCTACCCTGACGGGGACTCGAGATCAGTCACAACTACTTGGGAAAAGAACACAAAGACCACCAGCTTTCTTGCCATGGTGCTGGATGTTCAGTGGTAGGCTTACTTGATGGCAAAGTCAACCCTAATGAGGACTCGAAAACAGTCATAAGTACCTGTGAAAAGAACACAAAGACCATGAGCTTTCTTGCGGTGGTGCCAAATATCCGGTGGCAGGCTCACTTGAAGGCAGAGTCAACCCTGATGGGGACTCAAGATCAGCAGTAAGTACCTGGGAGTACACAAAGACCATCATATTTCTTTCTGTGGTGCCAGATGTTCAGTGGCAGTCTCGCTTGAAGGTGAAGTCAACCCTGATGGTGACTCAAGATCAGTCACAAATACATAGGGGGAGAACACAAAGACCACCAGCTTTTTTGCTGTGCTGCTGGATGTTCAGTGGCAGGCTTACTTGAAGGTGGAATCAACCCTGATGGGGACTCCACATCAGTCACAACTACTTGGAAGGGAACACAAAGACCACCAGTTTTCTTCCTGTGGTGCCAGATGTTCAGTGGCAGGCTCACTTGAAGGCAGAGTCATCCCTCACAGTGAATGGAGGTCAGTCACAAATACTTGAGAGGAGAATGCAAAGACTACCAGCTTTCTTGCTGTGCTGTCGAACGTTCATTGCATGGGAGGCTCACTTGAAGGCAAAGTGAACCATGACGGGTACTTGAGCTCTGTGGAAAGTACTTGGGAGAGAACACAAAGACCGCCAGCTTTCTTGCTCTGGTGCCAGATGTTCAGTGGCAGGCTCACTAGAAGGCAGAGTGAACCCTGATGAGGACTGAAGATCAGTCACAAGTACTTGGGAGGAGAACACCAAGACCACCGCTTTCTTGCTGTGTTGCTGGATGTTCAGTGGCAGGCTCACATGAAGGTGAAATCAACTGTGATGGGGACACAAGATCAGTCACAACTACTTGGGAGGAGAACATAAAGCCCTCCATCTTTATTGCTGTGGTACTGGGTGTTCAGTGGCAGGCTCACTTCAAGGTGGAAACAACCATGACAGGGACTCGAGATCAGTCACAACTACTTGGGAGGAGAACATAAAGCCTGCCAGCTTTGTTGCTGTGGTGTTGGGTGTTCAGTGGTGGGCTTGCTGGAGGGCAGGGTCAATTCTGACAGGGACTAAAGATCATTCACAACTACTTGGTAGAACACAAAATAGTTGGGACTGATCTCGGGTCCCTGTCGGGGTTGACCCTGCCTTCAAGTGAGCCTGCCACTGGACATCTGGCACCACTGCCAGAAATCTGAAGGTCTTTGTCTTCTCATTCCAAGTATTTGTGACTGATCTCCAGTCAAACTCATCATACTGCCAGCTTTCTTGCTGTGATGCCAGATGTTCAGTGGCATGCTCACTTGAAGGCAGAATCAGGAACTTGAGATCAGTTGGAACTATTTGGGTGGAGAACACAACCACCAGCTTCCTTGCTGTGCTGCTGGATGTTCAGTGGCAGCCTTTAAAGGCACAGTCAACCCTGACGGGGACTCAAGTTCAGTCACAAGTACTTGAGAGGAGAACACATAGACCACCAGCTTTCTTGCTGTGGTGCCGGATGTCCAGTGGCAGTTTCATGTGAAGGCGGTGTCAACCCTGATGGGGAATCAAGATCAGTCAGAAGTACGTGGAAGGAGAACAGAAAGTCTACCAGCTTTCTTGCTGTGGTGCTGGATGTTCAGTGGCAGGCTCACATGAAGGCAGAGTCAACACTCGAGGTCAGTCACAACTACTTGGTAGAGCAAACTAGTTGGGACTGGTCTCGGGTCCCTGTCAGGGTTGACCCTACCTTCTCATGAGCCTGCTGCTGGACATCAGTCACCAGGGCAAGAAAGCTTGTGGTCTTTGTGTTCTCCTCCCACATACTTGTGACTGATCTCCAGTCAGACTCATTGTACTTCCAGCTTTCTTGCTGTGATGCTGGGTGATCAGTGGCATGCTCACTTGAAGGCAGAGTCAACCCTGTCATGGACTTGAGATCAGTCAGAACTATTTGGGAAGAGAACATAATCGCCAGCTTTCTTGCTATGGTGCTGGATGTTCAGTGGCAGGCTAACTTAAAAGCACAGTCAACCCTGACAGGGACTCAAGATCAGTCACAAGTACTTGGGAAGAGAACATTTAAACTGCAGCTTTCTTGTGGTGGTGCCAGATATTCAGTGGCAGGCTCACTTGAAGGCAGAGTCAACCTTGACTGGGACTCAAGATCAGTCACAACTACTTGGGAGGAGAACATAAAGACCACCAGCTTTATTGCTGTGGTGCCGAATGTTCAGTGGCAGGCTCACTTGATGCAGAGTCATCCCTGTTGGGGACTGGAGATTAGTCACAACTACTTGGGAGGAGAACACAAAGACTGCCAGCTTTCTTGCTGTGGTGCCAGATATTCAGTTGCAGGCTCAGCTGAAGGTGGAGTCAACACTGGTGGGGACTCTAACTCAGTTACATTACTTAAGAGGAGAACACTAAGACAACCAGCTTTCTTGCAGTGGGGCTGGATGTTCAGTGGCAGGCTCACTTGAAGGCAGTGTAAACTGTGACCGGGAGTTGAGATCAGTAACAAAAACTTCGGAGGAGAATATAAATACTGCTCTTGCTGTGGTGTCAGATGTTCATTCCATGGCACGCTGACTTGAAGGCAATGTAAACCCTGACGGGGACTCGAGATCAGTCACAACTACTTGGGAGGAGAACACAAAGACCACCAGCTTTATTACTGCAGTGCCGGATGTTCAGTGGCTGGCTCACTTGAAGGTGGAGTCAACCCTGACCGGGAATTGAGATCAGCCACAACTACCTGGGAGGAGAACACAATGACCACCAGCTTTCTTGTCCTGGTGCTGGATGTTCAGTGGCAGACTTATTTGAAAGCAGAGTCAACCCTGATGGGGACTCGAGATCATTCACAACTACTTGGGAGGAGAAGAAAAGGCAGCCAGCTTTATTGCTGTGGTGCTAGATGTTCAGTGACAGGCTCACTTGAAGGAGGAGTCAACCCTGACAGGGACTCCAGATCTGTCAGAACTACTTGGGAGGAGAACGCAAAGACCACTAGCTTTCTTGTCCTAGTCCCAGATGTTCAGTGGCAGGCTTCTTCAAAAGCAGAGTCAACCCTCAGGGGGACTTAAGATCAGTCACAACTACTTGGGAAGAGAACAAAAGACAACCAGCTTTCTTGCTGTGGTGCTGGATGTTCAGTGGCAGGCTTACTTGAAGGCAGAGTCAACCCTGATGGGGATTGGAGATCAGTAACATTTACTTGGGAGGAGAACCCAAACAGTGCCAGCTTTATTGCTGTGGTGCTGGATATTCAGTGGCAGGCTCACTTCAAGACGAAGTCAACCCTCATGGGGACTTGAGACCCGCCACAACTACTTGGGAAGACAACCAGCTTTCTTGCCCTGGTGCCAGATATTCAGTTGCAGGCTCACTTGAATGTGGAATCAACTGTGATGGGGACTCAAGATCAGTCACAACTACGTGTAAGAACACAAAGACCACCAGCTTTATTGCTGTAGTGCAGGATGATCAGTGGCAGGCTCACTTCAAGGAAGAGTCATCCATGACAGTGACTTGAGATCGGTCACAAGTAGTTGCAAGGAGAAAACCAAGACTGACAACTTTATTGCTGTGGTGCCAGATGTTCAGTGGCAGGCTCACTTTAAAATGGAATCAACCCTGATGGGGACTGGAGATCAGTCACAACAACTTGGGAGAACACAAAGACAGCCAGCTTTCTTCTTGTGGTGCTGGATGTTCAGTGGCAGACTCACTTGAAGGCGGAGTCAATGCTGATGGGGACTCAAGATCAGTCACAACTACTTGAGAGGAGAACCCAAAGACTGCCAGCTTTCTTGCTGTGGTGCCAGATGTTCAGTGCCATGCTCACTTGAAGTTGGAAACAAATCTCACGGGGACTCAAGATCAGTCAAAACTACTTGGGAGGGGAACACAAAGACCACCAGCTTTCTTGCCCTGGTGCAGGATGTTCAGTGGCAGACTCACTTGAATGTGTAATCAACCCTCACAGGGACTCAGGATCAGACATAACTACTTGGGAGGAGAACATAAAGACCAACAGCTTTATTGCTGTGATGCAGGATGATCTGTGGTAGGTTCACTTGAAGACAGTCCACCATGACAGGGACTTGAGATCAGTCACATGTATTTGGGAGGAAAACACAAGGACCACCAGCTGTCCTGCTGTGGTGGTAGATGTTCAGTGGTAGATTCACTTGCAGGCAGAGTCAACCCTGACAGGGATTTGAGATAAGTCACAAATAGTTCTAGGAAAATAACAAGACTACCAGATTTCTTGTTGTGGTGTTGGATGTTCATTCAGTGGCAGGCTCGCTTGAAGGCAAAAGTTAATCAGACAGGGATTCAACATCCTTCCAAAGTACTTGGGAGGAGAACACAAGGATCACCAACTTTCCTGCTGTGGTGCCAGATGTTCACTGGCAGGCTCACTTAAAGATGATATCAACCCTGACAGGGACTCATGATCAGTCACAATTACTTGGGAGGAGAACACAAAGACCACAAGCTTTCTTGCCGTGGTGCCGGATGTTCAGTGGCAGGCTCACTTGAAGGTAGAGTTAACCCTGATGGGGACTGGAGATCAGTCACATCTACTTGGGAAGAGTAGACTGCCGGCTTTCTTGCTGTGTTGTGGGATGATCAGTGGCAGGCTCACTTGAAGGCAGAGTCAACCCTGATGGGGACTTGAGATCAGTCACATCTATTTGGAAGGAGAACACAAAGACTGCCAGCTTTGTTGTTGTGGTGTCAGATGTTCAGTGACAGGTTCACTCTAAGTTGGAATCAATCTTAATGGAGACTCAAGGTCAGTAACAACTACTTTGGAGGAGAACACAAGGACTGCCAGCTGTCTTGCTGTTGTTTTGGATGCTCAGTAGCAGGCTTATCAGAAGGCAGAAGCATCTTGAAGGGAGCTCGAGATCAATCAGAATTATTTTTGTTCAGTAGCAGGGTCATTAGAAGATGGATCAACCCTGAAAGGAACTCGCTTTTACCTTAAATATTTGGGGGTTGGGGGGAAAAATCCAGGTCTTGGTGGAAGATTCGGAGGAAAACCCCTGGGTGGATATGCATTCCTCAGTGCAAATGGAGCATATGGTGGACCTGGGAAATCGCTTGGTGGAAAATCATGTGGAGAAACTCCAAGCAGTGTTCCTGGAGGAGGTGGGGGGAAAGGAGTTCCTCTTCTCATATCGGTAACATATGTGTAATGCTCTCTGCCAAATCCTGTGTTTGGAAAATCAACTGCAGAAGGATCTTTATGCAAAAATTTGAATTTCATCTCTGTGTCAGTTAATTTTTGTCTGTCCTTAGCATTTTCCTTCCTTAAGCCATTGAGGTTTATTTCAGCAGTCTGAGCTGCCAACCAATTGTCATGTGCTTTTTTTTTTTAAGGGCGTAAAATCTGCTCTTGATAAGAAAGACTCGTTCTTTCCAACTCTTTTTCAAGATGTTGGGCTTGCTTTCTATACTTGTCCACCTGGTCAGTGGTATAGTTGATCTTTTTGCCTTGTTTAGAAAGTTTCTCGTCTCTCTAACTGGTAATTTTCCTCTATAGTTAATGTTTTTTAAAATCTCACTGTTGTTTCTTCATGTAATTCAGTCATTACTTCAAGTTTCTGTTGAAGCTTCTGATTCTCACTTTCAAAATCTGTTTTCTGACTGCCAAGATGCTTGTTCAGACTGAAGATGTTTAATATGCCCCATAAGCTGCTTCTCTGTTTTCTCAATTTTGGACAACTAAATGTAAATTTGGTTTCTTTCCCCTTCTAAAATTTTTAAAGAAGCATTTAACTTAGCAGCATGAATCAGTTTCTTCAAAGCTCCTTTTGGAGGATCAGCTAAGGAAGCACCATTTTCTGATTCACTCTTCATTTCTACTTTTGAGTTATGATCATCCATTATGTCTTCTCCAAGCATAGCAGCCCAATCTTTCATCTTCAGCAAGTGTTTAGTCAGCGTCTTAACGTGATTGTCTTTGTCATTTAGAACTTGTTCTGTGTGACTTTGGAATCCTCAAATATTATTTTCTGTTTATTAAGTTCACTCACTTGTTCTTTCCATACTTCAGCTTCTTGCAAAAGATGTTTCTGGCTTTCCTGAAGTTGAGAATTTTCATTCAAAACATGTTTTAATGCTATCTTCAGTTGTTCTCCATTCATTTGAAATATATTGAAGGGCATTTTGGCTTCAGCTAGTTGTGATTTGAGGGATTTTGCCAGATCTTCTAGAGACTGTCTAATTTCTAAAATATCCGCCATCAACTGATGTTGTCTAGAATATCTGTATTTCTCTTTTAACTATTTTTTTACATACAGTATTTCATCCTCCATTTCAGAAATGGACCTGCTCAGCTTTTCACAGTTTGCCTCCAAACTTTGTGCTTCTGCTGCCTCCTTCTTGAAGCTGACGTCCTGTAAAGATGACTCTCCTTCATAGCCTTCATAGCTTTTTTGTAGAAAACTCAATTTTTCAAGTAGTTTACATTTTTCTTTAATTTGCTCACAAAGCACTACAGCAAGCTTTTTCTCTCTTCTCACATATAGCCAACTCCTAACTGATCTAAAACTTCTCCACAAAAAAAGGGGAATAGCAAAAAATCCAATAACACCTGTCCATATCACTAATTCCCATGGAAAGCCATTAGAATTTGATACCATGCTTTCCGGCAGTGCTGCCACAATCCTGTGTAGCTTCTCCATGACCAGCCCCAACTAGGGCTGAGGAGTAGCTCCGGGCTCCTACATAGCGGAACAGGCTGTTCTGGTGGTCGCCGCAGTAACCTCAGCCTGTTGGGGTTCACAATAAGCACGTGGAATGAGTAGCCTTCAGTCTGGAACTGGAGCAGACCACTGAGGAACCGGCTGCAGGGGGAGCTGTGGACAGGGGCAGGGGGCGGCAAAGGTCACTGGAGAACAGGTAGCCTTCAGTCTGGAACCAGAATCCACATGCAACAACTGGAGCAGACCACTGTGGAGACGGCTGCTGGAGGAGCTGGGGGAAGCTGACACCCACAGGCCTCACAGGCCCACACTGCCCACCCCTTGTTACACTTTACATCTTAAGGTGGCGCAGGTCCGGGCCTAACCCCTATTTAACTGTTTTTTTTTTAAAATTGGTAATATAATATTGTGTTAATTACTTTTGCTTTTTAATAATAAAAACATTTGTCAAGGAGAAAAAAAAAATAAAAAGAATAATCTAGCCCCAGAGACAGGCAAAGACCAGCAATATCACCTCTCCACAAACAATGACAAAAAAGGATGAACAGGAACTGAGAACCTCACCAAGGGGAATACGTAGATAATCAGAGGCATAGTATATTGGAGAGAGGGCCTTTTCATGCTTCGTCTTGTAACAGACAGGGAAAACTGAGGCCCAGAGCAGGAATGTGAGCTGCCCAAGGTCATACAGTGAGTTAGAACAAGATAGAATAATGGTGTTGAAGTAGATACTGGGCTGGAGATGCGGAAGAAGACGACACACCCATGAGGAGCAGATATGAGTTTGTGGGACCCAAAGTATATAAAATTGGGGGGTGCTCTTTATTTAAGAAAGAAAAATAATACACAGCTGCAGATGCAAAATTTCTGGGACCCTGACCAGGGCCTTTGAAGGGGCCTGGGCAGGTGAGGAGCCCTAAAATTTAAGCCTCATTAGCTTCACAGCCAATATGCCTCTAAAATACTCCCGCTAACTACCCTGGAGAAGGCTAGATGGAGTAGAAAACAGTGAGAAAGTCACTGGTTTTCTGTTTACCAGTGCTGGGGTTTGCTCCCATCTATCGTTTCTACAGGATTCTGGGCTGCAAGAGGCAGGAAGAAGGAAGAAAAGAAGGGAGAAGGCGTTCCAAGCTGTCAACTATGACAGGGATGCTTAAAAATAGAATCCCAGCTGGTCTGAGAAGCTGTAGGCAGATATTGGGCCTTTCTCTCTCATGTCAATTGCTCTGCAGGTGGGAGTAGGCTGGCCCATAGGCTCCCTAGCACTCCACTGTCCCTCCTAAAGGCTACCTTGAGCTGTTAGCCCCCTCTAGCTGGGTCCTGGGCTCCTAATGACCACGAAATAGCAGCCAGGAGCTGTTTTTTTCCATTTCTTGGAATCCGATAAGACATGTCAGGTGTAGTTTTAATATCACTGTCCCCATGAAGTCCTACTTGGTCATTCTGACAAAGCTTGTATACTTGTATGGTACTATAGCTTTCTCTCTTTTGTCATAATCATGTGTTCCTGCCTAATTTCTCTTATCAGCCTGAGAGCAGCATGATGCAGGAGGAAGATGACTGAGCCTGGTCGAGTGATAGAGGAAGGCAGTGGTAAGAACTAATTCTATATGATAGGCATTTTATATAGACCGATTCATTTCATTCTCAGAATATTTCTACAGAACATTTCTCCTTGTTCAAAAACAAAGAAAGTGAAGCTAAGAAAGCTTAAGGGAGTTATGCAAGGTTCTACAGCCAGAATACAGCCAAGAACTGAGCTCGGGTATCTGACTTCAAAGTGTTTTCTCTTTTCATTATACTGTATTGTCTTCTTTCAAGTCTTTCCAGTCCTAATTCTATTTTTTAAAAGTTGTGTGATTTTGTGCACATTGTCTAAGTGAGTTTCAGTCTCAGGTGTAAAACGGTAATATTATATTAACCTTATACTGCCATTTTGAAAGTTAAGTAAAACAATGCATATAAAGTGCTTATCATCGTACGAGGCACATAGCGTAAGAAGAGTTAGACTTAGTGTTGCATCAAGACTGGGAGGAAGTAAAAGCTCCAGGAAACAATGCCTTCTGTAGACAGAGAGCCACCCATGATTGAATGGGACAGAACACTGGGTCCAAGGGGAACCTCAGAGCTTGCTATGAGATGATATTAGACAGTGATATGTGTAGGCAAATAAGGGGTAGAAAAAAAGTGGTGTACAGTGGAATAAACCTAGAAATCAAAAACAAGAGAAATTTTGGAAACTATATAAACCCATGGAAATTAAATGATACATTTCTGAATGACAGTGAATCAATGAAGAAATTAAGAAAAAAATGAAAAATTCCTTGAAACAAACAGTAATGATGCTGGAAATGCAACCTACCAAATCTATGACATACAGCAAAAGCAGTACTAACAGAGAAGTTTATAGCTGTGCCTATATCAAAAAAGAAGAAAAACTTCACATAAACAGCCTAATGATACATCTTAAAGAACTAGAAAAGCAAGAATAAACCAAACCAAAATTAGCAGAGGAAAAGAAATAATAAATATCAGAGCAGAACTAAATGAATTTGAAATGAAGAAAAAAATACAAAAGATCAATGAAACAAAAAGAAGTCTTTTTGGAAAAAATAAACAAAATTGACAAACCTTTAACCACATAAAGAAAAAAAGAGAGAAGACCCAAATATATAAAATCAGACATGAAAAAGGAAACTGCATCTGATACTGCAGAAATTCAAAGGATCATTAGTGATGACTGTGAGCAACTGTATGCCAATAAATTGGAAAATCTAGATGAAATAAATTCCTAGAAACATAAAATCTACCAAGATTGAACAGTAAAGAAATCCAAAACCTGAACAGACTAAAAACAAGCAATTATATTGAAGCCATAGTAAAAAGTCTCCCAGAAAAGAAAAGCACGGGACCCAGTAGCTTCACTGCTGAATTCTACCAAACATTTAAAGAACTAATACCAATTCTACACATACTATTCCAGAAAATAGAGGAGGAAGGAATACTTCCAAACTCATTCTATGAAGGAATACCAAAACCAGACAAAGATACATCATAAAAGAAAACTATAGGTCAATATCAATGATGAATGTTGATGCAAAAGTCTCAACAAAATACTAGCAAACCAAATTCAACAATACATTAAAAAGATCATTCATCATGACCAAATGAAACTTGTCCCTGGTATACAAATCAATCGATCAATCAATGTGATACATCATATCAACAAAATGAAGAACAAAAGCCATGATTATTTCATGATTATGATTATTTCAACTGATGCCAAAGAAGCATTTGACATAGTTCAACCTCCCTTCATGATAAAACCCCAAAAAAACTGGGGATAGAAGGAACATACTTCAACAATAAAAGTCATATATAATAGATCTATAGCTGCCGGGCATGGTGGCTCATGCCTATAATCCCAGCACTTTGGAAGGTCGAGGTGAGCAGATCACCTGAAGTCAGGAGTTCAAGACCAGGCTGATCAACATGAAGAAACCCTGTCTCTACTAAAAATCCAAAATTAGCCAGGTGTGGTGGCACATGCCTGTAATTCCAGCTACTGGGGAGGCTGAGGCAGGAGAATCACTTGAACCTGGGAGCCAGAGGTTGCAGTAACCCAAGATGGCACCATTGCACCCCAGCCTAAGCAATGAGAGTGAAACTCCATCTCAAAATAATAATAGATCAATTACTAGTATTATCCTGAATGGGGGAAAATGGAAAGTCTCTTCTCTAAGCTCTGAATATGACAAGGATACCTACTTTCACCACTGTTATTCAATATAGTACCTACCTAGAGCAATCAGACAAGAGAAAGAAAAAAGAAGATCCAAATTGGAAAAGAAAAGTCAAATTATCCTCATTTGCAGATGATATGATCTTATATTTGGAAAAGCCTAAAAACTCCACAAGAAAACTATTAGAGCCGATAATCAAATTCAGTAAAATTACAGAATAAAAAAAAAAATACAAAAATCAATAGCATTTCTATATGCCACCAGTGAACAATCTGAAAAAGAAATCCAGAAAGTAATCCCTCAGTTAATGTGATTTCTATTTTTAAAAAGAAGGAAAGAAAAATGTTTGTAAAAGAAAGTAATCCCATTTCCAATAGCTACAAATAAAATAAAATACTTAGGAATTAACAAAAACAAGTGAAAGATTTCTACAATCAAAACTATAAAACACTGATGAAAAATTGAAGAAGACACAAAAAATTGAAAAATATTTCATGTTCATGGATTGGAAGAATCACTATTGTTAAAATAACCATACTACCCAAAGCAATCTACAGATTCAATGCAATGCCTATCAAAATACCAATGACATTCTTCACAGAGAGAGAAAAAGAATCCTAAAATTTATATGAAACCAAAAAAGACCTAGAATAGCCAAAGCTATCCTTAGCAAAAGAACAAAACTGAAGGAATCGTATAACCCAACTTTAAATTAGACTACAGACCTATAATAACCAAAGTGGCCTGGCACTGGCACACAAATCAGGGGAACAGAACAGAGAACTCAGACATAAACCTATACCTCTAGAGTTACTTATTTTTGACAAAGGTGACAAGAACATACAATGGGGAAAGGACAGTCTCTTCAATAAATGGTGCTGGGAAAACTGGATATCCATATGCAAAAGAATGAAACCAGACCCCTATCTCTTGCTACATACAAAAATCAAATTAAAATGGATTAAAGACTTAAATCTAAGACCTCAATTCATGAAACTATTACAAGAAAACATTGGGAAAACTCTCCAGGACATTAGACTAGGCAAAGATTTCTTGAGCAATATCCCACAAGCACAAGCAACCAAACCAAAAATGGGCAAATGGGATCACATCAAGTTAAAAAGCTTCTGTACAGCAAAGGAAAGAATCAATAATGTGAAGGGACAACCCACAGAAGGGAGAAAATATTTTCAAACTACCTATCTAACAAGGGATTAATAACCAGAATATATGAGGAGCTCAAACAACTCTGTAGGAAAAAATCTAATAATACCATCAAAAAATGGGCAAAATATTTGAATAGACATTTCTCAAAATGTACAAATGGCAAACAGGCACACAAAAAGGTGCTTAATATCACTTGTCATCAGAGAAACACAAATCAAAACTACAGTGAGATATCATCTCACCCCAGTTAAAACGGCTTTTATCCAAAAGACAGGCAATAACAAATGCTGGCAACAATGTTGAGAAAAGGGAACCCTTGTACACTGTTGGTGGGAATGTAAATTAGTACAACCACTGCAGATAACACTTCAGAGGTGTCTCAGAAAAGTGAAATCGAGCTGTGATTCAATAGTCTCACTCCTAGGTTGTATCCAAAAGAAATGAAATCAGAGATACCTGCACTTCCATGTTTATTGCAGCACTATGCACAATAGCTAAGATTTGGAAACAATCTAAGTGTCCATCAACAGATGAATGGATAAAGAAAATGTAGTATTTATACACAATGGAGTATTACTATTCATCCATAAAAAGGAATGAGATCATGTCATTTCCAACAACACTGATGTGTGGTCATTATGTTAAGCAAAATAAACCAGGTACAGAAAGACAGACTTTGCATGGTCTCACTTATTTGTGGGAGCTAAAAATTAAAACAACTGAACTCACTGAGACAGAGAATAGAAGGATGTTACCAGAGGCTGGGAAGGGTAGTGGGGCAGTGGAGGGGAAGTGACAATGGTTAATGGGTACCCCCGAAAAAAAAATAGTTAGAATGAATAAGACACAGTATTCGCTAGCACAACAGGGTGACTACAGTAAAAAATAATTCAATCATATGTTTGAAAATAAATAGTATTTGTTTGTAACACAAAAGATAAATGCTTGGGGTAACATATCCTATTTACTCTTAAGTGATTATTACACATTGCATCCTTGTACCAAAATACACATACCTACTAAGTACCCACAAAAATTAAAAATCTATATTTTTAAGTGGTGGAGTCAGTATTTGAATTCACATCTGCCTGATCCCAAAGGCAATGCTCTTTCCACTAGATATTCTGGCTCTACCTACAGTGATCAGTCAGGGCAGGAAAGAAATGGAGGCAGTTTGGAATCACTCAAGACTCCTCCCTGAGACCAATGCAGAAGAAAAGAGGTTTAAGTCTGTAGCTCTGCAGACTTTAATCCCTCAGAAAGCCCAGGTGTACTGTCCCTGACCCTGCAGGGAAGTCCCCATGTTGTTTCTGGATCAGTATCCGTAAACAAGACGGGGAGCAGCCACACTAGAAATCTCACTCACTCAACCTTCTAAGAAAAGGTTTCATGCTAAGATTCAGAAACTCTGCATGATATGGGGTCAAACAAAAGAAAGGGAGATGTTGCAGTAAACATGAACAAGGTGGACCTTAGGCCAGAAGCTGGCCCCTCTCACAACACCTCCAATCAGAGTCTTGAATGACCACACACTCTGGTTAGTTATTATTTGTTTGACTAGTAGAGAGCAAGAGACACTTTGTGGAAAAATTTTGTTCCTTCAAGCTATTTGTAGGGGAGAGCAGGAGGGAGAGAAGAAAAGAAAGTAGAAGGAGTGAGGAGAAAGCAGGTACCATTTGGGGTCTAAGCTTTGTTGATGGGACACAATGCCTTAGAGGTGGGGCCCTCCTGGAGACCGTAACCCTTACTACAGATGCTAGCCATGGTCGTTTGGCTGCTTCCTGCTCTCTGGGCCTCATTCACTGCCTCTCAACTCTAGGAAGCACTTGGTCAGCCAGACTCTTTTTTCATTACTAGCAACGTGCACAAAGCCCTCATCTGGATAGGGCTCAATCCTTTGGAAACAAAATGCTAACCTAGCCATTTAGCCACATCTTGAGGGCAGGAAATAGTTAAGCAATTAGGCCCATTGACGTAGTACTTTGGCTTAATCAGTTTTGGGCACCAGAACCCTAACTGGGCATATAAGTAGTGAGAGATAAGACATGGAGTACTCGTGAAGAATGTACATTTGAATGATAAGGCTGGTTTGAGTGATAAGGCTATCCAATTTCCCAGGTTGAAACAAGCAGGCTTTGAGTGATGTGGGAGAGGCAGAAACCTGAAACATTCCATACCAGGATATATGATCCCAAGTATAGTTCAAGGAACAGGGCTACAACACTGAATGTGGGCAAGTAGGGGCAGGTGGAAAGGCCCCATAAGGAGAGGGGCAGATCCCTCCAGGTGGAATCCAGTTTGTGGGAAGGGGGAAAAATTTCTTGATGCCTAAAACCAGAATTAAGTCCTTGGCCCTTCCAAATTTAGCAGTGTCAGTCTCCCTGAAATAATGGGGCAGCCCTTTGGAGCATTTGAAGGCCAGCCCCCAAGCTGCTTAGATTTCTGGATCTCCAGTTCAATTCAGGCCAGAAAAGGCAAGAGCAAAAGCAGTGGGCTAGTTGCCTCAGGAAACATCTCATTTTAAGCATGGAATTTTTAGCTACTACAACTGGAGAGGTGGTGAACCCTCACATATGTCAGGAAGCAGCCACGCCCACCAACTTGGAATTTTTTTTTTTTTTTTTTTTTTGAGATGGAGTTTTGCTCTTGTTACCCAGGCTGGAGTGCAATGGCGTGATCTCGGCTCATGGCAACCTCCGCCTCCTGGGTTCAGGCAATTCTCCTGCCTCAGCCTCCTGAGTAGCTGGGATTACAGGCATGTGCCACCGTGCCCAGCTAATTTTTTGTATCTTTAGTAGAGACGGGGTTTCACCATGTTGACCAGGATGGTCTCGATTTCTCGACCTCATCATCCACCCGCCTCGGCCTCCCAAAGTGCTGGGATTACAGGCTTGAGCCACCGCGCCCGGCAACTTGGAATGTTAATGCACATCAAATCAGAACTCAACAGCAAATGTGGGGATCTGGCCAGAAGAAACGGATATGCAGCTACAGTGTAGGGTGCTAACACCAGTGTCAAGGTATGAACACTGGTCTGTCTCACTGACAGAAGGTTCTTGTACCCAGTCTACTCCAATGCCACTTGCTAACTGTGAAAGACTAGCTCTGACTGGTTGTCTTTCCTTTCTAAGCCCAGTTTCCCTCATCTGTCCCATATCTCATGGCTTGCTATGTAGTTATGAGGATCATGGGAGATGAAGTAGCTGTTTCTCCTGGAAAATGTATAACATTAGGAAGATTGGTAGAGACTCTCGCACCGAGACAATTCTGGCACCTACACCCATATGTGATTCAAAGTAAAAATGATACCAAAGTGTAACATCCATGCAATGAAGTTCAAGAAACTTCTGCCTTTCCCCTGATGAGTACTTCAGACCAATTTTTTGAAATGTCAAACATTGATTTACTTATTTTATTTGGCATAAATGCTTATAGTTTAGAAAGTCAACTAATTCTACAATATTAAGACAAATAGTAGCCCCAGCCCCTTGCCTTGTTCTCCCCCAATTCTCCTCCCCTAGAAGGAATCACTTTCCAATTTTTTATTCATTTTTAAAAATTGATCTCCATTTCTTTGTATAACATGTGAATATTACTTCTCAGATTTTCTATTTAGTATTAGTTTCTATTGACTATTCACCATGGAAGATGAAGGTTTAACTCTCATTCCTACCACCAAGTCACCACACACTCTACTATCCCCTCCTTCCTCCAAATTTAATTATATTGTAACTTTTGTTATGTGACAACCAGACACTCCAAGGGGACCACCAATAAGTCTATCACCTTCTTGTATTTATTCCCCATGTGGTGCCATCTCACTTTGATGAGGGCTGACCTGCGTAATCAGTAAAATGTCCAAATATTTAATAAAGACAGGATTCAACCCTGCACTTGGATGACTTAGCCTCACTCACCTCACCTTAAACCCTGCCTGTTATATCCTGTTTTTAACATCTTGATATTTTGTTTACAATGGATTTTTTGCATTAATTCCAATTTTTAAAGTATTCATTAAAATATTCTTTATACTGATTACCAGGATTATTTTTTTGGATGATGATGATTAAATCATGCACCAAAAGCAAGCACCTAACTCACTTTATCTTAGTCCTGGCCCTAACAAATGCTAGCAACTTCTTGAGAAAAGGTGAAAATATACCTTCTTGAGAGGGTAAATTTTTGACAAATTGCATGTCTGAATAGGTCTACTTCTCCATTAGCACTGGATTCATAGTTCGGCTGGGTATAGAATTCTATTTGAAATTTTTTCCCAATTTTGGATCTTGTGATATTGGAGTAGACTGGGTACAAGAACCTTCTGTCAGTGAGACAGACCATTGTTCATACCTTGACACTGGTGTTAGCACCCTACACTGTAGCTGCATATCCGTTTCTTCTTGCCAGATCCCCACATTTGCTGTTGAGTTCTGATTTGATGTGCATTAACATTCCAAGTTGCCGGGCGCGGTGGCTCAAGCCTGTAATCCCAGCACTTTGGGAGGCCGAGGCGGGTGGATGATGAAGTCGAGAGATCGAGACCATCCTGGTCAACATGGTGAAACCCCGTCTCTACTAAAGATACAAAAAATTAGCTGGGCACGGTGGCACATGCCTGTAATCTTGTGAGATCCAAAATTATTTGACTTCTGATCCTTTGCTCTGCTTAATGACCAGTTATACCCTCGTAGTCAACTTTGAAGTTCTGTTGGTTATACAGGTCAACTCTATTCAAAGTGGGTGGGGTACTTTAACAACAGAAGACTAAAAGCTGATTGGAAGTTCTAAGGAGTGAATGGAGCTTGTCAACTTTGAGTTTCATTATAGGGTGATCTGGTTAGACTGTTCATTGGGCAACTCCAGATCTATAGACCTTTAGGACTTTCGTCTCAGACTGGTCCGATCTCCTAGGGAAAAGTTTTTCAATTTCCTGTGTAGAGAATAAATGCCTTGGTTCCAGCATTTGGGGAGCAGTGGGAGAAGTCGATTGAGCAGTGGGGTTGGCTGATGAGGTATTTAAGTGCAGAAGTACACTTAAGCTTGTAGTTGGTTTGTGGCATCCCTGCTCTCAACTATGCCTACAGCGCTCTCTATCTTACCTTCTTCAGACAGGACACCATGAGTTGTCTATTTGTTAAAAGAAGCAGTAGAGAGTTAAGGTGAGGACCTTGAAATCTACCTTCTTCTCAAAAGCTTTTAAATTTTTCTTTTACTCCCATTTCCAGAAATACCTTGGACCACCAATTCCTAGGCCTCTTGAGGGATGTGTCATTTCATCATGGTGGTTATTTACTTGTCCTGTAGTGTTACGGTTCTGTTTACATGGGACTACTAAGAAAGTAGTCACCTGTCCATCTCTTCTTCAGTTTTCAAAATTTTGTCATCTCTTCTTTTTCTCTCAGTCTCTGAGGATTTATACCTCTAAAAAAAGAGCCCCTTTAGGTCAGGTGTGGTGCTCACACCTGTAATTTGGGAGGATGAGGCAGGTAGATCACCTGAGGTCAGGCGTTCTAGACCAGCCTGGCCAATATGGTGAAACCCTGACTCTACTAAAAATTCAAAAATTAGCCAGGCATGGTGGCACACACCTAATCCCAGCTACTTGGGAGTCTGAGGCAGGACAACTGATTGAATCTGGGAGACGGAGGTTGTGGTGAGCCGAGATCATGCCACTGCACTCCAGCCTGGGAGACAGAGCAAGACTCCCTCTCAAAAAAAAAAAAAATTATTTTTATAAACAGAGCATGGGCAAAGAGGATACTCCCACAAATGGTACTGAATCTTGCCTGCTGGGTCCTTGCCTTGTCAGGCTGCCTTCCAGCAAGTGTCTTAAGCATAGGGCCTGAAGAACTGAAGGAAAGACCTACACGAGACAGATCAAGAGAAGATGTAAAGATGCGGCACATGCCCAAGGAAGGCAGTTGCAGTTCAGTGTGAGATCCCAAGACACGGGACATGCAAAACTTTGGGTTCCTGTGGGTACTGACCTACAGATCACCTTTCCTTGGCAAGTCCCAAGGAAGTCAAGGATGTGCCTTCCCAGGTCACACCCCTAGAGCTGCCATCCACACGCTGAAGCCTGCATGTTGCTGAGAGCTTTCACTTCCAATGCCTGACTGTGAGAATCTGAATGATGCACAGAAATAGCTGAGGCCAGCATCAGCTAAGAGGTGGGAAAGAGGCCTACACAGTACTGCGTTAGGCTGAAATGGGCATTCGGGACAAGGAAAGAGGGGAGGAATACGTGCAAAGAAGGGTGGCTGGGCTAGGAGAAGGAAGGGCTGGGGAAAAGCCTGTCAGGTGAATGGGACCAAGTGGGGTAATGAGAGGAAGGGGCCAAGGTGAGGGGAATGGGCAGTTTGAGTGAGTGATCAAGAGGGAGAGGGAAATAGATGGGCAAGAAGGAGAAAGAAGAAAATTACATCGAACATGGACATTTGTCTCCAGGAAAAGAAAGAACTTTGGAGGAAAGCCAGTGTGCCCACTTAATCCAGCAGGGAGAGGAAAGGCATGGTGTTGCTGCAGAACCCGGAAGTAGCAGGCTGCCTAGTTAAGACTTGATTCTAATATGCGTTGATGATAACATAGGGCTCCAGAATAGTTATGTTATAAAAGACTGGGTCTCGAGAATGATCCAAGATGGCTGATCGCTAACATCTCGGGATTGCAGCTCCCAGTGAAAGCACAGAGAACGAGAGGACACCACACTTTCAGACAAATTTTTGTCGCTCACGGAGCAGAAGATTCCCAGTGGAGGAGCCCCACCGGTCGCCAGCGTGACTCTTGTGGCCAGCGTGGCAGCTCTTGGTGCAGAGTAAACGGGATTGGTTCCCCTTCTGACCAACGTTTGGAGCTCCGGGAAGGCAGAGTCACCTATTACAGACTCAAGAAGGAAGCCAGACTGGATATTCCTGGGCAGAAAAGCACCATCAGTCTTAACACTCGGCCGGCACAGTGGGTTGCTCAAATTTCAGCCCTGGGAATTAACAACTTGGACGTCCACTCAGAGACCTAATTTGAAAGTTGGTAATTACAAAGACGACAGGAGGATAAATTCACAATGATGGGAAGAAACCAGCATATAAGGGCTGAGAATACTCAAAATCAGAATGCCTCTCCCTCTAAAGAGGATCACAGTTCCTCATCAACAAGGAAACAAGGCTTGATGGAGAACGAGTGCATCCTATTAACAGAATCAGGCTTCAGAAGATGAATAATAAGAAACTTCTGTGAGTTAAAAGAACATGTTGTAGCCCAATGTAAAGAAACTAAGAACTTTGAAAAAAGGTTTGATGAAATCCTAATGAGAATAGACAATTTAGAGAGGAATATAAGTGAATTAATGGAACTGAAGAATACAATACGGGAATTCCAAAAAGTATGCACAGGTTTAAACACTCGAATTGATCAAGCAGAAGAAAGGATATCAGAGGTCAAAGTCCAACTTAATTAAATAAAATGAAAAGACAAGATTAGAGAAAAAAGGATAAAAAGGAATGAGCAAAGTCTCCAAGAAATGTGGGACTATGTGAAAAGACCAAATTTACGTTTGATAGGTGTACCTGAATGCGACGGAGAGAATGAATCCAAGCTGGAAAATATTCTTCAGGATATTATTCAGGAAAATTTTCCTAAACTAGCAAAGCAGGACAATATTCAACCCCAGGTAATACAGAGAACACCACAAAGATATTCCTCAAGAAGAACAACCCCAAGGCACATAATCGTTAGATTCACCAGGGTTGAAACAAAGGAGAAAATACTAAGGGCAGCCAGAGAGAAAGGTCAGGTTATCTACAAAGGGAAACCTGTCAGACTAACAGCAGATCTCTCAGCAGAAAACTCTACAAGCCAGAAGAGAGTGGGGGCCAATATTCAACATCCTTAAAGAACAGAACTTTCAGCCCAGAATTTCATATCCAGGCAAACTAAGCTTCACAACTGAAGGAAAAATAAAATATTTTATGAACAAGCAAGTACTCAGAGATTTTATTACCACCAGGCCTGCTTTACAAGAGCTTCTGAAAGAAGCATTACACATAGAAAGAAACAACCAGTATTAGCCTTTCTAAAAATATACCAAAAAGTAAAGAGCATCAACATAAAGAAGAATTTACATCAATGAATGGATAAAACAGCCAGTTAACATCAAATGGCAGTAATCCTAAATTTAAATTGACTAAATCCCCCAGTCAAAAGAGACAGCCAAAACCCAACAGTATGCTACATCCGGACCCATTTCACATGCAAGGATACACAAAGACTCAAAACAAAGGGATGGAGAAAGATTTACCAACCAAATGGAGAGCAAAAATAAATAAATAAAAAGCAGGACTTGCAATTCTCACATCTGATAAAATAGATTTTAAAGCAACAAAGATATAGTGGTAAAAGGATCAATGCAACAAGAGCTAACGATCCTAACACCCAGATACATAGAGACTTAGACTCAATGAGACAGAAAATTAATAAGGATATCCAGGACTCGAACTCAGATCTGGAACAAGTAAACTTAATAAATATTTATAGAGCTCTCCACTTTAAATACACAAAACATACATTCTTGTCAATACCACATCACACCTACTCATAGGTTTAAATGAAATATTGATTGACCATTATTAATACCCATTTTTTTAGAATAAAGCAACTTTTCCCTTCTCTCTCCCTCTTTTTCTTCCTTTCTTCCTCTCCTTCACTCCTTCTTTTTCTTTCCCTCTCTTTCAAAAAAAAGAACAAATGTTCAACAAATAAATGAAAAATGCTCAACATCACTAATCACCCAGGAAATGCAAATCAAAGCCACAATGAGATATCACCTTTCCCCAGTTAGAAGGGCCACTATTAGAATGAGATAATAACAGATCCTAGTGACAAAGCAGAAAAGAGGGAACTTTGATATACTGTTAGTGGGAATGTAACTTAATAGAATCCTATGGAAAACATTATGAAGATTTAAAAAAAAAAAAAAAAGATTGCGTCTTGTTAGTAACCTCTCTCTCCACTGCTAGCTTTGAAGAAGGAAGCTGTCATAAATTAGTGGCCATATCAGATCAGCCCACATGGCAAGGAACTTACGGCAGCTTCCAGCAAGAAATTAAAGCTACGGACTCAAGAAACCGTATTGTCAGAGACATATGAACCAGACCAGATCCATCTTGAATAGAAGATGGGTAAAATAAGGCGTAGACCTACTGGGCTGCAATCCCAGACAGTTAAGGCATTCTAAGTCACAGGGTAAGATAGGGGGTTGGCACAAAATACAGGTCATAGAGATCTTGCTGATAAAACAGTTTGCAGTAAAGAAGACAGCTAAAACCCACCAAAACCAAAATGGTGACAAGAGTGACCTCTGGTCATCCTCACTGCTACACCCCCACCAGCACTATGACAGTTTATAAATGTCATGGCAATGTCAGGAAATTACCCTATATGGTCTAGAAGGGGAAGTCATAAATAATCCACCCCTTGTTTAGCATGTCATCAAGAAATAACCATAAAAATGGGCAACCAGCAGCCCTCGGGTCTTCTCTGTCTATGGAGTAGCCATTCTTTTATTCTAGTTTCTTAATAAACTTGATTTCACTTTACTCCATGGACTCACCCTGAGTTATTTCTTGTGTGAGATCCAAGAACCCTCTCTCGGGATCTGAATCAGGACTGCTTTCCTGTGACATCATTCTGGCAACCACAGAAGGGAACGTAGTATGGAAATCTCCAACCCAAAGGCTAACTTTGGGTAAGTGATAGGGTCCTGTAGCATCTTTCTCATGAATCACAGAAGGGACCACACTGAGGAGACCTGCCAACCCAAAGGAAACAGACTGCAGCACTGATTGGATGAGTTTGGGTAAGGGTGGAGTACCCAGGTAAAGAATGGGATTGAGTTAGAGACCCAACTTAGGAGAGTTAGAGACGATCCTAAAACAGAGTGAGTTAGAGCCCCTCTTAAAAAAAGACAAGGATGCTCAACTGACCTTGGTTTAGAGGCCCAACTTAGGACAGTTGGAGTCCCTCCTAAGATTTAGGGGGTTAGAAGCCCCTCTCAGTAAAGTCCCTCTCCTCTAAGAATGGGTTTGGCACTAGGGGATGTTAACTGCTCTTTTCTTTGGATTAATCTGCCTTGCACTCTTTGCTGATGGCTATGAGTGACAGGATTAGGCATGTACGGGATCATGGCACATGGGAGGTTTTTGCTTCCTAAAAGGGGAAACTTGAAAGCTGATGGGACTGCTGGAAAAGATCGCTTCTCGACCAAAAAGCGTCGGCCTGGACTTTTCAAGGTTGCTGCAATGGGTAGGTCTTTCTCTGGCCTCCCTGAGAGCCTTGCCTTCCCCACCCTGCCACAGCAATGCTTTTCTTTCTCTCCTTTCTCTTTCTTTTCTATTATTCAGGGTGGCCATCTTGCTCAGAGAACACATGTTGAAACTCCTGGTCGGAGGTTGAATTAACAATAATGGGGGCAAGTTTGAGCCTTGCCAGTTTGATATTGGGTGCTAAGCAGAGTGGCTAATGTCTATATTTTGTTATGCAAATTTTGCTCTGAGCAGAATGAAAAAATATAATTTTCCTTTGTGTTATGTCTTGGCCCCCAGGACTGTGATGTGGCCAGATGGGTTCCTAGGGCCACTAAGGGAAAGGGAAGCCAAAAGCCTGGCATGTCAGCAAAAGGGTAAGAATTTTTTACCAGTCAGACTCCTGTCCTCTCTCTCTTTGAGAGAGAGAGAGAGAGAGAGAGTCCGTGAGTGTGTGTGTGTGTGTGTGTGTGTGTGTGTGTGTGTGTGTGTGTGTATAAACTGGATGAGGTTTCCCTCTGGTCAGTCATGTCCTTGGGAGCCTGACATTGCAACTATGTGGCTGTGCGTTTTCACAATGATGGCCTGAGTTTAGGGTCCAATTCCTGGCTTAGAGATGAATCCTTTACCTTTGTCTGTGAATTTATGTGTTGTGTGTGTGTGACATTTATATCTAAAAGACCTTTGATTAATTGGTTTAACAATAAGAAAAGCTTAAATCAAATATTTTGTCAGAAAAGTAAAAAGTGTAATGCCTTTTAGTTCATGTGACTTAAGTAATCTTTGGAAAATTAAGAGTTTTAAAGATTATTGGTAAAATAAAAATATCTTCAAAAATGTAAACATTTGGGCTAAATTATACAGGTTAGATATTAAGTTTGCTAAATGCCTTAAGGTCATAAACTGCTTCTTTGACTTTTGAAAATTATTCAACTTAACCTACCTTGGAGACATTAGATTCTAGGTAAGGCCTGGGGACATGTGAAGTAAGCCACGCCTCCTAGCTCTGCTGGAGAGTCAGCTCTTACCCACACTTCTGCCTGGTGTGTCCTAGGAGAGGCTCCACACCTAATACATAATTAAAATTCTAAACTTACCAAGGTTTTCACCAAAAACAAAAGTTGCTAAGCGCTAATGTTATAACATGTAATTGAGACTACTGAATAAACAGTTCCACACATAAGGCCTGTAAAAAAAGTAAAACTTGTTTTTGACAAAAGATTATAAGAAGGCAGAGGAATGTAGATTGCTTGCCTAAGCTTAAAGGGTCAAAGGATTGTTTTAAGTTAAATAGAAAAAGCTAAAGGTTTGAATGAATTATGGAAAGTTTGTAAAAAATTAATTGTAAAAGAAATTCTGTGTGTAAACCTGTTGGCCAAAGTGTCATTATTTGGTTTTTCTGTAAACTGAACGTTGGAACAAAAGCACAAGAGGTTTTTCTTAGAGCAAAAATCTGCTTATAATTTACTCTTTAAGAAAAATTGGTAAAGTGTTATAAAAAATATGTGAGAATCTTACCTTATAGCCAAATATTAAAATTGAGTAGATTTGTCTATAAAGTTTTATTAAGAACTGGGTTTGACATCAATAATGCCCTAATGCAACCATGACATTTGGCTTATTTGGTATAAAAATCATACAGGAAGCATTGTCAAATATAAAATAGTGTTTGGCTTTCCTTGGGCTATATTTGCATAACTGAATTATTTGTATGTGTTCCAAATTATTTAAAAACTCCTGTACTTCTGATATAACTTGGTTATGATTTTTATATAAACTCATTGTGTGCCACAAAGTAACCAAAATCTCCTAGTCAATTTTGGCTTTAGTAGTGGCTGTCCTAAAATTTTGTGTCATCCACAAAAAAAAAATTGTAGTCTTGTTTTGTTCCTCCTTAGAAGGTGGTTTATAATCAGCTATAGAGCTCTAGCAGGTGTTCTTAAATGCAGCTTTTCTGATAACTTTGGAGACAATGACCTCAGCATAGAGGGAAAACCTTTCAGAACTCTCACTGGGAGCTGAAATGTTCATGAATATCAAACAAAAGTTAACTGCATAGACTGAAGAAGTCTCAAGTAATCTTTTAAACTTTTGGCTTAATACGTTGCTAATCCTTTGTTTTGTTTTTCAGAGTCAAGAAAACTTTTCTTTTGAGCTATTTACAGCTTTTAGCAATTAAGTAAAGTATACTCCTCTGAACAAAATTTGTAGTATATTTGTTTCTCTCTACCTGACAGAATTTCCAGAATTTGGAAGCTAGTTGTGAAGATTCCTAACTTCTAGCAATATAGGTATTTGCATACATGAAATAAGAATGTTTTCTTCTGCAACAGCACACAATTGGAGAAAATGGTTATTTTACCAATGCTTTGACAGGAATGATGTGTTTTCCTTTAAGGAATCAGCTTGACTTGTAAAGCCAATAAAAGCCCCTTGGAGAATTGGCCTCAGACCTTGTCTACAACAGTCCCTGTACAGGGTTTCTGGACTGTGGTAAGTAGAGAATGCCACTTTCTAACTGGTCCAGGAGCCCCAGGTTATCTTGGGACCCCAAGAGGAGAGGAATTTACTCAACTCATTGGTATGTGAGAGTACAAACCCATGGAAGGGCTCAGCTCTAAAAAATTCTTACATAAGATTCCTTCTATAGAACAGAGTTCCATCAAAGCCAATATTTTTAAAAAAGCTTATGTAAAAAAAATAAATATTTTTGCTGCACTTTATACAAGTAATCAGGCAGGTATAACAAAACAAATGGGCTTTACCATAATTTATCTTTAGTAAAAATGGGAAACTTGAGAGGGAAATTATATTTCAAGAACTATGGTACATTGATTATTAAATTCTAGTCTCATCAGTTGTTTTTAAGTATGTTTCTGCAATTTAGGCGTCGTGGAATATGTTGCTGTTGTACTCTTTGTGCAGGAATGCTGGATAAGCATGCTGAAAATTTTCTTAAACTAAGTATTTATTAATCTTCGAGATATCACTTTTTGTCTGAACTCAGTTATGATTGGCCCTTGCCATCATACCAACACTTTTCGAGCTCTTCTCTATCCTAAACACAAGAGACTCTAATAGTTAGGCAGGAATATCATCACCCTATTCAACCTGAAGAAGTTACAGAAGATGGATCGTTGTCCCTCTACAACCCTTAGGATTAAGGGTTATCTTATCAAAGGCAGGGGGGACATGTCAGAGGCATGTGAATCAGAGTGACCCCATCCTGAATAGAAGCTGGGTAAAATAAGACTGACACCTACTGGACTGCTCTGTCTATGGAGTAGCCATTCATTTATTCTTCTACTTTCTTAATAAACTTGCTTTCACTTTCCTCTACAGAGTCACCCTGAATTCTTCTTGTGCAAGACCCAAGAATCCTCTCTTGAGGTCTGGATCAGGACCCCTTTCCTGTAACACTATGAATTCCAGCAGATACAAAAGAAATACACACACAGAGCCATCATAGTGAAAATGAAGAAAATCAAAGAAAAAGAGAAAAGCTTAAAAGCTGCTAGGGGAAAACATAAATTATGTTTAAAGAGAGGTATATAATATATGAGAGGCACTTAATAAATGCATGTTAAGTGAATAAATAATCACTGCATTTGGGAGCTTTTCTGCTTACTCTCCCTGTAACTTGTATCATTTGACCTCTTTGAAACTCAATCTCCTAATCTGCAAAATGCAATAACAATACCTACTTTATGAATACAATTGTGAGGATTAAATTTGTATTGAGTTTTATACAAAGCATCTAACAGTTTCTACTAAAATTTAGGTACTATTGATCTATGCAGATTCCTTTCCTAACACATTTTTGATTTGTGCAAACTTACCCTCCAGTCTAGGTCTCTGGGCCAGGTTTCTTCTCAGTTCCAGTCATCTTGAAATACCTACGTATCTACCATATATTTCCCTCCAGTATAAAGGGCAAGAAGCTTCAGCAAAAGCAGTCCTGCTATAATAACACCTGCTCAGCCACAGCATGGAAAAAAAGTCAATGAACAAATACCTAGCTTAGGGCACACCTGATAATTCCCTGACTTAAAATGTACTCAGCAGTACTTTCAAAATTTTTATTATGGTAAGAATTAAATGAGGGACTTGTTAGGAATACACTTTTTGATTCTCTTCTCTGAAAAATATGATTCTTTAGGTTCAGGGCAAAACCCAGGAATCTGACTTTTTGACAAACATCCAAGTATTTGGAGTATTAGGAATATGGCTAGGAGGTGAGGATTACAAAGTTGGTCACACTACTGATCAATCTGAGTGAACAAATATTTCCCACTATAGGAAAGGAGAGCAGAAACTGCAGGCAAGGGGCTACATCTGTGAAAATGAATGTAACAAGGCCCATGCCTAGATAGGTTCACTCACTTTTGGAAGACACAGATGTACAGGAAATAAAATTTCAGTGCAAGCCAACTATGCTCTCCTTGATCGGCCAAAAATGGGCAAAATAGAGATTTTCACTGTGGGGGGTCTCAGAAAGATTTGTGGAGGAAGTACCTTCTGAGCTAGGCTGCTCTCTACAGCTCTAAAATTCTTTCCAGGTGAATATGAAAAGAGAGTCAAATTCCAGGAATGAAAAGTAGTCTGGAGCAAAGGAAGAAAGGCGGAAAATGCCTTTCTGGCAGAGCTGGTTTGAGTAAAAACAAGAAAGTTGAGCCATTTCTTCCCTACCTGAAGAGAAAATGCTATGCTAAGCAGATGAGGAGGTAGAAAAGGGCCAGGTGGAAGTGAGTGGACAGTTTGAAAATCCGTTGCCGAGGTCTGACCAAATTAGGGGAGAGAACGGGTGGGTGAGAAGACAATGTGGACCCTGAAAAATCTACTGAGACCAGGAGCTCCTAAGACAGGCAAAGCCCAAGGTCAGTTCCTACCTCGGGAGCCCCAATCCCCACACTTTCAAGGGTCACTTTCTGACTCCATAACTGACCAGCAAATTCTGAGACTTTAGCTTCAAAATGTCAAAACCCTCTGCTAATTGATTCCAATAATAGGGACCCTGTAAGTTCCCACCTGAAACTTTGAACATTTCTCTGCCTGCTCTAACCCCTGCCTACTGGTACTGCATCTTTCATTTGTTCAAAGTCTGTTTGTTCTGTGCAAGGAAAAAGTAGAATGGGAGGCAGGTGTGCCCAAAGCAGTTCCCAGCTTGACTTCTCCCTGCGGCTTAGTGATGTGGGGGCCCCGAGACTTATGTTCCTTTCACAATTCCTACATCAGGAATGATTTCTCTCTTTTCATTAGCAATTTCTTCTTTTCTCCTCCTCTTCATTTGACTAACTTATTATACTTCCTTGTCAAGTCTCTGTTTAAATATTTCTTACTCCAATAAATCTTTCCTACTCCTTTAGTCTAAACTGTCTGTTATGCCCTTTTAATTTCTGTCATAGCATGTACACATATTTAAGATTACATGATTGTTTTTGTTTGTGGCTCTCTCCTTTCACGCAGTAAGCTCTGGGACCTAGCTATGTCCTTCACCACCCTTTACTCGGTACCGAGCCCAGAGCTCACCCTCACTGTTAATATTTGTTTTAAAGAGAGAGGGAGGAGGGGATTGTGACCTTAATAACTCTTAGCCCACGGCCTTGGCATACCCCTTATTCTGGAACCCCTGAATTCTCAAGAGTCTTTTCCTGGCGTGTCTTGTTCTCTAGAGTGTGTGTCTGCATTCAAATCCTGGCGTTAATGTTCACTAGCTGTGTTACACAGGATAAATGGTCTATATTTTTGTTTAAATTTCAGTTTTCTGAGAATGGTAGCACTTACCTTATAGGGTTATTAGGAGGATTATGAGAAAATCCATGTGAAACATCTAACAGAGTATCTGGAAAATTATCGATAAAGATTACCTGCCATTATTATTGTTGTTAATAACAGGCAATCTCTAAGATTCAAGCTATGGGGCTTTTTTTCCACAAGAAAGTTCTCATTATATATATAAATCTCTGTGTGTGTGTGTGTGTGTGTGTGTGTAATATATATAGGTATATATACCTATGTATACAAAGAGTTCTTATAAATCAATAAGAAAATACAAGCACAATAGGAAAATGAGCAAACATTATAAACATGCAAATTCACAGAAAGAAATATGTTTAAAAACTGTAATATTATTACCAGAGTAAAAAGGAGAGAAGTATAGTCTGACTCTCAAATACTCCCATAACTTTCCTCCTACAGTTCCTCCCACTAGTGTTGGGGAAGAAAGAAAAGCAGAAAGGCAGCGTCCCCTTCCTCCACAGGTGATGCTGTGCTCCCTTCTCTGTGGGTGATTACTGTTTCTCTGACTAACACAGACTGGCGTGATGGCTTCTGTGAGGCAGGTGTCCAGATGCTGGCACCTCTGGAGCATATATATGGTTATTTGGAGGTCATGTATTTGTCTAATACTTCTCACATCCCCTTACGGTACCCCCCACCAGAAGTGCATTTATAGGAATCCACAGTGATGTCTCATGTATGCCTTCCATGAGACCTCTTGTATGCACTCCCTTGAATGCAGTCTCAGTGAGAGCTCCGTTCCATTCCTTGGAGTACTTCAACTGCCCCGGGACACTGCAGTTTCCACCACCACCAGGGTCTCACTACTCTAGAGCTGCGAAGCTTTCCTCCAAATGCAGAGGGAACACCCCTCCTCCCCAGAAAGCTATACCACAGAGATTCAAGATAAGTAAGGTGGTGCAGTTATTGTAAGGGAATTTTGCAATAGACTCCTCCAAGGAGATTTGGTTGCTGAAGAATCTAAACGTCCTCCCCTGAAAGTGGCCCCAGAGCCTGGCCCTGGGGAGAGTGCTTGGGCTTACATTGCTCAGTTCCAACTTCATTCCCCTCTTTTTTTTTTTTTTTTTTAATCTTTCCCCAATTTATTTCCTTCTTTAAAAAATGATTTAGCAGGTGATCCCCTGGGGAGTTGTTAGAAATGAAGACTCTCAAGCTCATCCCAGACCTTCTAAATCAGAACCTGTACTTTAACAACACCCCCAGATCATTCCTGTACAGATTATGGTTTGAAAAGTACTGATATATACGACAGAATTTTTGGATTCTCCCACCCCAGTTATTCATATTGAAGTTCATTTTTAGCCCTACAGCTCCATTTTCCTGCCTTTGGCCTATGCTCTTCACTGTCGGCATGACTTTTTGGCTAATGAGTCAGTCAGCCTACAGGGTCTACCACAGTAGTGCTGAAGGCAGTACTTGGCAGCTTTACATCTATTCGTTTTGAAGCAATGTTGACATCACCTCCACCAGTAACTCCATGATACCCTCTTCTTCAGATGTGTTTTAAGATATTTCAATACATTATAATGAATGGATTATAATGCACTTACTTGTTAGCAAATGCACACAGACATTTACTGGGCTTAGAAATAAAGAATACAGCTTACACTGAAATTGTACGTGCACATGGTCCTTAAAGATAATTCTCTCTTCGGCTTATACCTTGTATCAGAGATTGCTAAGGATAGTACCACTCTCAGCAGAGAGGTGGAAAGGGCTCTAGCTGGTGTCTGCCTGTCACTCTAAGTGTAAAGCCTCTAGAATTCATTCAGAGGTTCTTTAGCATGCTTCCTAGGATGTAAGTCTCAGAAAATACAAAGAGCTGCCTTGTAAGGTTTTAGAATTCATTCCATCTTCTGTCTAATTTGCTTTCTCTACTGTTTTAACCTGCTGAATGAGCCAACGATAGGGTTTTTTTTTTTCTCCTCTAACAAGCCCTTATCTCCAGAACTTTCCGTCTGATAAATCCCATGATATATTAAAAATCTGAAGCAATGCCTATAATCCCAGCACTCTGGGAGGCCAAGGTAGGCGGACCACTTGAGGTTGGGAGTTCAAAACCAGCCTGGCCAATATGGTGAAACACATCTCTACTAAAAATTCAAAAATTAGCCAGGTGTGGTGGCACACACTTGTAATCCCAGCTACTCAGGAGGTTGAGGTGAGAGAATTGCTTGAACCCAGGAGGTGGTTGTTGCAGTGAGCCAAGATTATGCCATTGCACTCCAGCCTGGGAGACAGAGCAAGACTCTTATCTCCAAAAGAAAAATAAAAAATTGAAGCCAATGTTAGAAAACTCTAGTCAGAAAGTTATTTTTCAGCTTGATTGTTCTGTCCTTCATAGTTAAATTTCTCAGAGACTGCAGGGTATTTTTCTGACTCAAATATCCTCAGGATAAAAATTTCTCAAGTCCTGTTGAATTACACAAGAGAAATAGTAGTTTTCTCACTAAAGGTTAGGGAAGAGAGACTGTCTTCTTTGGGGCAAACTTATATAGCCATTACGTTAAAAGGGTAGTGCCAGGGTTTTAATGTGGCTCCCAAAAGCATGTGATGGAAACTTAATCACCATTGTAATAGATTAAGGGGTGGGATCTTCAAGAGGGGATTAGGCCATGAAAGTTCTTCTCTTCTAAGTGCATTAATGCTGTTGCTGCAGGAGTGGGTTCCTTAGTTGGCCCTCATTTGCTCTCTCTGTCACATTGTCTTTGCCCTTCCAACATGGGTTAACACAGCAAGAAGACCCTCACCAGAAGCTGGCCCCTTGACGTTGGACTTTCCACCCTCCCAAACGCCAAATTGATAAATTTCTCTTCATTATAATTTACCCATTTTGCGGTATTCTGTTACAGCAGTACCAAGAAAAGACTAAGACAGGTGGCATTTGATAGGATGCAATCAAAAGGCAACTTTATTTTTTAAACTGCTTCCTTTGCTCAGGAGCTAGTTTCTTCCTTGCCCCTTAATAAAACCTCACGTGGGTGGGTTCCTGTAGCTCCTCCAGAAAAAGTTCTCTAGTCATTTTTAGTCATAAAACAGTCTCATTTCAGTTGCTGAAAAAGTCCAGTCTCATATAATAGTCAAAACTCTGAACTTTAAGGCAATTTTTTCTTCTTTCTCTCTTTCCCCAGCCCAGGCTTATTGAGGCTGGAAGCTGAATTTACTCAGAGGTTCACTGAGGAACCCTGAAATGAGGAGAGGGAGGCAGAGCAGGGCATAAGCACTGGCACAGCTAGCTTCTTTGTTTTCCAACCTAATGCTTCTACTTCTCCCCCACTCTCTCTAGGGTATGGATCCCTCAGGGTTTGGGACAGAGGTGGGAGAAGGAAAGAGCAAGAGAGGAGAAAAGGCCTTCGTTTGGGGGAACAGTAGTACTTGGTGGTAGTGTTCCATGATCTTTGCGGATGCTTAGTATGAACTCCTCACATAGGCACTTACGTGGGGCCCTTGCAGATGGCTCCACTGAACACATTGGACTGTAACAGCTCCCCCTGCTGGCCACTTACTCCATAGAGTTCTGCATTTGATTCTAACGCCCTGCAGCCTAACACCCTTTAGGAGGAAACCTACTTACTAAAGTGGGATCTCCTGGGAAACGATCTCCATGTTTATTCTTTCCCTTTTCCTGTCTCATAAAGGTCAGGAATGATATTTCATTAATTTCCTACAGTTAGACTCCAAACTTACCCAGGAACACTAGGGAGCAACCCTTGCACCATAATTCACCATTTTTCTTGTTATTCCCTATTTTTCACTGGTCCAAATAACCACTGCAACTGGCAATATTTTCTTCCTGTTTAAATTATTTTTTTCTTTCTTTTTTCTTTCTGCCCTTCTTTCTTTCTTTTTTCTTTCCTTCTCTTTCTCCCTTTCTTTCTTTTGACTGCTTTAATTTCTCGATTTTGAGACTGAGTCACAGTCTCACATTCTTGTTGGTAAGCTAAAGTTTCTTCGAAAGATTTGACAAGAAGATTTCCTTAAAGTGGGCAAATATTTCTTAAATAGAACCTAAAAGCAGTAATCAATCATACGTTGGCTCATACCTAGAAATCAGAGTAGAGGTCAGGAGTGGCTCAGATTCAAAATTCTTACATCTTGAAAATTGATGTGGTGGTTTACAGGTCCGTCTGTTTGTGCTTCATATTCTTGCTGAATGATTTTTGAAAGTTTTCTAAAGATAATCTCTGGGACAAACTTTACCAAATAATTTTTAACCAGAAACACAAGGAACAACTGATGTGAGCCTCTTTTGTCCTTTTCGGAAAAGAGTTAAGACAAGCAGGGGCAGGTGGTGGTGGGCTCAACTCCAAACAGTTGAGAGTCGTCATTAAAGTAGCAAAAGCTGTGCCCCCCTAACCTCACCCTACCACACCCTCCCCAGTCCTCTCCGCCCAGGTGGCAGGGAGTGTGCCCTCTGCTGACCAGCACACCAGCGGCTCCAAGTCCCCAGTCTTTGGCATCAGTAGCCACCAGGCTGCAGCTCTGTGAAGAGCAGCTGCAGAGGAGCTTCCTACCAGCCTGGGGAAACCGTAGCCTGTGCATGATCAGTTCCTTTTAGGGAACTAAGGTTGATTTGATAGAACCAGTGCTGGCAAAGCTGTCCGAGGAAAACTGACCTGGTACCTAGATTTGTCCAGGATCCAGCCTTGGAGGTGGTAAGGGAGGTCACTTTTGTGGCAGGCCAAGATCCTTGAGATGTTTTGAGAAATTCAAAAAGAGGCCAGCTACAGTGGCTGATGCCTGTAATCCCAGCTACTCAGGAGGCTGAGGCAGGAGAATCGCTTGAACTCGGGAGGCGGAGGTTGCTGTGAGCCAAGATCATACCACTGCACTCCAGCCTGGGTGACAGAGAGAGACTCTGTCTCAAAAAAATAAATAATTCAAGAAGAAATGAATTAAACCAAAATGTATAGATACTACAGATGAAATCTTATGGAGAAATTTCCTTGGACTTACCTTCTTAGCTTCAGGACAGCAAATGAATAGAAGCTTGTAAAAGACCAAGCTGAGATTTCTTAGAGAACTTCCAGCTGAACAAACTTAAAGAAGGCCCATAGGGTTAACATTCTTGCTGCACCTGTTTAAAGAACCAGGCCAAATCTAATAAGCCTATACTCATCTTGTCATCAAGAATCTTTGAGGTTTTTTTGTAATAGTGAGGAGACTATAAGAAAAAAAATGTGCTTAAATTGAAAATTATGTGTTGTCATTCTAGAGCACACCTGGGCTGTCTGATTCCAATTCTGTGGGAGCTGTTTTGCAGATCTATAAAGTGTGGCTAACTGGCAGCAATACTAAATCATTCTTGTCCATAGACATGCAAATGAATTCTGTCCAGTGGAAAAACAACCAAAAAAAAACCATCTGGCTCTATTTGCACAGTCATTTTAATATCCCTGATCTATAAATATGTCTGTCCTTGGGATTCTCCTTTCACCTGGTTGTACTACTTCACTGGTTTCCTCATGAATGAGTTAAATAAAGCCTTTAACTCATGTTTATTCTTATATCTATATGAGAGGCCTGATCTTACCTGTTTATGAAAATTATCCTTTAATGCCTACGTAGAACTAAATTATCATTTAATGGCTTTTCCTTGTCTTTGCCTTAGACACAGGGGGCCTAGAGACCTTAAGACAAAGTGTCAGAGAATTCTAAAGCAGCCCAGTTTGGCGACCTTCACAGGAACCTAGCACAGAAACTTTCTAGAAGCTTTATGACAGCCCTGTTCAGAAGCCATTTGGTGTTTTTTTCTGTTCTATTGACTGAGGTGTCCTGACACCTTTTGGCAGACATTGTACTGTGCTGAGAAGTGGTATCAGGTATCCCATCATTAAAATAGAAATTTCAGAAGGCTGCCCTGAGTAGCCCCTGAGGTTGTGCACCACACTTTAGAGATGGCTAATATATCCTATTGTCAGTGTGTAGATGACAACATGATACTGGCCTGCTAGAAGAATGCTGAGGATACTTGCCCATTTCAGAAAAAAACACATCTTTCACCACAATATGTGTCCTCCTGGGTCTTTATGGCTTGCTTGAATGAATGTAGGACCATTGGCATCATCAAAACATGTATTCCTAACAGCAGAGAGTGAGACCTTTGCTTAGGGCAGTAATAAACACGAAAGTTAATGCTACCTTTGGAACATGCCAAGTTTTTCAGTCATAAAGTCCCAAGTTAGTAGCTGGAAAGTCCATCACCAAGGTTAAGGGCATCTCCCAAAAAGCTGGAATGATTTTGACAATTTAAAAAACTTTGTTTAATTATTGCTCAGGGAAGAAACATCCGCAAACATCTTATTTTAGCAGAGGACTTCCATGACAGGTGAGTCAAAGTAAGTAAAAAGAACAAAACAAAACAAATTAAAAAGTTTTACCACAAGTGTGTCATTGTTAACAGTTTGATACACAACCTATCATGACTCAGTCCTTTGTTCCTGGATCACCTAATTTAGGACAAAGCTATTTTGAGCTGGGGAAAATAAATTTCCAGAAAATTGAGAAAATATAGTGTTGGTAGAGGAAGGCTCCTTTGCAGTACCTATTGCTTTCATGAAACAGATTTTGCCCCTAAACCCTCTGACCCCAGGTCTTAGGCCTCCCAAGTGAGTTGCCTGACTTGAGAGGGGAGGCGGGTGTGTGTGGCCCAGCCCTGTCCTCCCAACCTCTTTCTCTCACTCCGGGAATCTTCCTATCTACAGAGCGATAGTGCTGATGGCTGCTTGACTCTGGTTTTTCAGGTCAGACTATAACTTGGCAAATCTGTCTGATGCAGAGAAGTTCAGGATCGGGAAGTCTACTGTTGCCCCGTACTTCTACCCCACCTTTATTAGGGAAAAGAGATGCCATTTATTGGGCCATCTAACACCCCAGTATTTATTATCAATGTTTCTTTAGAAAACTGTCTGGGGGCTTTAGCTTCTGGAAGTCATGGTACAGGGAGTTACAGCATTGTCTGCAGAATATCGAGTTAGAAAAAAGCTGTGGAAAATCACGTGAAAATCCAATTCCCATGGACACTGTGGACATGGTGACTGTGGATGTGTAATGAATAAGGCCCATGATAAGAATGTAATTGAACAATGCTTTTTGGCACTCAACACATCCAGAATCTCAGAATCCTTTACATCATTCAGAATGTATCCTATCAGAACAAGAGAAACATCATAAATGTGAATTCTAAATATGTAGCTCCTTTTAAAATCTACCATGACTAATTACAACTGTTGGCTCAACAGAAGTACCCCCATCCCATCACCCTACTTTCTGGAAAGAGAATATACCACTAAGAGCCCCTACACGATATCCTCTTGATAGGTCTAAAAAGTCCCTCTGCTAACAAGTACCACCTGAGAATAAGTCTTACACACCGCTTAGCAGGCTGTGCACATCTCAAACATTCAAGGAAGCACGGAGGAAGGGGTATGGGCCTCCAGGGTGCTGCTGTCAAGCACTGCAGCAGAGTAAACTACTGGAATTACTTGTAAAACCATCCTCACAAAAGCAAAAATCCATATGCTGCTTCTTCTTGTTCCAGAGGCAATAAACTATACACACAGAAAAGACCCAATCTCGGGGATGCGGCTTCCCGATCCTTTTAGTTCTTTTTGTAATCGTGCCACTCAATGAGCAATGAGCAATATACTACAAACCTGAGGCTGTCCACATGGCAAGATCTGATCTGAGTTCCATTGCAATGATGTGGCTCAAAGGTGATTTGTTTTGCAGGGTTGTAGTCTTTTACAGCCATAGGGGGTTGGAGGAGAACAACCACTGAACTCAAAGGCAGCCCTGGTTCCTTTGATCACTGCAAAACCATCTAGGAAGTAGCTCCTGACTGACCCTTCCCTCCTTGGCAGGCACAGCCTCCGCGATAATCCCACAACCGCAGGCAAAATCGTGCAGTCTTTGGATGGAGAGGAGGCTCCGTGAGAGGGGTGATAGAGGCAGCTGTCTTGATGGTAAAAATTAAGGCTTATATAGTGCATAAGGATGAATGGCAGTGTAACATGCTGAAAAAGATCAGTGTCTTGTGCTTTATTTTCCTTATCTGCTCAGGGCTGTTGTTTTGAGAACTGGCCCAGCACCCACATAATGCTGGCTCAGAGCCATATTAAAAGATGTGAGGAGTATTCCCTTATTTTCCAGAAAAGCCTTAGCTTCTGTAAGTTTCAGGGAAGATTAGAGTCCATGGGTAGCTGTTTAAGATTTTGCCCACGTGCCCAAAAACTTCTCATTGTAGATCATGTTAGCCACCTCCTATTCCCAACCCCAGACCTTGGATAATTAAAGTCCACAGGATATGTTAGTACCCATTACCTGACCAGAAAAATGCTTGCTTTGTCCCTTGTTTACCTCTATTCTTTCTTTTTTTCTTTTTCTTTTTTGAGACGAAGCCTCTCTCTGTCACCTGGGCTAGAGTGCAGTGACACAGTCTTGGCCGACTGCAATCTCCGCCTCCCAGGTTCAAGTGACTTTCCTGCCTCAGCCTCCTGAGTAGCTGGGATTACAGGTGCCTGCCACCTTGATCAGCTAACTTTTGTATTTTTAGTAGAGATGGGGTTTCACCGTGTTGGCCAGGCTAGTCTCAAACTCCTGACCTCAGGTGATCAGCCCACCTTGGCCTCTCAAAGTGCTGGGTTTACAGGCATGAGCCACTATGCCTGGTCTACCTCTATTCTTTCTAATAGTCCTTGTTAACTTTGATAACACATCTGCAATAAGCTTTGACTTACTGTAATGTTTGAAATGTACACTGGGAAAGTTCCCATATGCAACTCAACTGCCATTCATCCAAAGAGAATAGTGATTTGTTTGGCTTTTCTCTCATCTGTTAGAGTTGAATAAAATATTCAAGACTCACTTCTGCTTTTTTTCAGGAGTCTCTAAATATCCCCGCTTGACCACCTTCTGGGGTATTAAATTAAACTGAAACAAAATTTATGAAAATATTCAAAAGCCCTAATGATCCACCAGCCTCTGCCAGTGCTTAACCTGTTCCAGAGATATATCTACCTTCTCAAATCATTCTTACGGGTCCCCAGGTACCACCCAGCTCCTCCTAAGCATTTGAGTACTTTTCCCTGTCACAGAAGCCTTCTCTCCTCCCCACCTCTTTGTCCTGGCTAAGCTGAACAAATCACCAAATCAGGCACTATGGACAGCGACTTGGCTGTACAGGTGCCCTTTCTTATAACGATGATGTTCTCTCCGGGAGAGGCATGACTCTTAAGCGGACATAAGTCTCTGACTTTAAATCCTCCTTGTTACTTTCAGAAAAACTGCTGACAAGCCTGATCAGCACGCACTGGCCCGAATGCCCTTTTCCACATCATTAAACCCCTTTTAACTTCTCGCTGTGGTGATGATGTGTGTCTGCACTGGATCCACACTGTGTTTCTTCCCCCTTTCTGTTTAATCACACCTAAATCAAAATCAGAAAATCACAGTTAAAATTAATTTTTAAGATATCTCTGGAAAATACACACACATATACATACTCCTACTCTTTTGTATCTTACCCTAAAAATTACTTTTTGCAAATAATCTTATACGCTTTCACTCCCTTTTATTTTACTTCGCTGATGGCTCTGCTGTTGTATGTTCACTGGTGCCTTTTTGTGGGAACATTCCAGAACCCTATTCTATTAAACCACAGACACAGAAAGGGGTTCTGATAATGAGTACTAGCATTTTAGAAAATAAAATACAAAATTTCACCACATCCCTGTGAAAATATTTCTACACATTCCTGGAGTTTGTCTGATGTAATATTATTATCAAGGTAAAAGGTCATCCTAAATTAATTTTGCATCTTTTTCCGTTACACACCATATGCAGAGGCATGAATTGAGGAGTCTTCACAACAGAGATAGCTTGTTCTGTATTACAGGACTCCAGATTGAATGAGGGATTCATCCTAACTAACAATAAATATTGTTACATTAATGCTTCAACACAGTCTCTTATAACGAGTACTATAGAGAAAGAGGCATAGAATAAGATTATTACTAAGAAAAAATAATAAATCCAACTCTCTCTTTATCAAACAATTTATCTGGAATTACAACCTGTGTCATTGAAGTGTTTTTATGAATTCTAGGCAATATCTTCTCTCTAACTTAAAAAATAAGTAAAACTAAAAAAACAAAAACTTAAAGCCTCCCCCCATCTCACCCTCTTCATTACATGCTAGGAGGAGAATACTTTTTATCAATTCTTAACTATAGGTACCCAAGTAAGAAATAGTCTGTTTAATGGTCATATCAGGGAGCAATCACACGTGAGATTTACTAGCCTCTGCAATTTTGGCCTTTTGGATAGGCTAATTATTTTTTGTGAGGTACTATCACATGCATTGTAAGATGTTTAATAGCATCCCTGATGTCTGCCTACTAGGTTCCAGTTGTGACACTAAAACAATGCCTCCAGACACATGGTAAATATTCCCCCTGGGGTGGGTGGTAGAGGGGATGCCTGCAGTTGAGAGCAACTGGTTTAGAGAAAAGACTGTAATTGATCTAGCTTAGATAAAGTGCATAGGTCTGGGTCAGTTAGCTGTGAATCAAGGAGCAAGGATCAGTAAAGTGCAGCATAATTCTGTCTGAATCTATATGGCTGCTCCTTTAAGAGATGCTGAAAAGATGATCTGCTAAGGGAGTGTCTACCACACTGCAGAGATTCCCTCCAAGGTTGGCTTTTGTAGCTTTGCTCTTTGTTGAAGTTGTGCTATGGTTTGAATGTTTGTGTCCCCCTAAAACTCATATGTTGAAATATTAACAGAAGAGGTGATGGTATTATGAGGTGGCACCTTTGGGAAGTGATTAGAGATTAGATCATGAGAATTAAAGGGACTAATGCCCTTATAAGAAAGGCCTAAGAGAGACTCCACAGCCCTTCTACCATGCGAAGACAGAGAGAAAAAGCACCATCTGTGAACCAGAGAGCAGACCCTTACAAGATGCTGAACCTACCAGCATCTTGGTTTTGGACTTCCCAGTCTCCAGAACTATGAGAATAAATCTCTGTGGCTTATAAGCTATCCAGTTTATTTTATTTTCTTACAGTAGCCAGAACAGACTAAACATGCTATTAAGCTCTTTATTGTATTGATTTTTAAATTTTGCCTATAGTTATTTCTTATTTGTTCTAAAGTTTTTCCTTTGTTTTAGGTATTTCTATTATCCTTACAGTTTTAATATTCTGTCATCTTCAAGTAAGCTTTAAGTTGATTTCTGTTCAATCTAAGTTAGAATGGATTTTTTTTCTATTTAGTTCCCTCTCATTAGCATAACCTGAAATCTACTAGGCAAAATGTGTGGGGCTTGTTGTGTCTGTATTTCAGGAAGAATTAAAGCGTGGACAGTCATAACCATATATTTGAGGGTCACTTATTTATAAACCTTGGAAATCTCGGGCCAAATTAGAAGCTAGTGAAAAAGGCTCAGCCAAGAACAAACCCCCCACTACCATAAAGTTCAATGTTTTCAACATTCTGGCTGGGTAATCAATACTTAAACATCAAAATGAGTTTGCTTGAAGTATTTTCTTAGATCCCCCAACCCACTGACCTAGATTTCAGCCCTTCCCTCAAAAGAAATGTTGCAAGCTGATTTGGAGAAACTCAGAAGAGAAATCCTAAAACATGAGAACTTTGTTTTGAAATAATAATGGTTGAAAGAGCTGATAGCTTCCAGAGACATTGTGAGATCAGCAAGATTTCCCTTTCAAAATCATTCATCCCCAAACCTAGTTAAAGCAAGGACACAGAGGCCCCATTCTGCAGCAGGATATCAAAGCACAGGCAATGGCAGAGTGAGAGAAAGCTGGAGGAACACAGACTCCTAGTGACAAAGCAAATTGCTTCCAGGAAACTAAGCAGAGAATTCTGGGTAATGGTGACAGTATAACAGCAGTCAGAGTTGGGTGCAGTCAGGAACTTGTGTCTGTCAAAGTACAAGAGGGCATCTACTTGTGCCCAGTAGAAAACACTTCATCGGCATCAAGCCCCAACAAAGATGGAGGTACTAACACCTACCAGCAAATGCAATTATGAAAGAAGGATGATAAGTTCAGCCTATTTTGGATGGACTGGGAATTAATGTAATTCCATCACTAATTGGTGATTTGGGAAGAAACAGTCTACAGAGGTAGATTTTATGGTTCAGAGAGGACACATCAATTCCATTTCTTTTACCTAAGGCATGCTTTCAGAAGGAGCTTCTTGTTACTCAGGGGAGAAGAGAGAAGATGCTAAGCTCCATACCAAGGGTCCACTATGATATGGAGCAAGCATTTTATGACTTCTGAATATGCATGGAGCATTTTAAGTTCTGAAAGATAAACTCAATACATTCTTACCCCTCAGGGAGCTTACAACACCGTGAGGAATGAAACAATTGAACAAACAGAATATGTAATAGCAAATGTCATACAAGAATGCTACTTTGACTAAGAGGAAGTCATACATTTTTAAAAATCAAGAATACCATTCTGACCAACTGAGCATATAAAATAGATTCAAGTACAAACATTTAAGAGATAATTTCAGGAGCCTGTATGAGAGTCAATGAGATTCTATGCTAGGATAGTGGCAATGAAACAGAAATGACAGAATGGATTTGCTAAATGTATAGCTAGCATCTTCAAGATTTGTTGACTAATTGCATATGGGAGAGGGTTGAGATGGAGAGACAAGTGAGCACTGGGAATTGAGACAATGGAGATAGGGTTAGCTGAAGTAAGGAAGAAAAAGGGAAATTGGATGGAAGATGGCAAGCTTGCTTTTAGAGATATGGCTGTGAATACAGGACACTGAGTATACAAGAGGCTGGTGATTATATAGGCTGGTACACTGCATACATAAGAAGTTGGTGACTATATAGAGTGTTGTCATCTCGCCTAATTTTCCACTGGTGAGGACTCCTGTCTTCTGATTCTGTCTGTTCACAGTCACACCCCTGGCTTAAAGATACTCTGCAGAGCATTACATATTTATGCCTTGAAAGCCAGTGCTTAGGATTCATCCTATCACCACCGCCTCTACCCTGTCAACTCTTTATTTAGCCTTAGCTCCCTATGAGTAATTCAAATGCCTACAGTTTTATTTTCCTGCATGTGCTGACGCTGACAAGATTGGGATGAGCCCACTCAGCTGGAATGGAGGAGTACACCATTATTAAAGCTCTGTCTGGGGAGGAATGAAAGACTGTGGCAACTCAGGGGCTCTCTTTCTCTCTCTCTCTCTCTCTCTCTCTCTCTCTGTCTTTCTTGCTTCTCAGCACAGTCTGACAGAACCTGATATGTATGCTGGAAGGATAAAATTTAGTCTCAACACACAATTGTCTATAAATCAAATGAAGCATTTTTACTAAATCGAGTCTCTTCAAATCTTCTCTGAATTCTCACATGTCAGCATACAATTGCCTCAATCTTCTTTTCTCTACTTTATGATCATAAATTTCATTTTCACTTCTAACAGCTTTTATTTGCTTGGGTATATTTTTCAGTGTTATTGAACATTTTTTGATATTTACTCTTTCCTGTTTATAAAAGGAACATGTACTCATTGTAAACATGACTTGATTTGGAAATTAAGAAAAAAGTATAAAGAAGGAAGTATGTAACCCAAACTCTCATCACTGTTAACATTTTGATCCAGTCTTTTTTCTCTTATGCACATTTTAATTTTAAAACGTAGTTGGAATCATGCAATGTAAATGATTTTGTTTTCTCATATTTGTAACCATTATATTTTAGAATTTTGTCACATTATTCAAATTACTTTAAATCATTTTTGATATCTTCATGAAATTTTATTATTGTGGTTGTTGTATTTTTCTTTATGGTATTCGCTCCTATGCTGATTGCCTAACTCTTTATGGTAAAAGTTTTCTGGGCTATGCATATGTCCATATAAAGCTAAAAGAGAAAAAGGAAAAAATAAAAACCAAAATGATATAAAGAAAAAAAATGACAAATATATATATATATATATATATATATTTGAGATGGAGTTTTGCTCTTGTGGCCCAGGCTGGAGTGCAATGGCACAACCTCAGCTCACTGCAACCTCCACTTTCCAGGTTCCAGAGATTCTTCTGCCTCAGCCTCCAAAGTAGCTGACTACAGGCATGTGCTACCTTGCCAGGCTAGTGTGTGTGTGTGTGTGTGTGTATGTGTGTGTGTGTGTTTAGTAAAGACAGGGTTTCACAATGTTGGCCAGGCTGGTCTTGAACTATTGATCTCAGGTGATCCGCCCGCTTCAGCCTCCCAAAGTGCTGAGATTACAGGCGTGAGCCACCGCACCCAGTTATGTTCTGCAAATTTTAAAGACAAATTCTATCAAATTAAGTAAGTAATAGTTTCTATTTTAAGTAAAATGTTCCTACACGTTTTACATAAAGTTGGCATGTAAAATGTCAACTTTAAAATGGAGAAGATCTGAAATAATAAAGAATCTTGATTTAGCAAAAGAAATTGCATAGAAGTCAAGGTTTTGGACATGAAAGAGGGTAACAATGGAGATCTGTACATTCTTCAAATTCAGCAACCATCTCTAAAGGAATTGCAAATAGAAGACTGGAAACAAGCCAAAACATTGAAATTGTAAGTTCTCATTCTTTTGCTGGTTGTAAGTTGATAATTTTAACTCTGATATTCTGTTTGAAATGTAGATGTTTATTCTTCCTATCCATGGTGGAAAGAAATGTCTTCCAAGGGTGGGGAGTATGGGGAGAGGAGATGTATTCTGACCTCAAAATTATGTGACAGTGTTTCCAAAATATGTTTGTTTGAACAGATGCTTTCTAAGCATATGTTATAAAATACTTCATTGGAGGCATGAAATTTTCATTCATAAACATAAGAAACTTCTTATTGAAACTTATTTTCGTTTATTTCCATCGGTTATTAGGGAACAGGTGGAAGTGGTTCCATGAGTAAGTTCTTTACTGCAGTGGCTCAGAAGTTACATGAGTAAGTTCTTTAGCTGGTGATTTGTGAGGTTTTGGTGCACCCATCACCCAAATAGTATACACTGCACCCTATTTGGTTTTGTATCCCTCGCCCCCTTCCCACCCTTTTCCCCTGAGTCCCCAAAGTCCATTGTGTCATTCTTAGGTAGTGCATCCTCATAGCTTAACTCCCACTTATGGCTGAGAACTTACAATGTTTGACTTTCCATTCCTGAGTTACTTCACTTAGAATGATAGTCTCCAAGCTCATCCAGATTGCTGCAAATGCCATTAACTCATTCTTTTTTATGGCTGAGTAGTATTACAACATATATATATATCTTATATCCCAGTTTCTTTGTCCACTTATTGATTGATGAGTATCTGAGTTGGTTCCAAGTTTTTTCAATTGTGAATTGTGCTTCTGTAAACACATGTGTGCAAGTATCTTCTTCGTATAATGACTTCATCTCCTCTGGGTAGATACCCAATAATGGGATTGCTGGATCAAATGGTAGTTCTACTTTTCGTTCTTTAAGGAATCTCCACACTGCTTTCCATAGTGGTTGTACTAGTTTACATTCCCAGCAACAGTATGGAAGTGTTCCCTATTCACCACAACCCTGCCAACATCTACTGTGTTTTGATTTTTTGATTGTGGCCATTCTTGCAGGAGCAAAGTGGGATCACATTGTGAAACTTATTTTGACTAGAATGAATGTGTAAATTACATATGTACAGAGTTGGAAAACTGTAAATCTCAATGGCTTCTGGTTAAATATGTGATTTGTCTGTGAAGACAATAAAAAAAATTATGAACTATGGTTTTCAAATATAGTGAAGATGGACTCTATATGAGGCGAGTAAACTGCCACCATAAGTTAAAATATGTCTGAAGCCATAGCTTTTTTTTTTCCCCCAGAATGGATTTTCCAAGAAACTTCACTTGCAGGGATAAGTAAGAACCTGACAGGCTGAATTAAGCAACATATCAAAGAGGGAAAAATATGTATACCTAAAAATGAAACATACCACATTCAGTTTCTAGTGGGGGAAATGGGCATGGAGGGTCTTCTGAGCCAGTTCCACCTTGAGACAATGCTTCAGAATCAAGAAGGGTAAGAATCTAAGACAATTCCCATTTTAGTAAAGTTTCTGCATGATGTTTCTTAAGTTAATCTGTATAATTTTAAGTTTGGCAACTTTTATGCTAAATGTTTTGTTTCAAATACAAAAATATCTCAGTAAAAGTATATTATACAACATAATATAATATAGTAAAACTGAAAGACATAATATCTCTCAATTTGGACATTTCCTTATTAGATGCTGCTAATTAAAATAGAAAAATGTTAACTGGTGAAATAAGCTGTATCTATAACTCAATTTTTAAAGGTGGCCACATGTTTTATCTCTAGTATAATCATGCAGATTATTACAGAAAATGCATTTTGGGAATATGGAAAGGGCATATTTTAACCTATGAAAGAGCATTACCCTGGATGAGATTATATTTTCCTTTAATTTTCAGAGAGATTTTTGTTATATTCAGATGATGCTAAAACTCTGTTTGGATCTATATTCTATAAAATCAATTTAAATTTCTCAAATGATAGGAGGGGAAATAATACATATTTCTACTACACACAGTATTTGCTATACTCATGCATTCTTATGCATTTTTAGCATGTTGTAGAGTATATCAGTTCTTCCTAAAGACCAAAATGGGCATTCTTTTATAATATGCTTGGGTAAAGTAAAATTGTGTTTTTAAAAAGAAATAACAAGTTTCTAATGTTTTAAACAAGAATATAATAAGCAAGTGGTTTAATCTGAGAATATCTAATATTGGCTTATCAAAGATTATGAAAGGATGTTGTATTAAAATTAACAATAGTTACTTTGAAAAAAGAAGAATAACCTGAAATAATTAAAGTAAGGAAGAATTTGAAGTTAAATAAAAACATCAGAATAATGCTGGGAGTGGTGGCTCACACCTGTAATCCCAACACTTTGGGAGGCTGAGGTGGGCGGATCACTTGAGTTCAGGAGTTCAAGGCCAACCAACAGAGCAAAACCTCATCTCTACTAAAAATACAAAAATTAGCCAGTCGTCCCGGTGCGCACCTGTAATCCCAGCTACTTGGGAGGCTGAGGCAGGAGAATCACTTGAACCCAGGAGGTGGAGGTTGCAGTGAGCTGAGATCACACCAATATACTCCAGCCTGGGTGACAGAGTAAGACTCTGTTTCAATTAAAAAGAAAAAAAAATCAGAATAAACCCATGACTCTAAAATACTTTTATTGTCATAAGAACATTTCAAGCAGCTGTTGAAGTCACCCTGCCTGCAATGGAAGCATGGGAAACAACCTACTTGATACTCAGACTTGGGTCTCTTATGCTGATTTGCCACAGAAGGTATCAGCAGATAACTTGGGCCAAATATTAGAAAATCAAGATAAGTCTGGAATAGACTGTTGTAACAAGAAAATAAGAATATCTTCATAGATGATTCAAGTATTTAAGGAAAAAAAAGGACAAAAAAGCTTAGTCTGTTTTGTACTTCTATAACACAATACCTGAGATTCAGTAATTTAAAAAGAACAGAAATTTATTTCTCACAGTTTTGGAGCCTAGAAAGTCCAAGATCAAAGTACTGGCATTTAGTGAGGGCCTTCTTCTTACGTCCTCACGTGGTGGAAGGCAGAAAGAGGTAAGCCCACTCCCCCAAGCACTTTTTATAGCAGGATTAATCCATTGATGAGGGCTGTGAAAATGGTCAAAATCAAAATGGAGTCACTTGTGTTAAAAACCCTGACAAATAGAGCTGAGGAAGGCTATGAAGGAGGTGTTCTTGTGCATGAATTCTTGATATCGCAAAAGACTTTGCAAAACCACGACCAGCACAAAAGCCATCACAACCTTACACATAAAAAAAAAATACTTCTGGGTGTATTTTCAACTAGCAACTTTCTGTCCAATCTTGGACTGAAACGACCTTTGTTATTAATTCTTGTAATCAACAATAATTGTCTCAAAACGATTATATAATCCTACTCATTTTTTCTTTAAAAACCTTTGTCTTTTTGGCCAGGCACAGTGGCTCACGCCTGTAATCCTAGCACTTTGGGAGGCCGAGGAGGGTGGATCACCTGAGGTCAGGAGTTCAAGACCAGCCTGGCCATCATGGTGAAAATCCATCTTTAAAAAAACAAAACAAAACAAAAAAATCTTTGCTTCCTTTACCTCCCTTAATATACAGATAATTTCCTGTGGAAGATGTACATATTTCCATTGTAATGTTCATTCCAAAATAAACATCATTTCTTCTAGAGAGTCTTTCTCTTCATTTGTTCTTTAGGTTGACAGGTCAGAGCCCCCATGACCTAAACAACTCCCATTACGCCTCATCTCCCTTTCAACACTGTTGCAATGGGAACTACATTTCCAACACGTGAAATTTTGGAGACACACTCAAATCATAGCAAAAAAAAAAAAAAAAGCATGTTGAAAAGAGCTCCCATATACCAAGAAACGACAGGTAAGCATCAGGAGAAAGCCTACCAGCCAGCAATTGGTACCAATTGAATCTTTAAAAAGAGCCATGAATTCATAACTATTCTAAAAATAAGAGGTGGGAGAAGGGAACAACATACTAAAAAAGTAAGATATATACCTTTAAAATAAGCTTTATAAAATTATGAAATAATGATCAAGTTACCTGAATCAAACATTTAGAGCATTGGTCAACACAGATGTTAATAATTTCAAATGGTAAACAAACATAAGAAGGGTACATTTGTAATTTTTTTAAGTTGAAGAGTATTAAAATACATTTTGACCAGCCAGACCTGGAGATATTTTTAAAATAGGGTAAAACAGTTAGACTGATGGCCGTGCACAATGGCTCACACCTGTAATCCCAGCACTTTGGGAGGCCAAGGTGGGCAGATCACCTGAGGTCAGGAGTTCAAGACCAGCCTGGCCAACATGGAGAAACCCCATCTCTACTAAAAATACAAAATTAGCCAGGCCTTGTGGCACATGCCTGTAATCTCAGCTGCTCAGGAGGCTGAGGCAGGAGAATTGCTTGAACCCAGGAGGCAGAGGTTGCGGTGAGCCAAGATCCTGCCATTGTACTCCAGCCTGGGTAACAAGAGCGAAACTCCGTCTCAAAAAAAAAAAAAAAAAAAACAGGTAGACTGTTGGGGAAAGTGGGTAAAGAAATAAAGAATAAAACAGGCATGTAAATACATAAAGAACACAAGAAATAATAATGATATCATAAAATTAATGCTACATTTAATAATCCATATTACTTTAGAATGGTCTAATCCAGGAGTCTCTGTGAAATAAAAGAAGTTGTTTAAATGGGGTTGGACTACTCTGTCTTCATTCTGCATTGGAGAGATGGAGGTCTATAGAAGTTCATGAACAATGTGACTCAATATGGAATCATCTCAAACCTACCTTCTCTAATAAACCAGAATTCCTAACAAAATTTCCATGCTCAAGAGACAGGTGATGGATTAAACAAAAATAACTATCAGAATAATTAAGCTCAATCTCACAGGACTAGAAGGTAAGGGAGGGTTGTTGGACTCTTGTTTTAAAATGACCGAATAAGGACTGTGTTTTCCACCATCATCTTAAAAACAATTCTAAAATAGAAAAGAGGATCATGAATGCCAATTCTATCTGTCTTTCATGAAACTAAGAAACATCTGAAAGCCCAAACCATAAGGATAGATGTCAAGACAGTACAGGACATTTTAGTGTTGGAAACGCCTGTGGACCAGACAGCATTCTAGTTCTCTTCAATGCTGAGGTTATATGATTCCTCTGCTTGCAACAAAGGAAAATCAAAAGGACCTCTAGTCCTTAACTAGGGATGAAGTTTCCTACCAGGAATGTATATATTTTTGCCCATGTAAGGCATGTCACAGCAGAAAGTGGACACATTAGGCTAGATTATCCTACCAATTACCTTTATCCAGTTACTACTGTCCTATTTCATTATACATAGTTTAAGATCTTATTTTGGCTTCCCATATAGAGTTTGTTGAAGGATGAAAAATGTTTTGACTTGCTAGCTAGACTATTCAAGTCACTTAGCAGTTAGATTTCTTAGGGAAATTAATGAATCCAGCACTCAAATTAATCTGTGTTTTCTGAGTGTGGTTATTGCAAATCAGCCTAATCTTGCTGTAATGCATGAAAAATGTGTGTTTCTGGCCTGAAGAGTTGAGAGCCAAAGTGAATTTTAATGATCCACTAATGTGCCTTCTACCTGCTTAAACAGCTACCTAAATGCCACACGTGCTGGATGACAAGTTGGTATTCTGTGTCAATGTCTCCACTTCCTTTATTTTTCTTTTTTAAAGGCTAGGTCTCATTCTGTCACCCAGGCTGGAATACAGTGGCATGATCATAACTCACTGCAACTTCAAAATCCTAGGCTCAAGCAATCTTCCCACCACAGCCTCCCAGTAGCTAGGACTACAGGTGTACTTCCATGACCAGCTACTTTTTAAAACTATTTTGTAGAGACAGGGTTTCACCATGTTGCCCAGAATGGTCTTGAATTCCTGGCCTCAAGCTATCCACCCACCTCAGTCTCCCAAAAGGCTAGGACTACAGGCATGAGCCACTGCACCTGGCCATTAAGTTTTAACTATATTAATAATAATAACCAGCAGTGATAACGGAGAACACAATATAACAAAATGAGCTACTAAGAAATTGACGCCAGGCAGGGGGGTACTCAAGATGGTGCGGTGAGAACAACCCAGGATTGAAGCTCTCGGTGAATGCGTGGAGAGGGTGAGTCAGGGCCGCATTTCCAGACGGATCTTTGTTGCCCACAGAACTGGGAAATTCCCAGGTATAAAAGAGACACGGGATGCCAGGCAGAGGTTTTGGCCGGCGCTGTAGCGCAATGGGGCTACACAGCGCTCCGCACAAAGAGGATGGTCTGGGAGCCCTGTTAAACCAGCAACCTGAGACTTGAGAGGGCTGAACTTGAGACTGAATGGGACTTGGACAGTGAGCCAGTCCAGGAGATTCCAGAGAAGCAGCATTTGGGGTAGCGCAATGGGACAAACAAAACAGTGATTCCAAACGCTCTGGGTGTGGGCACAGCTGAACCCAGGATGGTGCAGCTCCATGGGGGAGGGGCATCTGCCATTACCTAGGCAATCCGCCCCTACTGAGGTACACGCCCATTGCTGATGCAGCCTGCCATTGCTGAGACAACCTGCTACAACAGAGAGACTCCACCACAGGGTGTAGCCTGTGGCAGCAGGGTGGAGACCGCAGCAGCATAGCAGAGCCTGCAGCAACAGGGCAAACCTCACACCAGCAGGGCAGAGCCTCGTCAGGCAAATAGTGACTAGACTGCCTCCTAGCTGGGCAGGACAGCACAACGGACACTAACAAAGAAAGCCCCAACCCCCACCCTGAGACACAGCATCTGAGAAAAAAAGGGTTTTATTATGAGTTCAGCTACAGCAGAATTAAACGTAGCAGCCTAACAGCTCTGAATGAACAACAGAGCGCACAGCACAGCACTTGAGCTCCTACAAAGTACAGACTGTCTCCTCAAGCAGCTCCCTGACCCCTCCATATCCAAAAGACTGACATTTGGCAGGCATCATTCTGGGACAAAGATAGCAGAAAAAGAAACTGGTAGCATCCCTCACTGTTACGCAGCTGCTAGAGGTGCACCCCAGACAAGCAGGGCCTGGAGTGGACCTCAGCAGTTGTACAGTGGAGGGGCTAGACTGGTAGAAGGAAAACCAAGTAACAGAAATACTTCATCATCAACAATCTGGGTGTCCACTCAGAGACCCAACCGAAAAGTCAGCAACTACACAGACGACAAGTAAATAAATCCACAAAGATGGGAAGAAACCAGCGCAAAAAGTAGGAAAACACCCAAACCCAAAACACCACGCCTCCTAGAAAGGACCAAAACTCCTCACCAGCAAGGGAACAAAGCTGGATGGAGAATGATTGTGACGAAATGATGGAATTAGACTTCAGAAGGTGGATAATAAGAAACTTTTGTGAGATAAAAGAACATGTTTTAAATCAATGCAAAGAAACTAAGAACCTTGAAAAAAGATTCGAGGAAATGATAACAAGAATGGATAACATAGGAATATGAATGAATTAAAGGAGATGAAAAACACAATACAAGAACTTCATGAAGCATGCACAAGTTTCAACAACTGAATTGACCAAGCAGAAGAAAGAATATCTGAAGTCAAAGATCAACTCAATGAAAAAAAATGAGAAACCAAGATCAGAGAAAAAAGCACAAAAAAAAATGAACAAAGTCTCCAAGAAATGTGGGACTATGTGAAGAGACCTAGCCTACGTTTGATAGGTGTACCAGAATGTGACAAAGAGAATGAATTCAAGCTGGAAAATACTCTTCAGGACATTATCCAGAAAAATTTCCCCCACCTAGCAAGACAGGCCAACACTCAAATGCAGGAAATACAGAGAACACCACAAAGATATTCTGCAAGAAGAGCAACCCCAAGGTACATAATCGTCAGATTCAACAAGGATGAAATAAAGGAGAAAATATTAAGGGCAGCCAGAGAGAAAAGTCGGGTCTTCCACAAAGGGAAGCCCATCAGACTCACAGCAGATCTCTCGGCAGAAACACTACAAGCGAGAAGAGAGTGGGGGCCAATATTCAACAGCCTCAAAGAAAAGAACTTTCAACCCAGAATTTCATATCCAGCCAAACTGAGCTTCATAGGTGAAGGAAAAATAAAATCCTTTGCGAACAAGCAAGTGCTCAGAGATTTCATCACCACCAGGCCTGCTTTACAAGAGCTCCTGAAAGAGGCACTACACATAGAAAGGAACAACTAGTACCAGCCATTCCAAAATCATACTAAATGCTAAAGAGCATCAACATAATGAAGAATCTACAACAACTAACGGGCAAAACAGCCACTTAGCATCAAAAAGGCAGTATCAAATTCACACATAACAATATTAACCCTAAATGTAAATGGACTAAATGCACCAATCAAAAGACACAGACTGGCAAATTGGATAAAAATCCAAAACCCATCAGTGTGCTGTATCCAGGAAACCCATCTCACATGCAAGGATACACAAAGGCTCAAAATAAAGGGATGGAGGAAGATTTACCAAGCTAATGGACAACAAAAAAAAAAGCAGGAGTTGCAATTCTCATCTCTGATAAAATAGACTTTAAAGCAACAAAGATCAAAAGAGACAAAGAAGGCCATTACATAATGGTAAAAGGATCGATACAACAAGAAGAGCTAATGATTCTAAACATATATGGACCCAATACAGGAGCACCCAGATACATAAGGCAAGTTCTTAATGACTTACAAAGAGACTTAGACTCCCACACAATAATATTGGGAGACTTTAACACTCCACTGTCAGTATTAGACAGATCAACCAGACAGAAAATCAACAAGGATATCCAGGGCTTGAACTCAGACCTGGAGCAAGCAAACCTGATAGACATTTACAGAACTCTCCACCCCAAATCCACAGAATATACATTCTTCTCAGCGCCACATCACACCTACTCTAAAATTGACCACATAATTGGAAGTAAAGCACTCCTCAGCAAATGCAAAACAACTGAAATCATAACAAACAGTCTCTCAGATCATAGTGCAATCAAGTTAGAACTCAGAATTCAGAAACCAACCCAGAACCACACAGCTTCATGGAAACTGAACAACTGGCTCTTGAATGTTGACTGGATAAACAATGAAATGAAGGCAGAAATAAAGAAGTTCTTTGAAACCAATGAGAATGAAGACACAACATGCCAGAATCTCTGGGACACATTTAAAGCAGTCTCTAGAGGAAAATATATAGCAATAAGTGCCCATATGAGGAGAATGGAGAGATCCAAAATTGACAACCTATCATCAAAATTGAAAGAGCTAGAGGAGCAAGATCAAAAAAACTCAAAACCCAGAAGAAGACAAGAAATAACTAAGATCAGAGCTGAACTGAAGGAGATACAGACATGAAAAACCCTTCAAAAAATCAATAAATCCAAGAGCTGGTTTTTTGAAAAGATCAACAAAATAGACAGACCACTAGCCAGATTGATTAAAAATAAAAGAGAGAACAACCAAATGGATGTAATAAAAAATGATAAAGGGGAAATCACCGCAGATTCCACAGAAATTCAAACCATCATCAGAGAATATTATAAACAACTCTATGCACATAAACTAGTAAACCTGGAAGAAATGGATAAATTCCTGGACTCCTGCGTCCTCCCAAGCCTAAACCAGGAGGAAGCTGAAACTATGAATAGACCAATAACAAGGTCAGAAGTCGAGACAGCAATAAAGAGCCTACCACACAAAAAAAGCCCAGGTCCAGATGGGTTCACAGTCGAATTCTACCAGACACACAAAGAGGAGCTGGTACCATTCCTTCTGAAACTATTCCAAATAATCCAAAAAGAGGGAATCCTTCCCAAATCATTTTATGAGACCAATATCCTGATACCAAAACCCGGCAGAGACCCACCGAGAAAAGAAAACTTCAGGCCAATATCTATGATGAACATAGATGCAAAAATCTTCAATAAAATATTGGCAAGCCGATTGCAACAGCAAATCAAAAAACTTATTCATCATGATCAAGTAGGATTCATCCCGGGGATGCAAGGCTGGTTCAACATACGCAAGTCTATCAACGTAATTCACCACATAAACAGAACCAAAAACAAAAACCACATGATTATCTCAATTGACGCAGAGAAGGCATTTGACAAAATTCAACAGCCCTTTATGCTAAAAACCCTCAATAAACTCGGTATCGATGGAACGTATCTCAAAGTAATAAAAGCTATTCATGACAAACCAATAGCCGATATCATACTGAATGGGCAAAAACTAGAAGCATTCCCTTTGAAATCCGGCACTAGACAAGGATACTCTCTTTCACCACTCCTATTCAATATAGTACTGGAAGTTCTAGCCATAGCAATCAGGCAAGAAAAAGAAATAAAGGGTATTCAAATAGGAAAGGTGGAAACCAAATTGTCTCTATTTGCAGACGACATGATAGTATACCTAGAAGACCCCATCGCCTCAGCCCAGAAACTCCTGAAACTGATAAGCAACTTCAGCAAAGTCTCAGGATATAAAATCAATGTGCAAAAATCACAAGCATTCCTCTACACCAATAACAGACTTAAAGAGAGCCAAATCAAGAATGAACTGCCATTCACAATTGCTACAAAAAGAATAAAATACCTAAGAATACAACTTACAAGGAACGTAAGGGACCTCTTCAAGGAAAACTACAAACCACTGCTCAACGAAATAAGAGAGGACACAAACAGATGGAGAAACATTCCATGTTCATGGTTAGGAAGAATTAATATCGTGAAAATGGCTATACTGTCCAAAGTAATTTACAGAATCAACGCTATCCCCATCAAGCTACCATTGACTTTCTTCACAGAACTTGCAAAAAACCACCATGAACTTCATATGGACCCAAAGAGAGCCCGCATATCCAAGTCAATTCTAAGCAAAATGAACACAGTGGGGGGCATCACACTACCGGATGTCAAACTATACTACAAGGCTACAGTAATCAAAACAGCATGGTATTGGTACCAAAACAGAGATATAGACCAATGGAACAAAACAGAGGCATCGGAGGCAACACAACGTATCTACAACCATACAATCTTTAATAAACCTGACAAAAACAAGCAATGGGGAAATGATTCCCTGTTTAACAAATGGTGTTGGAAAACTGGCTAGTCATGTGCAGAAAGCAGAAACTGGACCCCTTCCTGACACCTTACACTAAAATTAACTCCAGATGGATTAAAGACTTAAACATAAGACCTGGCCCCATAAAAACCCTAGAAGGAAATCTAGGCAAAACCATCCAGGACATAGGAGTAGGCAAGGACTTCATGAACAAAACACCAAAAGCATTGGCAACAAAAGCCAAAATAGACAAATGGGACCTAATGAAACTCCATGGCAAAAGAGTCTGCACAACAAAAGAAACTGTCACTAGAGTGAATCGGCAACCAACAGAATGGGAAAAAATTTTTGCAGTTTACCCATCTGACAAAGGGCTGATATCCAGAATTTACAAAGAACTCAAACAGATTTACAGGAAAAAAACAAACAAGCCCATTCAAAAATGGGCAAAAGATATGAACAGACACTTTACGAAAGAAGACATATATGAGGCCAACAATCATATGAAAAAATGCTCATCATCACTGGTCATCAGAGAGATGCAAATCAAAACCACATTGAGATACCATCTCACACCAGTTAGAATGGCAATCATCAAAAAATCTGGAGACAACAGATGCTGGAGAGGATGTGGAGAAAAAGGAACACTTTTACACTGTTGGTGGGAGTGTAAATTAGTTCAACCATTGTGGAAGACAGTGTGGCGATTCCTCAAGGCCCTAGAAATAGAAATTCCATTTGGCCCAGCAATACCATTACTGGGTATATATCCAAAGGACTATAAATCGTTCTACTATAAGGACACATGCACACGAATATTCATTGCAGCACTGTTTACAATAGCAAAGACCTGGAATCAACCCAAATGCCCATTGATGATAGACTGGATTGGGAAAATGTGGCACATATACACCATGGAATATTATGCAGCAATCAGAAATGATGAGTTCATGTCATTTGTAGGGACATGGATGAATCTGGAGAACATCCTTCTCAGCAAACTGATACAAGAACAGAAAATGAAATACCGCATATTCTCACTCATAGGAGGGTGATGAAAAATGAGAACACATGGACACAGGGAGGGGAGTACTGAACACTGGGGTCTATTGGGGAGAAAAGGGGAGGGCCAGCGGTGGGGGGGAGCTGGGGAGGGATAGCCTGGGTAAAAATGACAAATGTGGGTGAAGGGGAGAAAGGAAGCAAAACACACTGCCATGTGTGTGCCTATGCAACTGTCTTGCATGTTCTGCACATGTACCCCAAAACCTAAAATGCAATAAAAAAAATAAATAAATAAATAAATAAAATCTGGAGACAACAGATGCTGGAGAGGATGTGGAGAAAAAGGAACACTTTTACACTGTTGGTGGGAGTGTAAATTAGTTCAACCATTGTGGAAGACAATGTGGCAATTCCTCAAGGCTTTAGAAATAGAAATTCCATTTGACCCAGCAATCCCATTACTGGGTATATATCCAAAGGACTATAAATCGTTCTACTATAAGGACACATGCACACGAATGTTCATTGCAGCACTGTTTACAATAGCAAAGACCTGGAATCAACCCAAATGCCCATTGATGATAGACTGGATTGGGAAAATGTGGCACATATACACCATGGAATATTATGCAGCAATCAGAAATGATGAGTTTGTGTCGTTTGCAGGGACATGGATGAATCTGGAGAACATCATTCTCAGCAAACTGACACAAGAACAGAAAATGAAACACCGCATATTCTCACTCATAGGCAGGTGATGAAAAATGAGAACACATGGACCCAGGGAGGGGAGTACCAAACACTGGGGTCTACTGGGGGGAAAAGGGGACGGCCAGCGGAGGGGGGGGAGCTGGGGAGGGATAGCCTGGGGAGAAATGCCAAATGTGGGTGAATGGGAGAAAGGAAGCAAAACACACTGCCATGTGTGTGCCTATGCAACTGTCTTGCATGTTCTGCACATGTACCCCAAAACCTAAAATGCAATAAAAAATTAAAAAAAAAAAAAAAGAAATTGACGCCAGGCAAGGTGGCTCACACCTGTAATCCCAGCACTTTGGGAGGCAGAGGTGGGCGGGGGTCAAGAGATCGAGACCATCCTGGCTAACATTGTGAAACCCCAACTCTACTAAAAATACAAAAAATTAACCAGGCATGGTGGTGCGCGCCTATAGTCCCAGCTACTCGGGAGGCTGAGGCAGGAGAATCGCTTAAGCCTGGGAGGCAGAGGTTGCAGTGAGCCGAAACAGCACCACTGCACTCCAATCTGGCAACAGAGTGAGACTCCATCTAAGAGAAAGAAAGGAAAATAAAGAAAGGAAGAGAGAGAAAGAAAAGAAGAGAAAGAAAGAGAAATAAATAAATAAATTGAACTAATTTTGTTTTAACTACATAGTATTATTTGCTGCTATAGACAACTCAGGAAGGAAAAAAAAAGTAATATTCCCTTCCCTTACAAAATTAGTCAAGCCTTTGGGTTTCTAGGGGTCAAGATGTTTTATATGGAAAATGCACACTTAGGTTCTTAATTGTAATTGTGGGTTGAAAGGGGAAAACCAAGCAGATTTCCAGGAATTTGGAAAAAACAAGGGTTTTTCCTTGGGAACAAAGAACTGAGCCTGCTCATACCAGTCCCACTGAGATGGCCACACCTTGAAAGGGGTAGAGCCTGAGCACCAGGTTGGGAGCCTGCAGGAGAAGCACTGAACTTCCCCAGACTAAATGGAGCTACTGCAGAGCTGTCCTCCATGGAAGGACTCCTGCTCCCCATACCTCCTGTACCCCTAACTGTCCCCAGCATATTGCTAGACAGGCTGAACCTGGGGTGATTAGAGGAGGCACCAACTAGGACACTGGCTCCCCGACAGTGACATCGTGTGGCCAGAAGGAGCAAGGGCAGGTGAGACATGCAAAGGCTGAGAGATGGTGTGAGCCCCCTGGTACTGCACAATCTCGAAAATGGGTAGATAACTAAAATTACTAATCATCAACTTCCCAACAACATGGCAGGCAGGTGGGGGCTTAAATTCTTCTTATTGAATCCATGAAAATAAAAATGTGACACCACTCCAACTCAAGTGTCAAGGAGTAATTCATATGTGTAACTCTGGTCCCAATATTAATCCCCAGTGTCCCTATCTAAAGAACACCCCCACAAAGCCTTATCTGTATCCTTAGTCTGTTCTTTTCTTCAGAGCTCATAATCAGAATGCCCTTGTGGTTCGTGTGCTTACTTGTTGTTATCTGGCTTACATTTTATTTATTACCTGTCTCTTCCTACTGGAATTTATACAGGTATGGATCTTGTCTTTCTTATGTGTCACTGTATCCTCAGATTTTATTTTATTTACTTTTTTTTTTTTTTTTTTTTTTGAGACAGAGTGTTGCCGTGTTGCCCAGGCTGGAATGATGTGGCACAATCTGCTTGCTGCAGCCTCTGCATCCCGGGCTTAAGTGATTCTTGTGCCTCAGCCTGCCAAGTAGCTAATGTAGTGTGCATCACCACACCTGGCTAACTTTTTGTGTATTTTTAATACAGATGGGGTTTCACCGTGTTGGCCAGGCTGGTCTTAAATTCCTGGACTCAAGCCATCTGACCGCCTAAGCCTCCCAAAATGCTGGATTACAGGTATGAGCCACCACGCATGGCAGCATCCTCAGATTTTAAAATAGTACCTGCATGACCCTAAGAGTTCAATAAATATTTGTTGAATGAGTGGACAAATGAACTATATACTTGAAGCTATAACTATATACCAAAAACCATACTCCAGCACTGTGCTGGGCACTTGATTTATGTCACTTAATCTTTGCAACAGCTCAAATAGGGAGCTATAATTATCTCATTTTATAGATAAGGGAACAGAGAACCCAATCTACCCACGACTGAGCTCTACTGCCCCTTACCATTTCCAAGAACAATTCCTTATATATCTCCCACTTTTCCTCCTTCAGGTTGGGTCATGCCCCTTCCCCATTTGCTCTCAAAACAACTTCCATGTAACTATCATTCATTACAATTGGTGTTGATATCTTTCTCTACATCCTGAGCTCCCTGAAGGTGCTCATGAGACCTAGCATAAGGCCTGGAACAAAGTAGGTATTGAAAATGTTATTATATGATAGTGGCTGAATGAAGGAATAGGTGACCATGCTCCTCATCCTTAACCACCTCAGTCCCCCTTCTAGTTGTTGGGTTTTTTTTCCCTTCTTCGTTTTGAAACAGGGTCTCACTCTGTCACCCAGGCTGGAGTGCAGGGGCATGATCTCGGTGCGCTGCAACCTCTGCCTCCTGGGCTCAAGTGATCCTCCCACCCTCCAAGTAGCCGGGACTGCAGGCACAAGCCACCACCTCCAGTTGATGTTCGTGTGTTTGGTAGAGATTGCGTTTCATCATTTTGCCAAGGCTGGATTCCAACTCCAGAGGCCAAGTGATCCACCTAGCTCAGCCTCCCAAAGTGCTAAAATTACAGCTGTGAGCTACTGTGCCCAGTCCCTTCTGTGACATTCTTGCTTTACTGCTGCAAGGAACTCTCCTCAGCCCCTTGAGAAGGTCGACCGTGTGCCAGATACAGTATTTGGTGTGGGAAATAGAGAAATGAATGAAACTGTCCCTACTGCAGGAAAGCCACAGTCTAGTAGAGTGGAGTGCAGGTGTAACCACAAACCCTCACAACCAGTGCAGTTAGCAATAGAGGCGTGCAAGTGGTGCTTTGAAAGAAGGAAGAGAAACACCTCGCCCTGAAACAGGTGTGCTTTCCTGAGTTTGGCAGGACAGCAGGGATAAGAGTGAGAGCACAGAGCTCAGTGTGACTCAGTGGTAGCACAAGGGGAAGTGGTGAGAGATGAGGCTACAAAAATAGGCAGGGACCAGATCACAAAGGGCCTTGAAAATAATTATAAAGAGCTTAGTCTTTATTCTGAAGATACTGGGGAGACACTGAAATATTTGAATCAGGACAATGATGTGATGAGATTGGCAGTTCAAACACTGGTCAAGTGAAAAGCCTGAAATAAGGCAGCAGCTGTATTAGGAAGTGGACGGATTGAAGATGTAAAATCAATAGAAAAGCTGTTTCCATGTGGGAGGGGGATGACAGAGAGACCTTGAGCCAATGAGGCCTCCCAAGTTTCTCTGTGGATGATGGTACCATTCATTGGTAAAGAACACACAAGAGGGAGAAATATTCTGAACCATACCTATTAGGACCTGCCACATAGTAGGTGTTCAACAAATAGCTGTTGAATGAAATGGAATTTAAAAGGTAGAAGACACTTGATACTTCTGAAGTATTTTTCAACTGCAGCTCAAGACAGTGGTATGGGGTGTATGTGGCTGGTAGGGGAGACCTAGGCATGGATGACAACCCAAAAGTACCCAGAGTGGAAAGAGGGCCAAGAAAGAAATCCTGGAAAACCCAACTTCTAAGAGGTGCTAAAGGAAGAAAAGACGAAGAGGAAAACCATTAGCTGACACTGAGTAAGCACCTACAGCAAGGACTGTACTGGATGCTAAAAAAAAATGGCAACTCTGTGTTCCCGTAAGGACAGTGTTTAAGGAGCAAGTGGCCACAGGGATATTTCTATGTGTCACTGGAGCCTAAAACCCAGGACTCCGTGGAACTGGAGAAATGATACAGTAATTCCAGGTCCCAACATGTGTCTTATTCCTTGATCTGCCTTCCCTCATCCAACCCCTTTCCCCATCCCTTCGCATGGAGTCTGGATCAGGTGAAATCACTTTTATTGATGGTGAGCGCAAGCAGGTGTGAGGGGGCACCTCTTTCAGAGGACACAGCACTGGGGTTAAGGAAGGGAAGGCCAGAGCGCCCGCCTCCGCGGATGCAGGATTCTCTCCTTATTAGGGCGCGAGTGCTACATTCTGAAAGGATTTATTTTGGGACAAGGCACAAGCCACAAGGAAGGCAGGCAACACCAGCCCTCAGGCTGCACTCTCTATTTGGAGCAGAGCTTCTCTGGCAGCCCCAGGTCTCCTGGGATCTTCCTCAGTGTCCTGTGGAGGCTCTGGCTCCAGCGTGGGCTCCAGTGCAGGCTGCGCTTCCGGCTGGGCTTCAGCGCTCCGGCCAGGCCCAAGACGAGGCGGCTTGACCGGCGTGGACAGTGGCGCCGCAGGGCCTTTCCGGCCCGAAAGGGCCCTTCGGAGGCTCTGTACCTTCTGCAATCCGGTGCGCCGCAGCCGCTGGGCCCTGGACTCCACCGGCTCCTCGTCCGAGCTCTCTCCAGCTTCGGCCTCGGGCTGCTCCGGGCCCAGCTCGGACTGGTCCGCCGGGCCCAAGGGCTCTGGTGCCTTCTGGAAAGCGGTGGCTGGGATTTCACCCTCCTCCTGCATGTGACGGACACAGCACTATCCTGGCAGTCCCTTACCCCCAGCAGCCCGAAACTCACTCCTTAATTACACAACGGAAAACTTTTACCTCCGCAGAGTGGGGGTGGGAGGAGGCAGAAGTAGGAAGGGAAAGGGAGGGAAAGCTGCGTGCCAACTGCAAAACTTTGTAACGTAGGTGAGGCCCGGAGAGGGGCGAGAGGAGGATGGTGCCCATAGTCACGGAATGCCCTTCCAACCACCGTTGTTTTAGGTATGGGCTGGGGCTTAGAAGAAATTCTGCGGACGTGGCCAGAGAGAAAGCAGGGCGGGCTTGGATTGGCCAGGCGGGGCTCAGGCGTGAGGGGGAGGGATGGGGCTGGGTTTTGGGAAGCGGGTGCGGCTCTGGGAGTGCGTTCCACAGCAACAGCGGCGGGAAGGGTTAGGAATGTGGGTGTGGAAGGTAGATGAAAGCAGGGAGCCCCCAGCTGGTGGCCTAAACGCAGGAAAAGGCCCCGGACTGGGGACCGTTTGAGGTCACTGACCTTGAAGAGCAGAACGTGGAGCTTCCCGCGCGCCACCAGCAGCCCGTGGTTGGCCTCCAGCCGCTGCACCTGGGCTGCGCGGCGCACAGCGCGCTCTTGGGCGGCGTTGGCATGCGAGCTCACGCGCTCCGCCTTGGCCAGCAGCTGCGCCAAGGTGTTGCTGGTGGTGTCGTGGCTGCGACTGAGAGCGCCCAGGCCGCTCTGGATGCGGCGCACGGACCCCGCCAGGCCTCCCTGCCTTCGAGCCAGACCTCCCTGCCGCTCCCGCAGCGTCTCCAGCATGGAGGCCAGCTTCTCCAGCAGGGTCACCACCGTCACGGCGTGCACGGGACCCCCAGCCGGCGCCTCGGACACAGGCCCCGGCTCCAACGCACTCTCCCCCATGATCCCTGACCGCCCTGCTCTGTCTGCCTGCAACCAAAGGCTGCACTAAGGGCTGGGGCCGCCTTCCCCTGACTCCTCCCCAACTCCAGCTGTGACTCAGGCGGGCGGAGTTGGCCTTCTGGGGCGGCGGGAGGGCGCCGGGGCGTGGGGCTGTTGGCAGCGGGGGTCTTTTGGTTCAGCTTCCCCTTCCACTTCGCTGCTCCGGAGACCCGCTGGGAAGCAGGTTGGCCCCAGACCAGTCCCCGCAAACCCTCTCATTCTGAGTTTGAGTTCCTCTCCTCCGCTCCAATTTCCTGGTGTGCCTGTTTCTGGGACGTCTCTCCAACGCAGAGGGCGAGACACGGACATTTTTATTTCAGGCATCTTAGTGGGCACAGAAATTATGTTGACACGGCATGGAGATAACCAGAGAGGACTGTTATCCGCCCACTCTCGGTCTCCCACACCGCTGGAGACTGTATTTTAGTGGCTCCCTGGCCGGACACAGGCGACAGGGAAGCCCTGGAACGTTCTGCTTACAGACTGCGAACTGTCAAGGCCCGAGGCCCCGCTTTGTGACTGGACAGGCTGAGCATTGTGGGCTGGCGGGCGGGGCATCCTCTGGTATTTTCCTAACAGTCATCACCAGTGTTTAGCCGCAGGCTTCGTTTCCTGCTTCTCTATTTCGTCCTCTTGGGTAGCATTATCCTGTTTTCTTTCTCCGTTTCTCTGCCCTCTCTTTCTTTGGGTTTCACGGGTAAATCTCAGCCGCCCCTGGCTTCAGCACCCAAGCTTGCAGGACAGGAAGGACACTTTTCCTTTAAACCCCTTAAAAAGGTTAGAGTAGGCACTGGTCTTTGCTTTGATGGAGGTTAGTTGGGCTCCTGCCTGGTTTTCTTTCTTTTTTTTTTTTTTTTTTTTTTTTTGAGACGGAGTCTTACTCTGTCGCCCAGTCTGCAGTGCAGTGCAGTGGCAGGATCTTGGCTCACTGCAACCTCCCCCTCCCAGGTTCAAGTGATTCTCCGGCCTCGGCCTCCCGAGTAGCTGGGATGACAGGTGCTCGCCACTACACGCGGCTAATTTTTTTGTACTTGTAATAGAGACGGCGTTTCACCATGTTGTTTCTTGTGTTCTGTGGAACTGCGGAGAGTAAAGATTTGAATTGCTGCTATAGAGGGAAAGAGTGGGCATGGAGGCTCCAGTTAATGACATGGATTGTGAATTTGTAGTGTCAGCAGTTCAAAAAATCCCATGCCTTACATGTCTTAGCTGGGCGCGGTGGCTCACGCCTGTAATTCCAGCACTTTGGGAGGCCAAGCGGGGAGGATCACGTGAGTCAAACAGTTCGAAATTAGCCTGGGCAACATGGCACAACCCTATCTCTACTGAAAATACGAAAATTAGCTGGGTGTTGCTGTACGTGCCTGTAATCCTGGCCACTCGGGAGGGCTGAGGCAGGAGAATTGCTTGAACAAGGGAGGCAGAGGTTACAGTGAGCCGAGCTTGTGCCTCTGCACTATAACCATGGAGGACAGAGCAAGACTCCGTTTCAAAAAAGAAAAAAAGAAGGAAGAAGAAAAAAGGAAAAAGAAAAAGAAAATCCCATGCCTTGTTTTTAGCAATACTTGGCAAACCATCTCACAAAGCCAAGTAATCCATTAATCCTAATGATCTCGCTCCCTCTTCCTCTTGTCACGGAACCTGTGAGGGCCATTTGATAACAACTGTGGAAGAAACTTGTGTCACTCAGGAAATAATTACATGGGCCTGAAGTGCCACAAACAGTGAGCAGCTAAATGCCAGAAATCTGATAATGCTAAATTCATGGCTGACTTCTACAAATACAAAGTCATAAGCCTGACCCCTTTCCTTAATACAAGAGAAAATAAGCTCTCTGGGAACCTGGTGGGAATCACCATCTCTTCCAGTGAAACAGCGTTTACCCAGAGAGATCCATCAGGGCTGTACCAGTTAAAATGCTTTCAGACAGAGGGAACAATAGCTGGATTCAAACAGTACTTAGTAACAGGAAACCCAATTCAAACATAATTGAAAAAGACCATTGGTAGAGTGGTGATTAAGTGTGAGTCATTCAGAGCTCCAAATCTGGTTCTCTACAGTTCTCTCAACTGCTCAACTGTGAATCCCATCCCCCACCTCTCACACTCCCCACATCCCCCACACACCCCCTACCCCTGTGTCAGCACCCACATACACACAGGTGTCAGCGTCATTCCAGTTCATTCCAGGCCTCACAACTCTGCACAAGATCTAAAAGAAACAGCGGACTAGCTTAAAATTTAGGACATGTATTTCCCAGAAGCCTCCCAGAATTTTTACACTTGCCTTCCATTGGGTTACATGGCTTTTCCAAATCCAAATTTTATGGCTACAAAAATATTATGCATTCGTGGGTTTAGGCCTGTGTTCCCTAACCAATCACTGACAAGAAATCTAATAATTGCCTTTTGACAAATTAGATCCCTTTCTGAAGTAGAGTAGATTCAGCTTCCCCAGGAGTATTAGGGTGGTATGGGAGGGAAAGTGGATATCTGTACAAAAATCTGGGTACTACTAGGAATGGATATTAATATTACAGGAAGCCTGTGAAAGAATCACCAGCCTTGAGGAATGAGACTAGGGGAGTTCAGTGCATTTGGGAGTAAGACGTACTTAGATAGATATTTTTTGAAACTTGATAATGAAGTGGCATCGTTGTGTGGAGTAAATACCCGAGATTTGTTGTCTCACAGCTATGGAAAACTAGGACACAAACACCCAAAGAGTGAGGTTCAGAGCAGAAGTTGAATAGGCAAAAGAAAGAGAAGAGCTCTCAGGTCCAGGAGAAATGGGTTGCTGGTTCTGCTGTAAAATGCAAGGGGTTTTACAGATGAGCTTAAGGAGACAGTGTCTCTCAGTCTCAAAAAAAAAAAAAAAAAAAATAGCCAGGGTGGTGGCAAGTGCCTGTAGTCCCAGCTACTGGGGAGGCTAAGGCAGGGGAATCCCTTGAACCTGGGAAGCGGAGGTTGCAATGAGTCGAGATTGCCCCACTGCACTCCAGCCTGGTGACAGAGACTCTGTCTCAAATTAATAAAGAAATAATTTTTTTTAAAAAAAGGAGGCAGTGTCTCATTTACATAGGGCACGAAAGATTGGTTGGACCAGGTGTGTCATTTGCATAGAGTGGGAAAAACTGGTTAGGGCTAGGTATGCCATTTGTATAGGGCACGCAAAGCTGGCCACCCCAACCCTAATCTTTTATTTTGTGGATAGGTTCTCTACCTGGCCAGTGCCATGTTGCCTGTTTCTTTGCTGTATATGTGGTGACAAAGAAAAGAGAAGATAGAGCTTCCATGTTGAACATACCTGGCTCCAAGGTAGCCCTTTCCTATTGACACAGCTGCTGGCATTCACCCATGCAAGCTTCCACTTGCTTACCTATGTTTGCAGCTCGATTTTTCAGGCTTTCTTTGTTAGAAAAGAAACGATTTGGGGGCTGCTTTTTGTTAAAGGGAAATTCTGCTGAGGACTTTTTTACCCTCACTCTCTGCCTAAATAATTTTTTTCGATCTCCTATAGCACTAACTCCCTCTCTGGATATGTGGAACCAGGAGAACCTTAAACTTAGCAATAGAAACAGTGATGGTTCTACCAGTCTCCCCAAAGCCTCTAATTTAAAAGCCATATGAACTGGCTGAGAGTGGAAAATGGAAGCCCATGAGGTAAGTAAAAATACCTTGGGACCACCTAGAAGAATGCCTGAGTCAATAAAGCAGAGATTGATAGAAATTTTAGTAGAGTGATCTTGATAATAGAGCCAAGGAAGAGCTGTATTGCAGTTTCCAAAAAGGGTAAGAAAAGAAGAAAGCAAAGATGCAGAATCATGCCCTCTGTTCAAAGATAAACTTAGGAACCTTAAAATTTTTTGAGTTTATTTGAGCAAAGAACAATTCATAAATTAGGCAGTACTCAAGACCAAAAGAGGTTCAGAGAGCTCAGCTGCAGCAGCGTGGGCCGTGAGCTTTTATAGACGGAACATGGAAGTAAGACAAAGAAAATGTATTTGATTGAGTTAGAGGTTAGTTGGTGATTCCTGACTGGTAAGGTCCCTAGTTTTCTTTTACTGTTTACATTGAGCTTTGCTTGCTTTATGTAGGAATCAAAAGTGCTGGAGCCATCTCAGCCTGATGGCCTCCCAATTAAAAAGCTGTTTAATACCTCTAAGGCAGTGGTCTTAAAAATTTCTATTCTCTAAACTAGACGTGTGGCTGGTATCTACTCCCTCATACCCCATGGTATGGACATGAAAAGTGGAAGCTTGTTGTCACAAGTTGCTGTGTTTCCGAAAAGATACATTTAAGTCCTAACCCCTGGTGCCTATGAATAGACCTCACTTGGAAATAGAGTCTTGCAAATGTAATTAAGATGAGGCCATAATGGAGTAGGTGGGCCCTTAATTCAATATGACTGGTGTCCTTATGAGAGAGGGAAGAGATACACAGGGAGAACACCATGTGACGACAGAGGTGGAGATTGGAGTTATGCTGCCACAAACCAAGGAATGAACCAGAAACCGAAAGAGACAAGGGAGGATACTTCTCTAGGATCTTCAGAAGAAACATGCCCCTGCCAACACGTTGATTTCAAACTTCTGCCCTCCAAACCATAACAGAATAAATTTTTGGGTTTTTGGGGGAGTTTGTGTTTGTTTTTCTTTTTTTTTTTTTTTTTTTGAGATGGAGTCTTGCTGTTGTCATCCAGGCTGGAGTGCAATGGCATGATCTCGGCTCACTGCAGTCTCCACTTCCCAGGTTCAAGAGATTCTCCTGGGCCAGGTGTGGTGGCTCATGCCTGTAATCCCAGCACTTTGGGAGTCCAAGATGGGTGGATCACGAGGTCAGGAGTTTAAGACCAGCCTGGCCAACATGGTGAAACCCCATCTCTAAAAAAAAAAAAGAGAGATTCTCCTGCCTCAGCCTCCTGAAGAGCTGGGACTACAGGTGCCTGCCACCACACCTGGCTAATTTTTGTATTTTTAGTAGAGACAAGACGGGGTTTCACCACATTGGCCAGCCTGGTCTCAAACTCCTGACCTCCAGTGATCCACCTGCCTTGGTCTCCCAAAGTGCTGAGATTACAGGCGTAAGCCACCATGCTCAACAAATTTCTGTTGTTTTAAGCTACTGTGTTTGTGATTTTTTGTTTTGGTAGCTCTGGAAAACTAATAACACCATTGATTAATCAACATCAGTATCACAGTATCCCATTACCCAGGATGCCTCTACAAATGTCCTCCCCAATTATGTGAAAGTATTAGAGTCTCTATAGAAAAAGTTAATAAAACAAGACTCCCAGTAGAACATAGGCAATTAAACCAATAGTTGCCCAGATATAATGAGTCTTGCAAAAATTAGTGGAATACTATGATATTTGAGCTAACGAATGCTTTAAAACACTAAAAGGTATTGCCCATCCTTCCTTTCAAGGGTCCCATTTATATACTGGCCCATCTCCTCCCCAGAGCACAGCATACTATAAGAAAGAGTTGGCTGTACTAAGGAAAAAAAATCCACTACACCTTTCATCAGGCCTGGAGCTGCCTGAAATATATTTGCCTAACAAATATCTGCTTAAGGGTGGCCCTCTATCTCTACCTATGTCAAGAACAGCTGGGTGCTCCTTTTGCTTTAAGGAAAACTCTGAAAAAGTCAGATCAGAGCATAGTGCCTTAGATGGCATCATTCTGCATCTTTATTTTCCTTCTTCCTTCAGTTGCCAGGTGCCCCACTATGTGAAGTTGCCAAGATCCCCTGAAACAAAAGTGACAAAGGCACTACCATTCTTAACATCATACCCAGGGGGATGAGTCTGTGCCACTGGGTTCAGAGACCACCCACCAGAAATCCAGCAGACGGGGATTATCTAGAATAGTAGTGTTTAAACTCATGACAGGTAGTGAAACACGTGTAACACCTCCTCCTGCAACAAAGAATAGTGGGCAGTGTTAGAGTGAGCATATGCTTCACCTTGGTATCCTCACACACTCTGTATCTTGGGTCACCCAAAAGGCTACAAACTTTCAGGATTGGGAGGAGCCTCAGTGACTAACCCTGGCAAGTTACAAGCCACAGTATGGTCATTTTTATCCCTTGGGTCCTACAAATCAGAAAGAATGATGAGACCCTGAGGTCTCTGTTACTTCTACCTCTTCCACCAAGATGGTTTGTCAGGGAGGGAGGAGGGCAGATCCTATAAGGGAAAATATAGCGTAAGTATTTAGGATTTTTGACTAAGGAATGCTTTTAGCAGCTGAGAATTATACTGCTTTTGAAAAACAGTTGCTGGCTTATTACTGGAGGGGAGTAATAGGACTAATGGAGAGACTCAACAGAGGTTGCTGAGTGGTTTTATGAACCGGAACCCTTTGTCTCACATAGCAATATAGCTTAACAGTCTTTGATTATTAAATAGAAAACTCCAAATCTAAGAAAGGATGAGAGGTGTCTATGTGAGCTCATTATAAAAGAAACATCTCTGACCAGGACCCTCACTTTCATCTGCCCAGAAAAACTGGCGCATCCTCCAGGGACTAACCTTTAAATCAAAATGAACAATGGGAGTCACAGACAGAACCACTCATTTAACAGGCAATGTGCCTCAGTAGACAGGCACTACCTTCCACCCTTTGTCAGAGACATCCTGTCCACGGAAGAGGTCAGGCCATTCCACACAATGAGGGAGCTCTGTGTCACTGGCAATTACAATGGCTATAAGTTTCAGGCATCAGGAAGTGAATTTGTACCGACTCCAGAAATCAAAATTTCCAAATGGATGGAAGATCTTGGAATGGTATATTCTGACCAATAGGCTTAGTTAGGGATGCCTTTTATAGCAAAAATCAGGCATATTATTCACTCAAATGAACTATTTTTGTATCTCATATTTTAGTATGTTGAATAGTGTCTTAGTCCATTTTCCGTTGCTATAACTGAATACCACAGGCTGGGTAATTTATAAAGAGGTTTATTTAGCTTATGGTTCTGGAGGCTGGGAAGTCTGACAGCTTGGTTCTGGCATCTGGTGAGAGCCTTTTTGCGGCATCATAGCATGGTGAAGGCCTCATATGGTGAGAAGGCAAGAGTGTGCATGTCAGCTCAGGTCTCTCTTCTTCTTATAAACTCACCAGTCCTATTTTTGGGGATCCCACCCTGTTGACGTTATCTAATCCTACTTCCAATCAGCATGTGAATTTGAAGATTAAGTTTCTAACACATGAAATTTGGTAGGCACATTTAAACAATAGCAGATAGTGTCCCCCAAAAGATATGTTCACGTCCTAACCCCTAGTACCTGTGAATATGACCTTTGCAGATATAATTACATCTTTGCAGATATAATTAAGAATCTTGATATGAGATTATTGTAAGTCAAATGCCTGGTATACTTATAAGTAGAGAAGAAGCCACAGAGACACAGAAAAGACAATGCTGTGAAAATAAAGGAAGAGACTGGAGGGCAGCCACAAGCCAAGGAATACCAAGGACCAGAAGCTAAGATTGAGGCATAGAGTGGATTCTCCCTCAGAGCCTTCCAAGAGTGAGTGGCTCTACCACACTGATTTTTACTACTGCCCTCCTGGACTTTGACAAAATACACTTCTGCTGTTATAAACCACTTAATCTGTGGTAACTTGTTATGGCAGACCTAGAAAACTAGTACATATATAGACACCTACCAAAAAGATTAGGGATAGAAAAAACAATTTAAAAGTAAGTAAATCCATCAATGTGTCATGGATGTTTGTTTTGGCCAAGGCCAAGGGTGCGTGCATCAGAGCACCAGACCCCTGAAATGAAATCGAGGTTAGTAAAGCTCAGAGGGTGAAGCATGTCATTACCACTGAAGTCAATTGTCAGGACGTAGGAGTTTGGACTCCTTCTGGAAAAATGCCCTGGGACATTCCAAGAGGCCAGAAAAGTCTGGAATTACTAAATAGACTCCATTGAGTCTCTTTCTGTAATCTGAGGAATTCAATGGGCTTTGCCAGCAGGGAAGCCTTGCCTGGGTTTGAGTTTGCATTCTTAGGCAAATTACTAAGAAGCCACCACCAAACGACTGTAGCCCTCCATCTTGAGCTAATATTGCATTTCTCAATGAAAGCCTCTAATCCAGGAATATATTTTACCACCCATATGATAAAGGACAGGGCAAATCATTAGGGGATTGTGTGTCCTACCTCTCATCTGGATTAAGAGACAGAATGAACTGCTAAAGAGGGGCTGGGCCATGATTCCATGGTCAGTAATTCCAGATGGGTGGTGACTTATAGACTATTGTATATAGCCAGAGTCCTGCAACTACTTTTATCTTAGCACAGACATCCTCCTTCGTATATGGGGCTGAGCCCGAGCCCAAGGGAAAAGAAGTCATTATTAGCCATTCAGTATCTACCACAACTGGAAAATAATTTGATTCATAAGATTTAGACACGTGTACATTAGTTACATGGTATTTAGTTATGAAATTTTATTTGAAAAAAACTATCATTTGTTTAGTGTCTAAAGAACAGATAGTTGCTAATCAGTTCAACTAAGGAAGGAAAAGAAATGAGTCTACCCTGGGCAAAGAACAGCATTGGCTCTTCCACCCCATGCCACTTTAGGGTAATTGACATGTTTAGCAATATTGCACAATACAAATTACCCTACTGATTATTTCTCATCTTATTTTGATTCAGTGGATTTTAGAAGCAAGACAGAAAACTGCTCAGAACCAGACCATACGTACAACAATCCATTTGCTAAGCCAGCCAGGGATGGCAGTAGAGAAGAATTTGAAGGAGTTAAAATGTTTTAATAGGTCTAAAAGCGTACTCACTTAATCCAAAGGTGAGAATGATTCCTGAGACTAGTAGACTGGTTCTTAAGAATGGTACCTGAGGGGTCCAAAGTGGCTCCCGCCGGAGCTCATGGCGCTCGCGAAGGCGAGGTCATCAGTTCAAGGCTAACCTGAGCAACCTCATTAGCTCAAACTGATTGGCAAAAAAAAAAAAAAAAAAAGAATGGTACCTCAACTTTTTGGCATTAAGACCCCCATGCAGATAAGTGTGATCATATCACAATAATCCATTAAGTCCCGCAGAGATAGTATACTGTGCAGAATCAGTGTACTGCCTGTATCCAACTTGCCTGTCTACAGGAACTGCAGCTTAATCTTGACTCCTTGTTATTGTGTGGATTTGGATGAAGGAAATATTAATTGTCATAGGTAGGATTAGGGTATAAGATACTCTTTTGTCACCAAGTGGCATTTAAGTCACATAAGGAATGGGCTAAAGAGCAGTAAGCAAGGCACTCCTGCCCTGTGAAGAATGCAGAAGACTGCTGTAGTGCCTAGACCTAGCAAAAGAGACCAGAAGGGAAGAACTGGCCTTGGAGTCACATCTCCAACCAAGTAGATCTGTCAGAGATTGATTTGGTTAGAAAACTAATGTAGGAGGAGGAGTGCTGTAAGTAGCTAAAACCATCCAATTGATGTAGGCTAAAGATGATTTGATGAGTGAAGAAAGGAAAGAGAAGGAAAGAAGAAAGAAGAAAAGAAGGAAGGGAGAGAGGGAAGGGAGGAAGAGGAGGAAGGAAAGAGAGACAGAAAAGAAAAAAAAAAGAAAAATTTACTCATATATACTTCCACGCTAAATTTGTAAAAGATACTGGGGTGGCCGGGCGCGGTGGCTCACGCCTATAATTCCAGCCCTTTGGGAGGCTGAGGCAGGCAGTTCATGAGGTCAGGCAATTGAGACCATCCTGGCTAACACGATGAAACCCCGTTTCTACTAAAAATACAAAAAATTAGCGGGGCGTGGTGGCATGCGCAGTCCCAGCTACTCGGGAGTCTGAGGCAGGAGAATGGCTTGAACCCAGGAGGCGAAGGTTACCATGAGCCAATCATGCCGCGGCCCTCCAGCCCAGGCAACAGAGCAAGACTCCGTCTCAAAAAAAAAAAAAAAAAAAAAAAAAAAAAAGATATTGAGGCAACCATATACTTACACAACTCCATCTATAATAGAAAAATTTATGGAGGCAGAAAAATTAAATGTTCAGATTGTACTGTACTTTTGAAGATTGAAAAGCGAATCCTTAAAGAAAAAATAGAAATTTCTCTTGAACTTGTTGAGATTTGAAGTTTTCTCAGGAAATCAGATTAGAGTACTATCTGGTGAAGCCCGGAGGACCTACCAAAAAAAAGCAAACTTGGATCTTCGCAAGGTTAGAAAATGAATGGGATCCAGGAAAAAGACTGGTCATATTCCAAGGCTAAGAGCATTGGAGAAGGTCTGTGGGGTCTCAGCAGGTCAGGTCCATGACTCGTGAGTAAACACCTGTGTTTCTATTGCCTGGTTTCATAATCATAAACAATGGGAGCAGGGGAAAATAAGATCCTAATTCAGCACTATTCACTATAAATATAATGTATGTAATTTAAAATTTTCTAGTAGCCATATTAAAAAAATTTTTAATGAAATTAATTTAAAAAAATATTTTGCTTAACTCAATATATCCAATATATGCCATTTTAACTTGTATATTTAAAGTATTAATTAGATATTTTACATTCTTTTAGGTCTCTGAAATCTGGTGTATATTTTGTATTTATAGGACATTTCAATGTTCATTGGAAATGATGGCTCTATGGTTAGACTTTAATAAAAGAAAAACTTCAGCCAAATTAAGCTAAAGAAGTTTAATTGAAAAATGAATGGTTTGCGAATTGGGCAGTCCCCAGAATCACAGCAGATTCACAGAGACTCCAGGGGTGCCTTGTGGTCAAAATAAATTTATAGACAAAAAAGGCAAAGTGACATACAGAATCAGAAGTGTGGTATAGAACCAGTGAGATTGGTTACAACTTGGCATTTGCCTTATTTGAATGCAGTTTGAACATTCAGCAGTCTATGAGTGGTTGAAGTATGGCCACTGGGATTGGCCAACACTCAGCTATTGTTAGGTGGAAACCTAAGTTAGGTATTCAATTTTGTCTGACTATTAAGCTAGGTTACAGTTCATCTACAAGGACTCAAATATAGAAGTACAGAGTCCTTCTCAGGCCAAATTTAGTTTGCTTTAACAACTTCATAAAATTTATAGTTGAAAAAGTAGATTCACATACCCAAGTTGTTTCAAATATACTCAAAAGTTTCCAATAACTGAATCAAGTATCACCTTTTAAATTTAAATTTAAACTAACTAAAATTGAATTCTGTGGGATATGGGATGATAGAGAAAATCAAGAGTTAATTTCTGCAGGAACTGGGCCTAAGTTTCCCTTATTTGATTGATGTTTTTATTATTTTTATTTTGGTAAAAATTGACTCCTGTGTAGATAGAAGAGTAACAGATGAGGAGCCCAATCCCACATAGAAATTAGAGGTGGTGCTGGGAGCGGTGGTTCACACCTGTAATCCAGCACTTTGAGTGGTTGAGGCAGGTGGATCACCTGAGGTCAGGAGTTCAAGACCAGCCTAGTCAACATGGTAAAACCCCATTTCTACAAAAATACAAAAATTAGCCAGGCATGATGGCAGGTGCCTGTAATCCCAGCTATTTGGGAGGCTGAGGCAGGAAAATCCCTTGAACCCGGGAGGTGAAGGTTGTGGTGAGCCGAGATTGCACCACTGCCCTCCAGCCTGGACAACAGAGCAAGACTGCAGTAAACCACCATGGCATGTGTATAGCTATGTAACAATCCTGCATGAACTGCACATGTACCCCAGAACTTAAAGCGTAATAAAAAGAAAAAAGAAAAGAAAATTCAGTTAACAAGAAAAAAAAAGGAAATAAAAGGTGAATTAATGTCCCAAGTCTCTAAACTTCTTTAGAAAAAGGAAATAGAGCTTCATCAAACTGAGAACATTGCTGCCTCAGGCAACTGGCACTGAGAAAGTGCTCTCTGGTCTAGAGTTACTGACTCACATCACAGAGGGTGCACCAGTTGCTAATCAGTTCTTGAAGGTCTAGGAGGAGATAAAAGGTAACCCTGCAGCCCCTCCCCTCACCATCCCACCCAGCTTTTTGGACCTCTAGATACTTCCACTCTCCTCTATGCCTCAAATTTGCTGATTGCACTCTTCCATATGTACAGTTAGTCCTCATTATTCATGGATTCAGTATTTGCAAATTCACCTACTTTTGAAAATGTATTTGCAATCCCAAAATCACCACCCAGGAGTTTTTGTGGTCATTGGCAGACATACACAAAGGGGCCAAAAATATGAGTTGCTCAACAGGGAATATTCCCAAGTGATGTCCATTAAGGACACTCTTCCTTCTTGGTTCAACACTGGTACTGTAAATATTAATACTTTTTTTTTCACCACCTGTGTAGTGCCATGCTTTTCAATGTTTGTGCTTTTTATTGGTGGTTTTATTGTTTATAGTGGCCCCAAGAATAGTGTTGAAGTACTGTTTCTTGTTCCTGAGCACAGGCTGTGATATGCCTTTTTTTTTTTTGAGTCGGAGTTTCACTGTTGTTACCCAGACTGGAGTGCAATGGCACGATCTCGGCTCACCACAACCTCCGCCTCCTGGGTTCAAGCAATTCTCCTGCCTCAGCCTCCCGAGTAGCTGGGACTACAGGCGTGCACCACCGTGCCCAGCTAATTTTTGTATTTTTAGTAGAGATGGCATTTCACCTTGTTGACCAGGATGGTCTCGATTTGTTGACCTCATGATTCGCCCGCCTCGGCCTCCCAAAGTTCTGGTTATAGGCGTGAGCCACCACGCCCGGCCTATGATATGCCTTAACAGAGAAAATATATGGGTTAGGTAGGCTTTGTGCAGACACGAGCTATGATGCTGTCAGCTGTCAGTGTTAAAGAACCAACAATATATATTAAGTAAGGTGTTTTTAAATAGAAACACACATAAAACAAAGTTACATATCGATTGGTTGATAAAAATGTTATGACTATCAGCTTGCAGAGACCTAACTCTGCATTTTCCCCAGAAGAAATGGTTGAGTAGTCACTAATTCGGTGTTCTCAGCAATTTTATAGATTATAACTACAGCAGATAATGAAAACTGACTATATATATGTATAATTTTAGTGCAGTTTTCTGTTTTTTCTACCTATAACCCAGGTATTAGCTAAGTCCTGCTTTGTTTCTTGGAAGTCTGAGTTTGGATCCTACCAACTCTATTGCCTTTGAAAGTGTAAGGTTCTCCCGCAAAGGTAGAGGCTGCTTTCCAGGAGAACAGCCAAGAGTGAGCCAAGATCACATCACTGCACTCTAGCCTGGTGACAAAGCGGGACCCTGTCCATAAATAAATATAAAAATAAATCAATAAATCAATAAATTCTCCCAGAAATATTTGCTAATTCCTGAACTCTATTTAAAAAAAAAAAAAAAAAAAAAAATCCACTGCCTTCCGCGTCCTTCCCATCCATCCTGGAGGGTAGCTACTCTAGTGATTTCTAACAGAATTGATTTTTGTTAGGCAGTTTTAAGCCTTTCATGTGTATTAATTCAATTAATCCTCACAATGACCCTCTGAGATAGAAAATGTTACTATCCCGTTTCACAGTGAGGAGATGGGGAAACAAAGAGATTAGATGACTTGCCAAGATCACACTACTGATAAATAGCAGGGCTGGGATCCAACCCTGGCATCTGCTCCGTAGGCAAATAAGCCATGCTACCAAAAATATCACAGCAGCTAGAGAAGCAATCTGAATCCAATGAAATTAGAATTGTTGAAAAAGAGACGTTCACTGCCACAAAACTATCTGCATATAGCTTCACACACTCTTTCCATTTATTTCTCTCATTTGATAGCCAGTGAGGGAATCAGGAGGAGCAGAGAGGAAAAGGAATGTGCCCAAAGGTCATAGCTCTAAGTGGCAGCATCAGGGTTTGAGCCTGGTCTAAATGAAACTACATTCCATTTCCCATAGGAAGAAACTGAGGACAGGAGGGGCCAACCAAGTTACAGTTTCATCCTTCCAGAGGACCAACAGAGTATTCTGCACTAAGTTGAAGCTAAACACATATTATGTCCTATTTCTGGACTGGGTGACTGGATGATTCAACTCCTCAACTAGAGGGAGCCTGAGACCTTGACCACACTAATGCTGGTGACAGGGGATTTGCAGGTGGTTAGAGGTACCAGATTTAGCAAATAAAATATAGGATGTCTAGTTAAATTTGAGTGTAAGATAAACAACGAATACCTTTTCTAGTATTAGGACACCCCATGCAACATACTAGAAATGTTATTCATTCTTTATGTTAAATTTAATTCTAATAGGGCATCCTATATTTTATCTGTCAATCCAACACATGACCTAAGCAGACACTGTAGAAAAAAAAAAGGAGAATTAGGGAGATCAATGAAACACAAGGTGAGCTGAAAAGAGGCCCTCTGTGAATGTGAGGGTCCAGTAGGAGCTGACCTGTGGGTAGTTGGTCTGTTTTCATGCCCATAACAACCTCGAGGAAGGGGCAGAATAGCAGAGGGGTAAGCTCTGTGCCCCACCCCCAGGCTCTGCAGGACACCAGAGCTTTTATCAGCACCCCTGTGTTCAAATCCTAGATGTGCCCTCCATGGTTGTATATACTTTGGATAAGCCACTTAATTGAAATCCTGCTGCTTTTATAAAACTGATAAGCAAAAAGGTCATAGTGACATTGATCACTCTGATGTCCCTCAATGAATTATCAATATTTTTTTCCCCCATCTACATTCACTCCTTATTGAACTCTGTTATTTTTGATCCTGGTCTATAGTAAGCATTATGCCCTTGCAAGAGTGAAATGAAATTTTTAAAAATAATTCTTGAATGTTTTCTGAACACTGGGTGTTTTCAGTGATTATGCATGACTGGCAGCAAAGAGGAACTTGGATGGATTCGATAAGGAGCAACGAGTCCTGAACACACACAGAGAACTGGCTGTGGATCCTGTTTCCACCACTCACCACCTACTTGCTGGGTATCCTTAGCCATATCATTTATCTGCTCTGATCTTCAGGCTTATCTCATATCATCCCCAAAGAGATGGTGGGTAAGAGAGAACTTTGTAAAATGCTGCTAAAGCATAAATAGGTCTTATGACTAAGTGGCAGAAAAATGGGACCTCAAAGAGGAGAGAGTCCATAAAGTCGGGGATTGCTGCCATTCTTTAAGTAGCAGCTGAAAATATTGTCCCAAACTGTCCCCATCTGGTTAGGATGCCCCACAGCCTTTTACTAAGATGTTGTCTTCATCGATCCTCAGCCCAGGTACAGTACCTTTCTGGAACTCCCACCACTGAAGCTCAAGAGGAGAATGTAAGTACAAGAGGGGTAAGGTCTCTACCCACCCGCTCATCCACAGTCCCTCAGACTGGCATGCAGATATGTGCTTAGTTTGGTTGGTTGGTTGGTTGGTTTTGTTTTGAAACAGGGTCTTGCTCTGTTGCCCGGCCAGAGTGCAGTGGCACAATAACAGCTCACTGCAGCCTTGACTTCCCAGGTTCAAGTGGGTCCTCCCATCTCAGTCTCCTAAGTACCTAGGACTACAGGCACATGTCACCACACGTGGCTAATTTTTCTGTTTTTCATAGAGGGTTTTACTATGAAACAGAGGTTTTACTATGTTGCCCAGCCTGGTCTCTAACTCTTGGGCTCAAGCAATCCTCTCATCTTGGCCTCTCAAAGTGCTGGGATTACAGTGGCGAGCCACCACACCCAGCCCTAGCATGCTTTTAGGTTGTACTCTGAAAATTAATGGTTGTTTCTGGAAGCAATGCATGAGCTAATATAATCAAATGTACTGACATAATTCCTGCTAACACATGTCAGAATATTGAAAAGGAAATTTAGCCAGGAAGATCTAAAACCACAACAAAGGGCAAGATATTATATTACCACATTGAAAAACATAATCCAGCCAAACTGAAACAAGCAGTATGACCCAAAAGCCATTTTCCCAAATTTGTCTAAGGGTTTCTCCAGCCTTGCACTGTCCCATATGATAGCCACTAGACACATGTGGCTATTTAGTTTTAAATTTTAATTAATTAAATGGAATGTAAAACTTGATCCTCAGCCACATTATCAACATTTCAAGTGCTTAATAGACATATGTGGCAAGTGGCTACCATATTGGACACATCCCTCTCGTCAATACAATCCCACAGGGTGCGTGTGCTCCCCAAACTCCTCCCCAAACTTCCAAGTTACCGATTAAATACCGCAGGCTTCTCTGAGAGATGAGAAGACAGAAATAAGGAAATCTTTCATTTAGCCAAAAAGCCATGTCTTGACAAGCAAAGATCAATATAAATAAAATTGCAGGGCAATTAATAGAGAAGTAATCTCTTCCCAGAATTTGGGACCATATAAAGTAGACAGAAAAGTATATAGAAGAGTAGTTTCTGAAACAACCCATGCTTTAGGACCTGGACCAGCACTTTCAAAAAGATATACTTTTTTTTTAACTTTTATTTTAAGTTCAGGGGTACAAGTGCAGGTTTGTTACAAAGGTAAATTTGTATCTGGGGGGTTTATTTTATAGATTATTTCATTGCCTAGATATTAAGCCTAGTACCCATTAGTTATTTTTCCTGATCTTCTCCCTCCTCCCATCTTCCACTCTCTGAAATGCCCCAGTGTCTGTGGTTCCCCTCTATGTGTTCAGGTGTTCTTATCATTTAGCTCCCACTTATAAGTTAGAACATGCAGTATTTGGTATTCATATCTTTAGTTTGCTAAGGATAATGGCCTCCAGCTCCATCCATGTCCCTGCAAAAGGCATCATCTTGTTCTTTTTTATGGCTGCATGGTGTTCCACAGTGTATATACCTTTCGATGTAGTTTACCTCAATTACTGGAAAAATACTGTTACAGGTTTTATTCTTTTCGAGAAAGTATAATGAAAATTGTGTCTGACAGAGTAACAAGATTCCTTTCTGTCTACATAGAGAAAATGCTCAGGATGTTCAGGGCAGCCTGCCTCACCCTGGAAAAGGGATGTTGGGGATAATGAGAAAGATGAATATATTCAGTGTGGAGCATGCAAATTTGCATGAAAAAGTAAATGTTACCTTGTGCATAACTACAACTGATATTTTAGTTCTGAGTCTTAATAATGAATGTCTAGCACAGAAAAACCTAGAACATAAAAGGGCACAATACAAATTTACTGATTTAAGAAAAAATAATATTTGTTTTGCTAAGAAAGGTAAAGCACTGATAAGAAATGAATCGTGGCCGGGCGCGGTGGCTCAAGCCTGTAATCCCACCACTTTGGGAGGCCGAGGCAGATGGATCACGAGGTCAACAGATCGAGACCATCCTGGTAAACATGGTGAAACCCCGTCTCTACTAAAAATACAAAAAGTGATGGCCGATCGCTAACATCCCGGGATTGCAGCTCTCAGGGAAGGCGCGGAGAACTAGAGGACGCCACACTTTCAGACAAAGTCTGGTCCCTCACGGAGCAGAAGATCCCCCAGTGGTGGAAACACAGGAGTCGCCAGCGCGACTCTCGTGGTCGGCGCAGAGGTTCCGCCGGCACCTCGACGCAGCAGCGCTCAGCTCAGAGTAAACGGGACAGGTTCCCCTTCTGACCGAGGTTTGGAGCCCTGGGAAGGCAGAGTCGCCTACTATGGGAACAAGAAGGAAGCCCGACAGGAGAATCCTGGGCAGAAAAGCACCATCAGTTTTAACTCCGCTGCTCTGGCCCTGGGAACTAACTACCTGGACGTCCACTCAAGAGACCTAATCTGAAAGTTGGTAATTTCAAAGACGACAGGAGGATAAATTTACAATGACGGGAAGAAACCAGCGTAAAAAAGCTGAGAATACTCAAAGTCAGAAAGCCTCTCCCTCTAAAGATGATCACAGTTCCACATCAACAATGGAACAAGGCTTGATGGAGAACGAGCGCCTCCTGATGACAGAATCACTCTTCAAGGAATGGATAATAACAAACTTCGGTGAGTTAAAAGAACATGTTGTAGCCCAACGTAAAGAAACTAGGAACTTTGAAAAAAGGTTTGATGAAATCCTATTGAGAAAAGACAACTTAGAGAGGAGTATGAGTGAAATAATGGAACTGAAGAATACAATACAGGAACTCCGAGAAGTATGCACAGGTTTAAACACTCGAATTGTTCAAGCAGAAGAAGGGATATCAGAGGTCAAAGTCCAACTTAATGAAATAAAACGTGAAGAAAAGATTAGAGAAAAAAGGATAAAAAGGAATGAGCAAAGTCTCCAAGAAATGTGGGACTACGTGAAAAGACCAAATTTATGTTTGATAGGTGTACCTGAATGCGACGGAGAGAATGAATCCAAGCTGGAAAATACCCTTCAGGATATTATGCAGGAAAATTTTCCTAAACTAGCAAAGCAGGTCAGCATTCAACCCCAGGTAATATAGAGAACACCACAAAGATATTCCTCAAGAAGAGCAACCCCAAGGCACATAATGGTTAGATTCACCAGGGTTGAAACAAAGGAGAAAATACTAAGGGCAGCCAGAGAGAAAGGTCAAATTACCCACAAAGGCAAGCCTATCAGACTTACAGCAGATCTCTCGGCAGAAACTCTACAGGCCAGAAGAGAGTGGGGGCCAATATTCAACATCCTCAAAGAACAGAACCTTCAGCCCAGAATTTCATATCCAGCCAAACTAAGCTTCACAACAGAAGGAAAAATAAAATCTTTTATGAACAAGCAAAAACTCAGAGATTTTATTACCACCAGGCCTGCTTTACAAGAGCTTCTGAAGAAGCATTACACACAGAAAGAAACAACCAGTATTAGCCTTTCTAAAAATACACCAAAAAGTAAAGAGCACCAACATAAAGAAGAATTTACACCAATAAATGGATAAAACAGCCAGTCAACATCAAATGGCAGTAACCCTAAATTTAAATTGACTGAATTCCCAATCAAAAGACACAGCCAAAACCCAATGGCATGTTACATCCAGACCTGTTTCACATGCAAGGATACACAAAGACTCAAAACAAAGGGATGGAGAAAGATTTACCAACCAAATGGAGAGCAAAAATAAATAATAAATAAATAAAAAGCAGGAGTTGCAATTCTTGTATCGGATAAAATAGATTTTAAAGCAACAAAGATATAGTGGTAAAAGGATCAATGCAACAACAAGAGCTAACGATCCTAACACCCAGATAGGAGACATAGATTCAATGAGACAGAAAATTAATAAGGATATCAAGGACTCGAACTCAGATCCAGAACAAGTAAACTTAATAAATATTTATAGAGCTCTCCACTTCAAATACACAAAATATACATTCTTGTCAATACCACATCACACCTACCCATTAGTTTAAATGAAACATTGATTGGCCATTATTAATACCCAATTTTTTTCAAAATAAAGCAATATTTCCATTTACTCTCCCTCTTTCTCTTCCTCTTTCTTCCTCTCCTTTACTTATTTTTTTTTTTCTTTCCTTCTCTCAAAAAAAAAGAAATCAACTTGTAAACCTCTAGATCCAGGTCGGCAATGTCTCTTTCATTGCTTGATTTCCTTTCTTCCCTCCCTCCCTCCCTCCCTCTCTCCCCACTTCCTCCCTTCATCCCTTCCTTCCTCCCTACCGTCCTTATTCCCTTCCTTTCTGCCTTCCTCCCCCCACAAAAAAAAATAAAAATAAAAATAAAAAATAAATAAATAAAAAAATACAAAAAGTTAGCTGGGCATGGTAGCGCGTGCCTGTAATCCCAGCTACTCAGGAGACTGAGGCAGGAGAATTGCCTGAACCCAGGAGGCGGAGGTTGCGGTGAGCCGAGATCGCGCCATTGCACTCCAGCCTGGGTAACAAGAGCGAAACTCTGACTCAAAAAAAAAAAAAGAAATGAATCGTACTTGCAATGAGATAGATGATAGATAGAAAGATAGATAGATAGACAGATAGATAGATAGATAGATAGATAGATAGGAAAAGTAAACTAAATTTAAAGTCAAACAAAAACCCAATGTCAATTGGGTAAGAAATTGATGTTTGAGTCTAAGAAGACGTAAAGCAGGTCTTCATTGGTCCGCATTTTATTTTATTTGTGAAAGGTTCTTGCTTGCTCTGTAGTCCAGACTGGAGTGCAGTGATAAAATCATGCCTCACTGCAGCCTCAACCACTTGGGCTCAAATGATCTTCCTGCTTCAACCTCCCAAGTAACTAGAACCACAGGCAGGTGGCACTATGCCCAACTAACTTTAAATTTTTTTTTAATTTTTTGGTCTCTCCATGTTGCCCTGGGCTCAAGCGACCTTCCTGCTTCAGCCTCCCAAAGTGCTGGGACTAAAGGCATAAGCCACCTTACCTGGCCTGTCTTTCTCTTTTAATCCAGTTGTTTATTATTATTATTATTATTATTATTTGAGATAGAGTCTCACTCTGTCTCCCAGACTGGAGTGCAGTGGCACAATGTCATTTCACTGCAACCTCCACCTTTCGGGTTCAAGTGATTCTTCTACCTCAGCCTCCCAAGTAGCCGGGATTACAGGCATGTGACACCATGCCCTGCTAATTTTTGTATTTTTAGTAGAGGAGGGATTTCACCATGTTGACCAGGTTTGTCTCAAACTCCTGACCTCAGGTGATATGCCCACCTCAGCCTCCCAAAGCGCTGGGATTACAGGCATGAGCCATCGCACCCAGCCTGTTCATGCTTTTAACCAGTATCTATACTGGGTTACAATTTCTTTACCAAGTGAACTGATTCAAACCTTCATTCATACACAAAGAATCTGAACCTTTTGTAAATTAGTCTAGAATGGTGCCAATGTTTTAATTGGCCTTTGCCACCAGGCATGGCAGCATAAGAAGTCATGCCACAGGCTCTCTCACTTTCTACCTATATTCCTCCAGGGCCCTGTTGTAATGGACCTTGGTCAGGCATCACTTTTTTGCAATGAGAAGAAGTCTACTCAAGCTAGCTAGGCCTTCCTGGGGTGAGAGAATCTTTACCACTCTGGACCGTGCCCAAACGCTGAGGACAGTATCCACATTCTTTCAAGGCTCTATTGCTTCCAAACCTACTTGCCAGAATTCATTTCTCTTCTAGACAGAGATCAGTTGGTTGTAAAGAATAGAAACTATCTCAGGTAACTTAAGTGAAGGCAGGTTTATTGTAAAGAGAATTGGTGGCTACCCCAGCCCCCAAAATAGACTGTTGAAACACTTTATTGAGTCTGGAGCCCTTCCTGAATTAACAAAAGGGAGGATCCATTAAAGGATAATACAGATTATTTATTATTTCAATAGCTTCCCAGGCAAAGCAGGAAAGAAACCAGACCTCTTTTCTGCACAGTAATGGGGCCCGCTAACTCTGGGGAAAAGGTAAGATGCCTTCTAATTGAGGAAATATATCCTTTTTCAATATGAGTCTAGATTGTACTCTCTAAAAATGAATGTTTATTCCTGCGAGCAGTGCATGAGCTAATATAACAATTCTATTAATCAAATGAATGGACATAATTTCTGTTAACACATGTAGGAATATTGAAAAGGAAATTCAGCCAAGAAGATCTAAATTCAGGACAAACTGCAATCTTGGAGGCTCTTATTCCTTCCCCACCCCCAACCCGCTCCTACACACACAATTTTGCAAGACTTGGATAAAAATAGGCATCATTTTAAACTGGTTAAAGTCCTGGGACCCTGCCTCTAATTGGCACACTCAGACTGAGACACTTTGGTAAGGCAAAAATGGTAAATGTGGAGAGAGAGAAAGAGCCAGGAAGTGAGATCCCTCCTTGTGGATAGGTGTGGGGTTTTCCCCAGGAAATTGATGGCATTTGTAATAGAGAAAATTCTAAAAGGAGGCCCATGGAGAAGGAAAAGTCATACATATAAAGGCCAGAGAGCTTATGAAGGATCTGGATCTGCAGGTAGAGAAGCAAAGAGAAAGTCTAAGGAGTATTTTATTTTTTCCTCTTTGACATAGAATCACTCTTTAGAAATTGCCTAAACTCTTTAGTGAGGAAACCTGCATAGAACTACTTAAGCTGTTGGTAATTTTGAAAAGATTGGAAAGAGAGAAATGTAGAGGAAAAGAGAAAGAAGATTTGCCTCAACCATCACCTCTGATTTACTGGAGAGAGACATTAAGCAGGTGATAATGTAACCACCCAATGAGTTTACTTTGCCAGCTGCCTAGACAGAGCTGATTTATCAAGACAGGGGAATTGCAATGGCGAAAGAGTAATTCATGCAGAGCCAGCTGTGCTGGAGAGTTTTATTATTACTCAAATTAGTCTCTCCAGGCTTTAGGGGATCAGAGCTTTTCAGGATAATTTGGCGGGCATGGGCGGGTATGGGCTCCAAAAGTCGGGAGTGCTGATTCATGGGGCTGAAGATAAACTGATGCGGGGGAGGGGTGGAAGTGAGTTCTTCTTGCTGACTTCTGGGTGGGATCGCAGAACTGGCTGAGCCAGATTGTCAGTCTGGGTGGTGTCTTCCGCTGCATTGGAATGCACGGTCTGCAAAACGTCTCAAACACTGATCTTAGGTTAGCTAATTTGTTAGTCCTACAAAGCCAGACTGGTCCCCTGGCAAGAAGGGTTTTTTTGGGAAAGGACTATTATCCTTTTTGTTTCAGAGTTTAAACTATAAACTAAATTCCTTCCCAAGGCTAGTTCTGCCTACACCCAGGAATGAGCCAAGACACTTTAGACATTAGAAGGAAGATGGAGTCGGTTAGGTCTGATCTCTTTCAATGACCTAATTTCCTAAGTTATGATTTTTGCAAAGGCGATTTCAATAACATCGAGCTCCTGATGGTGACAAGCCACATTAAGAGCAGGGAGAAAACATTCATGGTGAGAGGATAGCACTGCAGAGAAGGCATATTCTCAAAGGGCAATAAGATGCTTTTGCATCTCCCTATAAATTAGAGCATGCTGCCTTCTAAAAGAGGAATTGGAGGAGGCTGGACATTCAGAGTGATCAAAATATCATTTGGTTAAAATTAGTTCTAACCCATATATATGTACAACTATATATAATTTATGTATTATAAGTCTATAAATATATATATATATAGAGAGAGAGAGACAGGCTCTTGCTATGTTGCCCAGGCTGGTCTCAAACTCCTGGGCTCAAGCCATCCTACCATCTAAGCCTCCCAAAGTGCTGGGATTACAGGCACGAGCCTCTGTGCTTCAAGTCCCAAGTTCCACACACTCTGATATACTGACACCACACACCTCAGCATTTCCACATCCTTTTTGTTGCCTCAGTTCATGAATCTGGTGTCAAGCACAGCCCCTTTATCAATTTTCCTAAGGAAATGTACTCTGAAGTTTTTGAGGGTTCATCATGGGATACGTAATATGAATGTGTTGGGGCTCAGAAAATGATACCCCAAGTGAAGGCCTCAGAAGCAAAGTTTCTCTCTGGCCTTCTCCTGTCCCCACCTCTTGCCCCTCATTCTCCCCCAAGGAAAGCCATAAAAACTATAATCCCAGCTGGGCACTGTGGCTCACGCCTGTGATCTTAGCACTTTGGGAGGCCAAGGTGGGTGAATCACCTGAGGTCAAGAGTTCAAGACCAGCCTAACCAACATGATGAAACTCCGTCTCTACTAAAAATATAAAACTTAGTCAGGTGTGGTGGCACTTGCCTGTAATCCCAGGTTGCAGTGAGCCAAGATTATGCCATTGCACTCCAACCTGGGTGACAGAGTAAGATTCCGCCTCAAAAAAAAAACAAAAACAAAAACAAAACTAGCCGGGTACAGTGGCTCACACCTGTAATCCCAGCACTTTGGGAGGCCGAGGCAGGTGGATCACCTGAGGTCAGGAGTTCAAGACCAGCCTGGCCAACATTGTGAAACCCCATCTGTACTAAAAATACAAAATTCAGCTAGGTGTGGTGGCAGGTGCCTGTAATCCCAGCTACTTGGGAGGCTGAGGCAGGAGAATCACTTGAACCCAGCAGGCAGAGGTTGCAGTGAGCAGAGATTGTGCCACTGCACTCCAGCCTGGGAGACAGAGAGAGACTCCATCTCAAAAAAAGAAAAACTATAATCCCTCTTCCCCGAGGTGGGCTATAGGAACAAGAACTCCTCTCCTTCAAAGTCAGCCATAAAACCTAAAAGTATATTCTAACTTTCACCTGCCTTTCTGTGTAAGAGCTGCTTGTAAAGAAATCCCCGGCTGGGCATGGTGGCTCATGCCTGTAATCCTAATACTTTGGGCAGCCAAAGCAGGAGGATTGCTTGAGCCCAGGAGTTCAATACCAGCCTACGCAACATAGCCAGACCTCCTCTCTACAAAACATTTTAAATATTAGCTGGGTGTAGTGGTATGAGCCTGTAGTTCCAGCAACTTGGGAGGCTGAGGCAGGGAGGATGGCTTGAGACTGAGAGGTTGAGGCTGCAGTGAGGCATGATCATGCCACTACACTCCAGCCTAAGTGACAGAATGAGACCCTTTCTCTAAAGACAAAAGAAGAAATAAAGTGAGAAAAAAGGGAATTATATTTTAAAAGAAATAAATTTTCTGACCCATCTTGTTTAATAGGAGGTTGTAAGACCCCCATTCTAGAAAGGGCCCTGCCCCATACCGGAGAGGAAGGAATGCTGTACAGAGGCCAATAATAACCTAAACATTTGCAGTCTATTCCCAATAGGTCGTACCCTTTTTGTTCAATCACATTATTACGCAGCTGTCCATTCTTCATTGAACCTAAGCATAAAAATTGATAGCTTTATTAGCTGGGTGTGGTGGTATACACCAGTAATCCCAGCTACTCAGGAGCTGATGCAAGAATACTTGAGACCAGGAGTTTGAGGCTGTTGTGAGATATGATTGTGCCTCTACACTCCAGCCTGGGCAACAGAGTGAGACCCTGTCTCAAAAAAAATAAAAAATTTCTCTCTATATCTTTGGGTCTGCATTCTGAAGTCTCCTATGTCATGTAAAAGTATGATTAAATAAATCTGTTACGCTGTTCTCTTGTCAACCTGTCTTTTATTACAGAAATGTTGGCTGTGACCCTCATGATTGAGAGGAAAGTGATTACCAGCTTTCTGTCCCTACAAATGTCACAGACTCTACCCACCACACTCTTACTCTCTTTCTTCCCTCCCTTTTCAGAGTAATCAGCAAATAAATGCCTTTCCTTTCTTCTGCTGATGTTTTGTCCATCCTCAGACCCCTTGACTTCTCAGCTTCTATCCCAAATGAGCTTGTCGTCATCAAAGTTCTTCCAAAAATCTACAGTGCTCTCTTGAGCAAATCTGGTCAGTATAATTTCCTCCATCTCATAAACTTAGGGTCAAATGACCATCTCACAGAATCCCAGGATGAGAAAAGCCTGGGAAACAAGAACAGGGTTAGAGAGCCAGAGTTCTCCCTTCAATTTTCAAGCCTCCTGACCCCTCCAGCCTGCTTCTGTCTATGCACCTGCTCTATTCAGCTTCTTTTCAAGCTGGGCTTTCTGAGACTACTTATCAGCAATGCACATGGTGTGACAATAGCCATCCCAATTCAGCTCATGTACCTACCATCAAATGATGGCAGTCATTGAATTGTAGTTTAATTTCTTTTTGCTGTGGGGGGTGGGGAACGGAGTTTTACTCTTGTCACCCAGACTGGAGTGCAATGGTGAAATTTTGGCTCACTGCAACCTCTACTTCCAGGGTTCAAGTGATCCTCCTGCTTCAGCCTCCCAAGTAGCTGGGGTTACAGGTGCCTGCAACCACACCTGGCTAATTTTTGTATTGAGATGGGGTAACATTATGTTGGCCAGGCTGGACTCGAACACCTGACCTCAGGTGATCCACCTGCCTTGGCCTCCCAGAGTGCTGGGATTAGAGATGTGAGCCACCATGGCTGGCCTCATAGTTTCATTTATTGGGCAATAAAGAGAGGGAGCATCTAACTGGTAGCCTTGGCTCAGATCTAATCAGCTGTTGCCCACGGGTAATGAAATAAGATGAAAGTGGTAGATATGGCCCACTCTTACAAGATCTGTGGTCTAGGCAGGGGCAGAAGTTTGTGTAAACAAAGTAACTAGTCTATTTATCCTCAGTGGTTGTTGGAAGATTTAAGGGCACCAATAAAATCCCGTTTTCCTGTCCTAGTTCTCAACCAACTGAGAAATAAAGCAAAAGAATAAGGTAAAAAGAGGCTGGGTGTGGTGGCTCATGCCTGTAATCCCAGTACTTTGGAAGGCAGAGGTGGGTGGATCACCTGAGGTCACCAGCCTAGCCAACATGGCAGAACCCTGTCTCTACTGAAAATACAAAAACTAGCCAGACATGGTGGCAGATGCCTTTAATCCCAGCTACTTGGGAGGCTGAGGCAGGAGAATTGCTTGAACCCAGAAGGCAGACGTTGTAGTGAGCTGAGATCACACCACTGCACTCCAGCCTGGGCAACAGAGTGGAAGAAGAAGAAAGAAGAAGAAGAAGAAGAAGAAAAGAAGAAGAAGAAGAAGAAGAAGAAGAAGAAGAAGAAGAAGAAGAAGAAGAAGAAGAAGAAGAAGAAGAAAAGGAAGGAAGGAAGGAAGGAAGGAAGGAAGGAAGGAAGGAAGGAAGGAAGGAAGGAAGGAAGGAAGAAAGAAAGAGGAGGAGGAGGAGGAGGAGGAGGAGGAGGAGAAGGAGGAGGAGGAGGAGAAGGTGGTGGTAATAAGAGATCCCCAAAATCACAATATTACTGATAAAATTCATATTGGCAAATGTGGCTATATCATTTAGCAAATGAGTCCCTTGATCCTGAACACCAGAAGTAGGGAGACTAACCCACCCACTCACAGATGGCATAAGAAAATTATAGCTTCCCCCTTGATTTATATAGATGAATCAATATTGACCATGAGTTGAGTACTGTTAAAGTGGGTAATGGGTATGTGAATCTTTATAGTATTTTCTCTCCTATTTAAGTACTCTGCATTAAATAACTTTGGGAGTAAATTCAATCATGCACTAATATCTTCCCCCAATGCTTTCAGAGAGTTATCCGAAACATTTTTTTTTTCTTTCTACAAAGTGTAGAAATTTGCGATGATGCTACCTCAGTCATTAGGTCTTATTTAATGGATTTTTAATGCCCATCCAGCCTGCTTAAATTTTTCTATACAGTTCAATATCCTGATTGAGCCCCAAACTCTGGCATCCCAGTATACCCCAAGTGTATGCCTGTTGTGTTGTAGCTTCCAAGACTACGGTGCTCTGATGCATTGAGATGGCAGCAAGCAGCATTTTTCAGTCCTGTTACCTATGTGGCTGCTACCAGTGCATCTTGTTAAATAACGCCTTAAACCCAAGAAACCTGCTTCCTAGGGAAGTTTCTCCCTATCTCTGCGTTTGTTCCCACTAGAGAATGACCATCACCAGATTCCTGATCTGAAAATGCTATTGACACTTTGGAACCTCAGGCCTCTATTAATAGGTTGACCAACTATCCTAGTTTACCTTGAATGCAGGCTTTTCAATGCTAAAGCCAGAAAAACCAAGATGGTTGATCATCTGCCTCAGGCCTAATCAATACCACCAATAATTCAGCCATGGGCTTTCTTAAGACACTGTCTTTTCTTGACTTTTGAATAGTCTAGGCCTTGAGTAGCAGCTCTTTCTGCCACTGCACATTTGTTTTATTACCCTATTTCTCTATATTTTATTTTATGGGTAATAATTTAAACAGAAAATCAATGGGTTCTGGTATGCCAAAGCACTCACTCTTCAAAAGTTTCCATCCAGAGTTGGATAAACCTACACAGATGCTGGTCTGTGTCCTCTCAACAGACCAGCATCCAACCTAAATCTAGACCCAATGCATAATTTTTCTTCCTGGTTCCATATTAACACATCAAATATTTATAAGTCAGGGACCAACTCTTAGGTCCCTGATTTCTAAATATCTAGACATTTCTCAGGACACAGGGAGTACTTAAACCTTTACGTAGCAGAGATATGACATACAATAAGCTGTTACCTGGAAACTCCTAGTGATGCTTTGAGTACTTTACAACAATTGTTCTGGTCTTCCTCTTAACTCCATCAAGTTTTTCTGTAACTAGCTGGTCTATCTGTCCCCATCTTTAAGGAACGAGTCCCTGTTTGCTCATGCTATGATCTCCCTCACGCTCTCCCTCCCTCTCTCTCTCTCCCTCCCCAACCCGATCTTGAGATGCGGCACCTGAATAGTTTTCTATATCTAGATCCCTTTTGATGGAGTAATTTCAGCCAGCTCTGAAATCTACACTTTTTTATCTGTCAGATTTCTTTAGGACCTAATGACTGTTTCTGAGCTAATAATAACTCAGTCAGCTTGTTTTTCTGACACTCTCTTTAAGAGCAATTAAATCTAGTTGCATGGCCTTTTCCCTTTTTATTCATGTATCTTGGTCTTCTCAAGACATAATGAGAGCAGCACTTGAGCCTGAGATGAGCCATAAGAATTCCAGGTTAGTCTCTCCATGGTTCCCTGTCTTGGATAAAGTCATTTCAGAACATTTTAATGGATCAGATTTGGAGCAGCCTACTTACACTGGTGAATACCACAACTAACAAATAATTGTTTGCACCCCACTCACATCTGAAAGATTCAGGGTGTCTTTTACAGATACAGGACTCCCTTTTCTCTTTGTTTCTTTTCTCTCTCTTCTCTCTTTTCTCCTTGACTGAAGCCTTGCATCAGCTGTCCCTTCTTACTAAGGCACTGCAGCTCACCAGCATCTCCATGTCCCTCACGTGGCTCATGCACATATCCTAACTCTGATGCCTGTGTAGTTCAAGAATAATCTACAGCACATTACACCCAAAGCTCTCACTTTTGCTATAGTTGTGCCTTTGCTGAGCCATCCCCAAACCCCACCCACAGTGGCATCTGGCTAAGGCCTACCCTTTTGAATATTAAGGACACCCACGTGCACCTTGACGGAGTCATTTTGGCTGAACGCAGGCAAGACCAGCTACTGTTTCCCTAAAATCAGCCCAAAGCCCTGCCTCTATAAAAATAGATACTCACCTGTGGGTAAAGTCTCAAGAGTCGAGGGGTCCCAGCAAGGTGAAAGTCCCACCTAAAGCCGGGTGTGGTAGCTAGTTCCTGTAATCCCAGCACTTTGGGGGGCCGAGCTGGGTGGCTCATCTGAGGTCAGGAGTTGGAGACCAGCCTGACGAATACGGTTAAACCTCATCTCTACTAAAAATAAAAAAATTAGCCAGCTGTGGTGGTGCGTGCCTGCAGTCCCAGCTACTCAGTAGGCTGAGGCAGGATAATTGCTTGAACCCAGGAGGCAGAGGTTGCAGTGAGCCAAGATCGTGCCACTCTCCTCCAGCCTGGGTGACAAAGCCAGACTCCATCCCAAAAATAAAAAAATAAGTCCCACCTTGCTGGCAATGAAAATCTGAAACTTCCTGCTCAGTTGCAACTGATGGAAAACCAATTACATCCATTTAAAAAGCCTTCTGGCTTAACATAAGCTTCTGCAAAACCACTGCAAACACAAATGCATGTTTGCTCGAATCCAAACCCCAAACTGCTTCCCAAAAGCCTCTTCACATATTACTTGGGTCTCCAAATTTCACTCCCTGTTTATTTTTTAAGGCTCCTGGTCCAGTGAATCAGATGTTGAAGTTGTGTGGATCCTCAATAAATGGCACATTTTTCCCTCCCCTGAGTTCAACACCAAATAAAAGGTAGAAGCCGATAGTCATTTTTATGACTGATAAAGTTAATATTAGAAAGATGGCTTATGTTGTTGGATAAAATAACTTTCTAATAGTGAATTTCAGAAATAAAGAGAGGTTTACCTACTACACAAGGCAAGCCCCTTTAGAATGTCCTCAGTGCATGCTTTCAAGGTCAACCTGGATCCCAAAGAGACAGTTGGGAAAGCCGAAGCAATCTGCTCAGTTTGTTCTTCCCAAATGTGTCATTTAGCTCAGTCACTGACTCCTCCTCTGGGGAGGGAGGCCCATAGTGTTACTCTAGAAGAGCGCCCTCCATGTGAAATGAACCACTGAGAGTGAAGAAAAGCACTTTTCTCCAGTAGTCATCAAGATTAATCATCCTAATGGATACAGAAAATGTGGGATATATTCAGCCTTTATAAAGAAGGAAATCTTTTTATTTGTGACAATATGGAAAAACCTCGAAAACATTATGTTAAGTAAAACAAGCCAGACACAGAAAGACAAAAATATTGCATGATTCCAGAAACATGTAGAATCTTTTTTTTTTTTTTTTTTTGAGATGGAGTCTTTCTCTGTTGCCCAGGCTGCAGTGCAATGATGCAATCTTGACTCACTGCAACCTCTGCCTCCCGGGTTCAAGCAGTTCTTCTGTCTCAGCTTCCTGAGTAGCTGGGATTATAGGTGCCTGCCACCATGCCTGGCTAATTTTTGTATTTTTAGTAGAGACAAGATTTCACCATCTTAGCCAGGATGGTCTCGAACTCCTGACCTTATGATCCACCTGCCTCAGTCTCCCAAAGTGCTGGGACTACAGGTGTGAGCCACCGTGCCCTGTTAGAATCTTTAAAATGTCAAACTTATAGAAGCAGAGAGTAGAATAGTAGTTACCAGTGGCTGTGGCTAGGGTTCAGGGGCAGTGGGCAAGCGGGGAGATTGGGGAGATTTTGATCAAAGGCACAAAAGTTTCCTCCACTCAGACAGGATCAGCTCAGAAGATTTTATTGTACAATATGACGACTATAGTTCATGTATTATACATCTGAAAATGCTTTCTCACCACAGAAAAAATAAAAGTATTCGAAGTAATCAATATGTCAATTAGCTCAATTTAACCATTCTACAGTGTATTCTTATATCAAAACGTTATACTCTAAAAGATCTATACCATTTATATTAGTCAACTTAAAAATTAATTTTTTAAAAAAATTAATTATCCTAGATAACATCAGGACATCTTTTTTCCATTTCTGCCTTTGTCATGAGAAATGTGAAATGACCAGTTTCCAATTTCCAATGTAATGGAGTCATTATTACAGGCCCCTAGTGAAAATATCTCTCACCTTGTTTTTGTTTTTTTGTTTTGTTTTGTTCTTGTTTTTGTTTTACTTTGAACCCTGAGAAGCTACTTTGGTAGTCAGAGAATCTTGGTTAGAGAAAGACAGCATTCCGAGAATGATTATTAAGAATAATTATGAGTGGTAACGCTCCAATCTCCAACTCTTTTTTTTTTTTCCTGGAGATAGAGTCTTACTCTGTCACCCAGGCTGGAGTGCAGTGGCACAATCTTGGCTCACTGCAACCTCTGCCTCCTGGATTCAAGCAATTCTCCCACCTCAGACTCCCAAGTAGCTGGGATTAAGGGGGTCCACCACCACACCCAGCTAATTTTTTGTATTTTAGTAGAGATGGGTTTCATCGTGCTGCCCAGTCTGGTCTCAAACTCCTGACCTGATGATCCACACACCTCAGCCTCCCAAACTGCTGGGATTACAGATGTGAGCCACTGCACCCAGCCCCATCTCCAACTCTTAATCCCTGAACCTGTATATTCTGACTTGGAGACATGAATATATTAATCTGTCAGATAGCATAAATCATCAACAGCAAGACAAGATGCCTAACTCACAAGAAATTGATCCCAGCTGAATGTACGTTTCTCTATAATGCCAGCAACTTCCCCCCTACTCCTCCGCTGCCCCAGGGTCTATATTAGCTTCCTAGTGCTACTGTAAGAAAGTGCCACAAAATTAATGGCTTAAAACAACAGAAACATATCGATTTGTTATCTCATGCTTCTAGAAGCTAGAAGCCCAAGGTCTCAGTGAGTCACTCTCTCCGAAGGCTCTGGAGAGGATCACTCTTTGCCTCTGGTAGCTCCCAGCAATCCTTGTCATGCCTTGGCATGTAACTGCACAACTTCAATCTCTGTCTTCATCTTCACAGGTACTTCTTTCCTCTGGATCTGAGAGTTTTCAAATCTTTCTCCTTATGGAGAAACCAATGATTGAGTTCAGCATCCTCCCTAATCTATTCTGACCTTATTGACCTTATCTTAATTTGCTTACACCTGCAAAGACCCTATTTTCAAATAAGGTCCTCTTCAAAGGTACCGGGGTTAGGACTTCAACATATCTTTTTGAGGAACAAAATTCAGTCCACTGTAGGTCCCATAATGAAATCAATGAATGGCACAGACATTGGTTCTTTGTCTTACTTCTTTTTCTATGAATAAATTTCTTGACAGAACTGTGATATATGAATTACAAAAGTGGACCTTATCCTTCCCCCCCCCACCGTATCCATACCCTTTGAAATGTGACTTTTCAATCCTTCCAACAAGAAGGAGAGTCTGTTTCCTCACGCACTGAATCTAGGCTGCCCTTATGGTTTGCTTTGGCCAATAGAATGCAGCAGAAGCATCATCATGCTAGTTCTGAGCATAAGCTTCAAACTTCTGGTGTCTCTTTTGGAACCCTGACCCTGCCGTGTAAATAAGGCCAGGTTAGCTGGATACTTGATGAGCCACATCTCCCAGTCTACCATGTCACCCAGCCATCAGCCAGCCAACCACCAGACATGTGAGTGAGGCCATCCTAGACCAGTCAACCTCCAGCTGATCAACCTGGTGACCCACAGATTCATAGGCAATAATATATGGTTATTGTTATAAGCTGCTGTGTTTTGGGATGGTTTGTTATGCAGCATTAAATAACTGATAACAAGCTATAACCATATATATGATTCCATGACAATTCCTAAGACTTTCAGCAAGTTCACAGATGTCAGTGATGGCAGGAGTATGACAAATGGAGAAAAAACTCCCAAATCCAGAATAAGTGTCTACTCCAATGAGGACAAATGTCTGTCACCTATGTAATGAAACATGTCTAAAAACAATCTAGCTGGTGCCATTAGCTGGCTGATCTCATTAAATTATGATCCCATTAAGAGTTTGTCACTGTTAATTGGCAATTTGCATATTTGGCAGTGGCAGTAGTGAAATATGACATGGCCAAAAAAATTCTGTTATGAGCCAAAACCTAGTTAACATCCCTAATCTCACTGCTAATTTATTCACGAATCAATTGGGCAGAAACTGGGAAGTTTAGAAAAGAAGACTTGATTGATGTACCAGATGCAGCCTTTGGTCCCAGCCCACATCTTGGCTTAACTTTCTCCAGCCAGTTGATAAGGAAGCAGGATGGCAACTAGTTTCCTGTAAAGGGAATCTGTCAGCAGTTTCACTCAGCTTCACTTTTTGCCTAGGCTACACTCCTGCATACAGAAAATGTGAGGCTGCTAATACCCTAGAGGCAACCCTTGACTAAGGAAGGGTGGGGCCAGGAGACACACAAATGCAGGCCAGGCATGGTGGCTGTGCCTATAATCCTAGGACTTTGGGAGGCTGAGGTGGGAGGGTCACTTAAGCCTGATAATTCAGAATTACGGTGAGCTATGGTCACTGCTTTACAGCCTAGGTGACAGAGCAGGAGGACCTATCTCTAAAAATAAAATAAATAAATAAATGCAAGGAACATCTTACACTTGTTCTCAGAAGATCCATCAGATAGAGCTCAGTTACTCACAAAAGTGATTAACTCTAATATATGCCTTGAATTAGCTCTTTCCAGTCTGACAAAGTCACCAGACACCACCCAGAAATCAGTGTAAACCTGTCCCAAGGAAATGTGTTATTCCAGGCAGTATAAAAGTTGGGTTTCCCTTCCCTCTGCCCGTTCTCTCTGGTGGCTGTATCCTATGCAGAGCTATCTGCACATCAGGCTTGAGTCTTCTCTTCTGTCAACAGGGCCTGGATGGAAATTGAGGGAGGGAGGGTAGCATGAGTTCTCATGCATTTTAATGGATGCATAATATTTCATATTAAGGAATATGTAATCACATTTCATGTAGCTAATTCATGGTATTTTTGTTGCCACAACAAAGCTGCAATGAATGCCCCTTAAGTAGTCCCTCCATCACCTCAAAAAACTTAGATAATCCAGTGAAAGAAATTGATTTTAAGCCAGTAATTATGAAAATAGTTACTTAATTGTCATTGTGATGTATGCTACGAAAGAAAAGCATTAAATGCTGTGACAGTACATTATACATAGACCTAACCTCATGGACTTGAGGGTGAGTCATAAAAAATCACCCTGAGGAAACGACATTTAAGACTGGAACGACAAGTAGAAGTGAATCAGGCCAGTGGGTGGGAGGGAGGTGTAGATGAGGCAGAAGGAGCCAGAATGTGTGAAGGTGTCAGGTGGAATGCGCATCAGCAGGGCAGCACATACACAAGTGCACACAGGCAAGGAAGATTAGCCCTTTGGGGAGTTGTCAATGGTGCAGCACATATACAAGCGCACACAGGCAGAAAGTTTAGCCCTTTGGGAAGGTGCCAGCAGTCCTACCTGCCTGACGTTTAGAATGAGGTGGGGAAAAGTTGACACAACTGTGAAGTATACCATAGGGGGCCACTGGAGGATTTTAAGGAAGGATTTCCTAAGTCTCAATCTGGACGGTGACCTGGAGAGAGAGAAGGCTTAACATAGGAAAACCAGTCAGGGGACAGAACTAGCTGTGTGGTCTTAGGCAACTCACATAGCCACTCTGAGCTCCAGTTGCCTCATCTGAAATTAGGGGTAATAATTCCTACCTTAGAGAGTGCTGTTATGATTATTGAGATGAAGTATTACAAATGTTCGATGTTTAGTAAACATTAACATTTACTATTTTTCTACATTCCTTGTTCTCCCGTACTTTTCACATCTACTCTGACACAAAATCCTACTCATCCTCCCTCCTAAACACCCCTCAGATCTGTTTTCTTTTCCCTAACGCCCTTCTTTATTTAAGGCTCATAAATTCTAACTTGGTTGCCTAGATGGGTTTCTGCCTGCAGTCTGTCCCTCCTCTAATTACAACTTGGCTACCAAAGTAATTAAACTGAAACTGGAATATTTCCTATGCCTGTTGAAAATTCTTCTGATTCTTCATCTGTTTAAGGACCATGACCAAAGCCCTAAATATAGTACAAGATTCTTAATGATCTTCCCCCATAACTATACGTCATTCACCCTCCTTACCATCCTCCCAGCCCACCCTTACACCGTTCCCTATTTCCTAGATGTTTTGGACCACACACCCCAAGCTCTCTCACATACCCCACATCCTTACTCACACCTTAGCTCCTGCCCCAGATACCTTCCCTCATTAGTGCCTTACAAATAAAATCCCTGTTCATGCTTTGAGACCCTGCGTCAATGTCAGCTCTTCCTCCTCACATGTTCACAACTTCCTCAAATTACATACTTAGACCTTCCCTGGGCCTCTGAAGAATCATGCATATCTTTATTTTACAGTCCTTATCACATTTATTGTAATTATTTTACCTATATTAATTTTCACCTCTCACACAATGGGCTTTTAAAAATATCGACCTTGTTTAATCCCCCTTGTATCCTCAGTACCTAGCTCAGTATATATCATCATATATTGGATGTACATTTGCTGAAAAAAAAATGTATGAATGAATCCAACATAAAAAGTCAGTGTATTTGGAACTAGTTGGTCTGTGATAACAGGACTTGGCCTCTAGGTGGCCGGTGCATAGGGGATCTAAGCCATCAAGTCTAGTTCTCCCTTGACTCCAAGGAATCTGGTCAGAGAGGCAACTAATTTCCCCTCTCACTTCTCACCTGCTTGCACCTGGGCCCCATCTTGGGACCTAAGCCAGCTGCCCCTCCACATGTGTGGTTGCAGTGCCATCTACTGGTATCTATAAGACCTGCAGATCAGGCCGAAAGAGGAAGAGAGGAAGAATTAAGGACCACTGTGGTTTAATCCTGCCATGGAATCTCAGCCACCAGACACTACACTGGGCAGTCTGTCCCTCCTATGTGAGCCCACACTCTCTAGGAGAAGCCCATCATTCATATTTCCCGTTGACTGAATACCCTCAGTCACGTCTCAGTGTCCAGAGCCCTTTCTTCAACCCTCTCAGAGCCAGGGCCCCTACTCTGTTTCATCAGGAGCCGGTGACCCTAATTCAGTGACACAAGTGTCCTCCATGGCCCGCTCAGCAATAGAGCCTCTCACTCAGAAACCACTGATCACCCATAAGAATTTGTGACATGACCGAGCGTGGTGGCTCACGCTTATAATCCAAGCACTTTGGAGGCTAAGGCGGGGGAACACCTGAGGTCGATAGTTCAAGACCAGCCTGACCAACATGGTGAAACCCCGTCTTAAAAAAAAAAAAGAAGAAGAATTTGTGACAGGTCCCTCTCCTTCAGGCTTTGGTGACCAATGCCTCCACCCAGGCTGTTAGTAAGTAGGGCCCAGATAAGACCCCTCAGTGATCAGGAACTTTTCTGCAGGTCCCCAATGACCAGCATCTTGTTTAGGCTCTTTGTGGACCAGAGCCCACCTGCACCCTGGTCAGTAAGCAGGAACCCTCACTGAGACAGCTCAGCAACGGTGCCCCAGCTCAGGCCCCTCAGTGACCCTTGCTCCTTCACAGGCCTCCCAGGGACCCTTGCTGAGGCCCCTCAGTAACCAGGGTCCTCACTGAGCCCATCAATGATCGGGGTCCTTCCTCACTCTGCTTCTCCCTGAGCTGGGGACTCTCATTCAGATTTCTCTAGTTTTCATTCAAGTTCCATTAACAAGGACCCTCCCTCAGACCCCTCATCAGAGATGGATTCTTCAACAGGCTGATAAGAAAGAGTTATGGCATTTACAAAGGCAGAAACAACAAAACAGGAAAAAAATTTTTTAAGAATTCAATGTTTGCAAAAAAGCATCAATGTAACCATCATGGGATACATTTTACCAACTTTCTTTGTACTTATTTTATGGCTTATACTATTTTATTTTGAATAACATGTAGAAACCAACCATAATCTTTAATGTGTTTAGACCTTTAACAGTCTTGATCAGCCTCATTCCTCAGGGACCCTGACCACCACTCAGAGCTCCATGACCAAAAGTCTTTAATTAGGGTCTAGTGAGCATAACTAGAACTGGGCAGGTCCCTTTAGGCCACCCAATTGCCTTCCGCTTCCCTCTGCTCCCCGGAGAAGCTGTTGGAGGCTCTTATCTCCAGGGTTCTCCCTTCCGATTCATCCCTGAGCCCTTTGTCCAGGGAGGGGCCACAGCTGCGCCCAGGTCTCATGAAGAGGTGTGGGCCCTGCTAGACTAATTGGTGCAATCCCAGGGTTGTCCCCCAAAAGGCTGGCTTTGGCCACCTCAGCCCCAGCCCCGGTACATCAGGGGTGATTAGCAATAACTCTCCAAAATGTTTCTGCCACACACTAATCCACATGAAGCGTTTAACATAAACAAACCAGCTTCCACTTTTACCCCAAATCCTCTGGGAACTTAGTACAGGGTCTGAAGTAAATACAAATTACAGGAAAACTTGGTGGGCCAGACATAGGAAATTGTGATTCACCATCCGACTTCCTGTCTCCCCCTCCCCCACTCCTGGCCATTTTTTTCTTCTTTGTTTTGACTCATGCTGGGCTCCCTGCACTTGATTGAGCTGCCCATGGAGTTCCTTTAAATATTAACCACTGTTCTTGTTTGCCAACTGCCCCTAAGGCCTGGTTTTTTTCTCTACAAACATAACCTTCAGCATTAAAGCCTTTTTTCAGAAAAAACAAAACCATTCCATTTATCAAAAGTGTAACGAGTCAGCCATTCAGTCAATGCCTTCATTCATTCATTCATTCTTAACCACACATCTTTATTGAGCTCTGCTGTGTATTGAGCCTTGTGCAAGCTGTTGGGGAAACAACAGCATATAAAATAGAATTCATGTCCTTGTAGAACTCACCCCCAACTAGGAGACACAGTTGTTAGACAAACTATATGATTATTTATTTAATAGAAAATGTGATACATGTGGCCGGGCACAGTGACCCATGCCTATAATCCCAGCACTTTGGGAGACCAAGGCGGGTGGATTATGATTCGAAAGCAGCCTGGCCAACATGATGAAACCCAGTGTCTACTAAAAATACAACAATTAGCCTGAAGTGGTGGTGTGCACCTGTAGTCCCAGCTACTCAGGAGGCTGAGGCAAGAGATTCACTTCAACCTGGGAGGCAGAGGTTGCAGTGAGCTGAGATCGTGTCACTGCACTCCAGCCTGAGTGACAAAGTAAAAAGAAAGAAAGAAGGAAAGAGAGAAGAAGGAAGGAAGGAAGGAAGGAAGGAAGGAAGGAAGGAAGGAAGGAAGGAAGGAAGGAAAAAGAAAGAAAGAGAAAGAGAGAGAAAATGTGATACATGTTACAAAGGAGTTGGACTTAATATTTATCTAGGCCTGTGACTACATACCCTGGGTGCTATAAAATAAGTGGAAAAGGCATAAATCTACTGTAAAAGATTCAAAATCAACATGGAGAGCCAACCCAGAGCTCCTGCTAGGGAGGGGAGAGTTACAGAAACCTCTCACTCTCCAGTTCTTGAGAATATCTCAAGGACTCTTGAGGACTGGAAAAGACAAAAGTGTTGGGTAAAGACATCCAGAAAACAGGGCCAAGGTGCCAGGGCTGACATATTGGACTAGCACAAACAGGTCAAACAAGAAGGCAAACTGTGTTTAGAAAATGTTGCAGAGTGCTGCTGGTGGACTGGCCAGAGATTGGAAGACAGGAAAGGCGGAATTTCTTCAAGTCAGAGCAAAGGGCATACCAGCTTCACAGCAAAGTGGGTTTGTTAACTCATTTATTCAATCATTACCTCTTGATTAATGTCAGGCACCGTGCTGGACACTAAAGATACAGTAATTAACAGAAAAGTTTATTTGTGAAAACAAACGTGAACAGATACACAATAAGCCCCAATAACTGCTATAAAAATATATGCATGAGGCTTAACAGTGATGCACTACTTGGTTACCCCTATAATAATGTCCCCCTAACTAACTGGGGGGAGGAGGGAGTGGTATCACAGCCAGCACTCGGGAATGGCTTCTCCAAAACCTGTGCTACACGTGTACCAGCAGCAGTGGGAAGATTGCTGACACACCAATTGTCATGTCATTTTCAAGTCATCGCACTGCTTTGAAATGTAATAGTTATTTTTGCCATTGGCTTTGATTTCCTGCCAAAATTCTTCCAGGGTTTAGATAAAATTGGGTTTGACCTTTGAGAGTGTGTATGAATATGGATGTCATTCATTGCTTGTGGGTGGTGGAGAAAAGATTGAGAATGGCCGCCGTGCACGGCTGAGGATGAGTCACAATCTTTAGACCAGAAAGGGAGCTGAGTGGGAGGCCTGGCAAGAGAGAGTCGCAAGTATGAATTGGGACTTTTGGCCCTGAGGCAATAATGATGTCAGGACGTCTCTCCAATGAGATGCCCTGCTCTAGCCAGGCCTGGAACCTAGTGGAGCGGTCCCGGAAAGCCAAGTGGCAGGGTCTCTCTATCGTGTGACCCAAATGCTGTGCTTTGGAAATTTGACGTAGGTGAGCTATTTACATTTTATATTCTCTCTTCCTTTCTGTTCTTCAGAAAAATTTTCATAACATGCCATTTATATCTGTACTTTCTTCAATGAATATGTATTGCTTGTTTAATTTGTTAAAGATATGGATTCAAAGCAATACAGTATAAAGAAAAGACCCTAAAATGAAAAGGCCAGTTCAAGCTGTGTTCAGAGGACTCAAAGTTTTGTTCACATTTTGAGGAAAGCTGTAAAAAAGGAACAGACCGACTCCAATTAGGAGTTGGGGACAAGGGTGGCAAGCAGTTGGCTTTGAAGTCAGAAAACTCTCAGCCTGCTGGGGAAAGAGGTAGGGATAGGAATGGGAAGCTCAAGGCCCTTGCCCTGCTCCCCCTGCCGCAGAATCCTCCTTCCAGAACTCCCCTCTGCCAGACTCCCCTAAGTTCCACAGAAGTATGCTTCCATGAGTTGTTTCCATTACTGACAGATTATGGTGGCCCAAGAGACATTTAAAATCCAGCTCTAGGCCTCAGAAGCTCTGCAAAGTCAGAGGGGACGCAGGAGAGGCCAGTGGGCAGGGAATGCCACACAAATATGAGCATCTCTTCCCTCCACCTCTTTAAAGTCTATCTTCAGTAACAAGCCCACACTTCACCTCTGCTGCGAAATCCTGACTCTTCGGCTACCCCTGACCGCTCCTTCCCGAAGTTCTTTAATTACGAAGATTAAGCACCATTTTTTGTCTTTCTTCTTTTGGAAGCCATCTGATCATGCATTTTGCCTGCCTATCAGTGCCTCAGTGTATTCTTTTAAAATCAGTTTACAGGAGTTCTTGATGCAGCTGACTGCAAATATTTCCCTAGTTTGTTTGCCTTTTTTATTTTGCTTAACTTTTTTTTTTTGACATATTAAAGTTTAAAATACTTCTAGAGCCAAGTCAATGAATCTTTCCCTTTGTGCTCACTTCTTCTGCTTCTAAGATGGAAACGTTATTTCTTTCCAGAGATTTGATAAATATTTTAGCATTCCTGGAAATTTTTTTTAAAGCTCTTTAGTTCATCTGGAAAGTACTTGGTATACAGTGTGAGAAAAGGATCTAGACTGCTCTGATGCTAACCAGTTTTCCTAGAACTTTGTGTTGAATAAATTTCTTGGCCTGGTGCAGTGGCTCACGCTTGGAGGAGCCACTTTGGGAGGCCGAGGTGGGTGGATCACCAGGAATTTGAGACCAGCCTGGCCAACATGGTGAAACCCCATCTCTACTAAAAAACAAAAATAAAAAAAATTAGCTGGGTGTGTTGGCAGGCACCTGCAATCCCAGCTACTCCAGAAGCTGAGGCAAGAGAATCACTTGAACCCAGGAGGCAGAGGTTGCAGTGAGCTAAGGTCACCATAGCACTCCAGCCTGGGCAACAAGAGCAAAATTCCATCTCAAAAGAAAAATCTATTCCTTTCCCAATGACTTTTTTTTTCTTGACAGGGTCTTACTCTGTCACCCAGGGTAGACCAGGCTGGGGGCGCTGGCTCACACTCGTAATCTCAGCACTTTGGGAGGCCGAGGTGGACAAATCACAAAGGCAGGAGTTCGAGACCAGCCTGGCCAACACAGTGAAATCCTGTCTCTACTAAAAATACAAACATTAGCTGGGCATAGGGGCAGGCACCTATAATCCCAGCTACTCGGGAGGCTGAGGTAGAAGAATCGCTTGAACCTGGGAGATGGAGGTTTCAGTGAGCAGAGATCCCACCACTGTGCTCCAGCCTGGGCGACAGAGCTAGGCTCCACCTAAAAAATAAAATAAAATAAATAAATAAAAATTTTATTTTTACAAACTGGGTTCATATTTTGTGTCTTTTTAAATTTTTGGTTTTCTATCACACCAGTTAGAATGGCGATCATTAAAAAATCTGGAGACAACAGATGCTGGAGAGGATATGGAGAAATAGGAACACTCTTACACAGTTGGTGGGAGTGTAAATTAGTTCAACCATTGTGGAAGACAGTGTGGCGATTTCTCAAGGATCTAGAAATAGAAATTCCATTTGACCCAGCAATCCCACTATTGGGTATATACCCAAAGAACTATAAGTTGTTCTACTATAAGGATACAGGCACACGTATGTTCATTGCAGCCCTGTGTACAATAGCAAAGACCTGGAACCAACCCAAATGCCCATCAATGACTGGATAAAGAAAATGTGGCACATATACACCATGGAATACTATGCAGCCATAAAAAATGATGAGTTTGTGTCCTTTGTAGTGACTTGGATGAAGCTGGAAACCATCATTCTCAGCAAACTGATCCAAGAACAGAAAGCAAAGCACTGTATGTTCTCACTCATAGGTGGGCGTTGAACAACGAAAACACATGGACACAAGGAGAGGAGCATCACACACCGGGGACAGTTGGGGGGGATAGGGGAGAGACAACCTGGGGGTGGGGAGGGAGGGGAGGGTGGGGAGGGATAACATGGGGAGAAATGCCAGATATAGTATGCACCTAAAGTAAAATAAATTTTTTTTTAAATTTTTGGTTTTCTAGCAATTTAGTTGCATTTTACAAATGTCAGTCTGCAATGGATGTGAAATGCAAATTTTTAAAATAAAATTGGTCTTGTCACCACAGATAGTTTGAAAAGCACTTGCTTTGTACACTCTGTATCCCCCATGGAAATTGTCACCATAATTTCTATGAATTCTGATTACGAATCCTCGTTGATGATGGCCAAACCCATGGTGTGAGTTTGGTAACTAGTTGCTGCATATTGTGGATAAAGTCACAGCCCAGGGGCCCTGTCTTGCCGGCAATACAGGGACATTTCAGGACTCTGTTGTGTACTCAGTACCATCATATCCCAGGGCCCTGTCACATCCCAGCTGTTGCACACCAGATACTATCCCAGCTCAGGGCCAAGCAAGGGCTGTGACCAGCCCCTAGGAAGTGCCTGTATATGAAGATTGACAGGACAGGCCCTGGGTTGTTCTGTATATGGAGGTTCCTGGGACGTGCCATTATTTGAAGGGTGCCAGAGCCCTGCTCTGTGACTATATCTGGGGTATGAGAAGGCCCTGGACTGTGACATGGTTCTGGAATATAGATGGGCCCTATGAAAGAAGTACTGAGTTATGGCTGTGACAAGTTCTGGCTTTGCCAGGGTACAGACTCTTAATTCCTTCTGGAATACTAAGAGTGCTGGGAAATGACAGCTTAATGTTCAGGGTACATCCTAGTTTGTCTTGGATCTGTGGTGTGACAGGGACAGCTGCATCAGTCTGGGGGTGAAAGTGTATCTGGGTATGTTGGGCCACATTTCCAGTAAAGTTTGCTCTGAGCTCCAGAGCTATTGACCAAGCGCATCCTGCCTTCTAAGGTATGGAAGACACTGAGGCCTCCTGACCCACAGCACAGCATTCTCTGCTTCCTGGGGGTCTGCCATGGGCCATCACCCCAGAGAGTTTGATCAAGGTCTGTCTTACCACATCCCCTCCCAAATTCTTGCAGCTCCCAAAGCTGCTGGAGGCAGCACCTGAGCCTGTCTCCACCAAGCTTCTTCACCCCAAGGACTGCCTGCCGGCTGCCCACTTTTCATTATGCGGGGCCACAGTGCCATCTGCTGGCTACTCCGAGCCATGCTGGTCAGGTAGGGAGGGCACAGGAGCATGCTGGGCTGACAAGCAGGTCAGGAATAATAGAGGTGGCCTTTCCCTTTAGCCCCCAATGCCAGAGCCCCTCATTCAGACTTCAGTCACCAGAGCTGCCTGCTCAAGTCCTGTAGTGACTTCGGCCTCCAGGTCAGTCTCCTTGGGAATCAGTGACCCTCATGCAGCTCCCAGTCCCACCCCCAGTGACCAGAGCCTCAGTGACCAGGGCCCCTAGGTCATGACCCCAGTGACCAGGAACTCTTTCTAAGGCTCTCTAGTGACCAGAACCCTTCATTCAAGCTCCATGGTGGTGAGGATACCTCACTTAGGCTTGGCTTCACAATCAGGTCATTCAAAGACCAGGACCTATAGCTCTTGACCCCTAAAGACCAGGGCCTCTGAGTCAGGCCCCCACGACAAGGGCCCTTCAGTGACCTAGAGCCCCCTCCTTTAGGACCCTCTGTGCATAGGTAACTAAAGACCATTTTTCAGTGGACATAAGGAGTGGTGTTTGGGGTGCTCTTTGATCCCCAAGAGCTGGGCAGGTCCCATCTGTTTCCTCCATGTATCTTCCCCCTCCCACTGGTCCCCAGAGAGGCCTCTGGTCACAGGGGCATTCCATTTCGTTTTGCCTGTGCTCCTGGGTCCTTGCTTCAGACATGGCCACAGCTGTGCCCAGGTCTAATAACGAAGGTGATCTCTGTTGTTAATTAATCCCATCTCAGGAACTCTGGCCCAAGAAGACTAGATTCTATAGCATGGCAGCCCACCTGGGCCTTGCATCTACTGACCCTCTAACACCAGACCACACACCCCTGTGCCATCTCACTACCTCCCATAGGCAGGGCTCCCATCACATCTATCTCAGGCCATATTACCCAAAGGTCAAATGCTTCCAGTCCCAGCATCCCACCAGTCCCTGGCACCTGTCCCAGATACCAAGTGTGACTTCTCATTTTCCTTTTCTTCCAGATCCCAGCCCAATCCAGGTCCTACCCTTCTCAGCCCCCATCCCACTTGGGTTCATTTACTTATTCAAACACACATCAAATAAGCATCTATGTATTAGAATTCTAGTAAGGTATGGGGTCAATGTACAGGGACAGCAGCATAGAAAAGGCATTTTGGCTGAGATTCAAAGGATGAATAGGAGTTTGCCAAAGGGTCAAAGTACAGGAAGTTATTTGAGGAAGAAAAAACTGCACGTACAAATGTATAGAGGACCCTGGTCACCCATTTGGTTGGAGCACTAAGTGAAAAGAGACTTGAACAGGGAAGCAGAGAACAGCAGATGGAAGATCTTGTAGCTGAGCTAAGAAGTATGAATGTTTTCCTTCTAGGATGGAAAAACACAGAACTTGAAGTAGGAAGTTATAATTTCAAAAAAGAAAAAGAAACCTTTTTCTAATTAGAAAGATCGGATTAGTCCTATAATCCCAGCACTTTGGGCAGAGAGGCAGCCCCGCCTACCCCACCAACCCCAGCTCCTCTGGCTTCTCCCTTTGCACACAGAATGCATGCTTATTGCTGTTCTTAGAAAGCACTCAAACATTTCCCTTTTATGGCCTTCACACTGGCTCTTCCCTCTCTCTGGGATCCTCTTCCCCCCAGATCTTTATCCCATGGCTCACCCCTTCACATCATGTATGTCTCTGCTCAAGGGATCTTCTCTGACCACAGATTTGAAAATAGCATCCTACCTTCCTTCTGTATTGATTAGGGTCTACTAGGAAAACAGGAGCCACACTGTGCATTGTAATAAGATAAAGTTTAATACAAAGTACTGGCTAATGAGTGATTGAAAAGGCAGAGACTCCAACCAGGAGACTGAGGTGACCCAGAGATTAGCAACAACAGGAAGTTGCTACCACTCCTAGGTTGGAAGGACAAAGAGAAGAGATTTTCCCCAGGAACAAGGCCAATGTGTAGAAGGTAGATCCATGGCAGTCCTATTCAGTAATGGAGGCTTAAATGAGATGTAGTCAGAGCAGAGGCAGAGGAAAGGGTGGTGAAAAATCCTGGCAGTCTGCTTGATTCTGACTGCCAATCTCCTGCCAGTTCCTTTGAATGATCAAAGTCCACCAGCTAACAGAAGCCTGAGAAATGCATCCTCCTGACATCAGCTCCCCAGTAATTCAGAGCCAAGCAGAAGGAGGTCTGGAAGGAAACCTGAAGAGTGGGTCCTCACCCCATCCTTACCCAGCTTTATTTTTCTTTAGATCACTTATCCCTACTCCTATTCAATTCTATTTTGTTCTCTAATAAGCTCTGTTTAGTTCTTTTCTGTTCTAGTGTTTCTATTCTACTCTCTTCTATTCTGTTTTACTGTTTCTATTCATTTATTCTCTTCTCTTCTATTCTTTACTTGTTTACTATCTACCTCTTCCACTAGGAATGAGCTGCACAGAAGCAGAGAGACTGTTCACCAGTGTAACCCAAGTACTTAGAGCAGTGGTTGGCATATTACAGGTGCCAAATAAATATTTGTTGAGTGAATGAATGAATAGATTTGCTTACTATTAAGACTGAAGGGGGTAGGAAATATATCTACCATATTCATTATTATACTTCCAGTGTCTACCACAGTACCTGGTCGGAATGTATATCAGTTTCCTAGAGTTGCTGTAATAAATTACCACAAACTTGGTGGCATAAGGCAACTGAAATTTATTCTCATAGTTCCTTCCGGAGGCCAGAGGTTTGAAGTCAAGATGTCAGCAGGGCCACACTCCCTTCGAAGGCTTGAAGGGAAAATCCTATGTTTCTTTTTTGGTTCTGTGGCATTCCTTGGCTTGTGGCTGCATCCCTGCAATCTCTGCTTCTGTCTTCTCTTGTGTGTGTTTCTTACAAGGACACTTGCCATTGGATTTAGGGCCCATCAATAATCAAGGATCCTGAGATCCTTAACTTGATTACATCTTTTAAGTTCTCTGATCAGTCCCAGCAATGGCCGTCAAAGCCCTCATAACCTAGTCTCTCGTTGCCTCTCTGACTTCAGCTCTTACTACTCCTTGAGTCCCCCACTCCACTCTAGCCACTGTCGTTTTCTTGCTCTTCCTCAGCACTGCCCAGATGTGCTCCCACCACAGGACCTTGCACGTGTTGTTCCTTCTGTCTAGAATATTTTCTCCCAGATATCCACAAAGCTTACTTTCTAATCTCCTTCAAGTCTTTGCCCAAATATAGCCTTTCTTTTTTTTTTTTTTAAGCTAGAGTCTTGCTCTGTCCCCAGGCTGGAGTGCAGTGGTGCGATCTCTGCTCACTGCAACCTCTGCCTCCCAGGAGGCTGAGGCAGGAGAATCACTTGAACCCAGGAGGCAGAGGTTGCAGCAAGCCTAGATCGAGCCACTGCACTCCAGCATGGGCAACAAGAGTGAAATTTATTCTCAAAAAAAAAAAAAAAAGTGAATCCCTGCATTCCAGTATGGCCCTTAGACCTTTCAAATAGGGCTTCTGCCCAGCTCCACCTCTGAGCGGATCCCTGCTCTGCAGTGACTTCTGCAAAATTTTCTAAGTCTCTAGTGCTTGGAACCAGCTGGGCCAGCAGGGCTTCCCAGTGGGACACCTCAATTCTGAATTAAGATACATGTGAGCTGCAATTTCCACTTCTTTGCTTCAAAAGAAGAAAGCACAGTCAGCCGAACACTGGCTCATGCCTGTAATCCTAGTGCTTTGGGAGGTTGAGGTGGGTGAATTGACTGAGCTCAGCAGTTCAAGACCAGCCTGGACAACAAGGCAAAACTCTACTAAAAATTCAAAAATTAGCAGGATGTGGTAGTGCAGGCCCATAGTCCCAGCTACTTGGAAGGCTGAGCGGATCCTCTCCAAGGCGAGAAAGTGATTTGAACCTGGGAGGTGGAGGTTCCAGTGAGCTGAGATCACGTCACTGCACTCCAGCCTGGGCAACAGAGCAAGACCCTGTCTCCAAAAAACAGAAGAAACACATGACTTTTCTCTTGGAGCATAGAAGGTCTTTCTAGGTATGACATAACACATAACCCATAAAAGGAAAGGTCAAGATTTCGACAATATAAAATAAAAATTCCACGTTACCAAAATTCCACATTTCAAAGCAAAATGCAAAAGGCAGATAATCCAATTGTAAAAAAATTAAAACTCTTATTAGTGACAAAGGCTAATTTATCTTGTTCAAAGAAAAACTTCAGCCAAATTAGATTTAATTGAGTTTAAATGAGCAATGAGCAATTCACAAATCAGGGAGCCCCCAGAACCCCAGAAGATTCAGAGACTCCAGGAGTTCCTCATGGTCAGAACAAATTTATAGACAAAAAAGTAAAGTCACATACAAAAACCAGAAGTGAGGTACAGAAACAGCCAGATTGCCTTCTTTGAACACAGTTTAAACACTCAGCAGTCTATGAGTGGTTGAAGTGTGGCTGCTGGGATTGGCCAAGACTCAGCTATTGTAACAGTGCATAGTCCTAAATTGAGGTTTTCAATCTTGTCTATTAAACTAGGTTATGATTTGTCTACAAGGACTTGAATATACAAGTACGGAGTCCTTCTCAGGCCATATTTAGTTTGCTTTAACAATCTAAAAGCTAAGACTGAGGTGTCGGGGAAGCCAAGAGGAGAATATCAAAGACGATGAGAACAGTCAAATGCATCCCATTCTGCTGACAGATCAAGAAGAGAGACGCTGAAAGGGGCCCCTTAGATATGTTTATGTGGAGGTCACAAGGTGCCTTAGCCATTTTAGTCGATTGGTGGTGTTCAGAATGCAAGGAAATGGGAATCATGTGCAGGACGTTCCTTTGAGATACTCCCTTTTAAACAGAGCAGAGAAGCAGCCACAGTGAAGGATATTGAATTTGGTCTAGAAAGAAACTTTGTTTTGTGTTGATTTGCCTAATTTTGACTTTTAAAGATAGAATCTTGATTGATTTTCAAATGGAGCAAGAGAGGTTGAAAACAACAGAAAGAATGTGGCTAAGACTGTCTTTTTCCTCTAACAGCCATTTTCCCATCTTCTACAGTCTGAATTTCAGCAGAATAAATGACCTCCTAGAACAAAAATGACATTTCTCCAACTCCCTTGCAGTTCCATAGAGTAATGCGTCCAAGTTCTAGCCACGGAAATAAAGGCAAAAACGTCATGTGCAACTTCTAGGAAGTGTACTTAAAGGAAAGAGCTCTGTTCTTCTTCCTGCTGGCAAGACGTACTTCCTGCTGGCTGGAGTATGAGCCACAAGGTGAATGCCATATTTTGAGGATGATGGGCAAGATCAAAGCAGCCTGGTTTCCTGGTGATCATGTTGCATACAAGGTCATACAAGTCCTGGATGGGCCGTGTCTGTGTGAGGGAGGAATAAATGTTGACCTCCTTTAAAGCTCCTGTTATTTTCAGTTTTTTGTCACTGATGACATAACTTAGTATTAACTAGGAGGAGGCCAGGCAAAGTGGCTCAGGCCTGTAATCCCAGCATTTTGGGAGGCCAAGACAGGTGAACACATGAGGTCAGGAGTTCGAGACCAGCCTGGCCAACATGGTGGAACCCTGTCCCGTCTCTACTAAAAATACAAAAATTAGCCAGGTGTGGTAGTGTGCGCCTATAGTCCCAGCTACTTGGGAGGCTGAGGGAGAATTGCTTGAGCCCGGGAGGCAGAGATTGCAGTGAGCCAAGATTGCGCCACTATACTCCAGCCTGGGTGGCAGAGCAAGACTCCATCTCAAAAAAAAATTGACTAGGAGAAGGGGAATAACTAATATAGTCAGATCCCTGAAGGATCAAGCAATGTAAAAGTATCAGCCCTTTGTAAGACAGATACTTGGTCTACTGGGAACTGGGCTCAATTACTTGCTAGCTGTGTGATCTTAGGCAAGCTATATAACTTCTCTGCACCTGTGTTTCATCATCTGTAAAACAGGGTAAGGATGGATGCACACAGTATGGAGCTATGATATTTAATACAGCTGTTAGGATATAACAGAAGGGGAAAGGGAGAGGATGGCTACAGACGCAAGCAGGTTTTTAATTTGTTGTAACAAAGACAAGGGAATGTTTGTCTGGGTGGCTTCTAAATTATCTATAAAATAGAAGACAAAACCAATAAGTGAGAGTGGGTGGTGTGGAGCAGAGGATGCAGAGATATGAAAAGATCTGCAAAGTTATGAAAAAGTTTTTGTAGAAAAAGAGCAAGCTGACTAGAGAAACATGGAAAAATTGTGAGGCAGCACTGAGGAACTGTGAGTCTGCGGATCATGAGTTTATCATTATATCACTTTTTCTAGCTGTAACAATTTGCTGTAACAATTTCAGCTACTCTGGTTCCGAAGAAAAAAATGGAAGTGATTGGGATCATTTGAGACTGGAGTTCAGCCAGTTGAAAATGACAGAGGAGAGGGGAATACAGGAGCCTATCTGCAAAGGAATACTATAATGTTAGATTATAAAGTATTATTTAAAATGGACAGGAATCCAGGAGCGGGTGAATAAACAGAGAGAAAAGGGAAGATGGATTGGATGCACTGATGAAGTCGGAGAGCTGTTGCACTGGGGGCAGTGCCCACCAACCACACCACCCACCACACCACCCATGCACTCATGAGCACACAAGTGTGCATGCACAACTACATATATTGGTTTCCTAGTTTAATTTCTGTTTGGAAGCTGAAAAACATCCCCCCAAGGATTAGCTTCTTCAGAGAATAGAGATGGTTAAAAAAAAAATTATAAAACTCTCTAGGTTTCAGGACCAGATTTCATTCTTGTTCAGCCTATCTAGGTATGGGGCTGAGACGTGTCCTTCCACATTACACTTCCCTTCCTGTTTGTCAAAGATCTGACTGGTTCAGTGGAGCTTACAAGGATCCTGAGTCATTTTAAGTCATTGTCCACATGGGACCATGTGGTTGGAGTGTGAATGCCTCAGGACACAGAGAGGTGACCTTCATCCTATATAAGATGTAGGCAACTGTGGATGGAGAGCCTTCTCCCAGGAATGACTAGAAGATCATCTGTCAACACTGGTGACATGGGGTGCTCATGTGACTGTCAACAGGAGGTCTGCAGGGGACAGCTTCTATGCGGCTTCCTCATTCTGGCTGATGGGGTGAGGCAGGCTGCTCAGATATCTGGAAGCTGGCCTTGCCACAACAGTCACTCCCAGTCTGATCTTCTCACTCCAGACCTCCAACCCACCTCATCACCAGCAACTTCTTGCTATCAGAAGGCTCCAGATCCTAGTTTCTCCAAGACAAGGGTGGGGATTTAAATTACCTGTCTATCCTTGTTCTGTTCCCAGCTATTGTAATGACACAAACACTACACTTTGATCCTCTTACCTTTTTATTCCCAAAATCTTGCTTGGAAATAAACATACAACCAGATGCACACATGCGTGCACATGCACACATGCACACACACACCCCTAAACATTAGCCCCTTCTGTCTATCTAGATCCCTACTACTAGAACAATCCTAATTTCCCTTGAGATAATGTAAGTATTTTCCCCTGTCTGGAGCAGAGATTGGCAAACTTTTCTTGCAAAGAGCCAGATCACAGGCAATTAGGCTTTGAGGATCACACCATCACAGTTCCAACTACTCTGCTCTGCTCTTGTGGTGTAAAAGCACGGACAATGCATAAATGTGAGTGTGGCTATATTCCCATAGAACTTTTATTTATGGACACCAAAATTTGAATTTCATATAATTTTCTCTTTTCTTCCTAATATTCTTTCTCACAATTGTACGTGGTATTTAATATCAATTGTAGCATACATTTAATTTTGAAATATAAGAATGTCTTAAAATTTAAGAAATACATTATAAACAACCCAAATTGGATACTGGTGTTATTTAAAATGTTGGCTATTATTTTTTAATTTTTTTTTTTTTTTGAGGCGGAGTTTCGCTCTTGTTACCCAGGCTGGAGTGCAATGGCGCGATCTCGGCTCACCGCAACCTCCGCCTCCTGGGCTCAGGCAATTATCCTGCCTCAGCCTCCTGAGTAGCTGGGATTACAGGCAAGCGCCATCATGCCCAGCTAATTTTTTGTATTTTTAGTAGAGACAGGGTTTCACCATGTTGACCAGGATGGTCTCGATCTCTTGACCTCGTGATCCACCCGCCTGGGCCTCCCAAAGTGCTGGGATTACAGGCTTGCGCCACCGTGCCCGGCCTGGCTATTATCTTTTAATAGTTGCAATTACAATTTTTTTTTTTCTTTTTGAGAGGGAATCTTGCTCTGTCTCCCAGGAGGAGAGCAGTGGCACAATCTTGGATTCAAGCAATTCTCAGCCTCCTGAGTAGTTGGGATTACAGGCACCCACCATCATGCCCAGCTAAGTTTTGTATTTTTATAGAGATGGGGTTTCACCAGTTGGCCAGGCTGGTCTTGAACTCCTGACCTCAGGTGATCCACTCGCCTTGGCATCCCAAAGTGTTGGCATTACAGGCGTGAGTCACTGTGCCCCACTTCATCCAGCCTAATTTGTTATTTAAAAAAAAATAGATACAGAGTCTCATTATGTTACCCAGGCTGGTCTAGAATTCCTGAGTTCTAGTGATCCTCCCACCTCAGCCTTCCAAAGTTCTAGGATTATAGGCATGAGCCACCACATCTGGCCTATGATCTTCTAAATACCTTTTTTAAACTTATCTAAACATTTTCTTCAAATAAAAATCCTGAGACATTGTTAAGAAAAGAGTTAAAGATATATTCAAAGTTTTTAGTACACAATGCCTAATTGCTACCTAGAAAATTTGCCTGGATTTACAGTCTTGACTAGAGTTACAGTTCATATTCCCTATGTTCTTCCTGAAACTAGTTTTACCACTTTTATATTGTAGATCTGATAGGAAAAAAATCACATTTTGATGTCTAGTAAGTCTAAACATTTTTCATAACTTCATTGCCTATTTTTACTGATTTGAAATACATCTTTACATGTAAAGACTATTAATGCTTTTATCTGTCATGCATGTTTAAAAAACATAAATTCTCAATGACCCATTTACATTTTTATTTTGCTCATGATGGTTTTATCACACAAAAGTTTTCAATCTTAATGTAATAAAATCTATCAATCCGGCAGGGTGCGGTGGCTCAAGCCTGTAATCCCAGTACTTTGGGAGACCGAGGCAGGTGGATCACGAGGTCAAGAGATCGAGACCATCCTGGTCAACATGGTGAAACCCCGTCTCTACAAAAAATACAAAAATTAGCTGGGCATGGTGGCGCGTGCCTGTAATCCCAGCTACTCGGGAGGCTGAGGCAGGAGAATTGCTTGAACCCAGGAGGGGGAGGTTGCGGTGAGCCAAGATCGCGCCATTACACTCCATCCTGGGTAACAAGAGCGAAACTCCTTCTCAAAAAAAAAAAAAAAAAATCTCTTCATTATCAACTTTTAGCAAATTTATGTTGAAGTTCTTGTGTATCATTTTCTTTGTATTTATCTTTTTTTTTTTTTTTTTTTTTTTTTGAGACGGAGTTTCACTGTTGTTACCCAATTACCCAAACTGGAGTGTAATGGCGTGATCTCGGCTCACCGCAACCTCCGCCTCCTGGATTCCAGCAATTCTCCTACCTCAGCCTCCCGAGTAGCTGGGATTACAGGCACGTGCCACCATGCCCAGCTAATTTTTGTATTTTTAGTAGAGACGGGGTTTCACCATATTGACCACGATGGTCTCGATCTCTTGATCTAGTGATCCACACGCCTCGGCCTCCCAAAGTGCTGGGATTATAGGAGTGAACCACCTCGCCCTGCCTTTTTTTTTCTTGAGACAGCATCTTACTCTGTCACCCAGGCAGTTTAGTGGCGCAATCACAGCTCACTGAAGCTTCAACATCCTGGACTCAAGTGATCCTCCCACCTCAGTCTCCCAAGTAGCTGGGACCACAGGTGTGCACCACCACACCCAGCTAATTTTTAATTTTATTTAGTTTATTTTTAATTTTTTTTTTTTCAATTTCAGTAGGTTTTGGAGGAATACATGGTATTGGTTACGTGAATAAGTTCTTTAGAAGTGATTTCTGAGATTTTGGTGCACCCATCACCCGAGCAGTGTACACTGTACCCAGCGTAGTCTTTTATCCCTTGCCCTCCCCCACCCTTTCCTCCTAGTCCCCAAAGTCCAATGTATCATTCTTATGCCTTTGTGTCCTCAGAGCTTAGTTTGCACATATGAGTGAGCACATAGAATGTTTGGTTTTCCATTCCTGAGTGACTTCACTTAGAATAATAGTCTCCAATTTCATGCAGGTTGCTGTCAATGTCGTTATTTAATTCCTTTTTATGGCTGAGTAGTATTCCATGGTGTGTGTATATGTGTGTGTGTGTGTGTATACATGTGTATGTGTGTGTGTGTGTGTATACAGAGCACATTTTCTTTATCCACATTTTGGGCTGGTTTCATATTTTTGCAATTGCAAATTGTGCTGCTATAAACATGGGTGTGCAAGTATCTTTTTCATATAATGACTTATTTTCCTCTGGGTAGATACCTAGGAGTGGGGTTGCTGGATCAAACAACAGATCTACTTTTAGTTCTTTATGGAATCTCCACACTGTTTTCCATGGTGGTTATACTAGTTTACATTCCCACCAGCAGTATAAAAGTGTTCCCTTTTCACCACATCCACACCAACATTTATTATTTTTTTATTATGGCCATTCTTACAGGAGTGAGGTGGCACCACATTGTGGTTTTTATTTGCATTTTCCTGATAACTAGCAACATTGAGCATTTTTCCATATGCTTTTTGGCCATTTGTATATGTTATTTTGAGAATTGTCTATTCATGTCTTTAGTCCACTTTTTGGTAAGACTGTTAGTCTATTTCTTGCTGATTTGTTTGAGTTCTTTATATATATGTATATATATATATGTGTGTGTGTGTGTGTGTGTGTGTGTGTGTGTGTATATAATACGTCTTTTTTTTTAATAAAGACGGGGTTTCACCATGTTGGTCAGGCTGGTCTTGAACTCCCAGCCTCAGGTAATCCGCCCACCTTGGCCTCCAAAGTGCTTGGATTACAGGCGTGAGCCACCACACCCAGCCTGTTTGAGTTCTTTGTATATTCTAGATGTTAGTCCTTTGTCCAATAGATGTTCTCTTTACCTTGGATATGTAGTCCATGAGTACTGAATAGTTTGGGGTAAAATAAATCATATGAGCTGCCACTATCTTGGCCATCTCTATGCTTTTGGAAACCTCATGTAATTGGCATCATGCAATATTTGTCTTGTGACTGAATTATTTCACTTAGCATGATATACTTAAGTTTCATCTACATTGCACATATTGCAGAATTTCCTTCTTTTTTAAAGCTCAGTAACACTCCATTGTATGTATATACAATATTTTTTAAATTTTTGACTTTTGTGGGTACATAATAAGTGTATATATTAATGGGGTACATGAGCTATTTGGATACAGACATATAATTCATAATAATCACAGCAGGGCAAGTGGGGCATCTATCATCTCAAGCATTTATCCTTTGTGTTACAAACAGTCCAATTATACTCTTATTTTAAAAGTATAATTTAAGAGTATTCATTCTTTTTAACTGTTTTTTGTACCCATTATCCATCCAGCTTTCCCACTTTCCCCCCCGCACCCTTCCCCTACTGCCCTTCCCAGCCTCTGGTAACCATCATTCCACTCTCCACCTCCATTAGTTCAATTGTTTTAATTTTTAGCTACCACAAATAAGTGAGAACATGTGAAGTTTGTCTTTCTGTGCCTTATTTCAACTTAACATAATGACCTTCAGTTCCACCTATGTTGTTGCAAATGAAAGAGTCTCATTCATTTTATGGCCAAGTAGTACTCCATTTTGTATATGCACCTTATTTTCATCCACTCATCTGTTGCTGAACATTTATGCTGTTTCCACATCTTGGCTATTGTGAATAATGTTTCAATGAACATGGATGTGCTAATACCTCCTCGAGACCCTGTTTTAATTCTTTTGGATAAATATTCAGAAATGGGATTGCTGAATCATATGGTAGTATTATTTTATTTATTTATTTATTTATTTTTGAGAGAGAGTCTCACTCCATCGCCCAGGCTGGAGTGCAATGGCGTGATCTCAGCTTACTGCAACCTCCGCCTCCTGGGTTCAAGCGATTGTCCTGCCCTAGCCTCCCAAGTAGCTGGGATTGCAGGTGCCCACCACCACATCCAGTTAATTTTTTTTTTTTTTTTTTTGTATTTTTAGTAGAGATAGGGTTTCACCATGTTGACCACCTGGTGTCGAACTCCTGACCTCAGGTGATCCATCCGCCTCAGTCTTCCTAAGTGCTGGGATTACAGGTGTGAGACACCATACTAGCCTATTTTTAATTTTTTGAGGAACTTGTATACTGTTTTCCACAGCAGCTGCACCATTTTGCCTTCCCACCAACAGTGTACAAGGGTTGTAATTCCTCCACGTCCTCACCAATACATGTTGTCACTTGTTTTTTGATAATAGCCATACTGACAGGAGCAAGGTAATATCTCATTCTGGTTTTGATTTGCATTTCCTTGATAATTAATGATTGAACATCTTTTTGTATACCCATTGGTCATTTGTATGTCTTTGGAGAAATATCACTTCAAGTCTTTAACCCATTTTTTGTTTGTTTTTTTGTTTGTTGGGGGTTGGTTTTCTGGGTTTTTTTTTGGAAATTTTGAGACAAGATCTCACTTTGTCATCCAGACTAAAATGCAGTAGCATGACTATAACTCACTGTAACCTCGAACTCTTGGGCTTAAGAGATCCTCCTGCCTCAGCTTCCTGAGTAGCTAAGACTACGGGTGCCCACCACCATACCCAGCTAATTTTTTAAAATTTTTGTGGTACAGAAAGATCTTGCTATATATGGCATATATATAAGGGACAGAACTAATAAGATAGATGTATATATGCAAGGGGCTTTATTAAGGAGTATTGACTCATGGAATCACGAGGTGAAGTCCCAAAAAAGGCCATCTGCAAGCTGAGAAGCAAGGAAGCCAGTTTGAGTTCCAAAACCTCAAAAGTAGAGAAGTCAAGAATGCAGTTTTCAGTCTGTGGCCAAAGGCCCAATGTGGGGATCGCTCCCGTGTGAGGCCCCTAGGAAATGGGCCTCGCAATACGGTGAGTTTGAGCCCGGACCCAGATCCCAAGTTGGGGGAGTCGAGCTGAGGGAAAGCAGGAACCGAGAGAGGGACTATGTTATTCTAAATAATTAACAGACATTACTTTATGGATATGAGGACTTGGGAGGCAATGTGTCCACTTTTGGCTCCTTATGGTTTATTGCTTGATTGTGTTCATTTTGGACCCTTGTTACCTTCATTGTAAAATATTAACTTAAGTATTTACACTTGGTAACTTACTTATCGTAACTTACTGGGTGTAACTGTAACTTACTTACCATAACTTACTGGGCGTGACTGTAATTTACCTTGACCTATTGGGCATAACCTACTTACTGGAAGTAACCTACTTACTGGGCGTAACCTACTTATTGGACTTAACTTACTTACTGGGCATAACTTAGTGGGCGTAACTTGCTTACTGTAACTTAAGTACATTGATCTGGTGTAAACAACTTTGACTTCAGAAAAGTATATAATGAAACGTATTGCAAAAATAAAATTGCTGCTTGGACATAGCCTAAGCCAGCCCTCCAGACTCCGCTTTCCTTTATTCTTTCACTTCCGTGCACTCTCTCCCACAGGTTGAACGAGACATCTACGTTGGCAGTCTCGGGGACTCCTGCAGGTTGGTAGTCCCCCAGCAGATGTGCCGGACCACAACAGCCCAAGAGCTCCTGGCAAACCACTGGCATAAGTCCAAGAGTCCAAAAGCTGAAGAGCTTGGAGTCCAGTATGTGAAGGCAGGAAGCATCCAGTGTGAGAGAAAGTACATATAAACTTTATATTTATTCCCACAAGTTCTATGCCATGTTTTTAGTGACATTTGAGGTTGTGTATGCACTTTGTTGTAGCATTTTATGGTTTGGGGAGCTTTGTTAGTGTGGTGATTAACTTTGTGCACATTTTTGTATGGAAAGAGAGGACCAGTGGGTGATTTTAGAGTGTTGTGGGCCTCACTGAAGCTTGGTCTCCAGGGGTCTGTTTGAGGAGAGCAGCATGTAAGTATATATATACTTTCCATATATATATATATGAGATCAGCGTACTCCTGGCTTTAAGTGAGCCTCCCTCCTCAGCCTCCCAGAGTGCTGGGATTACAGGCATGAGCCACTATGCCCTGCCTAGCCCATTTTTAAATTGGTTTATTACCTGTTTGATTATTGAGTAACAATAACAAAAAGATTAAATAAACCCCCTGGTTCATTTCCAAAAAATATAAGGAACTCTTACAACCCAATAGCAAATATTTTGATTTGCGCAAATATATGATTTTCCCCCATTTAATAGGTCACCTTTCCAGTGTTGATTGTTCTCCTTGCTGTGCAGGAGATTTTGAGTGGTACGTAGCCACACTTGTGTAGTTTTTGTTTTTATTGCCTGGGTTTTCGGCCATATCCATAAAATTATTGCCAAAATCAATGTCATGAATTTTTTCCCCAATGTTTTCTCCTACGAGTTTTATAGTTTCAGGTCTTATATTTAATTCTTTAATCAATTTTGAGTGGTTATCCAATTTTCCCAACACTGTTTGTTGAAGAGACTACCACTTCCCCTTTTGTGTATTCTTGGCACCATTAAAGACCAGTTAACCATATATGTATAGATTTATTCTGGGTTCTCTATTCTGTTCCATTGGTCTAAATGTCTGTCTTTAAGCCAGTACCATGCTATCTTAATTACTCCACGTGTTTGTTTGTTTTGAGATAGGATCTCTCTCTGTGCCCAGACTGGAGTACAGTGGTGAGATCTTAGCTCATTGCACTCTCTGCCTCCAGGGTTCAAGTGATTCTCCTGCCTCGACCACCCAAGTAGCTAAGATAACAGGCATGCACCAAAACCTCTGGCTAATTTTTGTATTTTTAGTAGAGACGGGCTTCCACAATGTTGGCCAGGCTGGTCTTGAACTCCTGACTTCAAGTGATCTGCCCGCTTCGGCCTCCTGAAGTACTAGGCTTACAGGCATGAGCCACCATGCCCGGCCTATTGTAGCTTTTTAATGTATTTTGAAATCAGAAAGTGTGATGCCTCCAGCTTTGTTCTTTCTCAAGATTCATTTGGTTATTCAGTGTCCCTTGTGTTTGGATGGATCTCTTCTTGCAAGGCCTTTCCCCTCACCTGGTCTATGTGTGCCTCATCCATGTTGCCTTTCTTTTCCAAAATCACCTCTAAGTCTGTGTCTGTTTCCTCCTTCCAAAGGTCTCCTGCTACCCCACTCTCTTTCCTCTTCTTCTTTTTCTTCCTTTTCAGAGCCAGCTCCTCGATGAATGGCTGCTCTACCTTCTTCTTTGACTTCATCTTGTCCTTCGTGGGGGCCTTCAGGCCATCTCCTGTGAAAATGTATTCTTGAGCCTCAACTCTGACTGGCTTCTTTCTACATCCTTTCCTAGGGCTGTTCTCCATGGACCAGGAGGGTTTGGAGTGGCCTGGGAGAACGTCTCCCTCCTTGTGGATTTTTTTCTCCTTCTCCTCCTCCTCCTCCTCCTCCTCCTTCTCTTCCTCCTCCTCCTCCTTCTCCTTTCTTCATCTTTCTATTGTGTTCCCTGGACTCTTCTGCTTCTGTTTCTGCCCTAAGTCTACCTGTTCCTCACCCTCCTTCCCCACTGAGCAAGTGTCCACAGCATCCCGGGCCTTACAGAACCAAGGGTCCTGGACTGAGAAGGCTGTGGGGTCCTGGGCCCCCTTTTGTTCCTTCTTGTGTTTTTGAGCTTCTTGCCAACTCTGGTTTCCTCCTCACCCTGTCTTGGGTCTGGGGAGGTTTTCATCCCAGAGGCATGGGACATTTCTTCATTTTCTTCTCTTTTATGGGAGGTTTTGTATTACTGATTCAATTTCCTAACTGGTTATAGATTTATCTAGATCTTGTATATCTTCACGGTTTCATCTTGGCAAGTTGTATGTTTCTAGGAATTCATCCATTTCTTTTCTTTTTTTTAATTTTTTTTCTTTTTAAAAATTTTTTTGGCCGGACACAGTGGCTCACGCTTATAATCCTAGCACTTTGGGAGGCCAAGGCGGGTGGATCAAGAGGTCAAGAGATCGAGACCATCCTGGTCAACATGGTGAAACCCTGTCTCTACTAAAAATACAAAAATTAGCTGGACACAGTGGCGCATGCCTATAGTCCCAGCTACTCGGGAGGCTGAGGCAGGAGAATTGCTTGAACCCAGGAGGCGGAGGTTGCGGTGAGCCGAGATCGAGCCATTGCACTCCAGCCTGGGGAACAAGAGAGAAACTCTGTCTTAAAAAAAAAAAAAAAAGATAATTTTTTTTTTTCTTCTTTTTGAAGAAGGGGTTTCACCATGTTGGTCAGGCTGGTCTTGAACTCCCAACCTCAGGTGATCCACCCGTCTTAGCCTCCAAAGTGCTTGGATTACAGGCATGAGCCACCATGCCTGGCCAGGATTCATCCACTTCTTCTAGGTTATCCAATTGGTTAGGGTATAATTGTTCATAGTAGCCTCTTAGGATTCTTTGAACCAACTCTGTTCCTCCCCAGAAGGAAGCTGGGAGTTGGAATTTTTTCAAACAACTCATTCTGTTTTTTGCCGATGGAAGGGGCTATGGCAACCACCAGCCCAAATCATTATCTTTGTTCTCCCCCAAGCAGCTAAAGATGGAGAGACAGATCCCATCATCATGACAAGACAGAAGACAGTCCTCTGGGAAAATCCCAGGAAATCTGAGGCACTAAGAACATGGTCCAATTTATTCCCCAGAGAAAAGCTTGGTACTGGGACACTTGAAATTCTGGTGAGAGGCAAGTCTTGAGTTTCCCTCCTGGGTTCAACATGTCTGGTTTTATGATCGGCCCAGGCGCAGAAGTCTCTCAGCTAGTTCGTGGGTTTCTCGCAAAGAGAATTTGTCCATGCAATGTTGTTGAATTTGCATGTTCATGAGAGGAAGGTGATGCAGGGCTTCCTATTCCCCCATCTTGCTGAACATCTCAGAACAAAAATTCAAACAAAAAACAAAAAGAAGGAAAATAGCACAGACTTTTAGAGAAGTAAGGAAAGATAGAGAGAGGCTTAGGAGAGGGAAGCACATTTTACTAGAGGAGTTTTTTATGCTATGCAATGTAATCCTCCTCTTCCCTCTCCCCTGGAAACCTTCAGTAAATCTACATTACTTAGCAAGGATTTGGGGGTTTGGATTTGTTTGCAGAAACTAAGTCTGGCCTCAGATTGAGCATAGAACAAAAGTAGAGGCTGCCCTGAAGTGACCAGCCACACATGTATGTTATTCTCGCCCCCATCCTCTCCTGACCTGGGGTCTCCTGCAGGGCAGTGCCTTCCCTACTAACAGGTGTATCCCCAGCTTCTTGGTCTGGGCCTGACACCAAACAGTGGATGAGCCTGACAATAGATGGAGCTGAGTTACTGTTGTTAAGTAAATACACCCTACATTTACAGGGTCGGGTGGCTGGAGCGGGGGAGGGGAGGGCACAGTTTTTAACATTTAACTTTTCTTTTGGCCTCTATCTTGCTGTAAACATAGATTTCCTCTCTCCTGACAATGGTCAGTGTGGATAAGGCATGGAAGGCTGGGGAGAGCTATCAGCTAGACCTCATTAAGTCAATGATAGTCAGCCGGGCGTGGTGACTTATACCTGTAATCCCAGCACTTTGGGAGGCTGAGGTGGATGGATCACCTGAGGTCAGGAGTTCAACACCAGCCTGGCCAATATGCTGAAACCCTGTCTCTACTAAAAATACAAAAATTAGCTGGGCATGGTGGCAGGTGCCTGTAATTCCAGCTACTCAGGAGGCTGAAGCAGGAGAATCACTTGAACCCAAGAGGTGGAGGTTGCAGTGAGCTGAGATCATGCCATTGCACTCCAGCCTGAGCAACAGAATGAGACTCCATTTCAATAATAATAAAAGAATAATGATAGTCAATACAGAGATAGCATCTACTATGGGTAAGGCTGTAGATACTGTATAGTTGGTGATGAAATATAAGATGCAACTTTAAAAGTTTGCATCAGGGCCGGGCGCGATGGCTCATGCCTGTATTCCCAGCACTTTGGGAGGCCGAGGCAGATGGATCACGAGGTCAAGAGATCAAGACCATCTTGGTCAACATGGTGAAACCCCGTCTCTACTAAAAATACAAAAAAATAGCTGGGCATTATGGCGCGTGCCTGTAATCCCAGCTACTCAGGAGGCTGAGGCAGGAGAATTGCCTGAACCCAGGAGGCGGAGGTTGCGGTGAGCTGAGATCACACCATTGCACTCCAGCCTGGGTAACAAGAGAGAAACTTCGTCTAAAAAAAAAAAAAGTGTGCATCAGATACTAAAAGTCTTCCTCTGTCCTATCTACTGCTCTAAGTACTGTCTCGTTGCGTCTTCACAACCGTATATTATTTATTATCTCCATGTCACACAGAAAGAAACTGAAGCTCAAAAAGTGATGTGCATTGTCCAGGTCACACAACTAATAAGTGACAGGACAAGGATTCTAATCCAGATAGCTTGAATTTAAATTGCAGCCCTTACCACTTGGGGGTTCTACATACAATGCGTTGGAATTGCCTGTCAAGAGAAATTTTCTTCTGGACTTGGGTTCTTAAACGTATAGATTACTAGTGTTCCAGTAATCCCTAAATTTCCACAAGAGGGAGACCTTTCCCCATCAGTGTTAGGCTGCTGTCTGGAATTTTGAATTTAATTTGCAGTTTCACAGACAGATCAAGAATTGGCTGACCACTTGTCCAGAAAGTGTACAGGTCTCCTGATACAACAAAATGTAGGTACCCTAAGTGAATGCCTGCTTATATTACCCCAAATTAACTAGGAAGTTCTCTATCCCAACCAGGCGGCCCATTTTGTCCCTCTGCCAATCACTTTCCAAGCCAGGCACTCAATTCGCCACAGAGGCACGGGCTGTATAAGCTTTAGATCTTTAAACACCAGCGTCCCTTTCCCTTCCCCAAGTTCTAGTCACTGTCCAACAGCCTGGAAGCCTCCACAATAGGTTTCAGAATTTCCAAACCCCAGAGAAAATCAATAAGGTTGTCTCACCATTCCCACTACCAGCCCTGCAGAACTTTGTTCATAGTGAATTTTTCACTATGAACAATCTGGGCCCCAACCATCACCACTATCAAGACTTACAGAGTGTCAGAGCAACAGGTATGGAATCCTATCATGTCATATCATTTTTCAGCAAAAAAAAGGTGTAAAGTGGGCACATGACTATAGTATCCACTGGTCACATTACAGCAGACCATCCAGAAACTGCCAGACTAATACAGTAATAGAATCAGCTGGTAGATGCACAGCTGAAGCACAAATGTGGAAGTAATTCCTAGAGATGAAAGGGTGCTATCTTCTAGCATGCAGTATACACTTTAAACCAACAACCTTATACGGTGTTCTGTTCCCAATAGGTAGAACATATGGGTTCAGAACCAAAGAGAGAACGCAGGCCTGACCCTGTTTGCCGTCCCTCCCAGTAATCTACTTGGGAAATTTGTGCTTTCTGCCCCTACAACTCTTGGCTCTGCTGATTTAGAGGCTCTGATTCCCTGTGGGGAAATGTGTCCAGCAGGGGAAATGGATTATGGTTGCTACCTAGGAACTCTGGGCTCCTTGTGTGAAGGGGCCAGCAGGCAAGAGGCATGATCCTGGTGACTGTAGAGTTGATCCTGACTGTCAGTGTCGATCCTGATAAGACAACTATTACAAAAGGGAGACATGGGGGAATATGCCTGGCATCCAGCTGGCCTACTTGGGTGCCTCTTGGTAGTCTCTGCCCAATTTTGATGGTAAAAAGACAAGTGCAGCAGTATGGTTTGAGCAGTACATGGATACTGGGGCTCAGACCCCTCAGGGAGAAAGTTAGCATCACACCATCAGGTAAGCCACTGAAATCAGCAAAGATGCTCTCTAAGGGTGAAGGAAAGCTAAAATGGATAAAAGGGGGAAATGTTGACTGTCGGTTGCTGTCCTGAGATAGGCTTCAGAGAGCTATAATTCTTTCCGCTATCTTTCTTCTAATTTCCACCATGAAGAGAGACTCATTAGCACGATAGAGGAGCTGCTTCCAGAACTTCCATGAAATGAATTTAAGTGGCACAAGAGGTAGTCTGTGGTGGACTCTCTGATGTGCCACCTAGACCTCCCTTCAGGAACAAAAGACTTATTCCCCCATGTAAACCAAAAGTAAACTTCTAAACCCCCTGACTGACCAATAGACTCCCCTCTCCACCAAACACATTCCAAACTAAACCAGAAAATCTAGTTCAGGCCGTGATCGAAAGTGGGGATTGGACATGCCTCCTCATACTCTCCTCTCTTCAGAATTGGGAACAAGTGACCAGCATTAACATTTTAAAAAAAGATCTTAGCCCCGGCATGGTAGTTTACACCTGTAATCACGGCACTTTGGTGGGAGGCCAAGGTGGGTGGATCCCCTGAGGTCAGGAGTTCGAGACCAGCCTCACCAACATGGAGAAACTCCGTCTCCACTAAAAATACAAAATTAGCTGTGTGTGGTGGCATGTGCCTGTAATCCCAGCTACTCAGGAAGGCTGAGGCCGGAGAAGAGGTGGAGGTTGCAGTGAGCTGAGATCACGCCATCGCACTCCAGCCTGGGCATCAAGAGCAAAACTCCGTCTCAAAAAAAAAAAAAAGAGAATTCTTAGTGGGGAAAACCTACATTCTGTACACAACCTCTTTTTTTCTCCAGGTCTCTCCTCTGATCCAGGAGAAAATTAACTAAGAGTCTGGCACCTGTTTAGGTCTGACAGAGCTCCGATACCTGCTACATGAAGGTTTCGTCTGCATAATAAAATATTGGTCTCAGGCCAGGGTTAGGTGGCTCACGGCTATAATACCAGAACTTTAGGAACCGGTGGATCACCTAAGGTCAGGAGTTCAAGGCCAGCCTGGTCAACATGGCGAAACCCTGTTTCTACTAAAAATACAAAAATTAGCCATGTTTGGTGGCAGGCACCTGCAATCCCAGCTACTCTGAAGGTTGAAGGTTCAAGCTACACTTGAACCCAGGAGGCAGAGATTGCAGTGAGCTGAGATTGCGCCACTGCACTCCAGCCTGGGTGACAGAGCAAGACTCTGTCTCAAAAAACAAAACTAAACAGAAACGAACAAACACACACAAATCGTGGTCTCTGCAACCTCCTTAACTTAACCTAGATTTTTTTGAGATGGAGTTTCACTCTTATTGCCCAGGCTGGAGTGCAACGGTGCGATCTTGGCTCACTGCAACTTCTGCCTCCCAGGTTCAGGCAATTCTCCTGCCGCAGCCTCCCAAGTAGCTTACAGGTGCCTGCCACCAAGCTTGGCTAAGTTTTAGTATTTTTAGTAGAGACGGGGTTTCACCATGTTGGCCAGGCCAGTCTTGAATCTTAACCTCAGCTTATTCACCAGTCTTGGCCTCTGAAAGTGCTGGGATTACAGGCTAAGCCACTGCTCCTGACCAACATCCCTTTCTACTAATTCCAGCTCTTTAGATAATAACTCTTTTCAACCAATTACCAATCAGAAAATCTTTAAATCTGCCTGTGACCTGGAGGCTCTTCTCCCCCACCCCCCAGCCTCCTCTGCTTCCATTTGTCTCGCCTTTCTGGACCAAACCAGTGTACATTTTACATGCATTGATTGGTGTCTTATGTCTCCCTAAGAGACATAAAACCAAGCTGTAGCCTGACCACCTTGGGCACACGCTCTGCGTGTGCTCTGAGGGTCTCCTGGGGCTGTGTCACAGGCCATCAGTCACTCGTTTTTGGCTCAGAATAGATCTCATCAAATATTTTACAAAGTTTGACTTTTCATCAACACTCAGCTGTGAAACCGCCTTTTCAAAAATTATAATTGAGGAAATTATGACAGTGAAAGACATCTGACCTAACCAACTCCATCTTGCTTCTAACATCCAAGCTGTCCTTGTTCATTCCTAGGCGTAAACCGAACTAACGTTGGGAAGGAATTTAGTTTATAGCTTAATTTTTTTTTTTTTTGAGATGGCATTTTGCCCAGGCTGGAGCACAATGGCACGATTTGGTTCACTGCAACCTCTGCCTTCTGGGTTCAAGCGATTCTCCTGCCTGATCACCTGATTCTCCCAACCTCAGGTGATCTCCCTGCCACGGGCTCCCAAAGTGCTGGGATTACAGGCACAAGCCACCATGCCCAGTTTACCAGGATCTTTCATGCCTCGTACTTTGTTCATGACATTCCTCCTCCTTCCTTTTCCTACTGCCAAAATTCTAATCCTTGAAGATTATAGATCCAAGCCTACAGTTGTGCAGAAGTAGCTGTCAGAGAGGAAAAACCTTTTCCTCTATCCTCTTAGGTTCAGTGCCTGAGGCCTGTAAATTAAACCAGCAAAAGACAAATTAACAGGAGAAAAGGGTTTATTCGTATGCACAGGGGAACCACAAAAGAAGTAGTTGGCTCATCAAATGGTTGAAATTAAAGGCTTACACATGTAACTTAGTAGGAGAAAGGGAAAGGGGAGAAAAGTCCTGGGGGCAGGGGAAGAGATTCCTTTTTTTTTTTTTTTTTTTGACATGGAGTCTCGCTCACTCACCCAGGCTAAAGTGCAGTGGCACGATCTTGGCCCACTTGAACCTCCACCTCCCAGGTTCAAGTGATTCCCTGCCTCAGCCTCTGGAGTAGCTGGGATTATAGGCACCGGCCACCATGCCCGGCTAATATTTCGTATTTTTAGTAGAGACAAGATTTCACCCTGCTGGCCAGGCTGGTCTCAAACTCCTGACCTCAGGTGATCCACCCACCTTGGCCTCCCAAAGTGCCAAGATTACAGGCGTGAGCCACAGCACCAGCCTGAAAAAGGAAAGACAAAACAGTTTTTAAAAGAAGAAACCTGAGGCCAGAAAGTGTGTGATGCTGTGGTGTATACCAGCATGAGTGGTCTTTCTGTCTTCAGAGCCATTAAACTGCCCTGAAAAGGCTATTTATGTTAAGTTTACTCATGGTCTCCCTCCTCTGATTGGAAGCCTTCCTGAAGAGGACATGTATGGCAGTCTTCATTTCTGATAAAAGAAAAATAGCTCAGAGCACTCTGAACTATGTAAGGCATGCAAAATTTATCAGGTCCAGAGAAAAATGAGTATGAGACTTCAGTCACACACTCACCCCTCACCCATACCCTTGTTCCCACAAAACCAAGAAATAGGGTGCAATTGTTTGTTCCTACTCAGACATGCCTCACCCTTTATCTTCACATTTCTGAGATTTGTGATACAAAGAACAAGGAATAGCCAATCAATAGCTTATGTTATTTTTATGTAAATTCTTGGTGAACAACTTGGCTTCAATGAAAAGAGTCAAACTCTGTAAAGTATTTGAAAGGATTTATTTTTAGGCAAATATGAGTGACCATGGCCTGTGACAGAGCCCTCAGGAGGTCCTGAGAACATGTGCCCAAGGTGGTCAGGGTGCACCTTGGATTTATACATTTTAGGGACGTATGAGACATCAATCATAAATTTGAAAAATACATTGGTTTGGTCCAGAAAGGTGGGTCAATTTGAAGCGTGGGTGGGGGACTTCCAGGCTGTAGGTAAATTTAAACATTTTCTGGTTGACAATTGGTTGAGTTTGTCTAAAGACCTAGGATCAATAGAAAGGAAACGTTCAGGTTAAGATAAAAGATTGTGGAGACCAAAGTTCTTTGAAGTCTCATAGTGGCTGCCTTTAGAGACAACAGATAACAAATATTTCCTATTCAAACCTTTTGTTAGAGACAGAGTGCTTGTTCCTAGGTACTGTAAGGAAAAATGAGCATTCAGAAGAAAAGTTTTCTCAACAAAGCAATTTTACTTTCTGCAGAAAGGGTGCTATTAGCCATCTTGTCATGAGAGTACAATGAACAAAGGAAAGGCTGGCATATTTATTCCTTAAGCATTGAGTTCTTACTGCTGTGTCCAATCTCCGTTAGTTGGAGCCAGACCTCACAATCTAAACTAAAACCCAATTGGCTAACAACTAAAAACTTTTCTAAACAGGTGAAGGCAATGGGAACAAAGGAAAAGAGGAAGTTCAAATAAGGAAGGGGCATAGGTTGCAAGCTGGGGCATGCCTGTGAGCATGCCCAGCATAAATATCTTGGTTAAAGTACAAGGACATAAAATGTACTATGTGTCTGTGGGCATGTCTAACAGCTACATAGGATAGGGCTTAACAAAGAGTTATCAGTGAAAAGCAAAAAGGCTTTGAAGAAAGTTAGTCTTTAAAACAAACTATTATTTCTGGGCTGGGCACTGTGGCTCACACCTGTAACCCGAGCATTTTAGGAGGCCGAGGCAGGTGGATCACTAGGTCAGGAGTTGGAGATCAGCCTGGCTAATAGGGTGCAAACCAGTCTCTACTAAAAATATAAAAAATTAGCTGGGTGTGATGGCATGTGCCTGTTGTCCCAGTTACTCAGGAGGCTGAGGCAGGAGAATAGCTTGAACCTGGGAGGCAGAGGTTGCAGTGAGCAGCGATCTGCCACTGTACTCCAGCCTGGGCAACAGAGTGAGACTCTGTCTCAAAAAAAAAAAACCAACCAACCAACCAAACAAACAAACAAAAAACGATTATTTCTAACATTTATTATTTTTATTCTTTAACAAGAAGGGAAACTTTGAAGAGGAACTTTTTGCTTTCTACACCTTTAAAAGGTGCTAGACTCTCAGTTAATCTCTTCAGGATTGGGAGGGCCTGGAAGAAAAAGCTCTATCTGTGTTATTAGAGATTCTTTACAGATGTAAATTTTCCCCCACAAAGGACAGCTTTGCAGGGCCATTTCAAAATATGGCAAAGTGTCCAGGCATGGTGGCTCACTCCTATAATCCCGGCAGTTTGGGAGGCTGAGGTGGGCGGATCACCTGAGGTCAGGAAATCAAGACTAGCCTGGCCAACAAGGCAAAACCCCATCTCTACTAAAAATACAAAAATTAGCCAAGCGTGGTGGCAGGCACCAGTAATCCCAGCTATTCCAAAGACTGAGGCAGGAGAATCCCTTGAACCGGTAGGTGGAGGTTGCAGTGAGCCAAGATCACATCATTGCACTCCAGCCTGGGTGACAAAAGGGAAACTCTGTCTCTGCCCCCCACCCCAAATATGGCAAATAAACATGTTTTGGGGTAAAACATTTTTATTTTCTTCTTTGTCACATAATGTTATGCCAGAGTCAGGCTGAAAAGTAAGTCACAACATACAGAGTTAAATAAAACCCATCTGATGAGAATTTATGGTTAATAGGGCATGACTACCCAGACGTTTTTGATAGGAATTTGGGCAAGATAAAAAATCGGAGCTTACTCCTCAGTAGGAAATGCCTCTGCTTCTCCTTTAAAAACCCATATGTAACTACTGCTAATTGGGAGCATATACTCAGGGCAACTTGAATCTATGTTTCCAAGTGCAGTCTTCAAACGTGGCCCAAATAAACACTACTTATATTGTTTGCCTTAGATTTTTCCCTTTAGGTCGACATTTCTAAGAAGTTTTACCAGATGAAGAAAGCTCCAAGAAGGTTTATTTCTGCATCTGTTTAATCTGAAATGTCTTCAGCTTAAAATAATCGTTACACCAACTCTGGTGTTCTGAATGGGTCCTCACACAGCAAAGAATAGAAGCCAGAATGTTGCATTTGTGAAAGGAAAATAAAAACTCAGGAGCACAGTTTACTATGCCAAAAGGAAACAAAATTAAGCTGACAACTGAGTCATACGAAAAGCTGTCTTTCCTTTTGTTCCTAAACAGATAGCTACAGATAAAAGTTTAAGTCCAGGTGCCGTGGCTCACACCTGTAATCCCAACACTTTGGGAAGCCGAGGCAGGTGGATCACGAGGTCAAGAGATCAAGGCCATCCTGGCCAACATGGTGAAACCCTGTCTCTACTAAAAATACAAAAACATTAGCTGGGCATGGTAATACATCATGTCTGTAATCTCCATTACTCAGGAGGCTGAGGCAGGAGGATCACTTGAACCCAGGAGGCAGAGGTTGCAGTGAGACTAGATTGCACCACTGCACCCCAGGCTGACAACAGAGCAAGACTCTGTCTAAAAAAAAAGAAAAAAAAAGGTTAAATATATCCACAGGCATATTTGCTTTATCTTATGTATAGTGCCAGATGAATACAGAGCTGTCTCTTGTGACAATTGGATTACCATACCCTTCCTCTTTCCCTCCGGCTCACTTTTCCCCTTTAAATATTGAAGCCCTCAAAATCATCTTTGGAGAAAGGCACAGACCACAGACTGTTTCCGTGGTTCCGTGTTTATTTCTTCCAGCCATGTCCTTAACCTTGGGAAAATAAACTTCTGAATTGATCGAGACCTGTCTCAGACGTGTTTTTTGGTTGACACATTCAAATGCCAGTTCCAGCACTTACGAGCTAGCTATGGCATCTTGAGCCACTTACTTAATCCTACTTTCCTTCTCTGTAAGATGGTGATAATTATAATGCCGACTTCCTAAATTTGTTGTGAGGATTGAGTTAATGCAAAGTCTTCAGAAAAGTACCTATAGGGAGTTTACTCAGACCAAGGGCCAAGGTTGAGGACTGTAACCCAGGACACACTTGCAAGTTGTCTTGGTGAGAGTCCTCTGGACAACACGAGAGGCTCAAATTTTTAAAGAAAAAAAGAATTAGGAGGGGAAGTGATTACAAAAGTTGTTCATCAGGAATTCTCATTGTTTATAGAAATAACACTGGTTATACATTCTTTTTATTTTTTCCTTTTTTTTTGAGAATGAGTCTTGCTCTATCACCAGGCACCAGGCTGGAGTGCAGTGGCACGATCTCGGCTCACTGCAACCTCCGCCTCCTGGGTTCAAGCAATTCTCCTGCCTCAGCCTCCTGAGTAGCTGGAACTACAGGTGCATGCCACCATGCCCAGTTAATTTTTGCCTTTTTTAGTAGAGACGGGGTTTCACCATGTTGACCAGGATGGTCTCGATCTCCCGACCTTGTGATTCACTGACCCCAGCCTCCCAAAGTGCTGGGATTACAGGCATAAGCCACCGCGCCCAGCCTGGTTATACATTCTTTAGTGCTTGGCTATACATTGTTGAACTATAAGATGTATGGCATTTAATGGCTACTTGGCATAGCAAGTGATTTCAAGAGATACTTAGCCCAAAGAAGAGTGAGAGCGACTGTTGTTACATTTTATTTTATTTTATTTTATTTTATTTTATTTTATTTTATCTTTTATTTTTTTGAGATGGAGTTTTGCTCTTGTTTTCCAGGAGCACAATGGCTCAATCTCAGCTCACTGCAACCTCCGCCTCCCGAGTTTAAGCAATTCCCTGCCTCAGCTTCTCCAGGAGCTGGATTATAGGCACCTGCCACCATGCTCAGATAATTTTTGTATTTTTAGTAGAGATGGGGTTTCACCATCCTGGCCAGGCTGGTCTTGAACTCCTGACCTCATGATCCACCCGTCCGCCTCCCAAAGTGCTGGGATTACAAGCAGGAGCCACCACGCCCGGCCTTGATTTAGGGTTTAATTGCTGTTCTGCCACTTAACTTCCTTGTGCCTCATCCTAAAAGCGGATAATAGTATTTGCGGGGACCAAGGGAAACTTCCCTTTCACCCTCTGAAATTCTGCTGGAAATCAACCCACAAAAAGCAGATTAATTGAAGAAAAGGTATACACATTTTATTAATGGGTCCACGAGGAACCACAGAGTGACAACCACTTACCAACTGAGTTCAGAAGCTTATGTGGCATCCCGGCAAAACAGGTTATGGGAGTGAGAAGAGGAATTCTGCTGAGGGAGAGGAATGGATCAGGGAACAGATTAACTAGTAGATTACCATGTGAAACGGTCTGTTCAGGTATGGTTATATTCTTGTTTTTTGTTTGTTTTGTTTTGTTTTGAGACAGAGTTTTGCTCTTATTGCCCAGGCTGGAGTGCAATGGCGTGATCTCAGCTCACCGAAACCTCCGCCTCCCAGGTTCAAGCGATTCTCCTGTCTCAGCCTCGCGAGTACCTGGGACTACAGGCATGCACCACTATGCCCAGCGAATGTTGCATTTTTAGTAGAGACGGGGTTTCTCCATGTTGGTCAGACTGGTCTCCAACTCCCGACCTCAGATGATCCGCCTGTCTCGGCCTATCAAAGTGCTGGGATTGCAGGCGTGAGCCACCATGCCTGGCTATATTCTTGGTTTTATAGGGAGGGGAAGAAAAAAAGCAGCTGTTCCTTTTGATGGGTCTGGATGCTTGGTAGATAAAGGCTCTGGGAGAAAAAGAGCTGGCGTAGGAAAGTCAGAGACCTTGAGGCTTAGCTTAATAAGTCAAACCACCGTATTTTGGGTATAGATTTCTGAGCCCCAAGATAATAGGTACTGCTTAGGGCTGTTGTGAGAATTGAAGATTAATAATTGTAAATTGCCTGGATTGGTGCTTGGCACATCGTAAACCACTCCATAAATGTTCGCTTTCACCTTGGGGGGCACACGGAGGTGGGAGACCCAGCTGGGTTCCAGCCCCTGTTATTGGCCCCCATAGCTATTTGTCTTTACGGCTTCTTAGTCTCTTCACCATCTCTAGGGTTTAGTTTCCTCATCTGAATCAAAGGTGACTCAGTGATTCTCAGGGTGACTCAAGGGTGCTGGTGCCAGTGTTAGGGCATGGGCAATCGAGGGAAGGCGCCTTCCTGTCAGGGGCAACACACCCAGTGGGAGGATTCTGCCGGCCCTGCTCTCTCCTACCCTCCCTTCCTGAACTAAATGCCGGGGTCAGTCTGAACGCAGATTCGGGCCTTCCACCAGCCACATCACATTGAGCCCCAAAGCACGAGCGCGGCGGCTGGCGCAGCCTCCGGCGGCTGTGACCCCGAGGCGGAGCCCCTGGTGACCGCCCGGAGCATCCCCACCCCCAAGGCTGCCGCGCTCTCCGGCAGAGCTGGGCGGGGAGAGGCAGCGGGATCGGGGCGGTCCCGGGCGTGCCCCGCCCGCTCCGCCTCCGCGGCGCTGACAGGTGCCGGCCGCCGGGGGATCAGCTGTTGGGAGTCGTAGGAAGAGGAAGGGGCGGAGCTGCTGTGCAGCCGGCCGCGGAGCAGTCAGCCGACTACAGGGAAGGGTAATCGGGTGTCCCCAGCGCCTCCCCGGGCCCTGAGGGCCAGCTAGGGCCCAGGCCGATGGGGACGGGACAGACGAACCAGCCCCGTGTAGGAAACCCGACAATGCCCCGCTATGAAGCGTCACCCCGCCAAAACCGCCTCAGGTCAGGCCGGGAGCAGGGACAAGACAGAACCTCCGGAGCCCCCGGACTCCTTTGGATGGGCCCGGTGTTGGTGCTGGCGCTCGCGCTGGCTCTGCCTGACGCTCTGGTTCTCTGGACTCCGGCAGAGGCTCACCCTCTTCCTGCCCAAGACCATCCTGCCAGGTTACATCACATAGTGCCCCAGCTCCGAGATGTCTTTGGGTGGGGGAACCTCACGTGCCCAGTCTGCAAAGGTCTATTCACCGTCATCAACCTTGGGCTGAAGGTGAGCACTGAAGGGGCTGCAGTGGAGGAGGCTGAAGGGAGTGCTGGGGCTGGGGGCTGGGGCTAATGCTGGCGCCCTGGGGTCAGAATGCATCCCAGATGGAGAGGGTGGCATCTACAATCACTGGGCTTGCTCCCCTTTGGGAACACCCATAGCTACATGCCACCACTCCATTGTGACCTTTGTGAAGTAAGAAAAGAATGCAGACAGAGCCTGAGAAAGTCAGCTTGTCAAGCAAAGGCCTTAAATGCCACTGAACTAAAGAGGAAGCAATGGCCTGGTGCTGCCTGAGTTTCAGGGCAATATCTGGAAGGCAAAGGTGTGCACTGAGCTTTCTTCACCATGGTGGCACTGAGTCCTGCCCAGCCCCCAGTTTGGAAATGGAGGCCTAAGGGGTGGTGGCCAGGGGTGGTCTGGTTCCCCTGCTCTGCCTCTGATTTCTCACTATGCATTCCTCCCACCGCAGAAGGAACCCAATGTGGCTCGTGTGGGCTCCGTGGCCATCAAGCTATGCAATCTGCTGAAGATAGCACCACCTGCTGTGTGCCAATCCATTATCCATCTCTTTGAGGATGACATGGTGGAGGCTTGGAGACGCTCAGTGCTGAGCCCATCTGAGGCCTGTGGCCTGCTGCTGGGCTCCACCTGTGGGCACTGGGACATTTTCTCATCTTGGAACATCTCTTTGCCCAGTGTGCCAAAGCCGCCCCCCAAGCCCCCCAGCCCCCCAGCCCCAGGTGCCCCTGTCAGCCGCGTCCTCTTCCTCACTGACCTGCACTGGGATCATGACTACCTGGAGGGCATGGACCCTGACTGTGCTGACCCACTGTGTTGCCGCCGGGGTTCTGGACGACCGCCTGCCTCCCAGCCAGGTGCTGGATACTGGGGTGAATACAGCAAGTGTGACCTGCCCCTGAGGACCCTGGAGAGCCTGTTAAGTGGGCTGGGCCCAGCCGGCCCTTTCAATATGGTATACTGGACAGGAGACATCCCCGCCCATGATGTCTGGCACCAGACTCGTCAGGACCAACTGCGGGCCCTAACCACCGTCACAGCCCTCGTGAGGAAGTTTCTGGGGCCTGTGCCAGTATACCCTGCTGTGGGCAACCATGAGAGCACACCAGTCAATAGCTTCCCTCCCCCCTTCATTGAGGGCAATCACTCCTCCGGCTGGCTCTATGAAGCAATGGCCAAGGCTTGGGAGCCCTGGCTGCCTGCTGAAGCCCTGCGCACCCTCAGGTACTTACCATCCATGGAAACCCAGGAAGGGAAAAGAAAAGCGAATGAAAGCGAAGGGAGAAGGGAACCTGGGGCATTGTCTCTGATTGCTCTAGCATGAGTCCTTAGTGCTCTTCACTTGGCTACCCTAATCTGACTCCATCTTCCCTTTCTACTCTTTTGCCACATCAGGCTATTTTTTATTTTAATTTTTGTAGAGATCAGATCTTGCTATGTTGTTCAGGCTGGTCTCAAACTCCTAACCTCAAGTGATCCTCCCCCCTCAACCTCCCAAAGTGCTGGGACTATAGGCGTGTGAGTTCCTGCTCCCAGCCCTCCCTTATCTCCAGCCACCCTCCTTCAAAGGTCTGGCAGTATAACCTCTCCATGCCCCAGCTGTCTGGGGTTCATGTTGGCCCTCTGGAAATGATCCCCGTTTTTTTAAACTGCTCCATTTTTTCCCACCTTACCCATCCCATGTCATCTTCCCTTTGTGTGGCCCTTGCTTCCTATTCTAGCTCAGTTATCCATCCCCCATACTCCTGAAGCCCTCAGCCCTCTGAGCTTTTCTTTTATGTCACACAGACCTAATAATTAGAACCGTTGAGTCTCTGGCTAGACCATGAGCTCCTGGTAAGTGTGGAAGATGTCATGTATGCTTTTACCCTCCACCCAAATGCCCAGCACAGGACTGAGCATGCAGGATCAGGATTGGAACAAGTGTTGACCTCTCATGTTTACTTTGTTTCAGAATCGGAGGGTTCTATGCTCTTTCCCCATACCCTGGCCTCCGCCTCATCTCTCTCAATATGAATTTTTGTTCCCGTGAGAATTTCTGGCTCTTGATCAACTCCACGGATCCCGCAGGACAGCTCCAGTGGCTGGTTGGGGAGCTTCAGGCTGCTGAGGATCGAGGAGACAAAGTGAGAGGGAGTGGTGGGAACACGGTGGTGCTGGGGGACAAGTAGGCTCCTGTGAGCTGTAGCCCCTCTGCACAGAGAAGTCTGATTTTCCTGACATTCCCAACAAAAGTGTTCCCTGGGAGTTTGGTTCATGGTCATGGTTGAAAGCCTTCTTTCAGTCCCCCTCTCTCTAGCCAGGGCTGTCTGGACCCCTGGGTGCCCTGATTACCATCCTTAACTCTCCCTACTAGGTGCATATAATTGGCCACATTCCCCCAGGGCACTGTCTGAAGAGCTGGAGCTGGAATTATTACCGAATTATAGCCAGGTAGGAGGGAGATGAGGGTGGGACTGGGGACAGGAGGTCTGAAGCCTGAAAATTCCCTTGGGCATCTCACCATTTCTGCTGTCCCATGGCATGGGGAGCCTCCTCAATTGAGTAGGTTGGAGAAAAAGGGCATCCTGAATCTTCCGAATGTAATGTCTTCTGGCCAGGTATGAGAACACCCTGGCTGGTCAGTTCTTTGGCCACACTCATGTGGATGAATTTGAGGTCTTCTATGATGAAGAGACTCTGAGCCGGCCCCTGGCTGTAGCCTTCTTGGCACCCAGTGCAACTACCTACATCGGCCTTAATCCTGGTGAGTGAGGCAGAAGGGAGCCTCCCTTATCCTGCAGTTGGTGGGACAGAGGAAGGAGGTTGGAGCCAGAGACTGCAAAGCATGGGCAGGATGTGTGGCCCCTTCCTGGAGCTGCCCTTGCTCCTTTCCCCTCCAGTCAAACCCGCTTCCTTGCAGGTTACCGTGTGTACCAAATAGATGGAAACTACTCCGGGAGCTCTCACGTGGTCCTGGACCATGAGACCTACATCCTCAATCTGACCCAGGCAAACGTACCGGGAGCTATGCCGCATTGGCAGCTTCTCTACAGGGCTCGAGAAACCTATGGGCTTCTCAATGCACTGCCTGAGGCCTGGCACAACCTGGTGTATCGCATGCGGGGTGACATGCAACTCTTCCAGACCTTCTGGTTTCTCTACCATAAGGGCCACCCGCCCTCGGAGCCCTGTGGCACGCCCTGCCGTCTAGCTACTCTTTGTGCCCAGCTCTCTGGCCGTGCTGACAGCCCTGCTCTGTGCCGCCACCTGGTGCCAGGTGGGAGCCTCCCAGAGGCCCAGGGCCTGTGGCCAAGGCCACTGTTTTGCTAGGGCCCCAGGGCCCACAGTTGGGAAAGTTCTTGATGCAGGAAAGGATGAAAAAGCCCAACTGCTGCTGTGGTTCAACCAGGCAAGATCATCCAGTGGAAGAACCAGTCCCTGGGCCCCAATGATGCTGGGGAAACAGGACCTTCTCCTTTCCTGGAGCTGGTTTAGCTGGATATGGGAGGGGGTTTGGCTGCCTGTGCCCAGGATCTAGACTGCCTTGAGGCTGCTGTGCCGTGGAGCAGAGGCCTAAATTGACAGGGCCCTAGGCAGATAAGACAGCTGAGCTGTCCCCCCAGGCCTGTGCTGCTCAGCCAGGAACCCTGTACTGCTTGTGCGCCAGTCTGTTAAAATAAAGATAAGAGTAGCTGGGTGTGGTGGCGGAAGCCTGTAATCCTAGCTACTTGGGAGGCTGAGGCAGAGAGCTGCTTGAACCTGGGAGGCTGAGGTTGCAGTAAGCTGGGATCCAGGTTACTGGATTGCAGTGCACTGGGCAACAAAGAGACTCCATCTCAAAAAAAAAAAAAAAAGTAAATAAAAAAATTAATAAAGATAAGAGACTTGGACTCCAGACCCCTATGTGACTGTCCCAAATTCTTCTTTCCAAGCAAGCAGGGCAAGGAGACCTTTGGAGCAAGATCATAACTGAGGCACAGCCGGGCGCGGTGGCTCACGCCTGTAATCCCAGCACTTTGGGAGGCCGAGGCAGGTGGATCACCTGAGGTCAGGAGTTCAAGACCAGCCTGGCCAACATGGAGAAACCCTATCTCTAGTAAAAAACACAAAATTAGCCAGGCATGGTAGCGGATGCTTGTAATCCTAGCTACTCAGGAGGCTGAGACGGGAGAATCACTTGAACCCAGGAGGTGGAGGTTGCGGTGAGCTGAGATCGTGCCATTGTACTCCAGCCTGGCCAACAAGAGCGAAACTCCTGTCTCAAAAAAATGAATAAATGAGGCACAAGGTAATGGGGTTGATGGTGTGGTACAGGTATAAGAAGCCACACAGCAGTGCAGACAGACTTTATTAGTGATATCAATACAGCAGAGGTGCCCATGGAGCAGGGGGAAGGGACCCATGCCTGGACCAGTCCCTTCCTCCTCCTGCCCTTGCTGGGTCCTAGGAGGATAAGGCCTGGCCTGGACCAGTTCCTCCTGTTCCACCTGAAACACATGGGGATGGAGAGCCAGGGCTGGCCTTGCTTCCTGCTCCTCTTGTTATCACTCCAGTGTTAGCGATTCCTTGAAGGGATTAGATCTCTCCCTCCCTGGCTCTTAGGCAGGGAACCCTAGCTATGGGGGAGGGGCATATTTGGGAGGTCTGAGGCCTAGGAATAGCCTCTAGACCCCTCCCTAACCCACACCCTTTAGTTCCCTGGGGCCCAACACAAGCAGGTGGAGGGAAGGTGGGGGCTTCTTCATGGGGTATGAGTCCCCAGCCGTTTGGGCTTCAGGGAACCCCACAGCGACTGAACACCCCTGCGGACAGTCCACCCTACACGCCGTGCCACAGACTCAGCAGGGGGTGCTGGGAGGCAGGAGGTGGAGGCCTGGGAACGGGCATCCAGACACTTCTGGTAGCGAAGCTGCAGAGGCAAGCGGGGCAGTCACTCTCCAGCCTGCCTCACATGGGACCACACCACCACCCCACCACCCTACCTGCTTACCATGCACGCAGCCTGCACAGCCTCTGAGAGGCTGGCAGCATTGGGCTCGCACCAGAACATGTGGCAGCAGAAGGAGGCTGGGCCAGCAGCCATGATGAATGCAAACGTGTGGACATCTCTGCCCACAGCCAGGAAGGAAAGGAAACGCACCCGACACTCTCCCAGCACTGCCTCTGTCTGCAGGGAGGGAACTCAGTTAAAAAGGAACACCACCCGCACTGTGTTCCACATCTTAGCAGCAGCTCTTCCCCTCACCCCCCGTCTTCCCTCCATGGCAAGGCACAGCCATGACTTCTACCTCAGCTCTTTACCTGCTGGTGCAAGATGGTGAGGGTAGCAGGGGCCACACTGACATGACTTGGGGTCCACTGGTCACGGCTGCTGGAGGACAGGACTGACTCGAGGGCCCCATTAATCACATCTACCCCTAGAACATATGGACACAAGACACCACTGAGGGTAGAGAGAGGATACCCCAGCTCTACCCTAGACCTCTAGCTCCACCCAATCAAACCCAGGGCCTTTTCCCCATCCCACTTTACCAGCCTACAGCTTGGACAGTGCTGTCCAAGTATCCCTTCCCTGGGGCTCTCCTCCCCTGGCTTCAGTGACTGGACATTTTCCTACTTTTTAAGATCTTGAATCCTATTCTCATTATTTTCACTGGCTCTGCCTATTCCTCCACCCTTCTGAACTGACTGACCTCCCAAATCTTGCTCTCTCAGTGCTCATCCCACTCAGATACCACATTGCTTCACACCAACTCCCAAATCAGTCCCTACAGACCAGTCCTCTCCTAAGAGCCAATATTTTTTTTTAAGATATCCATTTTGAGAAGTGATTACTCGGTATCACAGTGTGTTAAGTAAGTCATTACAGTGTATTACCTCATTTGTGCCCACACAACACAACTTCACAATAGATAATTTTTTTTTTTCCCCTGAGACAGAGTCTTGCCCTGTTGCCCAGGCTGGAGTGCAATGGTGCTGTCTCGGCTCACTGCAACCTCTGCCTCCCAGGTTCAAACAATTCTCCTGCCTCAGCCTCATTAGTAGCTGAGAATACAGGCACCCACCACCATGCCCACCTAATTTTTGTAGTTTTAGTAGAGATGGGGTTTCACCATGCTGGCCAGGCTGGTCTCAAACTCCTGACCTGGTGATCCCCCTGCCTTGGCCTCCCAAAGTGTTGGGATTACAGGTGTGAGCCACTGCGCCTGGCCCTACTTTATTTCCATTTTACAAATAAGAAAACTGAAGAGATAGGTAATATGCCTCAGGTCCCATCCCTTGATGGGGGACCTGAGTTCAGGAAATCTGATTCCAGAGCCTGGGTTCTTAGCCATGCCTTTCTCCTACCTCTTCTCTGTATTACTAGTTTTCAGAACTAGAAGGGCTTTCAAGATCTTTGTTCTACTCAAGAATGTCTACAACATACTCAAAGGCCAAGGAACCCAAGGTTCCTGACTTTTAGATCAATCAACTTTCTTATAACGCATGGTCTCCTCCACCTCAAACCATAAACATTTCCCCTCGTGGATTCCACTTTTGCTTGCACTCAGCAGAGCACCAAGGCAGAAGCACATGGTGTGGAAGGCATCAGTTTTAGTCCCACACTCATAAGCTGGCTGTGTGAGCTACTGTCTCTGCGCGATGCCAGTGCAAAAGGCACATGCCTCTGTGGTCCACTCCCAGACCCTCTGCCCCTTTTAGTGACTCTCAGCTCCCACTAGGAGCAGACCATATGGACTCTTTGTGGGCAGAGAACAAATGTCTTCTTTGAATGTCTTCTCCCGTCTTGGCCTTGCTCATCTTTCTTCCGGCTGGATCATGGCCAAACTGCTCCCAAAAGGATCCAAGTCTTCCAAAAACTGGCCTCACAGGAGCTGTCAAGCCTCATATTTTACTGCTCCCTGAGCTTCAAATGATTTGCGTAGCATTATTATTAACAATTAATCCTGGCAACTGGCCTGTAAGGCAGATGGGGAATGCAAAGCAAGAGAAGAGAATGCCCTTGAGAGACACAGACGGCAACTGAAGGAAAGCCTCTGTCTCAAGTGCCTTTTCCCTGCTGGACTGAGAAACTCCAGATTGTCATACTTCGGGTCTCCACCTAGGTACTGCCTAGGAAGCCATCCCTGCTGCAGGGCAGGGAGAGGACAACTTTTGAGATAACTCTTACCACAACATCTTGTAACTCCTGGAAAACTTTTTTCTACACTGGGCTGTGGCCATCCTAAGAACAGAAATGGGAATTTAATTCATCCCTCTGTCCCCAGTTGTAACACAAGGCTTATCTGCTGAAGAAATTCCAGATGCATGATCAAGTCACTCTCAGAGCAGCATGGGCAAATGCACCCAAACTGGTAAAACCAAGTGTCACAGAAGTGGATAGGCCAGGTCAGATTGCAGAGTGCTTCAAAAGCCAGGCAGAGGGGTGTGATGTTTACAACATTTAGGCCAGGGCAACTGGAAATCTCAAAGTTCAGGTGTGTGAAAGGGACATCAATGTCAAACTGATGAATAGATGGGACTGTGGGAGGTGGAGCCTGGCCTCAGAGTTTTGGGAGGTTTGGCAGGGAAGTGGCGAAAGCAGTGAAAGCAGTGGAGCAAAGTCTGGAAAAAGGTTGTCAGATTTGCTAACAACTCAGGACTGAAACCTACACCTTGACCTCCAGCTCCAAATGCAATCCTCCTTAGCCTGCTGTGCTTTTCTTTTCTTTTCCCTATTTTTTTTTTTTTTTTTTTTTTTGAGATGGAGTCTTGCTCTGGCACCCAGGCTGGAGTGCAATGGCGCGATCTCGGCTCACTGCAACCTCTGACTCCGGGTTCAAGCGATTCTCCTGCCTCAGTCTCCTGAGTAGCTGGGATTACATGTGCCCGCCACCATGCCTGGCTAATTTTTGTATTTTTTAGTAGAGTCAGGGTTTCACCATGTTGGTCAAGCTGGTCTCGAACTCCTGATCTCAGATGATCCACCCACCTCGGCCTCCCAAAGTGCTGGGATTACAGGCATGAGCCACTGCACCCAGGCTCAGTTGTTGCCTTCTAACATACTCCACAGTGTACTCATTTTATTGTCTGTCTCTCCTTGCTAGAATGTAAGCTACATAAAGGTGGGATCTTTGTCAGTCTTGTTCATTAATGCATGCCAAGAAGCTAGAATAGTACCTGACATGTATCAGGCACTCAATCCCACTTGTTGAATGAATGAATGATTAACGAATGAATACTGCAGCTTCTGGAGGGGCTAATATTACAAAGAGAGATTACAAAAGGAACATAAAATGAAGCAGGAAGTAAGTTTAGAGACCACTTGTCCAAAAGTGTGGAGTTGATGGGGCAGTCAAGGGTCTAGCAGTGAGGATATGAGTGAAGTGGTAGATGGAAAGGAGCACATATGGGAATGGGGGTAACAACTGGAAGAGCCAAGAAGGATTTAGAAATTGAGGATGAAAAGGAGGAAAGCAAAGGCGCAGGGGTCAGCATGCTTTTCTCACCTCCAGTTCCAAGTCTTTGGCAATGCCATTGAATCCAAATGAAATACCCACTCCTCTCTGCAAATTCTAGCCTTCTTTCAAAACCTCAGTCAATCTCCACCTTTTCTAACAAGGGTCCCCTCTTTCAGTGTAAGATTTTGGACATGAAAGTCAGCACGATATGAGGGAAAGCACAGAGAATTAAAGATGACCAGGGTTTGACTCCTAGGTCTACCTTTCCTGACCATGTAATCTGAAGCAAGTCTCATTTATTCATTAATTCATTCTTTTAAATTCATTCATCAAACATTTGTTGAGTTCTTCCTATGTGTCTTTTGACATGATGCCTGACCACTTCTTCAAGTAGCCTCTTTTCTTCTTCCCACCTCTCTGCTGTTGTCACTATCCTTGGCAGTTTCATTCTCCACCCATCCATTGAATGTTGCAGGGCACCAAGGCTATGGCTAGCCTTATTTCCCTCTCGCTCCAGGATGCCCACTTTCCAGGGTCAAGCTACTCTATGTGGCTTTGATTACCTCTACAACCCAATAATGCCAAAACTTCTATCTCCAGCTCAGACCTCTCCTCTCAGCTCCAGATCTGTGAATCCAGCTGCCAACCTGACTTTGCCTCTCAGTTTCCCCAAAGGCACCTCAAATTCAGCATGTCCAAAAGTGAGCTCACAAGCTCCACACTCAAATTGGCCTCTTCTAGCATCTGCCACCTTGAAAGAAAGAATCCACTATCCAGAAGATCCAAAAGCCAGGAACCCAGGAGTCACCCTTAATGCCTCTGTCCCTCACCCACACTGAACCAACTGCCAAGGCCTGTTGACTATACCTGTCTAAACAGCTCTTGAACCCATGCACTCCTCTTCAGCTCCACTGTTATCCAAGATACTCTCATTACTGGCCAGGACTACTGGAAGAGCCTCCTAACCGAGCTGCTCACATCCACCTCCACCCAATTAACATTCCCCTCCATGAAGTAGCCAAAGTGGGCTTTCAAAATTCAAATCTGATTAAGTCAAGTGCACTCTTGGAGACTTCAATAGCTCCCTGCTGGTCTTAGGATGAAGAAAAAAATGATTAGCGTAGCCCCTAAGGTCCCTGACCTGGCAGCCTGACCGCTGCCCAGCTCTCAGCCTCAACTTGCACTGGCCTTCTCTCAGTACTTTGGAAGTGCCAAAGCACCTCCCACTGTGGACACTCATCTTTTCCCATCCCACCTCCACCTCCATTCCACTTGACCACATTCACTTCTATTTTGTGGATTTCAGTTGAACTGTCACTTTCACAGGGAAGTCTTTCACGACCCCAGACTAGCCGAAATGCCTCTATTATATCTTGCTACATTCTCTCAGTGGATAACTCACACATTTATTTGTGTGATTATTTTTTGATTAATTACTGGTTTTTTTTTTCCTACCATAACCTTCTTCTTTTTTTTTTTTTTTTTTGAGATGGAGTTTCACTCTTGTTACCCAGGCTGGAGTGCAATGGCACGATCTCGGCTCACCACAATCTCCACCTCCTGGGTTCAGGTAATTCTCCTGCCGCAGCCTCCCGAGCAGCTGGGATTACAGGCATGTGCCACCATGCCCAACTAATTTTTTGTATCTTTAGTAGAGACAGGGTTTCACCATGTTGACCAGGATGGTCTCGATCTCTTGACCTCGTGATCCACCCACCTCAGCCTCCCAAAGTGCTGGGATTACAGGCTTGAGCCACCACGCCCGGCCAACCTTCTATAACCTCTATGAAAATGGGACTGTGGCTGCTCTTCTCTCAGTGCCTAGTCCAGGGCCTGCCACATGGTAAGCTCAAAGATACTTGTTAACTGAATGAACAAATAAATGACAGACACTATGAAAGCACTGAGTTAAGAATTAAGCAGATCAGGCCGGGCGCAGTGGCTCACACCTGTAATCCCAGCACTCTCGGAGGCTGAGGTGGGTGGATCACTTGAGGTCAGGAGTTCAAGACCAGCCTGACCTACACAGTGCAACCCCATCTCCACTAAACACACAAAAATTAGCCAGGTGTGGTGGCGGGAGCCTGTAATCCCAGATACTCAGGAGGCTGAGGCAGGAGAATTGCTTGAACCCACGAGGCGGAGGCTGCAGTGAGCTGAGATTGTGCCATAGCACTCCAGCCTGGGGACACAATGAGACCCTGTTTTCTTGTTTTTAAAGTACTTTGCAACAATAAAGTATGTGACAATTATGCTCACTGCTTCCTTCTCCTGATGCCCCTGGCCAATAGCTGGCGCTGTAATACTAAACTCAGCTACAGGCTGCTGCCTGGTGTCTCCAGTCATCTAACATCTGCCTCCCAACCCAAACAAAGCTTTTCCATGGGATGTAGGAGTGGGGTCTCCCTCTGTGCCTGGTTCGGCACAGCTCAGGTGACTGATACTCAGCAAAGGCGTGCTGACTGCTACTATAGGCAGGACAGGGAGGTGGGATGCATTTTAAAGGGTAGGAAGACACCAAGCATGAGGAAGGTTCTGGTAGAGGAAGTGCTAGAAGGCACAGGGTAAGGGCAGAGCTTTGGGATCAAGGTAGCGGCCCCTAGGTATAGAAGGACACACATACCAACAGGTTTAGCAACAGGTACATTCCCCAGGTAATAGACTTGGAACTTCTGGACCAACTCATTCTTAGGCGCTGGGAATTCCACTACGGGAAAGAAGAGGAGGTTGATCATGGTGGCAGAACTTGCTCACCCCCAGTTCCCACTGGCAGGGCATAAGCTGGGCACTTGCCCAGCCAAGGCCCTACTTTCATCTTGTCCCCTCCCTCCAGTCAAAGGGAAGCAGGGGACAAGATGAAAGTAGCAGCAGTGTGGCTCCGCTTATTGGTGTATTCAGTCTTCATGTGTTCATTTTTCTATCAGGGCTGTCCAGGAGCTCATGCCTTTCCTTGGGTCTCCCACCTTTGCCAACAAAGCAGAGCTGAACCTGGAGGGGTTTTGACACTAACCTTGGAAAGGGACATCCACAAGTTTAGAGTGGTCCAGGGAGAGTCCATTTACCAAGCAGCGGGCATTACGCCGTTCGGCCATGATCTGAGGAAGGAAGGGAGGCGAGGAGCCAGGGAGAATTTGTTAGAGCCTCACTGACCTGGGCCCCCCCCACCCCACTCAGTGACCCCACCCACACCCTTGTAGAGCGAAGGTGGCAGCTAGTCCAGGGAGTGGAGGGGGCCGTGCCTTAGAGCAGATCTCATGCAGGCTTGTGGCGATGTTCTTGGCGGGTGCCTCACAGCGAAACACGTGGCACTTGAGCATCTGGGTCAGCTTATCACGAGCTACGTAGGCAAAGTCCCTGTTGGGGGAGGGGCACCTCAGTGTCTCCCAGTGCCAGCCAGTGCTGTGCCTGGTCCCCTCCCCACCTACGTCCTCCCTGCCCAACACAGCTCCTCCAGGCCTTCTGCCCACTGCTGGTCCCCAGTAGGTACTGCCTTCTGAAGGGAGGGTAGACTGGCAAGCATGCTGAGGGGGAGGGTAATGGTGGAGCATAGCAGGTAGGAAGGGGCAGGGCACAAGAGGGGAGCTTGGACACTTCCAGGCATCTGGTCCAGGTGTAGGAGGGGGAAAATAAGCATAGTACCTCTCTCTGGGTCCAGCAGCATAAGAGAAGCAAAGAACAGAGTTAGAGAGAGGACTCTGATGCCGGATGGACTCCCACCCTGGAATCCCAGGGCCTGTTCCCACCTTCCGCTGTCCCGCCCGACGCCCCACACGCGGATGCTGATGATGGGCTGGGCGTGCAGCAGTGCCTGGCTCTGTGGCTCCACTAGCTTTAGCGTCTCGTCCTCCAGCTGTAGTAGCAGATCCTTTCCCTGCAGGCCCAGAAGCAGGCACTCAGTGGGACTCCAGCTGGAATGGTGGCTGATCTTTGCCCCCTGCAGCTCAGGGAATGTTAGCTACAGCTCTGGGGCCCCTGCTTTGGTGTCAGACCACCCACACTGCTGGCCTCACTCTAGTAGAGGTCACCTGTCATCTCTCACATGGACTCCACTGTTGTTAGGCTACCATCTCCCAAGGTCCCAGCCACAGGGATGCCACTTAGGGTGGGCCAATATCCCCCTTCCTTTCCCACCCCACTGTGGGCAGGTCAGATCTCCCATCTCTCACAATTTCCTTCATACTCCCACAGCACCACCCACCACTGGCTCAGGTCCTTACTTCCCCCCAGCCCCCAGACATGGGGTCATGCAGGTTGTTTTTGTGGTAAGAGAGCTGACGGATGCAATTGTTGACTGCCACACTGCTGCGTCCAGGGGCCAGCTCCTCCTCAGTCATCTCTACCCAGCCTAAGGAGCGCACGGCGAAACACTGCCAGACACAGAAGAGGGACAGGAGGTAGAGGATCTGAGTCAAACTGGCGAGCCCCCAGCACAGGACACAGCAGAGTTCCTGACTCAGAGCGTGGCAGCAGGCAGGGTGTTCTGAACTAAGACGGAGAAGCTCCCCAGACAGGATGTGGTTAGGGAGAGGGAGATGTCAGATGAGACCCCGGCTAGTACAAAACAGCAACTGAACCAAGACTATGAGGGCCCCAACTGGGCTGTTGAGCTGGTCGATTTAAAAATTGAAGTGCCTCCAGCTCAGACACAGGACTCTGTGCTGAGACAGGAAGAACTCCTAACTCAGGACCTGGGGAGCTGTGCTGTGACCCCTCAGAGCACAACATGAGGGGCTGTCCCACATATAGAAGGGCCCGGCTTTAGAATAGGTGTCAGTCTTGAACAAACCTTGATCCCTGGGTTGGTATTCCGTGGGGGAAGCTTCTCCTCCTCTTGGGGCAACGGCTCTGGGCTGAAGGCAGATGGTAACACTTAGCACAGGGCCCCTATAAATGGAGCTGTCCCAAGGCCCCTTCCAGACAGAACCATCCCACTGCCAGCCCACCGCATCTGGTGGCTCACCTGAGGCTCTGAGCTGGGAAGGTCAATGTCCCTTCCTCAGGTTCCTTCAGTCCCAGCTCCCTTGGGGCCTCATCACTGGGTTCATCCTTGGGAAGGGGATTGAGGACTCAGGATTGAAATGATACCCCTTCTCCAGCTATCTATCCCCTGGTAAAGCAGGTCCCCTTACCCACCTTCCAAAACTCTCCATCCTCAAAGCCTTCTCCGTGAGTAAAACCCGTCCAGGTGAGCTAGGAAAAGGGATGGGGCAGTAAGTGGGTATCTCATCCTACTCCAGCAGCACACAATCCCTCCAGCCCTGGCCCAAAACCAGCAGGCCTGTGAGCCTCACCTGGGACTCCTCTTGGGGGCTGCTCCCCTGTGAGGGGGAGGCCCGGCCGGGGGGTTCCCACTGGGTGGTCCCTGTCGGGATGTGCCAGTAATAGGTCCCTGAGGTGTCCTGGACCCTCATCCATCCAGCCGGCAGGTCGGAATCCGTCTCGAAGGCGTTGGGGTTCCAGAAGGAATCTGCCAGGCAGGAGGCTTGGTGAGGGTCAGCCTACCCAACAAGCAGACAGCCAGTGCTTATGCCCAGTCCTCTCTGAGACCCCATGGTTGAGAAGGGTTGGAGGAAGAGCTATATGACAACACAGTTCCTGCTTCCTCCTAGAGCCTACAGTCTGGAGTCACCACATGTGGGGTCACTAGTAGGGAACATAGTTCAGGTCTCCTCCTGGGCCCTGCTAGTGGCTAATGTGGCCACACTGTGGAAAGGAGGAAGGCAGGGAAGAAAGAAGGAAGGGAGCAAGGGAAGTTGGGTGACCCCAATCAACCTCCTTTCATACATATCTATATCTCTGTACAGGAAGGTGAACACTTTCCAACTCCTGCACGCATACATGTACACACAGACACACAACACATGCAAGCCCTACCACATACCTGTGCAGTCACAAACACCAGTCTATGCAACACAGAAAATGCCAGCACAGATGGCAGGTATCACACACAGGTGCACATGTATGTGCAGGGGCAAACACACACACCAACCTTAGCCATACACTTAGCAGACACCACAGAAGTATGTGCGCATGCAGCTAAACATACCAGCCTCTGCCACACAGGTGTGCAGATACCACACCACAGTGGTCCCTAATACACATATGGGTACCACACATATAGGCAGACCCACACTCAGACACACAGCATACATCAACCCCTGCCAAATGTGTGCAGACACCACAGACACTCACTCCCTGACCCTTGCCGCACAGTTGCAGGCAAACATGTCATGCACATACACACATACCTCACATCTGTGTCATACACCCTTTCTGCCGGCTGAGTCACACCACTCCATTCCTCCCTGTAACCCGCTCATGTGTCCTCTAATTCTTCTCTCTCTTCCAGCCCCACCCCACATGATGCCCAGCCTCGTGCTGCCCCTCACCTGGGCTGCTGTCCTGCAGGATGATGGCCAGGAAAAAGTCCTGGGAGAACATGGCGCTCATTCCCGGCCCCTCCTGCCTCCACCCTCCCTCCTCACAGCCCCTCCAGCCCAGCCAGCTGGGCTCACAGCCTGGTGCTGGGCTGCAGAGAAAAGCTCATCCCGCCCCCTTCTCACCAGGGCAGAGCGTCTGCCAGGCAAGATCCTCCCCCGCCTGGAGCTTGCTAGGGAGGGGCCAGGACCACCATGCTAGGGCATCTCCTTTGGGGGTGGGGAAGGGAGGAGAAAGGGAGATTCATGAGACCCCAGCCCCTCCTGCTCACACCTCTTCTTCCTTACCCTGGTTCCCCTCTCCCAATCTTGAATCTCCATCCCATCCTTCAGTGGTCACCTCAGTGCCCAAGCCAAGCCCAGTGTTAGGGACACCAGGGGACTCAGCCCCTCAGGAATACCCCAGCTGCCTGGGGCCTGCCTTGTATTGCCTATAGCTCTCAGCATAAATAGGGTGTGGTTTCAAGGCCTTCAGGGATCCAGCCCCTGTCCAGGACATACACAGCCGTTTGAACCCAAGGGTGGGCTTTGAGGTCCTGGGCCCCAGCAGGCATGAGGCTGGGCTTGGGGCTTCCCAGCACCACCCCCGCCCCCGCCTCACCTGCCAGGGCCCAGCTAGGCTGCAGCGTCTCCTCGGCAACCGCAGCACCAGGACCGGCTGGGAGTGCCCAGACTGCTGACGTGCTTCCCGTTACCAGGGAAACCTGGAATCCTGACTGGTCCAAGAGGCAGCACTAAGGGACAGACAGTCCCAAGACCCCGGCTGCTGGGCAACCAGACACAGTGGGGCTGGGAGTAGGCGTGATTACACCAAGGTGGCTGCACACCTGATGAGTTACTCAGGCAGGGTGCTTCACCATCCTCAGCTTTCAAATGACGTAGGCCCACGGACATCCAAAGAGGAGGGGCTCTTGCCCATCCACCTTCTAGGCAGCCATCACCGCTTCTCCCCCTCCCCGACTCCCCCCCACACCTCACACTCTAAAGAATAAGGTTTGCAGCTAACCTGAAACTTAGCTGAGGCTCAGAGAACACCTGTTCTTCCCCAGACACCCTCCATTGCTTCAGGACTCTCCTGCTAAAACCTTCCAGGAACACCACACCTAGGGCCTCCATGCCCTCCAAAGCCACTGCTTCATGAAGGCTGGACACTTCTGGAATCTGGGGACCAGTTTGCCATCTCCTGACTGAGTCACACACACCAATCCATCTGCCATCCCTGCCAGCCTGTGCCTTCCTGCTTCGAAGAGCTGCATCCTTCCGATCTGTCCTGGAAGGGCAGCTTCTCCCCGCTTGGCCATCTGGGAGGCCCTTCTGGAGCTTGGCACATCTCCCTCCAAGCACAGCTCACCCAGGCTTTTACTTTCACACACATGCATTTATTCCGGAACACACACCTTCACTCCTGCATCAATTCATGCAGGCACTTACACATTAAATGTTCATGTATCATTCCTTCCTTCATTCATTCATTCACAAATGCCTTAGTGGCGAAACCAGGTGTACTCACTTGCTCAGGAATCAGTGATTGACTTAATGCTCTCCCCTTCTCTCCACCCCACATCACTAATGTAGCCCAGGCTACTTGCATTTTTTTTAACCTATCATTGCAACAACATTGTAACTGGTCTTTCTCTTCCTGCCTAGTCTCCTCCAATCTCAGCTGCACACTACAGCCCAAATGATTCTGCTGAGATACTAATCAAGTAATTTTCCAATTTAGTTCTCTTAATTGTTTTGTCACTGCCCTCAGGATGAAGTCCAAATTCCTCCCCAGGTTTTAGGTGCTGTCATGAATCTGTCTGCCTCTCAGCCTTATCTCTGGCCACTCCCCATCCCTTTTCTCTCTTTGCTTGGGACATGCCCCTCACCCTCTCCCAGCCCACCTCTATTTCTCTCAATCTTCACCTGGCTATCAGCTACTTCTCCTTCAGACATCAGTGTACAGGTACCTTCTCAAAACTAACCCATTGCCCTTTCTGCCACCACTCACACAGGCAGGGTCAGGGGCCCCTCCTGTACTTCCCCAGCCCCAGAGAGCTCATCACACTGATCATAACCACCTCTTTCTGTCTTTGACTCCTTACCAGGCTGAAAAGGCCACGAGGGTAAGAACATCTTTGCCCCATAGTATACATTTCCAGCATTTAGGACAAGGCCTGGAGCAGAGTATGAATCCAATACAAGTAGTAAAGTTTACTCATTCATCATTCATTTAATTCATGAATTCATGCATTTATGCATTCAATCCATAACTCTATGAATATCCTACAATAGGAAGGAGAAAATAATTTTTGCTTAATTCTAGCCTCATTCCTGCAGGAGCACAGACCTTCTCTGCAGCCCTCATGGTAGCAGCAACACAGTCACAAAAGAGCCATCAGTGACTTAGTCCCTTTCCTGGGCTGGCTCCCACCTCTATCCTCAACTCACAAATTCTCCACCAGTGCACAATCCTTGAGAATCCCCTCGCCATTCCAACATCCTTGTTGAGGTCACTGCCCAGCATGCCTGTCCCAGCTCTTCGGCAGTTCTGTCCTCCTACTCCTAGAAGCTTCATAGGTGGTTCATAGTTGCAGCCACCACAGTGACCATCCCAGGGGCGACTAAGCAATGAGGCCTCTATTTGGCCATTGACTCACACCCCTTTGGGTTGCAAACTTGCAACCTACAACCTGCAGACTGATGCAAGCCTCAGATGGACTGTGTGTGGCCTGCACAGTGTTTTTCAAAAAACAGAATTAATTGGCTAGGCATGGTAGCTCACGCCTGTAATCCTAGCACTCTGGGAGGCTGAGGCAGGCAAATCATGAGGTCAGAAGTTTGAGACCAGCCTGACCAGCATGGCGAAACCCGTCTCTACTAAAAATACAAAACTTGGCTGGGCATGGAGGCGTGCACCTGTAATCCCAGTTACTCAGGAGGCTGAGGTAGGAAAATCACTTGAACCTGGGAGGCAGAGGTTGCAATGAGCTGAGATTACACCTGGGGGATAAAGTGAGACTTCGTCTCAAAAAAAAAAAAACAATTTGTTGACATTTAGAAATTGGGCTATTTTATACCAATATCTAGTTTTCAGTTTCCCTTTAACTGGCTGCATTGAAACTACATTTTTCCTCACCCCAATCCCAAAAGTAATCAGCTGGAGTGGAGGAGGGGCTGTTCCTTTTCAAAGGAGTTGAGGCAATGATCACTAAAGGCCACTGACATCACAGAAAGAGACGCAATCAGAGTTTGCCTTTGGTAGAAGTACTTAATACCACCTATGAAATATTCTTGCAAAAGCAAAACACAAAAACACTCACATCTGAATCTGATCAAGGCCCTAGAACTAACTACCAATTTCCAGGAAATCCAGGGGAAGAGGAGCATAGTAAATAAAACCACACGATAGAGTCTGAAAAATCCAGATCATAGAAAACCCAGGACAAACAAATGATTCTTCAGTTAAAAAACAAAAGCAAAACTGCAAGCAAATAAATTAGAGGGGTAACTTGATTAGGCCAAAGACACTGGCTCATGCCTGTATGCCTAGTGCTTTGGGAAGCCAAGGTGGAGGATTGTTTCAGAACAGGAGTTCAAGACCAGCCTGGGCAACATAGTGAGACACTGTCTCTACTTTAAAAAGAGAGAAAGAGAGAGAGAGAGAGACAGATCAACTATGTATCTACTACTTGGATACTGATTCACACAATACAGACTATTTATTTATTTATTTAGAGACAGAGTCTTGCTCTGTCACCCAGGCTAGACTGCAGTGGTGCCACTGCAGCTCACTGCAACCTCCAACTCCCAGGATCAAGCGATTTTCCTGCCTCAGCCTCCCCAGTAGCTGGGATTACAGGTGCACGCCACCACACCTGGCTAATGCCTTTCTTTCCTTTCTTTTTTGAGACGGAGACTGGCTCTGTTGCCCAGGCGGGAGGGCAGTAGCACAATCTCAGCTCACTGCAATTCCTACCTCCTGGTTTGAAGCAATTCCCCTGCCTCAGCCTTCGAGTAGCTGGGATTACAGACACAAACCACTGTGACCAGATAAGTTCTGTATTTTTAGTAGAGACAGCGCTTTGCCATGTTGGCCAGGCTGATCTCAGACTTTTGACCTCAAGTGAGCCGCCTACCTCGGCCACCCAAAATGCTGGGATTATAGGCATGAGCCACCATGCCCGGGCAATTTTTGTTTTTGTAGAAAATGAGGTTTCACCATGTTGGCAAGGGTGGTCTTGAACTTGTGGGCTCAAGCAATCCACCCACCTTAGCCTTCCAAAATGCTGGAATTACAGGTGTGAGCCACTGCACCCGGCCTTAATCCAGCCTTTTAAAAAACATAAATATCAACTGGATATTCAATGACATTAAGAAATCATTGTTAAATTTTTGTAGGTACAATAATGATATTGTGGTGGAGTTTTTTAAAAAGGAGTTTTATCTTTTAGAAATGCAAAAGGAAACATTTATTTTTTTAAATTTATTTTTGAGACAGGGTCCCTCTCTGCCACCCAGGCTGGACTGCAGTGGCACAATCATGGCTCACTGTACCTCAACCTCCTCAGGCTCAAGTGACCCTCTCAGGTCAGTCACCTGAGTAGCTCAGACCACAGCAGCTGACATCATCCTCCCCGGCTAATTTTTTTGTATTTTTTACAGAGACAGGGTTTTGCCATATTGCCCAGGCTAGTCTTGAACTCCTGGGCTCAAGCAATCTGCCCACCTTAGCCTTCCAAAATGATGGGATTACAGGCGTGAGCCACTAAACATTTATAGATAAAAGTGTTTGCTTCAGAATCACCTAGGCTGGGGCCTAGAAATGGGAGACGGCATGTATGTAGCAAGATTAGTTATGTATTGATAATTGTTAAAACTGGGTCATGGGTAAATCAGGTTCATTATTCACTACTCTATACTTTTCATATGTTTGAAATGTCCAGAATGAGGTTTTCTTTTTCTTTTCTTTTTTTTTTGAGACAGAGTCTCACTCTTGTCACCCAGGCTGGAGTGCAATGGCACAATCTTGGCTCACTGTAACCTCCATTTCCCTGGCTCAAGCAATTCTCCTACCTCAGCCTCCTGAGTAGCTGGTATTACAGGCACACACCACCACACCCAGCAATTTTTGAAGTTTTAGTAGAAACAGGGTTTCATCATGTTGCCCAGGCTGGTCTTGAACTACTGACCTCAGGTGATCCACCCACCTCGGCTTCCCAGAGTGCTGCAGGCATGAGCCACTGCACCCAGACCAGAATGAATTTTTCGAAAGGGGATGGTGTGCAGCCCTAGGCTCCACATTCTCTACAAAGATTGCACAGTTGGGAGATGGGTATGGTGTCTGCCGTCTGGTGAGGATGGGGGGGTCTTTCCTAATTTTTCTTAGGCTTCCATCTACAGAACTCCAGAGTTGTGACTACAGCCCATTATCTCCACCCATTGTTCCTCAGCTTTTCCTGTATTCTCTACATAACATTAGAAAATGTGGAGACTCAGCTTATTTAAATGGGACATATTTAATGAGTAATCCTAACATCTATTCTCCTTCTCCCACCTAAAGGGTTTTGTTCTCTACCCTTTAGTCAATATCCTATTCCTGACAAAACTATATCCTTGCAATGGTGGTCTGTACAGGACATATGGATTATAAGCACACAACATCCCCAGTCTTTCCAAACAGACTTCTGTGGGGTTTCGCCATGTTGGCCAGGCTGATCTCAAACTCCTGACCTGTTGGGAGCTGGCTGCTCCCAACAGGCGTGGCCTGTTAAAACAGGGCAGATGGTTCCAAGGGCACCTAAGTGCACTGTGCTCTATGCATTGGTGGCAGTGTAACACAGGGCCAAAAGCTCAGGCCTGGACTCAGACCTGGTTTAGATCTCAGTTCTACTGTAATCTCAGCCTGTCTGTGGTCTGAAGAAAGCTACTAAACCTCTCTGGGTCTCTTTTTTTGTTGTCTGTAATATGGGAATAATCTTAGTATTTACCTCACAGCTTTATTGTGAAGATAAAGCCTGAAAATGCTGAGCAGAGGACCAGTTACCTAGTAAGTGTCCAGTAAATAAACTAGCCCACTTATCAACCATGGTGGCATGCATAATGGATAAATCCATCTATCAGGGCACACATGATGATTAGATCTACCAGAATATCCAGCACTCTCTGAATGAGAAAGCCTGGTGGACATGGGCTCTCAGCTCACATCAGGCTGGCACTGGCCTCTGTATGAGAGGCTTAACCTCTGCCCTCACACCCTCCTACATGCCCATGTCAAGTTCCACAAGGTACCTGTGTCCTCTGGGGAGCCATAGGAGGGACTGCCCTGGGATAAGGTAGCCCAGCTTGAGTCCTCATCACTGGCCGCACTGTTCCGCATGCCAAACAGGAGGATGGCACTCTTGCTGTGTTCCCGGGGGCCATCTGTAAGGGCTTGGGGCCCAGGAGGGGCCTCTACACCCTCCAGGGGCTCAGGCAGCCCTGGGGGAGAAGACAAGTCCTCCTCCTCCTCCTCCTCCTCGTCATCATCATCATCTTCCTCCTCGGCCTCCCCTGCTGCCTTCTCCTCTCCATCGTCTGGCCCCTGCTCTTGGGTGCTGATGATCAGGCCAGGTCCTCGTAGGCCTCGGTTGGCTGCATTGTGGGCTGAGAGCTCCAACTCAGAGTACAGGTGTATCAGGCCTTTGGGGCCCAAGGGTGCCATCTCAGGCTCATGGCTGGCCTCCTCTGCCAAGGTCAAGGTCACATTGCGATTCTGGTCACGGTGGGCCGTGGCGGCCCGACGGAGCTGATTCTGGCCCTCTTTTAGCCACTTGGCATTGGCGGGGCCTGGATCAGGCCCACCACCCTCCCCCATGGCGCTTCGCAGGTCCTTGGGTCCCACAGCTGTGGCCTGCAGCTTGGCGTTGAGCAGCTGGTTGTGGGCAGCGTGCAGGGGCAGGGGTAGGCTCAGTGCAGGGCCTCCGTGGCTGTTGGCATTAATGGCCGACTGGCTCAGTGACGACGGAACAGACATGGCCTTGGCAGCTCCTGCGGGGTGGGGAGGGGAGACGCTGTTGAGCCTCTGGTCCAGGACAGCAACATCCCTGCTTCTGCCCCAGGGCTATGCCCTGTGCCTCCTCATCTTCCTGTACTAAGCAGGCTAGCACCCATGGCTCTCTATCTCCTGAGAATGACTGGGCTCAAACTCTGTCCCAGCACCATCACTCCCATGACAGTCCAGGCCCAGGTCCGAGGTCCACTGCATCCCTGCTCTGAGCTTGCTGGGATGGCACAGCTGGTGCCTGCTCTGCCCTTGGTCCCCCCAGCAAAGCCTCTACACAATGGCTCTCTGTGTCTCCCCACCCACAGCTCATCCGCCCAGGGCTTACTCTGCCAGGAACACCACTAGCATGGGACTGGCTCACGTGTTCTGGACACTGATCACTGACTGTCCCTGTCCTCCTGCCACACTTCCATCCCAAGCCCCACCACTGTAAGCTCCCCAGGCTGTTTTCATTCTCATAAATTACTCAGCTCAACCAGCCCCCATGCCCACCCCATATCAAGGACTGTGAGGACAGGAGCAAATAAGCTGCAGAACCAGCCCCACAGGGTATAGCACTGGAAGGCAGGTCACAGAGGGCAGGCCCTTGGCCACAATTCATGGCTCCTCTGGCCAGCTGAAGCTACATCTTGGTGACAATTTCCATATTTCCATAAGTAGCTCCCATTGGGCATAGCTCCTGCGGGGTGGGGAGGGGAGACGCTGTTGAGCCTCTGGTCCAGGACAGCAACATCCCTGCTTCTGCCCCAGGGCTATGCCCTGTGCCTCTGCCAGCCCTTATAATGCCCTGTCCTGAGTCACTATAGGAGCCTTTCCCCTGGGTCCTCCAGCCTTTCAGATCTTTGTTTTGTTTTGATTTGAGACTGAGTCTTGCCCTTGTCACCCAGGCTGGAGTGCAATGGCACGATCTCAGCTCACTGCAACCTCTACCTACTGGGTTCAAGCAATTCTCCTGTCTCAGACTACCGAGTAGCTGGGATTACAAGTGACTACCACCACGCCCAGCTAATTTTTGTAGTTTTAGTAGAGATGGGGTTTCAAGATGTTGGCCAGGCTGGTCTCAAACTCCTGACCTCCTGATCCACTCACCTTGGCCTCCCAAAGTGTTGGGATTACAGGCATAAGCCACCATGTCCGGCCCAGCCTTTCAGATCTTTGACCAAATGGCACAGCCTCAGTGAAGCCTTCCTTGAACACCCATTTTAAAAACATAGGCTACCTTGGCCCCACCTCAGCAACCCCTAAACGCTTCCCTAGCGCCTGTCACCATGTGACAAGCCAATTTATTATTTACTTTGTCTATTGTCTCCTTATGACTATAATTTATAATTCCCACGTTGACAAGGATTTTGCCTTTTCTGGTTAAAAACAGTATGCCTAGTGCCTAGCATAGTCCTGGCACAGAGCAGGAACTCCGTTCACATTTGTTGAATGAAAGTATGAATCGGTCCCATGTCCTCCAGGCCTCGCTTTGGAATCTCCTCTGCCAGTGTCAGAAAACACTTTGGTTACTTTACTGTGCCTCATGGTGCCCCAAACTCCACCTGCCTTTCAGGTAAGAGAACAGCTCCCCCTGCCGACCCCTCCGTCCGACTGCCTCCTCACAGCCCCACTTCTCCGAAATGCAACCATTTGAGTCCCAACTGCCTTCCAGCCCACCGCCCAGGGACCCACCCTTGGGCCCCATTCCATCCTCCGCACTCTCCCTGACCTTCCCACAACTCTTGCTACTCTCCTTCCCGGACCCCCACGATAAAGTGCTCTCTCCCTGGACCCTCACCACCCCCCTATTTCAGTTATTTCTCCCTGACCAACCGCTGCCCACTTCTCTCTCATCCCGAGCCCTCCATGCAAGCCCCCCTTCAGACAGCCCCTACCACATTACTCCCTCCTCCCTTGATGGCCTCACTGATTCACTCTTCCTACCTGACCCTCCCCCCACCACACAATTCTCCCTCACTGACCATCCCAACAAACACTGCACTGCATTCTTTCTAATTCCCACTGTACAGTCCTTTCTCATTGATGTCTTATCTCAGAGTTCCCTATCACCCTGTTTCTCTGCTAAGGAGTTCTTTTTTCCCCCAACTCCCCACTATCCCACTTCTCTCTGTGTCCTCAGCACTAAGCACAGGTGCTGCAGCTGCCTAAGCAAGGCTCACCCATCTCTCCAGGTGCTATGCGCCCAGGTTGGAGTGCAATGGCATGATCTCAGCTCACTGCAACCTCCACCTCCCAGGTTCAAGCAATTCTGTTGCCTCAGCCTCCTGAGTAGCTGAGATTACAGGCACTCGCCACCACGCCCAGCTAATTTTTGTTTTTTGGTTTTTTTTTTTAAGTAGAGATGGGGTTTCACCATGTTGGCCAGGCTGGTCTCGAACTCCTGACCTCAGGTGATCTACCTGCCTTGGCCTCCCAAAGTGCTGGATAACAGGTGTGAGCCATAGCGCCCAGCCTCATAGCTTACCTTTCTGTGTCTTTAGTTCCTCAGACCCTAGTGTGATGCTGCCCATATATCTGTAAAATGAAAAAGGTTTCTGTGCATGTGTCTGCCTCACGTGTAGCTGTTGATCTGCTCAGTGTGGTTCCGCCTGGCCAATAAGAAAACTCATGGCCAGTGGAATAAATGAAGAAAAAAATAGACAGCTCTGCCTCCTCCCAGAACCACAGTAATTTTCCAAAAATGGAAACCAGATTGTGTCACTCCTTGGTTCAGAAAATTAGAGGGCTCACCACTGCCTTTAGGATAATGTCTGCACTCGTCAGCAGAACAACCAAGAGCCTCCTTGAGCCAGCTCCTATAACCTGTCAGACCTCCCCCCACTTCCCGCCTCCTTTATACCTTATACTCCAGCCACATGAAGTGTGTGGCAGATTCTGGAACATGTTGCACACTCTTAAAGCCCTGGGTCTTTGTTTATACTGCTCCCTCAGCCTAGAATTCTGTCTTCCCTTGTGAGGACCTCTGCTTGTATTTCAAAACTAATCTCAGCAGCCACAGCTTCTGAGCAGTCTTTCCTATTCTCTCCCCACCCTCAAGTGACTATTCTCTTCTTCATGTCTCAGAACACCTGGGACCACATTCTATCAGAATATCTGAGATGGTGTCTTATTCAATTTCACATTCCCATTACCGGAGAGAGTGTGCCTTGTGCCGCCACAGACTGGGCTGTCATGCAGAAGGAAAGGAAGGATGAACAGGAGAGACACAGCGGGTGGGAGGAACTAAGAAGCTCAGAACTGGCTGGGAATAGGTACCAAGAAAGGCTGTGTGGCCCAGTGGGCTGGGGAGGAGCAAAGAGTGTGTTTGGGAGGGTGTCAGAGAATGCCAAAGAGTCCCTGAAAGGGAAGTAAGATGGGACAGGAGTTCTGGAGAGGTGAGGGCTGAGATCTAGGAAAACGGAGGGAGAGCGGTAGCTTAAACCAACATCTTGGCTCAGACACTGTTCAAGAGTGGCATCTCCATGGGTTTCAGGAAGTAGAAGACTCTGCCATGCTCAGAGGACCTTAAGGATGGCAGGCCCTTCTCTGAAGCAGTGGTGTAGAGAGCCAGGTTTCTCAAAGGTCGGGCTGAGACCAACCTCCTTGGCACTAGGAGATATGCTCTGAGAACGGTGCATAGGCTGTGAGGCTGAAAGAGTGAAGAGCCAAGTTGACTGCAGGGCAACCCCGCCAATCTGGTCACCGGGGCAGGAAGTATTAGAGGAGGATTGGGGAAACTCTGTTTAAGTGCTGAAACCTGAGCATCTAGCCTGAGGTAGTGTGGTCACCAATACCCCACTGCTCGAGGTCAAAAAGATAACCTCAGTCCAATTTTTTAAAAACGAAACACAACCTAACTTCTCCCCTCTCATTGGAGTTACCAAAGGATGCAAAGAGCCAAATAAGTTCTGATTCAAGGCAGGGAGCTAGGCAGGGGCCCCAGGGCAGGAACTGAAAGAAGTAGCCACTAAACCTGAAGATCCTGGTATCAGACCACAGGGGCAGGGGTTGAGTCTTGCCCAGTCAGGAGTCATGTAATCTGACAGCTTACCATATGCCAGACACTGTGCTAGACACAGGGGAGAGTGGAAATGGTTCCTCCTCTGGAGGAGTTCTCGGTTTGGGGGGAAACAGGCACTGAACAAGTCGTTATGACACAGTGTAATGCCAACATCTAGAACAGTGCCTGGCACCCACAGCATTCCCTATTTGTTGACTGAATATTATGAAGGACGAAGAGCAGGACATTATAGGAACCTGGGGTTTACTACAGCCCGGACATCAGTGAAGGCCTGCCTGAGACTAGGACACAACTCTGTGGCCCACCCCTGTCAGAGGATGGGCCCTCCTAATTCACAGAGGAGCCAGCCAACTGGGTAACATCCTCAAACATAAAATCCAACCAAACTTCAGCACCTATCCCTTTCTCTCCCAAAAACCAACGGCCTCACCTATAATTTGGATTCTTCCTAAGATGCCTTTCCAGGAATTATTTACCACTGTTTATCTATTTTCTCCTCTATAATCAACCTCTCCTTCTCAATAGGACCCACTATCTCCCAACCGAACCTGACACTCCTCCAGAGCCACTCACTGCTCTTTCCTCCCCCATACAGGGCAAACTTCTTGAGAGAGTTGTCTCACTCACTGCTGCCACTTCCTCACCTCCCACTCACTCCTCAACCCTTTCCAAACCTGCTTCCACTCCCAACACGACTCAGTAACAGCTCCCACCAAGGTCAACATGACCCCTATGTCATTCAATCCAACAGACACAGTCCTCATCTTGGGTGCCCTCCCGGCAGCATCTGACCCCCCGGATCTCTCTCAGTGGCCTCCACTCTCTCGTCTCCTGGCTTACTTTTACACTTCTCATTACTGTTTGCTGGGTTCCTAGACTCCTTTGCTGGCTCATATTCTCATGCCCCTTTCTCTTTCTCATCCTATAATTGATATAGGTATTCATTCACGTCCACGGCTTCAGTTATACACTGATGATTTCCAAATTCACATCTCCATTTCAGACCCCTCACCTGAGCTCCAGACAAGTACATTCATCTTTCTATTCAACAGCCCCACTTGGATGTCTCAAGCTAATACACCCACTGGCGTTTCCCACTCCCACACACTAACTGATCCTCTTTCAGGATTCTGGCTCATGGAATGATACAACCCATCCTATTCCGTGAATCTGAAGTAGGGGCACATCCTTGACATGTCCTTCTCCTGCACTCCCTATGTTCAATCCATCCCTCTGATAATTTCCTCTCCAAGAAAAATTTCTAGACTTCATTGACTCTCCACATCCACTACCATCAAGGACAAAGACCTTAAGACAAAATTCTTTTTTTTCTTTTTTGAGATGGAATGGCAAGACCTCAGCTCACTGCAACCTCTGCCTTCTGGGTTTAAGCAATTCTCCTGCCTCAGCCTCCTGAGTAGCTGGGATTACAGGCACACACCACCGTGCCTGACTAATTTTTTCTACTTTCAGTAGAGATGGAGTTTTGCCATGTTGGCCAGACTGGTCTTGAACTGGTAACCTCAGGTGATCCGCCAACCTTGGACTCCCAAAGTGTAGGGATTACAGATGTGAGCCACCACACCCAGCCCTTAAGACAAAATTCTTAACGTGGCCTAAATTTCCTGCTTAGTCTGGCACCTGCCTTCCTCGTCCCTGCTCCTGGCTTTGGTCACTCTGCTCTGCAGCCTCAGTGGCCTTCTTTCTGATTCCTCAAAGACATTATGTGGTTTCTTTCTACAACGTGTTTGCACATGATTTCCATGCTGCCTGGGACCTCTTCTCCTACTCTCTAAGTTGAATTAACTTCTACTCATCCATTTTATTTTAGTTCAAAAGTCGTGTTCTCAGAGAAGCCATCCTTGACCCTCTCTCCCTATCCCCAAAACCAGTTTAGCTGCTGCTCTTGATGTTCTCAAGGCACCATACAGCTTTTCTTCATGGTATCTAGTACATTTGTAATGTTATTCTTATTTGATTTTCCTCCTAGATTGTCAGCTCCGAGGACCCAACTCTTTTGCTCACAATTATATCTTCAGGACCTAACACAGTGCCTGGCATATAGTCGCTGCTCAAATCATATGTGTTGAATGAATAAGTGATTGGAAGCACTTTTCTTTTTTTGAAACAGAGTTTTGCTCTTGTTACCCAGGCTGGAGTGAGATGGTGCGATCTTGGCTCACCGCAACCTCCGCCTCCTGGGTTTAGGCAATTCTCCTGCCTCAGCCTCCTGAGTAGCTGGGATTACAGGCATGCACCACCATGCCCAGCTAATTTTTTGTATGTTTAGTAGAGATGGGGTTTCACTATGTTGACCAGGATGGTCTTGATCTCTTGACCTTGTGATCCACCTGCCTCGGCCTCCCAAAGTGCTGGGATTAGAGGCTTGAGCCACCGCGCCCGGCCGGAAGCATTTTTTAAAGCAACACTCTGGGTGCTGTGTTGAGAATAGTTAAAGGAAGGTAGGCAAGAGGGTATGCTATTAAAGGAGTCAAGGAAAAAAAAAGGTGGTGGCTGGGATTAACTTGGGTGGCAGTGGGAAAAGAGTGAAATGAATGGATTTGAGAAATATTTAGGGAGTGGATGTGACAGAACTTAGTGAAATGAGATGCAGAAGGTGAGAGGGGGTTAATCTTGAGTCTTGCTCATGACTCCAGATTGGCAAATAGCCATTTCTGAGATTTGAAGGAAGAAGGGATTTGGAAGTAGGGTACAGAGAAAACCAGGGACAATAACTCAACTTGGAATCTATAGGTTTGGAATTCCTGTTTGTCTTTCAGGGAGATGTCAAGAGGGCAGCTGGATATATAAGTATGGATTTCAGGAAAGACGTCTGAGCTGGATACATATATTTGGGACTCATTAGCATATATATGAAATTTGAAGCTTTGGGAGTGAATAAAGTATCTGGGGAGAAAGAACAGAGAATGAAAGAAGACAGCTCGGGACAGAGCCAAGAGCCTCGCCAGCATCTAAAGAGAGAAGGAAGCAAATGAGATTGAGAAAGCAGGCAATGCTGCAGGACAGAAAGCAGGAAAATGCTTCAAGGAGAGAGAACAGACCCCACGGAATACTATTCAGAGGTAAAGAAGATAACAGCGAAGTGTCCACTGGAGTTCTCCACCAGGAGATCTCCAGTGACCTTGCCATGGACAGTTTCAGTGGGTGTCAGGGACACAGAGTGGAGTGATTTTAAGAATGAATGGGAAGTAAGGAAATGAAGACAGCAAGCGTAGACTCTGAAGGGTGGCGAGAGCTAGGACCATAGCGGGAGGGGCTCAGAATGCAAGAGATACACAGGCAGACTCAAAACAGGTTAGGAATTGGCAGTGGGAAAACTGCTCCTAATGAGTGTTCCTGCCAGTGCTAGGCCCTGGCTGAGCTGGGGACACAGCCGCCCCAGGGCACACCCCTCGGTCGCTGAGGGCAACAGAATGCCGCTTGACAGATCTGGCCTGGGATCCCTGCTGGAATCGGCGGCAGCAGCGTCCGGCCAGCCCACCCCACCCCAAGTCCCCTTCCCGGCCCTGGGCCTCCCCTCCCCCAACCCCCACCGCCCCTCGCTTCGCGTCCTCCATACCCGCCCCTAGTCACCCCGAGGGGCAGGAGGTAAAGGACAGCGTAGGGGGCGATGTGAGGACCCGAGGGGACCATGCGATGGAGGGTATGAGAGGACGGTCTACAGGCGCGCGGTGGGAGGGCGGCCCGGGGATGGGGGATGGGGCCCGGCCCGGAGACCCCGGCTACTGCGGTGAAGAGGCGTCAGGGTCCACCGGCCGCTGGGGATCGGGGCGCAGCCACCCCGGCTGGGCCGGGGCAGGGACAGCTCCTACCTGCGCGGCGAGGCCCCGGGCCCAGATGACGGAGGTGGCTCAGGCTGCGGGGTTCGGGCTTCGCCGCGGCTTCTCCATCACAACATCCCCCGCCCAGGAGCGCGCGGGCGGCGGGGCCGCGCCCCGAGCGGCGGAGGCGCGCGCAGAGGGAGGGGGAGGGGCGCCATCTTGGGGCGGGCGCGGGAGCGAGCTCGGCAGGCGCGGTACTTGCCGCAGCTTCCTGGGGGCCTCGCTCTGCAGGAGACCCTCTGCCCTCCGTGAGCCCCGCGGTCCAGCCCTCCCAGCAGAGATCCCTGCAGCCGCTTCCCTGGGACCCCTGCCTAGCGCGGCGCCGTCCTCCACTACGATGCCACAGACTCACCCTGCGCGCCCCGTAGGGCCCTGGCCCCGCACCCCCGCGGGCAGACGCGCGGACTAAGCTGGAGCCCCGGTGGCGGTGGCGGTGCGGGGACCGCGGCCGCGTCCGGAGGGATTCCGGGGAGGCAGCCTGCTCCGCTCCTGCTGCACTGCTCCCCGACGTCCTGATGGGGAGGCTCTGAGGACACAGCGTTGCTGATAATAATAGCTCCTATTTATTGACCACTTACACCGGGTCGGGCTGTGTTAAACTGCTGATGCGCATTAATCTTCACATCGGCCCTGTAAAATCACCAGTTTTATCCTCATTTTTCAGAGGCTAATGCTAAGATTAAGACAGGTAAAGCGACTTGCCCGCAGTCACAGCGACAAATTCAGACTGGAGCTTCAGTGATTCTTGACACTGAACTACCCCTGCTGCTGAGCATAAAACTGACATCAAGGCCTGGAAAATGTCAAGAATACATTTCTCCCCTGTGGAAATTCACAGGGAAGGGGAGAGTGTGAATGAAGAGTGTAAAGATGTAAAGAAAGATGGTGGGGTGCAACATTTACTACAGACCCTCCTTGGATAATAGAATACATCCTAGTGGTCAGATCAGTAAACCAGAGGCCATCAAGGATAATGAGGGGTTACATTACCATCCAGAAAGCCTCTAAATACTACCCCCTCTAAGGTGCCTAAAACTAAAGATGTCCAAATCTTCGCTCGTTCTTTATTTTTCTTTCTTTCAAGGCAGGGTCTCGCTCTATCACCCAGGCTGAAGTACAGTGGCAGGATCACGGCTTTATGAAGTCCCAACCTCCAGGGCTTAGGTGATCCTCCCACCTCAGCCCCTGGAGTACCTGGACCATAGGCACGCTCTACTGCACCTGGCTTTTTGCATTTTTAGTAGAGATAGGGTCTCACTGTGTTCTCCAGACTGGTCCAGAACTCGTGTGCTCAAGCAATCCTCCCACCTCAGCCTTGCAAAGTGCTGAGATTACAGGCATCAGCCACTCCATCTAGCTTGAATTCATTATTACATCCCCCTTCATTAGTCATCTAAGGAGTTTCTCTGGGGTGAAAAAGAAACTTCTTCAACACACACACACACACACACACCCCACAACAACAACACACATCCCACACTGGACTCCATCCATTCCAATGAATGACACCAACTACTGACTTCCCAATCCAGAACTTTCAAGGTCATTTTTGAATAGACTTTTATTTTGAGGTAAATATAAATGTTTTAACTTTTTATTATGGAAAATTTCAAATATATACTAAAGTAGACAGAACAATATAATGAATTCTCATATACCTGTCATTCAGTTTCAACAATTATCAACTCATGGCCAATCGTTTATAGTGATTTGACAAATGCCTATGATATATGAACCATGTATCAGGTCCCAAGCCAGGCCCTAGGGATCCACGGATGAATCAGATTTGACTGCATCTCACCTGGAGGAGATGACATCTGACTTGGGTTCTTGAAGGATGAGTAAGAATTACACAAAAGAACAAAGGTATCCTCATTCATTCATTCATTCGTTTTCTTTCATCAAATAATTACTATGTGTGAGGTACTGTCCTTGGTGCTAGCAGCAGGTCAAGAAACAAGATACAGTTCCATCTCTCAAACAACTTGAAATTTAACAGGGGAAAGTGACATTAAATGTGTAATTAGGAATGTGATGAATATCTTGAAGGAGATGTGTGAGTGGGCTTACACACAGGGAGCTATGTGAGTGGGCTTAATTTGTCCTGGGAGGTTTAGGAGGCTTTTATAGGAAGTGACAAGTCAGTGAGAGAAAGGGATGAAGGAGCTAGAGGTCATCAAAAAAGGAGAAGAGAAAAGTATTCTAAGTAGCAGGAGAAGTACAGGAAGGTCAGTATGGGTGTTGATATAGTTTGGATATTCATCCATGATCAAATCTCATGTTGAATTGTAATCTCCAATGCTGGTGGTTGGGCCTGGTGGGAGGTTTTCAGGTCATAGGGGTGGATCTCTCATGGCTTGGTGCTGTCTTCCCCAGGATGAGTGAGTTCTTGTGAAATCTGGTTATTTAAAAGTGTGTGGCATGGCTGGGTGTGGTGGCTCAGGACTGTAATCCCAGCACTTTGGGAGGCCAAGGCAGGCAGATCAACTGAGGTCAGGAGTTCAAGAGCAGCCTGGGCAACATGGTGAAACCCCATCTCTATTGAAATCACAAAAAATTAGCCAGGCATGGTTGTGGGCGCCTGTAGTCCCAGCTACTTGGGAGGCTGAGGCAGGGGAATCACTTGAATCCAGGCTGAGGAGGTGGAGGCTACAATGACCCAAGATCATGCCACTGCACTCCAGCCTGGGTGGCAGAGTGAAACTCCACCTCAAAAAATAAAAATAAAATATAAAAAGTGTGTGGCATGTCTCCCCCCACACTCTCTTACTTCTGATCAGCCATGTGGGATGCCTGCTCCCCTGGTGCCTTCTGCTATGAGTAAAAGCTTCCTGAGCCCCACCCCCCGCCCCGGAAGCTGAGCAGATGCTGGTGCCATATTTCCCGTATAGCCTGAAGAACTGTGAGTCAATTGAACTGCTTTTCTTTGTAAATTACACAGTCTCAGGTATTTCTTTATAGCAACACAAGAACAGTCTAACACAGATGTGATAGTGGAGAATGGCATAAGATGAAATAGGAAGGCGGGAAAGTGCCAGATCAAGGAGGGCCTTGTATGCTGGGCTAATAGTTTGACCTTTATTTTAAGGGCAATGGAAAATCATGGAAGGGTTTGAAGCAGGAGATGGGCATGTTCACCCTTGCATTTTACAAGATTGTTCCAGGTGCTGAGGGAGAACAAATAGGAGGAAAGCAAAATTGGAAGAATGAAGACCAGTTAGGAAGCAATAGTCTAGGTTAAATATGATGATGGCTTGGACTCTAGTGGTGGGAATAGGGATGGAGAAAATCTGCATAGGTCTAACAAATATTCAAGAGGTAGAATTTCCAGAAATCAGTGATCAATTGGTTGATTAGTTATGGAATTGTAGAGAAAAGAATGACATTCAGATTATTTTTTGAGAAAATGAAAAAAAAATCCAGAAGTATCACCCATTTACAGATAGCCCACCAAAATATTTGTCTTCCCAATCTCATTGAGCAGGAAGGCTGCAGTATTTAGGGAAATCTCTTCAGGTCAGAGGGACACAGATTGCATGATGAGGTTGAAGAGAGGAGTCTAATTAGTTAGAGATGCCCATGTGCAGTTCACAGGGGCATCTTCTTCTTTATGTGACCCACATGCAGTCTTCCTGAATTCCTGATCTCCTCTGAGGTCTGCAAAGCCTCCTGACCAATGGAGAATCAACCTTTTCCTTTCACTCAAGCTTACTCTACTGTAATCTCTTCCCTCTTATGATGTTTTTTTTTTTTTGTTTTTGTTTTTTTTTTAAATACGGAGTCACACTCTGTCACCCAGGCTGGAGTGCACTGGTGAGATCTTGGCCCACTGCAGCCTCCACCTCCTGGGTTCAAGTGATTCTCCTGCCTCAGCCTCCCGAGTAGTTAGGATTACAGGCACACACCACCACTCCTGGCTAATTTTCTATTTTTAGTAGAGACAGGCTTTCACCATGTTGGTCAGGTTGGTCTCGAACTCCTGATCTCAGTTGATCTGCCCGCCTCGGCCTCCCAAAGTGCTGGGGTTACAGATGTGAGCCACTATACCCAGCCTCTTCTGATGCTTTCTATGGTGAAGGAGCAACCAATAGCTTATGAACCACCTGAAATGCTGCATATGGTTCTGACCAATGTGGGTTCCTCTGAGGCAGCAGTCTTTGAAAATTATTACCTTGGAACCATCAGGAAAAATCTGAATTAGAAGCAAATCCATCTAGAGTCACTTAACAAGAGTAGTGGCTTTATGCTATTTGATTTGATAGTCTAGCTAATTAGCATTACTAGGCAGTTGGCACCCAAGTCACCTATATGAAAGAACAGAGCTTTCATCTCTATTAACCATAAAGGCAATTCTGGAATGAAGGCAGCTTTATCCTCCACTATATGTAAGTACTGCTTTGATATTGTAATTTTTCTTACTATTGAACTGACAAATCTCTTTTCTTCTTGATGGTGGTTTTCCTTTGGAAAATCTGTAAGGAATAAAGTCTTCCCACATATTACATGAAGTAGAATTCACAAGTCAAATTCAAGACCTGGCAAAAACTTTCTCAATCTCAACACCCTTCTTCAACAGAACTATTCTTTTAGTTTGTTTATTATGAAGAGATGGGGGTGTCACTATGTTGCCCCAGCAGGTCATAAACTCCTGCACTCAAGCAATCCTCCCACTTTGGCCTCCCAAAGTTCTGGGATTGCAGGTGTGAGCAACCAAGCCTGGTTCAACAAAACTATTCCAACAACTACCCGGAAGAGCATAGGGTGAGAAGAGAAAAGACCTGAGAACTGAACTCATGCCAGTGTTTAGGAGCCAACACAGAAAAAGACAGTCAAGAAGAAAGCTGAGAATTAACCGAAGGGTAAGAGGAGAATCAGGAGAGAGTAATATCATGGAAGAAATCCGAGAGAGGAAAGACTTTCAAGGAGAGAGAAGTGGTCAACATCGAATGCAGCAAAGACTTCCAATAAGGTCAAGGGGAAAAAAAAAAGGTATCCTCCTTTGAATTTGGCAACATGGAGGTTATGGATCTCCATGATTTGATCTGTATTAGCAGAAAAGGAGGCAGAAGCCACAATGCAATGAATGGAGCAAATGGAAAAATGAGAAAACAGAATAAATAAGTGCTGATCCCCCTTTTAAGAAATTTGGAAGAAAGAATAGACAGTAGCTACAAAGGGATGTGAGATTCTCCTACGTGAATCCTTGAAACAAATAAAGATTCAGTTTTTGCAGTATGGAGCGTTCCTCAAAAAACTTAAAATAGAGCTATTATATGATCCCACAATCCCACTGGTGGGTATATATCCAAAGGAGCTGAAATCAGTATGTTGAAGGGATACCTGCATGCTCAAGTTTATTATAGCATTATTTATAATATCCAAGACATGGAATCAACCTAAGTGTCCACCAATGGATGAATGGATAAATAAAATGTGGTTGCAGACACAATGGAATACTATTTCATCCTTTAAAATTGGGGATATTCTGTATCTGTGACAACATGGATGAACCTGTAGGACACTATGTTAAATGAAATAATATAGACACAGAAAGACAAATGCTACATGATCTCATTTATATGTGAAATCTAATAAAGTTGAATTCATAGAGGTAGACAGTAGAATGGTGGTTGCCAGGGGCATGGGGGTGTGGGAAGGGTGGGGATGGAAGGGAATGGGGAGCTGTTGATCAAAGGGCACAGTGTTCCAGGTAGACAGGAGGAATAAATTTCAAGATCTATTAAACAGCAAGGAGACTAAAGTCAATAGCAATATATGGCATATTTAAAAATAACAAGAAAAAAAAATAAATAAAATAAAAATAACAAGAGAATAAATTTTAAATGTCTCACCATAAAAATTACAGGTAGGGCCGGGTGTGGTGGCTCATGCCTGTAATCCCAGTACTTTGGGAGGCGAAGGCAGGCAGATCACTTGCGGTCAGGAGTTCAAGACCAACCTGGCCAATATGGTGAAACGCTGTCTCAAAAATAAATAAATCAATAAAAGTAAAAATAAATTCTAGGTAGGTGAAGTGAGGGATATGTTAATCAGCTTAATTTAATCATTCCATATTACATACATATATCAAAACATCACACTGTACCCCAAAACTGTATATTATGATTTTCAATCAAAAATAGTATTAATAATAAAAAAGGTAATTGAAAAATAAAATGAAATTCTCTGGTAAAATGAATTTCTCTAGTAAAATAAAAGATTCTATTTTGTCTTTATTTTAAAAGATGGTAGAGACTTGAACATTGGTGTAAACTATTAAAAGATACCAGTAGAGATGATGAATTTGAAAAAAAAAAGATGAAAGATCAGGAGATTCTGGAGGTCATGAGAGAGTGTGGAATGAAGGGTTCACATAGGAGAATTGGACACCTTGCCTTCACAGACTGAAGGAAGAGGGGTGAGGATAGGGGTGCATGTAGGACAAAAGGTGGGAGCAGAGCAGAGGTTGAGCTATTTCAAACCTAGTGATATCAATATTTTTAAACTCTTTAGCTGAGGAAGAGAAGGAAGTTTGGATGGGGAACAAGAAAACCTTCATAAGGTAAGTATTATCCCATCATGAACATCTGTTGTTGCCATTATTATCTGCCCAGTAACCCTTCCCCCTTTTACTGGTAATAGTACATCTGTTTTATTTGGAGACCCATCCCCTCCTCACTCTTTGTCCATATGGTTCAGATGGGAATCATCGTAGTCCCACATTCCACTTCAGTGGTATGTTCCTAACCCAGGATTGGCCTATCTGAGTTAAAGTGATCAATTCAGAGATAGGCACATGACAAAATTTGAGCCAGTGAAAAATCAGATCCAGGAACTTTCCTGGAACTATTGGGCAAGAGGTGCTGATAGAACAGAAGCCTGAGGGGCAACCTGCCACAAGGAAAGATGAACCTTCCTAAGAATGAAGCTAACTCAAAGAAAGCAATCAAACGATGGTGACAGATGCCTGACGTCAATTTAACCCCTAGATTTACCTTTCCCATGAAGTTGAAATCTGCCCATAGATTTTTTTTTAGCTCTTTAAATCAATAAATTCTCTTTTTGCTTACATCACTTTAAGTTGGATTTTTTTTTCTTTTCTTTTCTTTTTTTTTTCGAGACAGAGTCTCAATCTGTCGCCCAGGCTGGAGTGCAGTGGCAGTGACGTGATCTCGGCTCACTGCAACCTCTGCCTCCTGGGTTCAAGTGATTCTCCTGCCTCAGCCTCCCTAGTAGCTGGAATTACAGATGCCTGCCACCATACCCGACTAATTTTTTGTATTTTTAGTAGAGATGAGGTTTCATAATGTTGGCCAGACTGGTCTCAAACTCCTGACCTCAAGTGGTCACCCACCTTGGCCTCCCAAAGTGAAGGGATTATAGGCGTGAGCCACCATGCCTGGCCTAAGTTGGATTTTATTACATGCAACCAAGAGTTACAATGCATGCAAATGCACATAGCAGATATTATCTATTGGTGCTCATTCCCACATCCACTTTTCTGTAATCTTCCCTGTACTACCAGGGCTGGAAATCTGAAAGCCACATTTCTCAGACTCCCTTGTCAGTTTGGTTCCAATTAGGTCTGAAGGGAAGAGAAAGGAAAAAGCCCTTCTGTTTCTGGCAGTGCTTCTGGCAACATCAGCAGCAACAGTTCCTGCCTAGCAAAAGTGAAGGTGGTTGCATAGCATCAGCAATACAAACTCCCAATAGCATCAGAGCATCAGTAGCTGGTGCAGATTCATGGCTCCAGCTTTTTTATCTTTGGGTGATAACTTTTCTCCTGTTTGCTCCTCTAATCCAGATTGGTAATAGCTTCCTGATCTTTGGGTAACTGCTTTCCCTCCTTATGTGTCTCTGAGCCTTCTTGCGACTTTGTAACAAACTCCTTGCATTAAATCTTTCTCTACTTGGATCTCTGGAATGGTTTCTGTATTCTTATTGAACACTGATTAATAAAATACACATTCTTATTTGCATACTCATATACATTGTGCACACACACAAGAAGCTGAGAGGTTAAAGTTCTCAAATCTAAGCAGTAAGTGGCTTGTCTGGGATTGAAGTTCAGACATATCTGACTCTAAAGTTCTCAAACTTTCTCTGAACTATAGTTTGTTTGTGTTGTCGATTTCATTTTTAATAGAAAGTATTGTCAAGAAAGTTGTTCAAATAATCTTTTTTTGTTGTTGTTTTAATGAAGACAATTTTTCTCTGTCATCCAGGCTGGAATGTAGTGATGCAATCATAGCTTACTGTGGCCTCAAACTCCTGGGCTCAAGTGATCCTCCTGCCTCAGCCTCCTAAAGAGCTGGGACTACAGACACATGACACCATACCCTGCTCATTATTTTTATTGTTTGTAGAGACTGGAGTCTTGCTTTGTTTCCAGGCTGATCTCGAACTCCTGGCTTCAAGCGATCCTCCCAATTTGGCCTCCCAAAGCACTGGGATTACAGGCATAAGGCACTACACCTGACCCAGATAATCAATCTTGATGTTTAATTTGGGTGGGAGAAAAATAGCTTTTGGGGAATGAAAGACTGAGAGTAACAAAGACAAAGAACAGGAATGTGGGTGTGAGGTGTGGGAGGCAGAAGGATAAGAGGTCACAATCACAAGAGAGATACTGGAATTTAAGGAATTTCTTCAACAGGTGGAGCAACTGTGGGTTAAAGTTGTGGCCATAGTAATTGGGTACTGGTGTGGGGACATCAGTCTGCAAAGCCTTCAGCAACTGAGAGAACATAGGAGGCTGGTAGATGATAGCCATTGGAATAGTAGGGAGAATGATATGGCTTACATCCATGATGCTGAAGGAGAAGGAATTTAACAGCATAAAAATGGGGAGAATGGTGCAGACATGCTGATACAGCTTCTCATCCATTGGAGCAGCTACAGGGGAGGAAAGAGGGGCCTTGGGGTAGAGCCTGATCTCAAGGCTGGAGGTAAAGACATAGAGATGCTTGTACCCATGGAGTACATAAAGGACATAGGGAAGCTTGTTAGCCATGGAGTGTGACTCTGAAAAAGTACCATGGAAAATCAGGGAAGAAGAGGCATGATGATGAACCGAGAAAAGGGGCCATGGAGCAGTTTGAAAGTGGGATTGGGCTGGGCGCGGTGGCTCACGTCTGTAATCCCAGCACTTGGGAGGCTGAGGCGGGTGGGTCACAAGGTCAAGAGATTGAGACCATCCTGGCCAACATGGTGAAACCCTGTCTCTACTAAAAAATACAAAAATTAGTTGGGCATGGTGGCATGAGCCTGTAGTCCCAGCTACTCAGGAAGCTGAGGCAGAAGAATCACTTGAACCCAGGAGGCGGAGGTTGCAGTGAGCCAAGACCGTGCCACTGCACTCCAGTCTGGCGCCTGGTGACAGAACGAGACTCTGTCTCAAAAAAAAAAAAAGGGGGACCAGGCGCAGTGGCTCACACCTGTAATCACAGTACTTTTGGAGGCCGAGCGGGTGTATCAGGAGGTCAAGAGATCAAGACCATCCTGGTCAACATGGTGAAACCCTGGCTCTGAAAAAAAAAGAGAAAGAGAAAGTGAGATTCCTCTCTCTCTCCCCTTCATATTCAATCCATCAGCAAGTTCTATAGACTATGTCTTCTAAATATTTTTGATCTGCCCACTACATTTCACCATTCCCATGTGTCCAGGCCCCATGATCTACCAGATTAACCACAGCACCAACCTCCACAATGATCTGCCCACATCTGCGGGGGTCCTCTTTCACCCAGTATCCACTCTGCTGCAATCAGAGAAATCTTTCTCAACTGTAAATCTCATCACCTCAGCTTCTTCCTTCTTGTCTAAAATCCCTCAGTAGGTCTCCATTGCCCCCCAAAAAGACAATATCCATGCTTCCTAGACTGACATGGAAGGCCTCCTGCAAACTGGTATGTGCCTGTCTCCCACTTTCATCTCACCAGCCCCCCATACATTCCCTGTACTCCAGCCCTGTGGGGCTGGTTGCAGTTGGCACTCCTTGTTGTCTCTTTTCTCTATTCCTCTGCTTTCAATGCTCCCTGGTATGGTAATGCACAGCAGGCAGTGAATATATATTTGCTAAAGGAATTACATAAACTTTATTCAGCTTTTAAAATTCACTTAAGTGTTTATCATATATGAAGACTTTCCTACCCCTTTCATCATCCTAAGTATTGCTGGCTCCACTCTTTTGTTTATTTCATCTTACATTTTAGTGTCTATCTCACTTTACTGCATTTATTTGATGCTTTGTCTGTTTTCCCCTCCTGACTGTGACAGAATGGCAGATTCCTGAGGGTAGAATGGCACACTGCTCTGCACATAAGAGATGCTAAATGAATGAATGAAAGAAGCATAAGTTGGACCCTTTTACGGTCTGAATATTGGCATCTCCCCCAAATTCATATGTTGGAACCAAGTGTCACTAATGTGATAGCATTAGGAGGGGGAGACTTTAGGAAGTGATTAACTCACATGGGCTTCAACCTCATGAAAGGGATTAGTGTCCTTATAAAAGAGCCTGAAAGGAGCTGCTTGTTCCTTTTCCACACAGCAAAAAGGCACCTGAAGCAGAACAAACGCTCACCAGAACCTGCTGGAGCCTTGACCTTAGACTTTCCAGTCTCCAGAATTGTGAACAATACATTCCTATTGCTGATAGATTACCCACTCTAAGGTATTCTGTTACAGCAGCCTAAATTGACTGAAACAGTTTCTGGGAGTTCCTTGGAGACAAGCTAGAGGATTCCCTGCAAGAGAACAGGTGGGAGGAGAGGAGAAAGGGGAGACAGTACTCCCCACCTTCTGTAAATAAGAGGAAGTTAACCATGAGTACCAGAGTTGCTGGATTAACTGTTTAGACACCTCTAGACTCCCTAGCATGATGCAGCAGTGGCCCAAAATGTAGTACATGAACTTGATAAGGCCCAGACCTTGAACTCTGGCTCTGTCTCCGCCCCTTAGACTAGCAGCCAACCCCATGAGGGGAGCCATCCAAGACACCATTAGGAATGGAAAGTAAAGCACAAGATGCTCCTAAGGAGTAGACCCACAGCCCTGGTACCTTCCCCCAACCTCTGTTCTCTGCTCTAGCCAACATCCTAGTTAGACCCTAATCTGAGACACTGTCCCCCAGCTCCCAGCCCTTGAGGCTGGAGCCACTCTGTAGCCTGGCCTCTGAGTACAAAGCCTTGTGTAACAGTCAGAGCTTGTTAGCTACTACTCTACCCTTCAAAGTCCCACAAGGCAAAGGGCTGCCAGGTTGGGAGGGGCTGACCCTAGATCACATGAGGTCCAGAGCCCCTTCCCAAGAGAATCCACGGGATGGGTTTGAGTCTATATTCATTGTCACTGGAAGGTGGGTGCAGTCTAACTATTTTACAGAAAAGGAAAATGAGGCTAGGACATGGAAGATCAGAGTAAGAGCCCTCTGCTGGAATCTCAGGCTATTTTTTGAGCCTGAAAGAAGCCAGCATCTAACCTCAGCTCGGTTGTAAAGGCAGTGGAGAAATAGTGTCTCATGTGAGACACAGCTACCTATAGTCTAGGCCCAATCCCCAGTTAAATAGTTGTCAGCAAATTTGGAACCCAAAGCCTTCATCAGTTTATGACCAGAAAATAACCAAGCACTGTAACCTCCTTGCAGATGACATTTTCTGGTCTACATAGTACAGATACCCAGGAGGCTAATTGGGTAGGCTCCTGAGGCTCCAGCAAGACTCCCAGAGGCCGTGTTCTAAAAATGTGCTTCATGGTGCCAGGTCTCTAAGTCATTCTTTCTCCTCTCTCTCCACCTTGTCTCTGATGCACAGCTGGTGTGTTTCTGCTTCCTCACTTCAACTTCATTCCACTTGTCATACGTAACTCACGGCAACCCAAGCCATGAATGCTGTTACTTGAATCACCCAGAACCACAATTTGAGGTCCCCCAGATTGGAGCTCTCTGAGCCAATCCTCTTTGCACGTGCATACCTGCCCTGGGCCCTGTCGTTTCTGATGCCTTGGGCTGGGTTGTGGTCATCTATCAGCAAGCTGGAACAGAGTCCTAGCACCGCCTCTTACTTGCTGTATAAACTCAACTGTTCTCTTCCTACTCTGGTCCTCTTTTCCCCACTAAGTGCAGACAGTCTGCAAAGAGCCAGTTTATGATCTGGACCTAAGAATCATCTGTGCAGAGATGAGGTTTGCTCCTTAGCCCTCCCCTCCCTTGTTTCTCACAGCCTTGTTTGAGCTCAAGAGCCTCAAAAGAGAAGTAGCTAATTTTTCAACTCAAAGTAAGGAGTAAGATTCTTTTACAACCAAGGTCCCTTGATTCAAGCAAAGAAGCAATCTGTCTTTATTATGAGGAACTGGGTAGGTGGGACTGGGCCACACTCATGTCAGAAGGCCCCTCAGTGAGTGCAGCCCAAGAGACTGGCCACTTTCTGGGGCTGTGGAAGGGTCTTGGCTGCATTCAGTTTCTCCACATCACTGTAGCAGTACAAATTGGGGCCATGGATGAGGTACAAGCTGGGACCATTGGCAGAACATGAATTAGGGCCAAGGGACTTTTCCACACACAAGGCCCCATCCACCTTATCATGGGGCCAAGGAAGCTCCGTCCACATGGCTTGAGCTCCTGACTTTAGGTCCAGCCTCCACAGCCGCCGTCCTGGGGAAAAGGCATCAAACATAGCATGAATTCCATGTCATGGGGATCCTGAAGGCCTTTGCATGCCCTGGTGGGGATCTATGCCACAGACAGGTAGCAGAACAGGCTTCCCCTCAGCACCCAGAAGCTCCTCACCTGCCATGATGTGGAGCTGAGAAGACCCAGGGCAGACAAAGGCCGCATCCACAGACTCCAGGCTGATCCCAGGAGGGCTCCCGACTTCCTTCTCCAGCCGCTTTGGATAACCACTTACTAGGGTATAGCCTCCCTTTGTCAGGAAGACATATATCTGGGTGCCCTGGAGAACAAAGGACAGTAATCAATATGGAGCTGGATATGCTTGTCCCAGTCTCCACCTCAAGCCTCTCCTCCAGCACACACCTGGACCAGATAGAGTTTTTCTTCCCAGGAAAAGGCAGCATCCACTGTTGAAGGACCCTGGGGCCACTGATGAGCAATGGGCCAGCTATGCCAGCCATCCCGGCTGGTGTCCAGACGCCAGTAGTGGGCTCCTGTGGAATATCATAGTTTGCTCTAGGGCTACTGGAAGAAGCCCAGCCAGAGAAGAGGCTAGTGATGAATGTAGAAATGAGTCATGAGAAGGAGAGAATGCATCCAGATAGCAAGATGGAAAAGGCCAGATGAGAAGGAGAAATAGGGCAAGACTTAGTCAGCAATGTTGGGCACTGTGGCCTGGTTGAAACTGGAATCAGCAGATGCCTGAAACAAAGGCAAGTGTGAGCTAGGGATGGTGGCTCACACCTGTAATCCCAGCACTTTGGGAGGCTGAAGCAGGTGTATCACTTGAGGTCAGGAGTTTGAGACCTGCCTGACCAGCATGGAGAAACCTCGTCTCTACCAAAACTACAAAATTAGCCCAGTGTGGTGGCGCGTGCCTTTAATCCCAGCTACTCCAGAGGCTGAGACAGGAGAATCGCTTGAACCCAGGAAGGCAGAGGTTGCAGTGAGCCGAGATCACACCATGCACTCCAGCCTGGGCAACGAGAGTGAAACTGTCTCAAATGAATGAATGAATGAATGAATGCATGAATGAATGAATGAAGTATAGAGAACAGTGGCTAAGTTTCCAGATGAGGCCAACATCATGGGGTTGGCAGGCACTCCCTAAGGATCTCAGGTGTCCATGTATAGAGATGTGGTTATAGATAATGAGGTACAGTGGCCAGAAGTTAAAAAGGAAACACCACTTCTGCTCCTTGTTCTCACTCTGGCTGTGTTCTCCAGTCCCTCCCTGTGAGGTGGCAGGAAAGTGAGGGAGCCAGCACCCCCATTTTTCTTCTCCTCTCCTCTTTTCACAACAACCTATTAAGGAATTATCCAGGCTCCCATTTATCCTTTTTTCCTCAATCCTCTTCAATTATACTTCTGTTTCCCTCAACGATTGAAATTGTTCTTATCCAGGTTGCCAATATTCTCCAATTTGCCAAATCTTGTGGTCAATTCTCCTTCTTCATCTGACCCTACCTCTCAGGAGCACTTGACTGTTCACTATTTCCTTCTCCTTTAAATGTCTTTTTTTAGAACTTGGTTTCTGTGACACCAGACTCTCCCAGTATTCCTCTTATCTTTTTGATTACTCTTTTCTTCAACCTGATATCTAAATATTGGAATCCCCTAGTTTGGGCCTCTTCTCTTCTCTCTCTACCCTCACTTTTTTGGCAATCTCACCTAGTCCAGGGGCTTTAAATGCCATCTATGTGCTGATGACTTCGAATCTGTTCTCATCAGCTCTACCTGACATGCTTATGGGGTTCCAAGAGTCACCCAAAACCTAATATATCCAAACTGATTTCTGCCCCCACCACACACACACACACACACACACACACACACACTCCCTAGTCTTTCACCATTTTAGAAAACAAAACCACCAACCACTCAGTTGCCAAGTCCACAAAAGCTGAGTCATTCTTGAAACCTCTTTTCCCTTCCCTACTCTGACCGATAACCTATTTATTTAGAGACTGAGTTTTGCTCTTGTTGCCCAGGCTGGAGTGCAGTGGTGCGATTAAAATTACAGGCATGTGCCCCCATTCCTGGCTAATTTTGTATTTTGTATTTTTAGTAGAGACAAGGTTTCACCATGTTGGTCAAGCTGGTTTCGAACTCCTGACCTCAGGTAATCCACTCACCTTGGCCTCCCTAAGTGCTGGGATTACAGGTGTGAGCCACTCTGCCCCACCTATCCTATCTATTAGTGAATGCTGTCAGCTTTACCTCCAAAACAACATATCACGATGACTCCTCACCACTTCTGCTGCTATCATCCTAGTCCAAGCTGTCATCACCTCTAATTTTGACAACTGCAGGAATTGCTAGTTGGATTCCTTGCTTATATGATTTTACCTTTATAACTTATGTTCCACAAAAAGTCAGAGTGATATTTTATAAAAAATGAGTTAGAATATATCACAGCCCTGCTCAAGACCTTCTTATGACTCCCTTTTATGGCTGAAAGCCCTTACCAGGTCTAGGTAACCTGGCCACTGCCTTCCCCATTCTTTCAAGCCACCCACCTGCTCTTTCTCTGTTTCAGCCTCACCAGGCTTCCTTCTTGATTCCTTGAAGTATGTGCTGCTCACCCTCGCTAAAATGCTTTTCCTCCAGCACTTTATATGGCTAATTCCTTCTCATCACTGAAGTCTCAGCTCAAAAGTCATTTCTTCAGAAGAGGGCCCTCATTCTCCTCATCTCTATCTCACCATCCTGTCTTATTTTCTTTACAACCCTTAATCCTACCTAAAAGTATTCTCTTTCCTCCTTCCTCTCTCTTATTGTCCTCTCTCACTTTAGCAGTGCCTCTCAGGACAGGTATCTCGCCTGCCATGTTGACTACTGTATCTCAGTGCCTAGGACAGTGCCCACTACTTATCAAATACTCAACAAATACTTGTTGAATAAATACATGGTATTATTGGGGCAACCACAAGTTATCTTTATACTTGTGTACTAAGTATGTAGTGCTGACTGACATATCTACCTCCCCTGGGAGGTTTCCCACTGAAATTGCCCTGCTTAGGAACCCCCCCCCGCTTTTTTTTTTCGAGACAGGGTCTCAATCTACCACCCAGGCTGGATTCCAGAGGCACAATCATGGTTCATTGCAATCTCTGCCTCCCACACTCAAACAAACCTCCTACCTCAGCCTCTTGACTAGCTGAAACTACAGGTACATGCCAACACACCTAATTTTTTGTATTTTTAGTAGAGATGGGATTTCACCATGTTGTTTAGGCTTTTATATATATGTTTTATATATATGTTGTTTATATATATATAAACATTTTATATATATGTTGTTTCCCCCAGAATCAAGTGATCTGCCCACCTTGGCCTCCCACAGTGCTGAGATTTCAGGTGTGAGCCACCACACCTGGCCCAGGGACCCTATTTTAAGAACCAGAGCTATGCTGCTTTGTGCAGCGAAGTAAGTGATGAGTCCCCCACCCATTAATGTAGCCAATACATAGGTTGGTCATCAGCCACTTTAATGTGATCTGGTTTGAAAATATGGACTGGGCCATTCAGATTCCCCCTCTGGAAATCTTACTAGGAATAAAAGAATAACCGAGGGAGTTATTGGTTGGATCTGAGACTAAAAGATCATAAAGTAGTGAGAAGGTGGAAAGGACATGATGGTCTATGTGCAAGCCAAAGTTGTGAAGAAGCAGAGAATAGATTAAAAAAAAACCTCTGAGACGCCAGGCATGGTGATTCATACATGTAATTCTAGCACTCTGGGTGGCAGAGGTGGGCGGATCACCTGAGGTCAGGAGTTTGAGACCAGTCTGGCCAACACGGTGAAACCCCGTCTCTACTAAAAAATACAAAAATTAGCTGGGCATGATGGTGCGTGCCTATAATCCCAGCTACTCGGGAGGCTGAGGCCAGAGAAAATCTTGAACCCGGGAGGCTGAGGATGCAGTGAGCCGAGATTGCACCATTGCACTCCAGTCTGGGCAACAGAGTGAGGCTCTATCTCAAATAAACAAGCAACAACAAAAAACACCTATGAGGCAGATAGAGAAAAAAAGATTTACCAGTGAGAGGAGAGGGCCTGCTGCATGCTGTAGCAGGGTCACGTTGGTGTTTTCAACAAGATAGTGCATTCCCACCTTAGCTAGGGGTGTGTGTGTGTGTGTGTGTGTGTGTGCATAAACTATGTATAATAGTTTATAGTTATATATTAATATATAATTTATAGTTATGTATTTTATATATATACAGTTTATATATATAAATTTTGTATATACATAATATATATTTAATATATAGTTATATAGTTTATATATATAAATTATATATTTTATATATATGTTGTTTGTTTGTTTTGAGACAGGGTCTCACTCTCACCCAGGCTGGAGTGCAGTAGCATAATCATGGCTCACTGAAGCCTCAACCTCCCAGTCTCAGTTGATCCATCTCAGCCTCTGGAGCACTGGGACTACAGTAGTGCACCACCACACCCAGCTAATTTTTGTATTTTTTGTAGAGATGAGGTTTTGCCATGTTTCCCAGGCTGGTCTCGAACTCCTAGGCTCAAGCAGCTCAAGCGATCTGCCCACCTCAGCCTCCAAAAGTGCTAGCATTACAGGAGTGAGACACCACACCCAGCCTGGGTATTTTTAATATAATGGTGTTTTCTTCATGCCATGTGTTCTCTCAACAGCTATGGAACATATATGACATTTTTCATTTAGGAGTTGGTAGCATTCTCATTACAGCTACATGGCCTTGAAGTTCTGTGATCTCTACATGGCTTGGTGTCTCTCTCTTCTTCTGTGTGTTTCCTGTGGCCCTGTTTTCTCAAGGTCTTTCTGAATTTCACTTTGTCTGTGTGTCCTCCCAAAGGACTCTCACCATAGCTACATGTTCTCCTGATACTTATGTGTTCTTACTATGGCATACGTTCTCAGTTCAATGTTGTGTTTTCACTACAGATGTGTGTTTCATCTTAGCTGTATGTTCTCATTATAGTGTGCGATCCTGTTGTGGGGATTTGCTCTCCATGTAGTTATGTATTTTTCAACAGAACTTGATAGTCATCACTGGTCAAATTTGTCCAAAGGTCAGGAGACAAACAATTTTTGTGTGAAAAAAATATTTGCACTATTCTATATTCTTACCACTATCCTAAATTTATATATAAATATGTATCAGGTTAGATGTGATGTGGTTGCTCACTCCTCCTCTTGGGGATATTCTCAACTGTGCAGCATGACTATTTACTGCCTGACTGAACTCAGAACAGCCCTAGGTGTCATTACATGGCTTTTACCAATTGATGCCACAAATCAAGGTAGGGGTATCTCCATTAGCTACTCAGAGGAGAAATCTCCATAGGCTAGTGAAGCTACCTTCTGAAGGTCTAAAGTACCCAACACTTCACAGCTGGTTCTCAGCAATGAGACCATCTCATCCCCAGGCAGTGCTATGTCTAGGGGTCTGGACATAGGAACTGGGAGCCTGGAACAAGATGGAGTTCTGAGGATAAATCAGGGGGAGCCAGAGGACTCAGAAAGATGTGCAAGAACAAAGGGAGGCAAAGAGGTACAGCACAGCCATGGGAGTAGATGGTAGACAGGTGGATGAAGTTAGGGGCTTGGGATAGACAAGATTGAGAAATATGCCTCATAAGGGGAGATGAGGGATACAGAAGGGCATGCAGAAAGATGGGGGACAGAGAGAACAAAATAAGTGACACAGTGATGACAATGGAGAAATGTATCAAAAATGGGAGACACAAGTTCAAGAGATGTGAGGGCATATTGGGGAATTGGAGGCATCTCTCACCACTGAAGGCATAGGTGGCACCATGGTTGTCAGACGTCAGTGCAGACAAGACTAGATCTGGGCTACAGCGCATATAACCAGGGCCATGGTGGGTCCTGTTCCCATGGCCAGTCCCATTCCTGTGTCCATGGCCTGGGGAAAGAAATGGGTGGAGAACACAGAAAGAGGCCAGAGGTCAGAGTGAGGTCCAAGGTGGAAGAGATGGCTGGGGTTAGTGGGGATGTCGGTTTCCCCATATGAGGGCAACGGGAAGATCCAGAATGGAAATGGGGCTAGGTTAAAGGCCAAGGTGTCCCAACATGGAGTTAAGGTGAAAGCTATGACACATGAGATCCACAAGCTCAGGGAAGGTGAATAAATTCTGACAGGTCTCAAGTGCTAGGGGCTTTCTTACCTCTGCCAGGGCAGGGCATGAAGTAGTCTCGGACATCCAGAGGGTACCTAGGGGGCACCTCTCCCGTAGCAGGATTGAAGCGCAGGAATTTGTTACCCTGGAAGCAGTAGTAGCGACCCAGCCATCTCAGGGCGGAGGAGCAGTTCCCAACAGCTGGCCAGGAACGCTTCTTTATGTTTCCCGTAGTCAAGTCCCAGAACCATTCGCTGTCACCTTTGTCCAATCAATCGATAGGGATTTGGTGAGGCCAGGTTATGCCCTCCCTTGTGTTTTCCCTGGATCCCAGGATGGACCAGACATGGTATTGACCACATGGAGCTCACAGCCATCAGAAAGGCAGCTAAAGGAGGGTGATCATTCACCAAAATTTAGCAGCAAAGCGCACAGGATCAGCTCAACAAGGGCAGTGGGGAGAGTCAAGGAAAGCTTCCCAGGGAAGAGGATATTTAAACTGAAATATGAAGTAGGAGTTACAAGGGACACAACAAGAAGAGATGTAACTCCAGAGAGAGGAAAGATTCCACAGCATGAAGCAAAGTGATGGAACAGAGAAGAGCGTATGGTTTCTGGAGCTTAGTGTTAAGATAAAAGTATGATAAAAGTCAAAGCTGAAGGGCCAATAGGGATTTGGCCATAGAGAGCCTTGTGTGTGAGACTAAGGAGGGTAGATTTGTCTTAAGGGTCATGGGGAACAATGACAGATTATTCACACAGAATTATACCCAGTTACCTTCACCAGAATGACTTCCTCTCCTTCCCACACTTGACCCCTTGACCATAAGTGGCTTCTCTATTTCCCTTCCTTAAAAAGCCACAAAGTAGCTCCACAACCACCATCACTACCACTATCACCATCACTAGTGGCATCATTACCAACCCACCACTACTCCAGATTCTTGGATTCCAGTCTGGACTGACCTTGGAAGAAGAGGACGCCTTCATCTTGACATTCTCCACGGTGACATTCCACAGCTGCATCCAGTGGGGATGGGATTCCAGGAAATTCCTCTTGGAGTAACTTTGGGTATCCTTTCTCCTTTTTTTCAGGAGGGTATACCCAGACTTTGTCCCCCTGCATTCAAAAGCACTCTCTTTTTGACTGCATCCTCAGATACTGCCACTCTGTATTTATATGCATTTTATAAACTATTATGCTTTAACTATTTTTTTTAACTTATTAACTACACAATGTCCTCCTGTGGCCCCACATATTCTCAGTCCATCTGTGGATAATAATTTGCTGTCCTTTTGCACAATACGCACCCTCAATTTGTGCAAATCCAGTCACAATTACTATAACACACATGCCTCTAGCCATGTACAAGCAGATACTCCTGTGGCATACTTATCTGCAAAACCATCAGTGTTTATCCTGCAATCATCCATACATTAGTACATTCATTCCTTCATTTATTTATTCATTCATTCAAGAAACAGTCACTGAATAATTACTATATGCCAGGCATTATGAGAGGCACTGAGGATGACAAGATTCTTTCACTTCAGGAAGTTCACTGGACAAAAGCAGAAAGGACTTCTACAATTCTAGCCTTGCAACCTCCAAGGTGTAGTGTAAAGAATGCACTGAGAATATAGACAGAGTGCCTAAGTCTGCCTAGAGAAGTTGTGGATGATTTCACAGCAAAGAGGAAGCATTAGGCCCAAGAGTTGAAAAAAACAGCAGGAATTTGCCAGGTTGACAAGTGAGGAAAGAGTGTTACCAGCAGAGGGAGCAGCACGCAGAGCCCGAACATGAGGAAGCAGTGTGCTCAATTCCATATAGATTGGCATGGCTGGCACACAGTGAATGTAGCAGGGAAGGAGATAAACCTGAGAAGACAACCCAGGCCCAGATCATGAGACTCTATGTGCAGTTGGTTTGTAGTAATCAGGCACATTTGGGGGTCATTTACTGAAACAGGAAACACAGGAGGAAAGGTTGATTTGTAAATAAGATGCTAAGCTTAGTTTGGGGGATGCTGAATTTTAGGTGCCTATGGAACATATAAGTCAGAGATTTTTCCCAGGAAATTGGAAAGAGATGTCTAGAGCTCAGAAGGTGGATCTAGATCCAGTGTCCACAGCATAGAGAGTCCTTAGGGTCATGGTGATGGGTGAGATCACTGAGGGAAGGTATCGGAAAGGCTTGGATGGCTCTCCAAGGAACATTAGGGAACTGGCTTAGCTGGAATTAGACATTTGAGAAGAGAGAGAAAAGAGGCAGGAGGGAAAACAAAGCCAACAGTCAGGGCTTCCCCAACCACATAGCACCTTTGGCAAGGTAGGAGAATGCACCCCTTCCTCTGAGCAGACACAACCTGGATCACATGGGACTTGGTGAGCACAGCAGAGTGAATTTCATGCTCCACATGCTCCTCTAGCCAGGTGTCATTGTGTTGGGAACAACTCACCCTGCCCTATGAAGAGGACTTGATACAGGGTCATGGGAGGCAAGGGAAGAAATTGCCAAGAAAAAAAAGGATGGTCTGCAGTGTGAGGTACAGTGGAGTGCTGTAGAACTTCAGTCCAAGGCTAGGACTGAAGAATAGGCACTACATGGTGCGCCTGCCAGGCCCTCATGCATGCACACTCCCTTAGCCTGAGCTTTTACAGGAAAGGAGGGCACAGGGGAAAGATATCTGCTACCTATTGCTATGGGCTCCATGCCAAGGCCATGTTGGGAAAGAGTCCCTAGTGTCAGTTCCAGCCCTTTCCAACCTGGCCTTGATCTTGGCCCAGCAGTACCTTGATCAGAAAGACACTGCTGTGACCACGACGGAATGCAGCATCCACAGGGCTGGTGAAATTCTTCCATCTCTCTGAGATTAACTCCCGTTCCCATTTGTGACTCTTCCACACGAACTCCCCTGAAAAAACCCACACTCACTGAAGGGCCCAGTGAGAAACCTTTGACCTACTAAGACCATGTCAGAGAAGCTGTCAGTGATATGCTCAGATAATTCCTAAGACCTCCCACAGACAAAGACACCCTTCGTGAAGGAGAATAACTCTAAGGTCCTAAATGCCCCAACCTCAGTCTCTCCTACCTTTAAAAAACAGCATGGTTCCATTGTCATCCAGGGTGGTAGCATCAAAGCTCCAGCCATCTGAGCAGCGTTCTGGGGTGGAGGTAGGGAGAGGGCAAAGTTAAAAAAAAAACAAAAAAACCAGAAGGTGATAAAATGTAGAGACACAACCAGACAGACAGACTTAGGGAGTCAGGGCCTCACCAGTCACATCTGGCTTGGTCTCGCCTTCAGCAACATTCCCGTGGGCACTCATCCTAGGAAGAACAAGATAGATGTCTGGGTCCATGGGGACCGATCCCTTTCCCATGGCTCCTGACCCCAAATTTGACTTAAGCCTAAAAACTGACCCTGCCTTACACTAGCCCAGAACTCAATCCTTTACTTCTAGCTTTACTCACGGAAGAGGGTTCGCAATGGCCAGAGACCAGCACAGGCTCCACAACCCCAGTGCAATGGGTGCTCCCAGTGCCCTAGCCATGCTGAGCTGCAGAGGCCACAGGACAGCTCTGGGCAACCAGTTGAACTCCCTATATAGAGTTGGCAGCAGCACCACTCCCACCTCCAACTCTACTGGGAATGAGCTCTCTTCCAGGACTAAGCCAATATTGACTGATTACATCACTGCAAATCAGGTCAGGGTCTGGACAGAAATCTGAATGCAAGACTCCCTTTTCCCGGCAGCTGCCCCCAATTCCCTTCAGCAACTTTCGAACAGTGACTAGCCTACACTGCTGATGTTCAGCTGTGACTCTCACACTGGCAATGGGTCCAGGTGCCCGTAAGTCAAGAAAGTGAGTAGACTGAGGGTCACCTTTGGTGACTGAGTTTATCTCCACAATGGGGGAGGTGAGAAAAGGAGGGAACTAATATTTCTGTGTACTGTGTCAAGCCCTGCTCTAAGGCAGCTAGAGACAGTGATACTTATTACATTTAGTAACCACACACACAGATAAACTTACTTAGAAATACTCAGAGAACAGCTTTATCCAAGCTTCATCAGGGGCCTTTCTAGGGCATGCCTACGCCTCTTCAGCTTTACCCTTGGGCTAGTGAGTCTGGGGACAATAATGTCTCACTGTTGCCAAATGTCCAACACCCATGCCCAGCCTCTCCCCTTCCCTGACTGGCAAAGAGCTTTACAAAAAGTACCTGGAAGTGAAGGGTTGACAGTAACGAGGCAGGAAGAGGAGGTGTCTCTCTTCCAGAGAGCAACACCACGACTAGTAATTAGTCTTTCTTGGTAGTTTTCACCTTGGGGGGACATGCTTTATTTAATCAACACAGAACAAACAGAACTGTAACTGGGATTTCACAATATTTACAGCTGACTCCTGCTTAAATGCAACCTTCTCAACGAAGCCTTTCTTGACCACCTTATCTAGCCATTTCAGACCCTTGCTTGTTTTATTTCACTTACTAAAACTTGAAATTCTTCCATCTGTCCACTTATTTGGTGATGGTTGTTGTTGCTTTGCTTTATTTCACCTGTCTTGTTTACCATTATATATCCCTGACTCCTAAAATAGTGCCTGACATATAATATTTGTTCCATGAATATTTGTTGAATAATAAAAATACAAAAATACATTTCAAGTACTGAGTAGTGTTGCAGCCAAATTTCTGACAATTTCCCCCCACCTAGGGGAGGAGAATATTAGGAATTAGGGGTACGTTATGATATTAGGCATAATGAGATCTAGGAGTTACTGATTCCCTTGTCACAGATGCCCTTTATCTGACAGTCCTGTTTTCCTCTCCAGTGCCTCAGCCCCACATTCGTCTCTTCCTGGGCCTCACCTGCTACCTTCAGTACTTCCTGGGCCCACCCCAAAGCTGCCCCATTTCTATGTGAGATTTGCCTACTGGGTCAGAAAAGAATTATGGGCAAACTCACCTATGGAGCAGGATGAGGTTCCAGGACCCCCGCTCCCTAGCCAAGGCTGAAAGAGCCCTGATCCCTCACAGATGGCTCCATACCCCTGACAGTCCTGTATATAATCTTACCAAAAGTCTCAGATCCCTTTTCTACTCTGCAATGTTTCCTTCCAACAGGAAAACAAAGATTCTAAGACCTCTGGAACAACATGTCACCAGGCCTCTGCCATCAGACTCGATGCCCTGACTTATGAATGAAAATGTGCTGTGAACATCATTCCCTCTTCATAGGTCAGTGGGCAAAGCTGGACTCTCCAAGTCCTTGACACCATGGGTAATGCCACCGCTGCTACAGCTGATGCCTCACATTCATCTTCTCCCCATTATAGGGCATGTCTGGTTTCTGGGTGTTGGGCAATGAGAGCCACTACTCCTTCCTCTCAGCCTTGGAAACCTTATATTCTCCCTCCTGAGCACCCCGTGATCCTCCATCAGGAATTTTCTCAACAACTTGTCTTCAGCTGTCAGAACCCTGTCTGAATCCTACAGATGTTGCTGGGCCTACCTGGGGAGAGGGAAACTTTCAGGCCAAGAAACAAACACCCCACAGAAAACCATAGTGAGAGGTTCCATAGCAGGGTCCTGCACTGACTTGCTGGTCCAGGGTTGCAGGCTCTGGCCTAACAGGGCTGTTTGAGGTCATACAGCACATACACTGGATGATTGTTTTTCAGCTTGATTCCTTCCCCACACATCTCTGGTCCCCCTCACAGCACCCCTGGATCCATCTATCCCAGGATACTACTTTATGGTCCCTTTTCCCTGTTGCTTCCTAATTCACCTGTGTACCACAGCATGGCTTAGATACCATTACTGGAGCCTCCTGCTCCACCCAGGAACGAGGCCAGCAGAGTCATCTGCACTGCAGCCAGTCCAGGTTGAGGTTAAAGTTTTGGGAAAGAGTTGAGAGGATTGTATGCATTTGGGAACCCAGAGCTATGGATATGTTGGCCACTCTGGTCACAGGGTACAAGCCAACACTTCTCAGGGTACTCAAGACTGAGCAGCCTTCCTTCTCTACCCTCACTACAGGAGGTCCCTTCTGGGTGTCCTGAGTCCTTCCCAGCCTTCCTGCCTGGGCTGAGGAAAAGCAGCTTGTCGATACTTGGGCCTGAGCACCCCCTGGAGGCCGCAGGAATCAGTGCACTCCCGCTCTTCAACTGGAGGCCAGAGCCCAGGAGTTCTTCCCTGAAAGTGGCTCTCCATGGCCTCCGTCCCTCACTTCTCTCAGCCCTGGCTGTGCAGCCTTAGTGGCATACCCTCTTCTATGCTTCTTTCCGTTCCTCTGCAAAACTTGCTGCCCAGAGTGGATTTGGGGACCTCAATCTCTTATCTGGGAATTTGAGCTCAGAGAAATTCAACCATCTCTTTTCCTGTGTAGTCTTCTCAATCCTCCTAACCAGCCGCTTTTTGACTTCTCCCAGAAGGGATCTGAATATAAACCTGCAAATATCTTCATGGAAAGAGCTTCCTCCTGCATTGCCAGAAGCCATATTTAAGCCGAACACTGACCCACTGTCCCTTGGAATGGCTTTGTACACGTCCAGCCTGCTCTGCTGTACACCTGAGTTCTCTGACATTAGCCATTTCTTCCGGGGCCCACTGAGTGCTAGGTGTGCTGGGCCTGAAGCCTGTGGCTGTATACTCCAGGGAGCAGGAAATGAATGTCCCGTTTCCCCAGGGCTAGAAGGCTTAGGGATAAAGCTCCAGGCAGCCAAAGAGCTTGCTGATCCCAGCTGACCCCTCCCACATAAACATTTCCTCTTGCTCAGTCTATAATGGGCCTTCTGAATAGTCCATTCTTGCTTCTCTACCAATAAATAATAATTTGTTCATATCTATCAGATACATGTGTCTGGCACTTGATATGAATTATATAAGTCATGTCAGAGCAATCTATATATACAAACGTAGCACTTCTATAGCACTTGTTATGGTTTGAATGTTTTTGTCCCCTCCAAATTCATGTGTTGATAGCTGAATTCCCAAACTGGCAGTGTTTGGAGGAGGGGCCTCGTGAGAGGTGTTTCGCTCATGAGAGCTCTGCCCGATGAATGGATTAATGCTGCTATGAAAAGGGCTTTCAGAAGTGGATTCTCTCTCTTCTGCTTTTCTGCCACATGATGAACAGCATTTGTCTCCTCTAACGGGTGCAACATTCAAGGTACCAACATAGAAGCAGAAGAACCAGGCCCTCACCACACACCAAACCTGCTGGGCACTTTGATCTTAAACTTCCCAGCCTCTAGAACTGTGAAAAATACATTTTTGTTTATTATAAATCACCAGTAATGGGCATTTTGTTACAGCAGCACAGACAGACAAAGGCAGAACTAAGTCCCATTTTATGAACAAGGAAGCCAATATTAGGTATCCTGGACAAATCACATTGTTAGCAAGTGGCAGAGCTATGATTTAAACCCTGGGTGTTGACTCCCAAGGGTTCGTTCCTACAAAGATAGTGTATTCCTATCAAGAGGTATGCTGGTAAATTTTTAACAACTGCTCTCTAGAGGGGAAAAAGCACTGATTTGTAATATTTGCTGATTTTTGTGATATAAATACTCCTACCATGGCCACCTTTAAGCTACCAATATCACGAAATGTAGAGTTGGGAAGGGATGGGCAGTAACACACTACATACAATATTCCTACCATATAGATATGATATGAATAATGACAAGAGCACAGGGGATAGTAAAACGTAGTAAAATAATTAGGAAGTAATTAGTTTTGAGTACTGATTATCCCTGGTTTCAATAGAATGTATTTAAGTTTATATAGTTTGATTTTTAATAATAGCTGGGTTTTAACCACCACCTCTCAAAATTCCAAATTTGACAATCAGCTCTCATGAGCTCACTGCTCCAGCTCCACACCCCATGGTCCACCATGCTGCCTTTGTGTACAGGACAAGGGTCTTACCTGCCTTAGACACTGCTGCATCTTTAGCACTGAGAACAATGCCTGAAATACTGTAGGTATTTAATAAATATTGAATCTTGTTGTTCCTACTTCCTAATTATACGTAAAATCTGTCCATTTCTCTCTGCCTCTTCAGTAAGGCAAATACCATCTTTTCTTGTCTGACCATTGAAATAGCTCCTCTACAACACATTCTTTGTAATCACTACAGTGATCTTTAAAAATGTATATGAGATCGCCTTATGCTCCTGCTTAAAATTTTTTTTCTTGAAGGCAGTTGTAATTCTAATGTATACACAGTCTTCAAGGGGAACAGTTTAGAAATGCTGAATTGTTTTCTGATTTTCACTCTCAATTCTCTTTCTACCCCACAGAATCACCATCCAGTTTCCAGTTTGCTTCACAAGGCATCCCTTTCATCCCTATCACTTAAACTTTTCACTGGTTTACTGTTGTACTCCAAACCATACCCAAGCTCTTTACCTGAGTTAAATTATCCAAGTCAGGCCTAATTCTCCAAACTTGTTCTTTCCTCTCTCCCTCCACCCTCCTTCCTCTCCAGCCACCCTGTGGTCCTTTCAGATTCTCAAACACAGCAAGATCTCAACCCCTCAGGACCTTTGTACCTGCTTTTCCTTTGTCTGAAAATCTCTATCTCCTTTTTTTTTTTTTTTAACACAGCTAGTTCCCTATCCACCCTGCTCCAACCCTGCAGGTCACTGTTTAAGAGGCCTTCCTTGTCCACTCTACTTAACACTATATTCTCTATCAATCATTGTATTCTATTCATTTTATTCACAGCTTGAACTCAAATTATTATTACACATTTGGTTCCTTGTTGCTTGTCTCCCTTCTCCACTAGACTACAAGCTTAATAAGGGCAGGGACCATTTCTCTGTATTCCCAAGGCCCATTACTCTGACCAATAGTAAGTGTTCAACAAATACTTGTTCAATAAATAAATGAACCTGTGGCCACAGATGGCCATAGGGCTGTTCTGATCACCAGACAGTCCTGTATCAGCAAAGTGTGAACCCTTGCAGACCACAAAATAACATTCTGACCTGTTCCAGCAGAGGCTTTGCTGTGACTCCCAAATCTATGACAATCATTCAAGACATGGCCTCCACTGTCAGGCACTACATCCCTCTACTTGGGCCCAGTGCCTGAATTGGAAAGAAAATGCCCACCATGGCTGGATTTAGAAGGAACAGAATGACTCCACCTTGATGTGCCTTTTCCATCGCATAGGAAGAGTATCTAATCTGAATGTATGGAAATCAGCCCTAGCAGCCTGTTCTCCGGCTAGTAAAGGAACCATTTGCAGCGTCCCACCCAAGGCCACCCTTGCTGACTTTTTATTCCCCTGCTACCTTTAGATGTTCCCGATGTAAACATGTGAGAGGCTGAGGGCTGGAGCTTTGAGTTTCCATTCTGTATTACTGCTAGTGCTTTGCTCAAGATGGGTGAGGAAAAATAGACCATTACCTGATTGCTCTCAGGGAGGACTCCATTGGTGCTGCGTGACTGATAATTGAGCACACCATCTATGCTGGCCAGGGCATGGGCTTACACAATTCCACTCATACTCAGAGCCAGAGGGACAGGCTCCATAAGAGCACTTGCACTAGAATCTTCAGGGAGTCCATCCACCTGTCCGTCCACCTGTCTATTAGGTTTCTTTTCTTTTTTCAAGTGATTCTCCTGCCTTAGCCTCCCAAGTAGCTGGGATTACAGTTGCCTGGCACCATGCCTGGCTGATTCTTGTATTTTTAGTAGAGACTGGGTTTCATGTTGGCCAGGCTGACGTGAACTCCTGACCTCAGGTGATCCACTGCACCAGGCCTATCTAACAGGTTTCAGCCAGTGGGGCAGAGAGGATCAGGGAGGTAAGCATAACCAAGGCTTCCATATGGTCCAAGTGGAGCCCCCTTGATCTCTATAAAGCCTTCATGGACTTCCACAGGTCCATGGATAGTCCCTCTTATCCCAGTGCCAGGAATTGTGCTCTAGCAGATGGATGTCTTGATTGTTACCATAACCTCTCATGATCAACCTTCCCAGATCCAACATTCCCCAAATCTTGTTGGGTGCTTTCTCTTCCAGTCATCATGCCAGGTGCAAGGGGCACAAGGATGAACAGGATGCTATAACTTACCAGTTAGGAGTATGACAGCTACAGATTCAAGTCTGGGCTCTGCTCTTCATAAACAATCTGACACATTTCTGTAAGCTTCAGTCTTTTGTAGAGAGAGAGAAACCATGGTCCCTACTTCCCAAATCACTGACAGCTGCTTTCAATTGTCTCTGAAGATGGCAGCTAAACTCTGGCAGACTAGAACTCAGGAGACAATGTGAGGACCCTCATTCCACTGCAGGGAAGGGGCAACAATCTTAGAAAGGTGAGAAAGGGGATAGGTTAGGGCTCCAGGGATTCAGGAATGACTTTTAAAATTAGCCAGGGAGTCTGCCACATGCAGCTTTTACCTGGGCTAGCCTCAATTCCCTCGCCCAGGCTTGGACTTCAAAGATTGCTTTCAGACCCTGAAACTGTTCTCTCTGCACGTACTGGCCGTGTGCTAGGCAGGGGTCATTCCCTCACCACTCCCAACCACACAATCCTTCCCAGCCCCAGGGCAGATAGGCAAAGGACTTGCCTACCTCCGTAGGGCCTAGGGATGGGGATATGGCAGGTGGCTCAGGGTCCCATGGGTTGACCCTATTGCTCTTCTCTATGAAAGTTTCAAAACATCAGGATCTTCTTGGGAAGCTGGGTCCCTTGCCTGCTTGCTTGCCAACCAGAGCTAGTCCCACCATCCCATCTCCTCACTGCACACTGCAGCCCCACCCCACAAGAACCCAGCAAAAACATCTTGGTGAAGACATTTATTGAATATGGGGGATGGGGTATTGCTGTCTCTGTCAGTGTGTATAGGGTGGTAGGGAGACAACCAGAGGGACTTCTGTCCTGGAGTAAGAGGCTGTTCTGGCCCCAGGCTGGGGGATGGGGAGCAGACTGACGGGGGAGGAGAGGTGTGGAAGAAGGGTAGGGTAAAGCTCTGCACACATCCTTGGGACCACAGTCCAGGCTCACCCAGTCACCAAAGCAAGAACCGAATAAATAAAGTGCAACCGTGGGGGTGGGGGTAGGAGAGGGAGGGCACCGGGCACACCCATGCCCACAGCCCACATTCAGTGCTGCCAGGTCTGGCCCACCTCCCAGCCAGACCCTCTTGTCCAATCACCCCAATGTCTGTCCCTCCACAAGCCAGGCAGGGCCTCTTTGCAGCTACTGGAGGTAGCGATAGGCTTTAAAGCAGTGGTTGCCAGCATCAGCCACCACCACATGGCCATCCGAGGTCAGTGCCAGGCCCTGTGGACCATACAGTGGCTCTGCAGATGTGTTGATATAGGACAGGAAGGAGCCAGAGCTGTCGAATACCTGGGGAAGGAGTGGAGAATGGAGGGAAAGGCAAGATCAGGCTGAGGAGAGGCTGTTTTGGGGGAATAGGTATATGGGACACGGCAAGAAACCTCACCCTCATGTCAGCCCTGGGCCTTACTCACCTGGATGCGGCTGTTGCCCCAGTCAGCCACGATGATGTTTCCATTGGAGTCCACAGCTACTCCTGTGGGGGCGTTGAACTGCCCATTGCCCTCGCCATGTGAGCCAAACTTGAAGAGGAACTCTCCATCGGCACTGTACACCTGGTGGGGGAAGGGGCTAGGGACTGGGGACCTGGCCTCAGGCAGAGGGTAGGGCCTTGGGAGAGGACAGGGTGAAGCCCCAGGGCTGAGGATCCCCACCCAGATCAACAGCTACAGCCCAAATCTGTTTCATAGGCTTCACATCCATGTACCCTGCTGCCTACTGGACTTCTCTTGCTGATGTCCATTGGGAATATCAAATCTAGCAGCTTATTTTCTCTGGAAAATCAGTTTTCTGAGTTCTTTATCTCAATGACTGGTACCACCTAGCTGGCCATGAGTCACTCTTGACTCCAATTTCTTCTCTGCTTGATAAGCCAATGAATTAACACAACCCTTGATTCCATCTCAAATGTATACTCTATGCAAACACTGTCATATCTTTCTCATGGTCCAGGTTCACATCATTTATCATCTGGATCACTGTAAAAGACTGATCTTCCTGCCTCAGTCTTGCCTCAACCTGAGTGATCTAAGACACACAGGACTGCCTCACTCCCCTGCCTGCAATCCTATGACTCCCCATAGGTCTTGGGAGGAGGGCAAGCCCCTTGAGGGGGCACGAAAGCCTCACCCTCAGCTTTCATGGCCCCCTCCTCAAGCCGAGTCAGAACTACCTGTGATTTCTCAAATACACTATCAAGGTTCCCATCTCCCATTCTTGGCTCTTCCTGTGTCTTGTCTCAAACACTCTCATCCTCCTCTGCCTTCTAGTTAATTCTCATTTGTGCTTGAGGTCCTCCTCACCTAGTCTTCCCTGAATCATTACACTTCAGGGAAGTATGCATTCCCACAGTTCTCTATACCTTCCTATAACAGAATCAACTACATCATACTGTAATTTTTTTGGAGACAGAGTCTCTCTCTGTCACCAGGCTGGAGTGCAGTGGTACCATCTTGGCTCACTGCAAACTCTATCTCCTGGGTTCAAGTGATTCTCCTGCCTCGGCCTCCTGAGTAGCTGGGATTACAGGTGTCCACCACCACACCTGGCTAATTTTTATATTAGTAAAGACAGGGTTTCACAATATTGGCCAGGCTGGTCTTGAACTCCTGACCTTGTGATCCACCTGCCTCAGCCCCCCCAAAGTGCTGAGATTACAGGCATGAGCCACCATGCCCAGCCTTTGGTTACCTTTTTCTCTTCTCTACCAGACTATAATGAAAAAGACAAATAATACGTTTGCTTTGTGCATCACTGTATCTCCAGCTTCTAGCATACTGCCTGGGACAAAGCAGCCATGTGCAAATGTATATCGTTTGAATGAATGATCTCAAGGGGAAAGGAAGAAGTAAAATAAAGAGGAGTCTTGTAGAAGGGGAATGGATGTTGGAACACTGGTCATGGAGGGAGGACACTAACCTTCACTGAATGGTTATGGAAGTCCGTTACTACAATCTCATTCTTGTTGTTCACAGCCACAAAATGGGGGCCTGAAAATACAAAGTGGTCTTCAGGGCAGTAAGCTGGGATACTGAGTGGGATGGGGAAGAGTATCTAGGAAGACAAAGCTAGGGGTCTAGGAGAGGGGTGGGGTCTCTAGGACTGAGACAAATTATCTCTGAGATGACAGGGCTAATGTATAGGGAAGGGGGATCTCCAGAGCCAAGATATAAGAGAAGAGGGCCTTTAGAGCTGGGGTATCTAGGGGAGTTCTATGGAACAGGGGTATCAGCCCAGATCTTGGAGCTGTCCCCCTCATACCTGCAAAGTGGCGGTCAGTTGCCCCACGGCCCCCAAAACGGCCAACCAGTTTGCCATTGGGCTGGAAGGTAAAGACGCAGCAAGACTTGTTGTCGACCACAATGATATGTCCATTCCGGTCCACGGCCACTCCCTTGGGGCCCATGAGGCGGCCAGCTCCAATCTTGGTCTGGAGGAAGAGAATATCCAGAAGGGGCTTTATCCTGACTAGTGGGGAAAGTAGTCCTAATCCAGCAACAAAGCAGAACCTTGGGCTGGGGAAAGACCAGAGAGTAGGAGGAGGCAGGTCTGGATCAGTCCAGACCCTGACCACCAAGAGGCACTAGACTGGTTAACTCAGCTGGACGCTAGGGTAACTAACGTGACAGCAGACCTCTTACCTTGAACTTGCCCTCAGGGGAGAAGATGCTGACCCAACGGTTGTCGTAGTCTGCCACAATAATGTCTCCATTGGTGTCCACTGCCACACCTGTGGGGCGCTGCAGCTGTCCAGGTGAGCGTCCTCGGACCCCAAAACGGAACTTGAACTGGCCTTCATTGGAGAAAACCTGGAGCAAAGGAGCAAGGGGAGGGAGCAGGTAGGAGGCGAGACACTGTGGCCACAGACAGAAGGGAGTAGGATCCTGAGGGAGGAGACTCGCCCACCACGATTTATTCAGTCATTCAACAAGGACTTACGGACAAACTCAAACATGGCAGCAGATCTGGGGCCATGCAGCACAGATGTGACTGGGGTTGTGAGAACATGAAAGGGATGTAAGGGAACGGTGAGAAAAGGCTCCAAGAGAAGATGTCTGAACAAACAGCCTAATAAGGATGCCACATAAACCAAATTCAGCCAGCAAAGGAGGAGGAAGGGCATTCAAGCAGAGTGAACAGATTGTAAAAGGCACCAAGTCCCACATGGGTGCCACTTGAGGACCTGCCCAGTGTAGCTGGATGGCAGGGAGCACCCATGTGAACAAAAGAAGGAATCAGGAATTATGTTTTATCCTGGGTGTAATGAGGAGTTTCTAAATATTTCTGGGCATAGCAGTGACAAGATCAATTTCACTTTTAAGAAAGAACATTCCGGCTGTAGGGAGGAGTAAAGATTGGAAGCTAGCCACCCAGTCAGAGGCTGTTGCAGTATTCCGGTTGAGAAATGATGACGGCTTGGGCCAAGGAAATTGGCTGGAGGGAAGCAGATGGACTCAAGAGATATATAGGAGGTAGGCTCATGAGACTTAGTAGCAGACTGGAAAGGGGTAGGTGAGAGGAGAGAATGTATACAAGGGTTAGTCCATTCTGGCTATGGGGCTTATAAGGAAATCTTCCTCCTAGACAGAGTGAACCTTTCAACCTCTCCCTTCTCCAACCTCCTCCACTTGAGCTGCCCAATATGCTCAGGTCTCCCCATCCCAAAAGCACCTCCTTTAATCCTCCTTCCCACTTTAGCTAAGCTTTCTGGTTTTTCCTTCATAGTCAAAACATTACTCACTGCATAAGACTCATACACTCTGCTTTATAATAGGCTCTGGGGACACAAGATGAACAAGAGCCAGGAGTGGCCTTGGAAAACTCAAGTTCTGGGCATTGGCCTTGCTCTTGGATTCAAACCTGTGCCTTCCTTAGTGGACTGGTCTCCCCACCCCCACCCCACCCCAACCCCATCTCTTAGTCCTTCAGGGCCATTTAAACAGACATTACTTTCTTCTAATGTGGACCTTCTACTAAGCCCTTCTCTGGCTGGCCAGCTTAGCTCTTGGGTTCCGCAGTGGTCCCCTGTGGCAGGACAGCATTCATCAGTATGAGGAGGGTGGTACCACGAGCTCCACAAGCTAAACAGAAGTGAGGGGGACTAAAAGGTACAGTTCAGCAGTAAGGTGTTGCATCTGCCCCTCCAGTTTGAGCAGCTCAGGTTCTGGCTCGATACTGATGAGGCTTTGGGATGTCTTATTCTTCCAGTCCTATCCTATCCCACCCCTGACACCTGGCCAACTCTTATTTATCTTCCCATTCTTAGAATTTCCAGGTCACTTGTTCAGAGAAGACTTTAATGACCAAGCACCACCCTCTGCCCTATCGAATCAACATGCACACATAAAGTTAGGTCACCAGGATATATGCTTTATAGTGCTCTTCAGAACAATTATCACTTTGCGGCTAAATAACTATTAAATATGAGTGTCCCCTTCTAAAGACGTAAGCCTCACATGGCATGGAGACTGCATTTGTTTTGTTTGCTGCTGCATTTGCAGCACTGGTATGGCATTTGGCACATAGTAGACATTCAACAAATGAATGAACTCCCCAGCTCAATCTCAGACCTGAACTGGACATCTCCACTTGAATGCTGCATAGCTATCCCAAACATCTGCCAAAGTGAATTCATTAACTTAAACCTGGGCCTGCTCCTGAATGGCAACACCATCTACCCAGTCCACCAAGTCCTGCCATTCTTGATATTTGACGACTCAGCAAAATCTGCCATTCTTGCTTCCGTAGTATCTCTAGAATCTCCTGGTCCTAGTTTGGTCCTTAACATCTCTCTCCTATACCATGGTATCAAAAGTAGATCTCTGACTTTAGGGACCTCACAATCTAGTAGGGGAGAAAGACTAAACCAAACCAAACCAAACCAAACCAAAACCAAACCAGATAAAAACAAAAACCAGTGATTCCAGAAATATATGAAAAGTACTACAGCAAAAGGCTGAGGGAACTCAGAGTAGAATGTGATTTAACATCCTGCCTAAGGGAATGAGGGAGTTTTCACAGAAGAGTTGATAAAATTGGGAGCTTAGACAATTACACAAGGACATACTATATAGAAATCAAATTATTCATTCAGAATCACAAAATGTTTTTTGTCTTCTGTCAGCTGATGCTGGTTCTAGTCAATGAGGGAGTCTGCCTCATCCTCCACCATAGAAGGCCCCAAAAGAGAAAAAGGTCATGTTGTGAGGACAACAATCTCCATGTACCAAGAGAAGGAGGGGGGTCAGACCTCATCGGGGAGCCCAGACCATGCCAGCCCTAGGAACTCCAGAGAAAGAGAAGCAGAAACTCAGCTTAGGAATGTGAGCCAGGCTCCTAGCAGTGATGACATAGAGGTCAGGTGGAAGTAGAAGCAAGAGGAATATTGCTATAGAAGTAGCAGGTGTTTGGAAGGGAGTGGAGCTATAACAGGTATTCCCTCTTAATTCCCCACTCTGAAACAATGGGGAGGCCAGGTGTGGTGGCCAACACCTATAATCCCAGCACTTTGGAAGGCCAAGACAGGGGTATAGCTTGAGCCTGGGAGTTCCAGCCCAGCCCAGGCAATATAGTGAGACCCTGCCTCTACTAAAAATAAAAATAAAAAAAAACATTAGCCAGGTGTGGTGGCATGTACCTGCAGTCCCAGCTACTTGGGAGGCAGAGGTAGGATGACTGCTTGAGCACAGGAGGTCAAGGCTGCAGTGAGCTGTGATTGCACCACTGCACTCCAGCCTGGGCAAGAGAGTGAGACCCTGTCTCAAAAACAAACAATGGAGAAGCTCAGCCCCTCATTAGGGCAGACAAAGTGGTACTTGTTTTTCTGTGCATGTGAGCAGTGAGCACACCTGTGTGTGTGCACAACAGAGAAGGGGTCCTGAATCTCAACTTTTATGCCAGGAAGCATTCCCAGCCTAGGGAGATGGAAAGGAGCTGGAAGGTGAAACTGAGTAGGGCTCAACACCATCTCATTACTCCCCTGAAATCTCCTCCTCACTATCCAGGCTGGGCCAAAATACCTTTCTGTGCTGCACTGGGCTCTCCATTCCTCTGCTCTTAGAAATAGAGTAGGAGTAAAGGCAGACTGGACAGAGCTGGGAATATGATCACAGAGAGTCCCAGGCACTTTTAGACTGTTAGGTGGAAAGCAGGGTTCAGGGAGGAGCCGTCACCAAGGGAAAGGACCGTAGCAGAGCTGAATCGATGACATGAGTACTCAAGCAGGGTCAGAAAGTGTAAACGTAAAGGTGTTGAGAAGTAAGGATCTTTAGGGAAAAGTTTAGCTACCCAAGAAGTAAAGTGCATGGTGGTTAGAAATAATCCCGTATAGAATAAAATCAAAATTCTACAACACTCATCTCCAAAACCATTTACAATCTACCTCAGCTACCCCCACTTCTAATAGTAATCTACCTCTGGCCTGCTGGGCTCCAGTTCCCTGAACCACCTCCTTCAGCACCTTCCCACCTGCCTGCTTTTGTTTACAGCCTCTACCTGGACAATGATATGTTTAACAACAGCTAACATCAGAAATTTCACTAGATGTCAAGTACAGTACATTACCTAATTTAACACTCCCCAAAATCCTATCAGATATACTTTTCCTAATTTTACACGAGTTAACTTAAGCTCAAAGAAGTCATGTGACTTGTTAGTATGTGACAGAGCTAGGATTCAAGCTCAGGTGTCTGGATTCAGAGCCTGAGATTTTAACTGCTCTGCTGTGTCAACTACCCTGGTGCCCACTCTACTAGGCTCTGAGCTTTTACCAAAAGAAACAGAGAAAGAAAAAGGCACATTTCCTGGCTTTACCAAGTAGCTTACAGTGCAGAAGAAACCATATCCATTCAGTGCAGTGGATATTTTAATCAGGTGTACTAGGTTATGAAAGAGGCAGGACCACCTGTGAGGTGATGCTACAACTTCTAGCCACAGAAAGATACCCCCTTTGGCCAAGGTATCCACATGTGACTGTCTAGCCAACCTGATAACTGCAGAGACTCCAGACAAACTATATACGTTCGAGAGCCAGGCAGGCATGTTGGAAGACAGAGAGGGAGGGCCGCATTCTGGCCACCAGGAGCAAAAGGGAGAAAGTAAGAGGTGCAAGGAGAGGCAGAAGGGAAGGAGGAATGAGCCAGATCTTTGCAGTCCTGATCTGACCTGAGACATGGCCTACAAAGTAGAGGCTACAAGCATAGTCAACTCTGGTTTCTGACTGAAGGTGCTGGTTACAGGTGTGGCCTGTGGGAATGGGAGGTGCCTGTACATTCTACCTTTTCAGGAGGCTGTAGCTTGAAAACTCTTACTTTGGTGGTGGAGGAGAGCAGTAAATGTGCTTACCTGAATACACTGGTTGTTGCTGTCTGCTACCACTATGCGGCCGCTGCTGGCTGCGGACACACCTTGTAAATTGGTGAATTCGCCTTTCTCTCTTCCACGACTGCCTGTGGGGAAGGGATGGGAAGGAAAACAAAAGAATTCCCTCAGAGGTCATTTTGAACCTTCCGTCCCTCCCCATCCACTACCTGAGCCTGGCCCATCTGGCTCTGCCCTCGGCTGTCTGTACCAACACGGAAGACGAGCTCATCCTCAATTGGGTTGTCCTTTCGTTTGCCGCCTGTGCTGTACATGGAGCTGGGCCTACGCACCGCCTTCTGGCGCACATGGCTGCCGGGGCCACCAGGGGACTTGACGCGGCGCTTCACATCGTCGGGGGAAGGTGGCAGGTCCCCAGGACGCAGGGCACGCACGCGGAAGGGGCTGCCGCGCACTGGCTGTCCGTAGAGCAGCACCGAGAGGAGCAGCTCGCCTTCTGTGCGTGCTGTGTACACCAGCTCATATGTGCCATTCTTGTGGTCCACCACTGGCACCGGAAGGCGCGTGCCATCAGGGCCGGTGATCTCTGCACGCAGCTCGGCGCTGCCTGTGCGTACCAACCGCCCATCCTTGTCTTTGGTAGTGACAGTGAGCGAGGCAGGCTGGCCCACTAGCGCCTGGCGCAGCCCCTCCCCCGTGGCCACCGTCTCGTGTGCAGTGGCGCTTGTGGTGAGCAGTGCGCCCAGATTGAGCACTGACCGCCGCAGCCCGTCCACCTCAAGGACCAGTTCCAGCTGTGCATTCTCATGTGGCCGCTCCGGGAAGGCCTGTGCCGCCAACGCCGCCAGCCGCTCTCGCATGTGCTTGCGCACCAGCAACACCTCCGGGGCCGAGCCCAGGCGCAGTGCCTGCTCTGCGAAGCTGCAGCTACTGCCAATGTGTTCCTGACCCTGGCGCAGTGTGTCCAGCTGGGTCTGCAGCACCTGAGAGGGGGAGGGGAGGGGTGGGTGAGCAGACTGGCATGGGGGAGTCTCTGTGATTACTGAAGTTGTAGCACTGTGGCATAAAATACAAGAGGGTGCCTGTGGACAGAGGACACAGATGCCCACAGCACCTCCCAAGGGCATGTTAGGAGGCAGAAAGTCTAGGCTGGGGAGTGGGAAGCTGGTGTGGAAGATAGCAGAGCAGTGGAGGCAATAAAACCATCACAACGGATGGCGGTAGGGAAGGGTGAACACAAGACGCACCTTCTGTTTGGCCCCACAAATCGTCTCCAGGTCGCTGACCAGAGCCTGCTTGCGCTGCTGCAGCGCTTGCTCCAGGTCCTCGAAGGCTGCACTGATCTGGGCCAGGGCCTCTGCCTTGTGCTCCTGCAGCTGTTGGCTGATGCCCCCGACTAAGGCAATTGCTGCAGATAGCTGTGGCAATCTGGAGGGGTAACATCTCATGCCAGAGTTGCTGAGGGTGGCTTTGCCCAACGATCCCTTCTCCCTGGGGACCCTACCGTTGCCCTCGTGGAGATCTCCTTCCTGAGACCTCACTGAGACTTCTACCTCTGCCCTTCCCAGGCCCTTTATTCTCCTCCCCACCCCAGCTGAGACATCATCCCTGTGGCCCCACCACCCCAGGACCCTGCCCAGTGCCTACCGGCCACGCACAGCCTCAAGCTGGCGCTGCAGGGCTGCCTTGTGCTGCTCCACCACATCCCTCAGCAGCACTGTGCCATGCTCACGATGCTCTCCTGCACGACACTCGCCACACATGGCCGTCTCACAGGCCTCACAGTAAAAATCCATAGTCTGTGGTACAAGGACTCCAGTCGGATAATGGCTAAATATCACACTTCTTTGTCCACTCCCCTCCCCACCTGCCCTCCTTGCCCCTCACCTAAGTGTATCCCCTACCTGGACCACTCATCCAAAGCAGTACCCTTTCACCCAGCCACTCGGCACCCCACAATGCCTCTCCTCCTCCTCCCACCCCAAGTCCCGGCCTCACTGGGCCTCGCTTGGGCCCACCTTGCCTTCATGGTTGGGGCAGGAGAGAGGGCGGCCAGCCACTGCACTGAGGGGGTGGGGGTCCTCGGGGTCGTGGGCTCCATCAGGTGCCTGCTGCATTGCCTCCATGAGGCTGCTGATGAAGAAGTTGTTCTGCAGTGCTGAGACACCCTGCTCCGGAAGGATGGATGTCTGCCGGCATACTGGACAGGATAGCGTCAGGCTCTGGGCAGGAATATAGTTCTGGAGACATCTGTCCAGGAAGAAGGAGAGTCAAAGGATGGAGGGTGTTGGGTGACATAAGTGCATCCTTCCTTATACTTCCCATGGGTGCTGACCCCTTTCCTCACAAGTGTGCCATTACACTCCATTTTAAAACCTCTCTGGTCGACACATCTCATCTGCCAGCAGGTATAATGCCCTTGCCTCTTACAACTGAGTAGGAACACATCCCTGACTTCTCTCAGAAGAGCAGACTATCCACATTCCTCACAGTGTGCATACAGGGTTGCCTTTCACAGGTGTTTACAAATGCTTCTCATAGGAATGTACAACAGCACCCCCCGCCCCGCCCAACTTCGTTAACTCATTAAACATTTACTCACTGTCTACTCTTGAAAAATTTGTGCCAAGCTCTGGGGACAAAAAAATAAAGCACAGTGCCTACCCTTAAAATACTTCCCATCTACAGAGAAAAAAGTCGCAGAAATAGTACAGAAGTAAATAGCCTGATGATTAAGGGAATTGGTCCTTGAGCTAGGCTGCCCAGGCCCAATACCCAGTTGGTCACCTGTTATACTGTGTGACCCCTGACAAGTTACATAACTTTGACAAGCCAAGGACTCTTCCATTGTAAGATGGAGAAGTACAGACTTCACAGTGTTAGAGGATTACATGTAAAGTACTTACTTATATTTGAAGAGGATTAAATGTAAAATGCCTTACTCACAAAAGCACTATATATGGTAGGCTACTTGTATTACTTATTATTACTATAAGGAATGATAGATACAGTGATAAGGAAATGCATCTGGCTCAGGCAGGTGGAGAGGGTGGCCAAGAAAGTCTTCAGAGAAGTTGATGTAAATTAAATCTTCAAGGATGAATAATTGTTAGCCTGACCAAAGAATGGTACAGGGAGAGAAGGGTAGTCCAGGTACAGAAGGCAGCAAGAAGCAGCACAGCATGAAAAGGAAACTATATGCAGTTTGATGTGGCTGGCTAGAGACAAAGTCCAAGGCAAGGAATGGTGAGAGAAGTCAAGGAGCTTAGAAGTTATCCCACCAGCAACAGGAAGCTGCAAGAGAGCTCCTCTTCACCACCTCCCTGTGGGGAGTGAATTTAAAGGGAACGAGACAGTGAATTTAAAGAGGATGAGATGGTGGGGAAGGAAGGGCAGTGGCATCATCAGCTAGTTACCATTTATTAAGTGCACATGTGCCAGTGCCGTGCTTTCTGATTTATGTTTACATTAGCAGGAGAAAGGGCAAGTGGCCCAAGGTAACAACAGCAGTGAGTGCTGGAGCCTGTATTCAAATGCAAAGTATGTGTTTAACCAATATACTCTTACAGTAATCTAGGCAGGAAGTGAGGAAGACCTGGATTTAGGCAGTAATAAGGTAGACTATAACAAATTTGAGAAGTGTTTAAGAAGGAAGGAAGAAGGGAGGTGTTGTCTGATTAGATATGGGGAGCAAGAGAGATGATGAGTCTTCATTGACTTCCAGCTTCCTAGCTTAGGTAACTGAGTGGATAGTGGTGACATTCACTAAGATGAGAAATATAGAAAGAGGAGTAGCTATAGGAAAATTCAGCCTTGTCCTGGTTGAATTTACTGTAACAATAAACATCTAGGTAGAGGTCACCAGTAGACAGTTAGGAGAATGAAGGTTAGAGACAAGAGATGGGCATGCCATCAACGTTTAGATGGCTTCGGTAGCCCTGAGACAGGATGAGATCAGCCAAGAAAGCATAGACAGTGATAAGAAAGAGGGACAGAGCACTCAGAAAAAACTGAATGAGGACAACAAAGACCAGGCTGAGAGGCAGGAGGAGCAGCAGTGTTAGGGCAGAAAAGTGAGCAGTACATTTCCAGGAGGATGAGTAGTCATCAGTGTCAGAAGCAGCTGAGGAGTTGGATAAGGTAAGGACAGGAAAATGCTCACTGAATTTGGCAAATGTGAGGGTATTTTTGTCTGTAAGGAAAACAGGGAGGGAGTGACAGGAGAAGGAAAGCCTGACTGCTGGAAGTTGAAGCATGAAGGGGACCCTGAAAGTTTGAATGAGAAGGAGATTGAGGGGTTGGATGGTGCTAGGGAAAAAGTAACAGAGAGTTTTTATCTGTTCGGCATGGGAGTTTTGAGCATGTTTATAAATAGAGGAGTCAAGAGAGAAGGAGAGGTGGAAGAGACTAAAAAACCAAGAGGACAAACTCTTAAAGATGTGGGGGTGGCTCAAATTGGCCTGAAGAGGAGGAATGGACGTCAATCTCTGAATGGAGTGGAGGAGGAAAGGAGAGGAGGATGTAGAGGGGCACAGGGGACACAGGAGAGTGAAGGAGGCAGGATTCAGGGGCCTGATGATGGCTCGGATTAGTCACTGATGGGAGGGGCAGAGACACTTACTAGAAACAGACATCAGAACTGAAGACAGTTGTATTTGGGAACCTCAAATTTGTGGAGGGAAGATCTGCATTGTGCAAACTCCCATATCCTCAATTTAATCTCTTAATGTTTCCTATAACTTAGGATCTTAATTAATTAAAATCTGACAAACACTATGGGCCAGGCATGATTCTAAGTGCTTCATAAGTATTAACTTATTTAATTGTTTCCTTTTGTTCGTTCTTTTTTTTTTTTTCTGAGACAGAGACTTGCTCTATAGCCCAGGCTGGACTGCAGTAGCACAGTCTTGGCTCATTGCAACCTCCACCTCCTGGGTTTGAGCTATTCTCTTGCCTCAGCCTCCCAAGTAGCTGAGATTATAGGCACATTCTACCAAGCCTGGCTAATTTTTGTATTTTTAGTAGAGACAGGGTCTTGCCATGTCGGCCAGGCTGGTCTCAAACTACTGACCTCAGGTGATCTGCCTTTCTTGGCCTCCCAAAGTGCTGGGATTACAGGCATGAACCACCACTCCTGACCTAACTTATTTAATTGTGACCTACATTTCCCTGCAGTCCTCTCAAGTAGAGAGTGGTTTTTGTCTCATACTCCTTAGGGCCAGAAGGTGGGGTTGAACCCTTCCTCTTCCCAACTGGAAGACTTCTAAACTTTTCATCTCTAACTCCTTTGAAGCTCATGGCTTCTCTCTATACCACTCCTCCTTGTTATTGTCTCCACCAACCTAATGGTCGCCCCCCACTTCCATTTGTGGATGTCTTTCTCTTGGCTCATTCTCTTCTTCTATTACCCCCATCACCACTCTGCCATCATTCTCAGTGGCACTAACATCCATCCCCCATTGTGATTTCTTAATTCCTTGACATTCTCACCCCCAGTGATCTATTCCCCAACTTCCCATGCTCCCACTAACACCCATTTCTCATCAACTACCACTGCATTTCAACCATTCCACTCTAAAGCAGCTTTCTTCCCACCTCACTGAATCTGGTGCTTCCCCTGCAATACACCTTCTAATTCAGCAATATCTCCTTTCTATTTGTGAAGTGTGTATGGCTCACAATAGCTTCCTAACTGGTCTCCTTTTCTACTCTTGCTCCTTTATAATCCATTCTCTGCACAACAGCTAGGGTGAACTTTTTATATCACATTATTTCCCTGTATATATATATTAAAACAAACAAACTTCAGTGGTTTCCCACTGCACTTAAAACAAAATACAAACACTATCCTAAAACCTATAAGCTCCCCCATGAACTGCTCTTCTCTCTCCAATTTCACCTCACTTGGCCACACTGGTTTCTTGCCCTGTCTACTTCTTCCTCAAGGTCTTTGCACAGATTTTTCTATTGCCTGGAACAACTTGTCTCCTTCTTAGCCTCAGAACGTAGGTCTAATGTCACCTCCTCAGGGAAGCCTTCCTTGATGACTATGTAGAATAGTTCTTGTCCCAAACACTCCTACTTATTCTCTGTTTATATCCTGCAAAATATTAATACAAGCTTCAGCTCTCGTTTTCTTGATTGCTTACTGTCAGTCACTGCCCACTAGAACATACTCTGAAAGCAGGGACCAAGGGATAAATGAATGAATAATAGTTGAAAGTGAAGGCTCTGCAGTAAAAACTGGATTCAGATCTCAGCTATTTACTTGCTATGTAGCCTTGGAAATATTTAATTTTTAAAAAAAATTATTTATTTACTTAATTTGAGATAGAGTCTCTCTCTGTCACCCAATGCGGTGATGTGATCACAGCTCACTGCAGCCTCCATCTCCCAGGCTCAAGTGATCCTCCCACCTTAGCTTCCCGAGTACCTAGGACAACAGGTGCATGTCACTACACCCAGCTGATTTTTACATTATTTTGTAGAGACTGCATCTCACTATGTTGTTTCCCAGGCTACTCTGAAACTCCTGGACTCAAATGATCCTCTCACCTTGGCCTCCCAAAGTGCTGGGATTACAGGCATGAGCCACTGCACCTGGCCAGAGATATTTCTTAATTACTTACTGACTTTGAACCTTAGTTTCCTCCTCTCTAATACGGGATACCTGGACATGGTGGCATGCACCTGTAATCCCAGTTACACTGGAGGCTGAGGCAGGATGATCACTTGAGCCCAGGAGTTCAAGTCCAGCTTGGGCAATATAGCAAGACCCCCATCTCTAAAAAAATAAGATAAAATTTAAAAAATTAAAATTAAAAAAAAGTTAATAAAGTATCTGTTGCAGGGATTAAGGAAATCAGTATGTATAAATAACTTAGCCAGTCCCTGGCAAACAGTAAGCAATCAATACATGGTAGCTATTGTTATTACAATGTCTCAGCCACTGATTTTCTCCAGGAATGCTCAGCAATCTGGGCACAGGAGAAAGTGCAGAGACATCCAATTTCAACTCTGATCCAACATGGAGCTTCTATTGCATGGGTTTTACAAAGGATAAAGATGTGAGGGAACTGCAGGGAAGCCAGACAGTCAGCCATAGGGTCCAGGATGGGTAGGAAAAAAAGGGAGGCCAGGATGCAGTTGGCAACTGAAAAAAGAGAGAGCAGTCAAAGGGGCTAGACATCTATATTGTATCAAACATTACTCTGCAATGGGAGCAGAGTAATGGGAGCCAGGAGTGAACACTGGAGCTTATGACCACAGAAGTGGTATTATTCTGGGTGATAAAACTCAGCACATGGACAGGAGACTGTTACTGAGGTAGAATGGGGGACAACCCTGAAGAAACAGTCAAGAACCAACAGGCACAAGAGGGTGGTTGTCCCCAGGTTGACAGAACTTGAATGCGCAGGAAAACTGAGGCCATTTCCAGTTGATAAAGGACAGCGGGCAGTGGAGCTGGGATCTCAAAGAGCAGGGCTGGCAGGGAAGCAGTATCCCTGGTGCAGAGCCAGGCTTCAGTTGGGGCAGAAGAGAGAGGAAAAGTGTTGATAGAGGCAATGGTGAGAAGACCCAGGCACCAGGCCATCCAAGACAGAACAATGAGGGATGAGGGCCCGAGAGAATACTGTCAAAATACAGATGTGATCACATATAAAACCCTGCAAAGGCTTCATGTGGCTCTCCAGGTAGAGGCAAAATTCCCTAACAGGTTTACAAAGCCCAGGTGGTCTGGCCTCCACCTACCTCTCCAGCTTCATCCCATGCTACTCTCAGTCACACTCACTCTGCTCTAGCCCCACTAGGCTTCCTCCAGGCCTCTTACCTGACATATTTTCTCATGTCACATGGGCTTTTCCAATAGTCTTCCTTCTGCACAGAATGCTCTTCCAACTCTCTTTACCTACTTAACTCTTATTCATCCTCTGAATTGCACCTCAGGGAAACCTTCCCTGATTCTCCAAACTATAACAGATTCCATATGCCAATCTCTCGTAGCTCAGCACTTTATTTGCAGCACTTACTAAGGGTTATATTTATCTATAATCTGACTAGATGATTGTTTGATTACTGTCTTTCTCCTGCACTATACTGTTATCTCTTTAGGAGTAAGCATTATAAGTGATGGGTACCTCAAATACCGACTTGATTGTTACCCATTCTATGCATGTAACAATGTATCACACGTACCCCATAAATATGTAAACTATTGTGTATCAGTTTTTTAAAAGAGTAAGGATTATATGTGGTTTTGCTCATCACTGAATACCCAATGCCTAGGACAGGGTCTGGCACATAGTAGTTGCTCAACAAATGAATCTTTTTTAAACAAATAAATTATCAATAGAAGTCTAGAGGCTGGGAGGGGTTTGCCTTTCACTCAGTACCTGAGAACAACAATGAGGGCAAGCAGGAAAGGAGAGACCTAGCTTCAAATATCCTCCAACTAGTCATCAATTACTAGTGCCAGAGCTGGTTGAGTCTTGGCACTGTCTGATTTCTCATGTAGTGTCAAAAGCTGACTTGAGGTTTGGGAAAGGGCAGAGAAGGCCTTATTCTATGCAGGAACCATGGCCTAGTGTTACAAGTTTATGGTCCTCTCACAGGTTCTTGCCCCAAAACCTCATTTCCTGCAGGTTAGGGTTCACCTGTTCCCCTCCCAGGTATGCATGTTGCCCTCACCTACTACAGGTTTACACATGCTCCTTCAGGAGAGCCCATAGCGTCCTCATCCCTCCCCAGTACACACACCCCCTCACCTCTCACAGAAGGTGTGCAGGCAAGGAAGAACCTTGGGACACTGGTACCGATCCAGGCAGATGCTGCATACCAGGAACTGCTTGTCCATTGGCTGGACCTCTGGGCCAGGGCTGTCCTCCCTCTTTGCCATGGTGCCCACAGATGGCTCCTGCCACTCACACCAGCCTCTGTATGGAGAGATGGTCAGCACCAGGGGGTCCAGCACTTCCTCTCCCCACCCAATCCCCACCATTCAAATCCCCTGCAGAGAACTTGCCCCTACTTCTTTCCTGCCAGGGGCAAGACAGGACAGTGACTGGAAGGATCAAGGTGATGTGACCCGTGAGTCTGGTGTTCTGTTTAAGAGCACAGACATAGAAACAGACTGGATTTCAAACCTAGCTCAGTCTCTCACGAGCTATGTGAGCTTGGACAATTCATATAACTTTTCTGAGCCTCAGTCTCTTAATTGGTAATTATAGGAATAATTTGTTTTAAGAGTGTGAAATAGTGCATGTTGAATGCATGGTACAGAGACGTTCATTTTCACTGACACACCTACCATTCATCTCCTCTGCCTCCCCCAAACCCTCCTCCAAGAGACCTGAATGGAGTGGCTCTTCCATTTATGCCCTGATCCACCTCTTAGCACAACTGTCTGAAACTGCACTCTTTTTCACACCCAGTTAGTATCGAAGTCGGGATTGCTTCCTGAATATCTTAAACCCTCTCTCCAATACCACAGCTACTGCCTCCAATTCAGGAGACCATCAATTCTCTCCTGGAATACAGCAATAGCCCCTTAACTGGTGTTCTTGTCTCCTCACATATACCTTTCCATCTATCTTCCTTGCAGCCAGAATGAGGTTTCTAAAACACAGATTTGATCTTGTCGCTACTCTGTTTAAATTCCTTCAATGGTTCTCCATTGTCCAAAGCTCTTAAATTGGCCAATGAGGCTTAACTTTGGCCCATACTTTTTTACAACCTCATGCCTCATGAGTCTATGATCAATCATTCCTGCTGGTTTTCCTTTTTTTTTTTTTTTTCAGTTCCTGGAAAACTCCTTGTTCTCTTTTGCTTCTGAGAGATCACACATTCATTCTCTCTGTCCTGAGATCCTCTTCCTGGCCCCTTTGCCTGGCTGATGTGCTACCTACTCATCTTTCAGGTGATATAAATGTCACCACTTTTAGAAGACCTTCCATGACTACCTTGGTAGTCTGGCTTGGGTGCTCTACCTCTGTGTCCCTCAGCACCCTGTATTTACTCCATCCTAGGTCTTAGAAGCCATGCTATAATTTTCTTGTTACTTCTCTGCTGTCCCCACTCCATGCAGTGTTCTTGAGGGTAGGTATTTCACTTATTTATTCATTCATTCATTTATTTATATTTTATTTTTTCATTCATAGCATTTAGCACAGACTCTGACATAAAGATTGACCTATATTGCATTGATTCAGGAATTCAATAAATATTTACTAAGTGCCTACTTTGCACAGGTGTTCAGAATAGAATGATAAAACAGATACAGTCACTGTCCCTGTGGTGGAGAGGTGGTGGCAGATATTCTAAAAGTAAATAATGGTGGCAGGGAAGTGCTATAAAGAAAAAAAGATGCTGTGAGAAAGAACACTTTTGATTGAGTTATCAGGGAAGGCTCTCCAAGGAGGTAACTTTTAAGCAGAATTCTGGGTGGATGAGGGAAAAATGGTACAGGTGAGGGTGAGAAAGAACAGGGAGTCAGGAAGGGAAATCATTTTAGGCTGAAGGAACAGCATGATAAAGGTTCTTGGGCTGAAGGCTCATGGAGAACCTGAAAGAACTGTATGATTGGAGCCAAGTCAATAAAAGCAAGAGGTGAGTTTGGGAAGACAGGTAGAGATGAGATCATGAAGGACCTTATAACCCCTGTTAAGGAAGTGATTTTGGCCGGCTGCAGGGGCTCATGCCTGGTACTACTAGCACTTTGAAAGGCCAAGGTAGGAGGATCATTTGAGCCCAGGAATTGGAGCCCAGCCTCGGCAACATAGTGAGATTAGTCTGTACAAAAAATTTAAAAATTATCTAGGCATGGTGGCACACACCTGCAGTCCCAGCTACTTGGGAGGCTGAGGTGAGAGGATTGCTTGAGCCCAGGAGGTCAAGGCTGCAGTGAGCTATGATGATGCCACTGCATTCTAGCCCAACACGAGATAAAGTGAGAATCTGTCAAAAAAAAAAGTGATTTTATCCTAAGTTGGAGGGGAGGATGATATAGTTTGTAAATCAGTAAAAATAAATTAGAAAGCTACTGGGGCAGCTGTGAGAATTGAAGACAAAGATAAGCAAGGGTGGAATCAGAGAAACCAGTTAGGAAACCAAAGTTCTTTGGGTAAAATAATGTAGGATATAATCTGAGCTATAAGTAAAAAGCTGGACTGATTTGAGAAATATTCATTGGCCAGGCATGGTGGCTCACATCTGTAATCCCAGCAGTTTGAGAGGCTTAGGAAGGTGGCCACTCAAGCTCACAAGTTCAAGATTAGTCTGGGCAACATAATAAGACCCCATCTCTATAAAAATAAAATAAAGAGATATCAAAAGGATATAAAGATGGACTGGGTGTGAGAGGGAAAAGGAATGTCAATCATGACTCCCAGCTTTCTCATTTTAGCAAATGATGAGCCATGAATAGAGCCAGTGAGAGCTGAGGTGGAGCTGATGTGGGGCATTCTTTTCTATGTATGCTGAGTATGATGTGTCTCTGTGATGTCCAGGTAGAGCTGTCGAGTGAGAAACAGAATACAAGAACTCAAGAGAGATAATGTGAGGGAAGAAAATGGAAGCGGGAAGTATGAACTACTCTTGGGTCACGTTGTATAGGAAAAAAAATGGGGTGAGATTTTTTTTTTAAAGATGAGAAAAATAATAGTATATTTGTATGCTGAGGAGCAGAATCCAGTTGAGGGGTGAAACTGTAGCTTCAGAAGATGAAAGAGAAAAACTGCCTGAGCCACATCCTTCAGCAAGTGAGTGTCCAAGTAAAGGGTTTGTCTTTGCTGGGGGCCCGGGCCATTCATCCACAGTAAGAGGAGAGAAGGCAGGGCATGTTGGCTTGGTGGCAGAAAGCAGGAAGACGGTGGTGTGAGAACTTATGCAGACTTCTGATTGTTATTTTCTCTATGAAGTAAAATGGAAGGTCATTGGCTAAGAATGAAGATGGAAGAGCAGGAGTCATTGAAGAGAATAAGAATGAATGGACTAGAGAAAATACACAGCTATGATACATACCTGTACATGTAAATTACTTTCCTCTTCAAATTAGACCTCCTGGAAGGCAAACCTCTGTCATGTTAAGTTTTAGAAAAAGTCAAAATCCACTTGGAGCTAGGTATGAAGAATAAGGTATATGATTTAAACCAAACAATCCTATCTTTGCTTAAACCAGGAAAGCCCTTAAGATAACTTGGAGTGTATCCATTAAAAAGAGGTTTTTAATACTCATTTTTAGACTGCATTCTAGCCTGGGCAATAGAGCAAGATTCCTGTTATCTCTCCCTCTTTCTCTTGCTTTTTCTTTCTCTTTCATTCTTTTTTTCTTTCTCTCCCTCTTTCTTTGTTCCTTTCTTTTTCTTCCTTTCTTTCTTTTTTCGCTTAAAAAAAAAAGAATAGTAAAAAGTTTGAAGAAAAAAAAAGAACTCAAGAGAAAGGTCTGGGCTGGTTATTAATTTGGAATCACTGACATATAAATGGCACTTACAGCAATGAGAATACATAAGACCACCTAGGGACAGAGGGCAGATAGTGGTAAGAAAAGGGCCTGGCACAAGGAAGGGGGGCCAGCAAAAGTGACTGAGAAAGAGAACCCAGAGAAATGGGAGGTAAACCAACAGACTGTGAAACCAAAGAAATCAACAGAACAGTGAAAGAAAAAGGAGAGGTGAAGTAAGAAATGGACTGAAGAGTGTCCACTAGATTTGGCTATGGTGGGTGGCAGGGGCAGAAACCATGTCAGAGTGACTGAACAGTAAATGGGACACCAAGTTAACACAGCAATGTAGACAATGCATGGCAGGGATTTAATCATGAAGGGTGGCAGAACAATAGCTGAACTACTTCAAAATAGGGAGTGAATAGGACCAGGTCACCACTGTCTGTATTAGATACATTATGAACCTTTCTAAAGACTGTGAGTGAATGAATGAATGAATGAATGAATGCAGGGAGTCCAGGCTTGGGGAAGGATAGAAGGGCTGAGTTGCTGTGCCTAATGTTTGCATAAGAGTGGGCCGGGGTAGAGTGGGAAGGGCATGCCTGAAATCATCCTCTCCTGAGGTGGACACTGGTATCCTGATGTTCTCTCTACAGATGTAATAGGTTCTGGAGTCTGAAGACTTAATACCAGGAAAACATAGCAGGAGGGAGGACAGACTGAAGGCTGGCAGAAGGACCAGGGGGCGGGAGGCAAACTGAAGCTTCAGTCTGGTGAAGGAAAAGGCTGGGAGGAAGAGTGGGAGTGGTCTGCTGGGCCCCGCTGGGTTAGCTGGATGCCAGGCTCCACCTCTCTCCAAGCGTAGGGGCTCTCCCAGCCAGTTACACAGGGGCGGGGATTGGGCTACTTCCAAGGACCAATAGCTCCACCCCCACCCCTCCCCTTCCTGCTTTAGTTCTCCTCCCAGACTTACTGGGCAGGCAGCTGCTGAGGTCATACCCCTGCCTGAATCTGAGATTCTCTTCCTCCCGTGGGGTCCTAGCTCTTCCATCCCATTATGCTCTAGAGATCTGCCCCCAAGATCCTATAGTGGTGGTTCAAGTGGACTGTTTATCACAGCAGACACTTATGAGGTCTTGGTCTCAGAGCTGAACTTCGCCCTCCTTCCTCGGACTGCCTGCTGCTATTTCTGCATTGGTTATTCCCGCCATCCTTTATGGCTTAGTTCTCAAGGCGCCTCATTCCCTCATTCAGCATTCACTTGACATGCTGCTAGGCCTGGGGACACAAAGATAAATAGTCACAGCTCAGCCTTCATGGATTCCACAATCTAATAAGTAGATTACTGCAATGCAAAGTGGTGAAGACCATGATGAGGAAGTACCAATTGCTCCAGGAGTACAAAAGTTATCGAACTTAGCTCTGGAGCAGAGGTGGGTCCAGAAGTTGGCAGCCAAGGGAGTTCTCATAAAGGAAGTAATGTTCAAGCTGAGAACTACAGGATGACTAAGTTACAAAGAGTATGGTACCTTTTGCATCAGGAGGCTGAATCAGACACTGTGATGGGAGGGCTAAGACACGAGATGGAGAGGTAGGCAAGAGCTACATCATGCAATGCTTTGTTGGTCTTATTAAGGAGATTAGACTTTACCCTTACCTGCTAGAGGATGAAAGATTTATTCAAAAAGCAAAGGAAAACTTTGATGGTGATGAGGGGTATTAAGTATAGAGTGACAACAGTACATTTTTGGGTGCTGTGTGGAAAAAAAATAGTTTAAAGAGCAAGAATGGAAAGTTAAGAAACTGCCTTGATTAGAATAGTAAAGAGAGGCCAAGATGAATGAATTCTGTAGGGGTATATCAGCAGAACTTGATGGCTGGTTGTTTATATAGGAAGAGTTATGGGAGATGAAGGAATTAACAGACGATTCCTAGTTTTCTAGCTTGGAAATTCTCAAAGAAGAGGAGTTTGGATGAGAGGGTAATAAGTTTGGTGTTTAAGAGACAGGGTCTTACTCTTGTCCAGGCTGGAATGTGGTGGAATGATCACAGCTCAGTGCAGCCTGAAACTCTTGGGCTCAACTAATCCTCCTGCTTGGCCTACCAAAGTGTGGTGATTGCAGGTATGAGCCACAGCACCCAGCTAGAGTTCAGTGTTTAATATAATGAATGTGAGGTGCCTATGGGATGTAATTCAAGTGGAGAGGTCCAGTTGGCAGTTGGAAAAACATGCTGAAGTCTAAGAGAGAGGTCTGGCCTGGAGACATGAATTTGGATTTTGGTGCAGAGATGGTTCCTGAAGCCATGGAAGTGAATGACATTACCCAGAAAGGGTGAAGTGAGAAATGAGGGCCTATCACCAAGCCTCAAGGAAGCTTAATATTTAAAAGATAGGCCCAGGAAGCAAAGCCTGAAAAGAAGATTGAGAAGGCACAGCTAGAGAAGCAAGACAAATAGGAATCAAAGATGTCAAGAATGCCAAGGGAGAAGAGAACTTCATGAACAAGGGAGTGAAATGATGCAGCGGTCCCATTATTTAATCCCTGAAGAGGCTTTCATTAACCTCAGAGAGTATGGTTTTCAGGGACTGGAGGACAGGAAGCCAGATCCAGGGAGTCAAGCAAGAAGTTGATTGTGAACAAATGAAGACAGCCAGTGCTGACACCACTAGATCCTGGACATCTTGCAAAGGATATGTTTCAAGGCTTTTCAGTTTCTCCAAATTCTCAAACAGCATTAATTTCCCCCATGACTTTCTCCTATAATCTCACAAGATTCCCCGTACATGTGAATTACACAGCTGTGAATGGAGGTAACCAAGGCATTATTGAAAATGCATGCAAGAGGTCAGCTAGGCTCACTTGCATGCTAAAATGACTCATGTCTACTCACTAGCCTCCAGGTGTATTTGATCATTTGAGACCTCAAAAAAAAAAAATGACAAATAACTGTAGGTTACAGTCTTTTGGCTTTCTCTGAAACAAATGAAGCCTTGGATGAGGCAAAGTCCTTAAAGCCAATAAATCCTTTAAATAAGATTGGCAGGTAAGGAAAGCAATGAAATTCATGGCCATCTCACCCAACACTGCCAGACTGAATAAAGTGAACGAACCATTCAATCAAACTTCTCTGGGCACACTGTGGGCCAGGTCCTTAGCTGGGAACTGAAGACACAAAGCTGAATCAGATACAATCCCTGTCTTTCACAAGTCTTTAGACTAATGTGTAAAACAGAAATGAAAACATGTAACTACAGTGTGATAAGTACCATGATACCGGCATGTTCAAATTGCCACAGCAGCAAACTAGAGGAAGTATCTAACTCTGAGGATGGTGGAGAATAAAAAAGGCTTCCAGAGGAAGGGGTATTTGAGCTGGGTCTTGAGGGACAAATAGGACATTGATATGTACATTGGGGAAACTGTTTCAGTAAAGAAACAGAACCATGAGAAACTTAGAAATATAGACTGGATGGACAAGACTGCAAATCTCAAAAAGGCAGAGGTTATACATAATGTTTTTACATTCACTCCATGTGGGTTCTCCACTTGCATCTTTGGTTGCTCCTCCATTGCTCATTCCTTAAATGTTTAGTTCCACAAGGTTTTTTTTTAGAGCCTCTTCTCTTCTCATTTTTCATCCCTGCCTAGGCAAGCTTGTCATCTCCCATACTTTTAGTTAACATCCAATTGTTAATGACTCCCAAAGCTTTAGTTAACATCCTGTTGTTAATGACTCCTGTGTCCAAAGACTCCTGAACCCCAGACCTGTATATCCAACTGCATTTTGAGCATCTCTACCTAGATGGCACATAGTGATTAATCCAAAACTTAATTTATTTTCCCCAACCTACTCTTCCTGCTGTGTTTCTCTTCTCAATAAAAGGCACTACTGGCCGGGTGTGGTGGCTCATACCCGTAATCCCAGAACTTTGGAGGCCAAGGAAGGAGGGTCACTTGAGCCCAGGAGTACAAGACCAGCTTGGACAACATAGTGGGACCCTGCCTCTAAAAAGAAAAATATATAAATATAAATAAATAAATAAATAAATAAAAGGCACCACCACTCACCCAGTCACACAAGCCAGAACCCTGGTAGTCTTCTTAATTATGCCTTTTCTTTTACCTTTCAGATGTAAGCTATGACTATATCCTTGATTCTGCCTCTGAAATGTGGTAGGTTTAAAAAGTTAGGAGATCTAGGATCTAGTCCTGATTCTGTCACTAACTTCACTAACACAAGGTAAAACTCTAGGCAAGTTCTGACCCCATTCCCTTACTTGTAAATTGGGAGAAGAGGGGTCTTTTCTGACCCCATTCCCTTACTTGTTAATTGGGAAGAAGAGACTCCTAAGGTTCCCTCTCAAGCCAAGGGCCCCTACAGATTGTACTATGTGCCGATGATTAAATCCCATCTTGTACGACCTCAATGATTTGACTTCTAGTTTCCACTGTTAGGCTAAATGTGTTAGAGGGTGGTCTTAGTTACCTCCCCTCCATGCTTCCCCCAAGCCCCCACAAATAAATGTTTGCTGAGTTTTAAGTCATCTATGACACTCAATGACACTCTCTATTCTAATCACATGGTTTTCCAGCTTTTCTGAAACTGGGCTATACTATCCCAACTATGGACTCTGCTCAAGTTCTCTCAGCAAGAATGCCATTGTGCCCTAAGTGGCTGTGGCAGTATCTGGCACGCAGGAATTACTCAGTATATGTTGGTTACAGGAGAGCCCTGTTTAAATCTCTGCAATTCCCTTTCATGAGAGAGAGATGCAAAAGTAATGGCAGTAACAAGACAAGGGAATAAAGTCTCAAGAAGAGAGACCTCTGCTTAATATAAGGAAGCTTTTCCACAGCAGAAGGTAGCAAGTGCTCTGTCACTGGAGGCATACAAGCCCAAAGAGACAGGGCACCTGTCAGGCCTGCAGCTTTGATTTCCAATTCTGCAGTAAATCATCCCCTGCTTAGGGAATGAATGAGCACCGGTGAGCTAGATAGACTGACCAGGAGAGACCTGTGAAGATTTCTGTACCTGCTCTGACCTCCCAGATAGGATCTTCCTGCTAGGATCAGTACTGAGTTTCTGTTGTCCACATCAGAGAACCCCCACACCAAGAACAAACCCAGGGCTGCCCTCAGTCGAACTGCCCTCCCTGGGGTGCAGCCTGCCCCTCCAATCTGCAACCATCTGTCCCTGCAGGTTTGCAGCCCAGGATCTGAAGCCAATTCCAGAAGGGAGGAGGTCAGAACCAGGGAGGGGCCTGGGGTCCTCCAGGCAGGGTTCAGGCTACAGAACCAGAGGGGTCCTTTCCTTTAAAAAAAACAACCTCTACATGAGGCTTCCTGTCCATAGAGCAGTGGGGAGGAAAGGGTGTCCTCCATCCTGACTGGTGGGCCTGTGGGTGCCAGAGGATGGAAGGGGCGGGGCGGTGGGGTAGGGTGGGGGTGGGGGAGCAAGGGGTGGAGGTGTCTGCACCAGGAAGAAAAGAGCCCTTCAGACAACTGGGCCACAATATTCCAGAGTCCCACTCAGCACTCGCCACCATCAGCACCACCAACACCCTCGGCCGCAGCGTTCAGCACCCTCCGCCAACACACACAAGCTCCCAAACCCCGCGCTCCTCCAAGGAACCATCACCCATCCACCCGCGCCTCCCCGCCTCAAAACAAGGACCTCACGTGAACAGCCACAGCCCGAAGAATCCCCCTGCTGCTCTCACGGACATGGACACGCCTCACGTGGGCAGAGAGAGGCACAGCTTTTGAAAATCATCCGTGCCCCCACCCACAGACGCTCGGACCCAGACCCAGGCTGACAGGAATACAAACGCACCCTTGGGGCCCGCCCGTCGCACTCACCGCGTTGGAGCAGGATGCGAAGGCAAAGCCCGGACTGCGGCCACTCTGAGGGGCCCGCGGCGCTGCTGCTGCTTCCAGCGCCCGTCCGCCCGGCCCTGCTCGCGCCTCCGCCTGTCCCCGCGCCGGCGCCGCCGCCGGACCAGCCGCACAGGCCGGAGGGAGGGGCCGGGGCGGGGCTGCGGACCGGCCGGGGGAGGGGGCGACTCCAGCAGGGAAGACCCACCCACGCCCCGCCCGCCGCAGCGGAGGCCCCGCCCACCCCGCCTGCCCACCCCTACCGCACCCGCACGCCCCCACCCAACGCCCCCACCTCCTGCGGACGCTGCCTCCGCGGTGCTGCTGGGGAGCCGGCGAACCGGATCCCGGATCCCGGATCCCGGATCCCCGATCCCCGCCAGCTGCCTCCGGCTCCCGAGGACTCCGGGAATGGCGGTGTAGTCGGTCCCAGGAACTCAGATGAGACTCCGTCCAGAAAAGGCAGCTGGGGCAGCAGAGATTTCGGACTCTGGGAGCCCGTCTGGGCTGCCTGCCTCCTGGGGGCGCCCTTTCCGGCTTCCTTCGGGTGCTCCTGTGGAATATGCTAGTCTATCGGCTGACCAGGAAGACGTAGAAACCATCTGTATGTTAGCACGATCTCTGGGCGGCAGAAGGACAGTACTAAGAGCTCTGGGAGGAGTTAAGGGGTAAAAAGATGGGGGACTTGATTAGGCTGTGGGTGCCTCAGGAGCCCCCTCCTGAGGAAATTCTGGTTCAGACCATCCAGCGACTCCCTTCCTCACACCAAAGACACTAGGCAATTCTCATAATCATTGCCTTGTGCAAAAAGCAGCCCCATGTGGAAAATAATTATAACAGTTTACAGGGACTGTGTGGTTATGATGTGCGACACAGAACTAGCCACTTTACATATATTCTTTAATAGTCATAACTGTATTAGGTAATGTGTTTTATTAGCCGTTTTACAATGGAAGAAACAGGGATCTGGCTCCCCAGATGTCAGCCCTGATCACTCAGCTAGAAAGTGGCAGAACCTGGAGTTGAGCCCTGTTTTTAGGCCCTACCACCAGCATTTGGAGACTCAGTAACTTTCGTGTTGAAAAATCCCCAGTGGCCCATTAAGTGGCAGCTCATATGAGGACCACCTTCCTTGTCCCAAAAGTCAAGCTCTAGTCAGATGACTGCAGGCTGACCAAAGCCCAGAAAACTGCCTGGGAGCTGCAGTAACCATGACAAACGGCAAAGACAGGCCTGTGAGGTACCCAGTGCTATGGGAATCTGCTGAATGGGCTGTCCCCTTGCTCCAGCCTTCCAGAGGGGGAGAATCCTGAAAAATTCTGGAGTTTTCCTTGGCTAAAGGGCATACAGGTGATGACATCTGAGCCCTGACTAAACCAAAGTGCTGTTAGGAAGCTTTCTTGTGATCTCTCACACAAGGTTCAGATTTAGGCTCAACACCTGGGCGCAGCAGGAGCAGGAACTGCCTCAACCTCTTATCCACCTGAGTTCAGCACATAGCACAGGGTACTCCAGTGCTTGTGAAGGAACCCCAGATGGAGATGATGCTTGGAGTTTTGGGCTAGGGCTACTACCCAAGATGAGGGGACTGGAGTCGATAGGACACTATCTGACGCTTCAGAGGACTACTTTTCTCAACCCTATACTTCTCCCATGCAGTCAAATTTCTGCTTAAAACGTTTCACAGCTCCTCCAGAAGGCTAAAGTCCTTAACCACCTGCAGTCTTGATCTAGCCACTCCCTCTTCATTTTTCATTCCAAACAATTCCTCCTAGTTCCTACTCAGAGTTTTCATTATATGTTGGCCTCTCTGCTTGGGACGGGATGCTCTTCCCTTTACCCTGCCTGGTTGTCATCTACTCACCCTTCAGGTCTCAGCTTTCAAACTGACATCCCCATTTCCACCCCAGTCTATGCCAGATGCCTGCTTCCATTGCGCCCTGTACTTCTGTATCCTAGTACTTATCACTGTATTGTAGTTGCCTGGTTACTTTTTTTCCCCCACTAGGCCCTAAGCACTGTGCGCAGCGACTGTTTTATTCACTGATGTTTCCCCAGGGTCTAACGAAGTGCCTGGCAAATAAAAGCACTCAGTAAATATTTGCTGTATGAATGAATGCATGATGAAGGTCAGCAAATCCAACCCCCTCTGGAGTTGATGCTCTTAAGATCCATAGCTATCTTGGTGCCAGCTAAAGGACAAATAAAGCTTTGGTTCCAACTGGGGCTGGGAGAGAAGACTGCACCTTCAGACCATCTCTGAAATCTAGGACTTCAGCTACCTGGCCCCAGCTCTTTTAACTTGAGAGGGTTCTGGTGTATGATTAGACTGGGCATGTCTCCACCCAGGCCACCCTCCTAAAGCCCCCCCACAAATTGACCTCGCTGGGCCTGCTTTTATGAAAGGTTTATTCCTAGTGCTAGATCCCAATCTTCTTGGGCTCTAAGCACAATTAAACTGGGTGGGTGGGTGAGGGTAGGCCTATTCAGATGCAAGGCCAGCAATGGGGCTCCCCATTATCCCCACCCCTTTGGTCCCAGTCCCCTTCTCTGCAATGGGCATAGAGGAGAGACAAAGGGTATTGGATGCAACATCATTGGCCCAGGGGAGCCCAAGAAGAGCTGCCATTGGCTGACAGGGCATTTTGAGGCTCTGTCATTGGTCAGGAGGCACACCCCAGCCTGAGGAGTGATGCCATTGGCCAGGGAGTGGTTTTGTCATAGCCATTGGCTGTGGAGTGGAAGGAAGAGATCTGGGAATGAAGCCCTGTGGCCAGAAAGGGCAGCAGCTTCTGGGCCTGCAGGCCCTCTTCCCACCATAGCAATGTGGGCAAAACTGGTGTCAGGCCCCAGCCAGAAAAAGGAGCCCAAGCTAGAGGGCAAGTGACAAGGGAAGTCCCATGTCCAATCTCCCACACACCCTAGGGCTGCCCTTCCCAATGTCCTTCTTGATAGCCAAGTTGGGCTGGGAGCAGCTCACTGCTCCTCTAGCCAGGAGGGTTTCTCAGCTCCTGGAGGCCGCAGCTTGATGTTGAACTGCTGCAGGGTCTGCTCCAGCTGTTTCTGGTTCCCAGCAAAGTAGGCGGACACGGCATTGTGGAAGAGCAGCAGCTGCTTGTGCATCACCTTGATCTGGGGGTCCAGCAGGGTCAGCTAAGGCTGGACTCAGGCGCCCTTCTTGAGGGTCTATGAGCCTGAGCCCAGGCACAGACCAGGGGCACAAGGACTCTGCTCTGATGGTGCTTTTGGGGTAAGGGCTGAACTCTACCCCAGGGAGTCAAAGAAGAAGGGTCAGTCTGATGGAAGAAACCTCACTTGATCTGTTGGGCCTAGGGTTTTGGTACCCCAGCTAAGGGGGTGATTTTTCCCAGTAATGTTCCTGGGACCAGGAGCCAAATCCTCCAATAGGAAAGGGCCAGGAACTGGAGGGAGGGTGATGTGGAAAGGCCCAGGGGTTGAGAGGGAGCTGAGGGGGTAACATTCTACTCCCTAGCTAGGCTGCACTTCCCCATTCAATATGGGGAGGGTCTGAGGGGAAGGTTAGTGTCACAGATGGAAAGGTGGGCTAGGGTCAAGGAGGGTGGGGTTGGCACCTTGTTTTCTTCCAGGAACTTGAGCTTGATGGCCACATCTCCCCGCAGCTTCTCATACTTGTCCCGATGGGCCTGGAAAGTGGCCTGGGCACTCTCGAGTCGACCACGTGTCCCTGCATCCCGGGGGCCTAGGCTCAGCTCCTCTAAGTCTGTTCGGTAGGCATCATATTCCAGCCTGGGGAGGGGGTGATACAGGCTGGTCTCCACCCCTTTGTCTTCAACACATACTCTCCTTTCCTTCCTGAATTCTTATGCCCCTAATGCCCAAATTTCCTTCCATGCCAGCCAACTCCCCAAACCCCAAGCCCTGCCAGTGCCCACACCTGGCAGCCTCATACTGTTTCACAGTCATGAGCGTGTCTTCCATGGTCTTGGTGACCAATGTGTTGATGCTAGAGACAAAGAAGTTCACGGCTCCTAGCAGCGTTTCCCCATTCTTGCATAGCAGTTTCTGTGTCTCTGCATTGTAGCCAAATTCCTCCTGAGGAAAGGAACAGGCCTTGAATAACACTCTCTACTAGACTGGAGCTGTAGAGTCCTTCATTCCCCTCCTCCCCAGGGAGGAAATAGCCAGCAAAACTGGAACAACCAAGGACTGCCTCCAGCAAGGCTCTGTTAGCCAGAAAGTTAGTGGGGTCACCCTGGGGATACCTGGGGTAGGAATGTGGGTGGTGGGCATTCTTGGATAAGTTCACAAGACTGGAACAGTCTGAGAGCTAGTGTGCCAGGCAGGGGAGGGGCTCTGATTAGGTGAGCACTGAAGGCATTCTCCCCAATGCAGAGAGGGGTTATTTGTGAGGCACCTAGTGTGCCCCCTCCCCCACCCCCTCCAACTTCTGGATCTCTGTACAAACCCTTAGGCTGCCTCCACAGGTGAGTGCTGCTGGGGGTAGGGCTGGGCCCACCCTGAAGGGGTTCTCCCTGTGGGCTGCAGGAGGGAGGGAGGATGAGGAATGACTGCCTGAGAGGGCCCGTGCCCAGTTCCCCCACCCTCTTTGGTCTGGCTGAGGCACCTGAAGCTCTGGGGACTTCTGGCTGAGGTCAGCAAAGGCATCACCCAGTGCATGCTGGGTCTGCAGCAGGCTGTAGAGGTGGGCTGTTAGTGCCCGGCCCAGCTGCAGGACACTCTCATACTTGCGCTTCGTCTCACGCAGCAACTCAATCTGTAGCTCTAGCTCCAGGTCCACAGTCCGTGAGCCTCGACCAAATCGTTCTGATAATAGTTGCTTTGTGCACTGATTGGGAAATGGGGGAATAGGTCAGAGACCCTAATAGCCTCCCCACACAACAATATCTATCCCAGCACCCCCAGGCTCCTACTCTCAGCCACAGATGAGGTATTTATGATCATGAGAAAAAGGGAAAAAAGGTACCCATAAGGAGTTTTGGGGAAGGGAGAGGTGCTTAAATTCTACCTTATAGGTGTTGATGCCCCATTTCTTGACAATGTCAAACTTCTCTCCAGCGATGCCCCGAGCCACCTCATCTCCAGGGCCAGCAGGAGTGGTGCTGTGAGATGGATGGCGGCCAGACCCTAAAGGATCAAGTTCTCTGACACCAGCCTCTCTTAGACATATGACACCTCTGTGGCCCCACCCATACTTCTCTCCCAGCACATGAAATTGACTTCCCTGAAGGAAATGCTAAAGACAACTGGATTCTACTGCTTACTAGGAGGAACTCGAATCTTGCACGGTGAGAACCAAATCCTGGTATATATATGACTTCCTTAGGGGTTGGAGGAGGGGTTTGCAGGGAGTTGCTGGTGTACAGGGGCAGAGGAAACAGAAGAAAATACACCGACTTTGGGGGTAGCAGGAGTAAAGGATGGTGGATCATGCTAACAAGAAACCTGGTTGCATTCCCATGTGGAATCTTAGTGTGAGATTCAGGACTGTTTGTTCCTCTAAACTTTAGAATCTAAAATAAAATTCTGAGAAGCCTCACAAAGTTCCAACTCAGCCTCAAGCTGTAGAGTAGGGCATTCCTGTGAAGTAGGTCTTAACTTTGCTCAGGTGGTGGCAGAGAAAGGACAAATGAGCCATTTCAGGGGCCAAATAGCAAAAGGGAAGTGGATGGACAATGCTGGGAGTTGCTCTTGGGCTGAGGAGAGTCCATGGGGTTCATACAAGCAGAAGTTCCCAAGATATCTAGACATAATTTAAGCTTTCCTTGACATATCCTATGCTTCCCCAAACCATTCCTGTCCCCTCCTCCACCCAAGCTTCCTGTTTCTGAACATTCATACCTGTGGGGATGAGTCCATCACCAGAGCCCCCATAGCCACCAGACACAATGCTGGTTTCATTGAGGTTGGGTCCTGACACCATCACCTGCTGGAGGTCCTATAGGCCAGAGAAGAGGGATTGCTTCAGGAACATAGGTGGAGCAGAAGCATTTTGGAGGTGGGAACAAGTTTGGATTCAAGCATCATAAAGTCAGTATACAAGGGAACTCTGCACAGAATCAGAATGATATGTAAAAAGAATGGAGTCAGATAAGTCAGGGGAAGGCTACTGGAATCGGGGGTGAGAACCCAGGGCTTAGAAATTGGATTCCTAAATTGAAACAATTAGAAAAATCAAACAGAAGCACCTGCTCCAGCCCATCATCTTCAGGAAGCTGCCTGGCTTCGCCGTTCCCGTGGATAGGGATCTCCATTGTGGCTGCCTTCCCTAGGATCCCGTCCGTCATGGCTAGGGAAGGTATTGGAGTAAAACTCTCCACCCCAGCACCCTGCAAAGCCCAACACAGAAGTTCTGGACACCGGCCAGCACTCTAGAAGAAGGAGGCCCCCCCTGTCATTTCTGAGGTTTCAAAGGCTGTCGCAGGGTTTGAGTGTCCCAGCGTTTGGCCACCATTCCTTTCTTCAGGTGTATGTATTTCTCCCCTCCAAAATGCACATGTGTACATAGGCACACCAAAGCACTGTGTCTCCTCACAAGTCCCCAGTCTCACCAGGACTCTGGTGATTATTCATATACTCATTCAGTCATTCAGCAGACATTTAGTGGGTGCCTCCTATGTGTCAAGCACTATTTCTAACAATTAAAACACAACAGTGAAGAGGGAAAGCCCGCTCTCTTAGAACTTATCTCCATGCAGGCGTGCTTATGCTGAGCCTTTCCAGGGCTCCGGTCTTCACCCCCCCGCCCAATTCAGGTTTGTTCTCCATTGCTTGGCCTTTCACACTCCTTTAGTGTTTCTTCCCCCTTCCTTCAGGGGGTCTCCCCCTCCTCTGTCTCATGCACCTCCTCTTCCTCGGGCCCTCCCCACCAGGCCTTAGTTAGATCAGTTGATGTATGTTCCCAGTCTCTGGTAAAAGCCTCTCTCCCAGGATAGCGGTGATCCCTTCCACAGTCAGTTATGTCTCTCAGGTGTGTGAGTCCCCGCCCCCACCCCCATACACCTGGACATCAGGTGTGTCCTCATCCTTCCCCAGGGCTCGAGGCATCTTGCCCTCTGGACAGGTTTGTGCGTTCAACTTCCCGTCGCCCAAGCATGTCCCTCTCACCTCGGGCCGGGCCGCTCTTCCCCTCAGGGCGCCAGGCCCGGGCCGCGCGGGGACCTCGGGCTCCAGTTCCAGTCGCGATCCTAGCAGCAGGTCAGGGACTCGGCGGAAGTGACGTCCTCTCCGGGCAGAAGAAGCCGGCCACGTCGCAGATTATAAGGGCGGAGGTGACGTCGCAGCCGCGGGCAGGGCGATGCTCGAGCTAGTTCTCCAGAGCGGCGAGAGGTTCCTTCCGGGGCGGCACCGAGAAGCTGAAACGGAAGTGGCGTAGGGCATGCGCCGGTGGCGTGATGGAGCAGCAGCCTCAGCAACAACAGCAACTTAGAAACGTGAGTGAGAACTAAGTCGTTGCGGGGCCAGAAGTTCAGCTCGCATTCCTGCGCACATCGCGGGAACCCCATGGAGCCAGGGATTTGAGGGCTGGAAACATCGGGCTATGGTGCGCGGGCCTGGGAAACTATGGGCGGCGAGACCTTGAGTAGAAGTGTGGTCTCCCTTTTCTCCCAGCTGCGTGACTTCCTGTTGGTCTACAATCGGATGACAGAACTCTGCTTCCAGCGCTGTGTGCCCAGCTTGCACCACCGAGCTCTGGACGCTGAGGAGGTGGGGCACTGTGTAGGGAAGTTACGCTACAGATAGTTTAGCAGTAGACTGCTTCCCTCCTCTCCCCACTTCCCCTATCTCTGGCCCTGGCCTTTTCCACGGCCCTCACCCCTAGGCTGGGCATGGGGAAGGAAGGGGGCGGGCCTGACAGGAAAGACACCTTTACCCTCCTCTTAAACCCTGTCTTCCTTCTAGGAGGCCTGTCTGCACAGCTGTGCTGGGAAGCTGATCCATTCCAACCACCGCCTCATGGCCGCTTACGTGCAGCTCATGCCTGCCCTGGTACAGCGCCGCATCGCAGACTACGAGGCTGCCTCGGCTGTGCCAGGCGTTGCTGCTGAACAGCCTGGGGTCTCTCCATCAGGCAGCTAGCCATCCCCAACCCCACGAGGGAAGGCCCTGGACGGACTTCTCTGATTGAAGGACCCCAGTGGACCTTGGGGTTGGTGAATCCTATACAGAGAGAATTCGAGGTTGCCTGAAAGCTGGGTGTCCTTGCTCCTTTTCCTCGAGCCAATAAACCCGCTTTTTATTCTGTTTGATTTATATTCTGGGCAAGGAAGCTTTGCCGACTTAATTGGCACAATCCTTTGTTCTGTCATTTAGTGCATATCCGCTGGCTTCAGCCCTGGCAGCTGAGGAATTTTCTTCTATATGTAGAAGGAAAACCTGAGCATTTGTAGGCATCTGGTTAAAGCAGGCTCTATGTGTACAGTTTTAAGATGGGTACTATGTCATGCTATACCTTAGTTCATCTTTACAACAAAACTATGAGTAAGAGGTATTAGCCTTATTTAACAGATGAGGAAGTAAAAATCCAGAATGTACCAGAAGGCCAATTTATACAACAGGAAATTGGTTCCTGCCCAGATGACAGGAAATGGGAGCTCTGTCTAGTTGTCCTTAAGTCTGACTGACTTCAATGGCTCATAATCATGAGCCAAGTATTTGTTGGTTCATAACTGTTTTGTGAACTATGTCTTACATGTCTAGAATTCTGCTGGATCTAGGAAAGAAGAAGCTATCTAAGTACAACCTGTCAAAAAAAAAAAAAACCACAGGGCTCTTGGGTACTGCCTTCTGGAGAAGTTAGTGGCCACAGAAGAGAGATGAAACCTGTAAGAAGTCTGGGAACTTCAGCCATTTCCCCAGCTTGTTACTTCCTTAGTATTTACAGTATTCTCAAGATGAGCAGTAAAACCTTTGAACAAAGAAGTCTGTGCTTGTCTTCAGGGGCAATCAGGAAGGGAGAAAGTTGGCACATATTCTGCAATACAGCCAAATCCGAGGGAGAAACTGAAGGGCTAAAGGGACAAGTAGATAGCAGTCGTTGTGATAAAAAGGATAAAACTAAATATTTTTATTTAGTTTTATTTAGCATTATTCCTTCATGCTACCTTAATGTTTCACTGCTTGTCTAGAATTTCCTAATTCCAGCTTTCTATCATCTGCCCCATATTGGTCCCATGGTGTATGTTCTGTGATTTCTAATTCCAGCCTCTCCATTCTTTTCTCGTTATTGCCTCCCCCGCCTCCCACCTTTGTGTAATTTACTTCTGTATTCAGCAGCCTTAATAGCATACCATTCCATCACCCCATTTTCTTGCCATCATTGGCCATCTTTTTGTATCATTCTGCTTATTCTGTCTTTTCTGTTCCTCCAAACTACTAGAGTAAAACAGTTGTGTAATGAATGCCACTAAATATTCAAGGCCTCCACCCTCAGCCAAGTCCTCACATCTACACGCAGTCCTTTACCTTTATGGGTTTCTGGTCCATTTCCTTCTTTAATTACCATGGCAGTTATTTTATACCTTCACTGCTGTCCTTAATTGCATACCCCACCCTCATCAAGTGACCCTGTTTCTTTTTTTAAAAGAATGGAAGCTCTTAGACATTGGTTCCACAGTAATAAATTTTAAAATTTCTTACAACTACCCACAAAGCAGATGTTCTATCCTATCTACAGAGCAGAAAATTGAAATTCTCAAGTAGCAAGCCCATTATTAAAGTGCAGATCTGACTTTAAAGTCCATGTTCATTTTGCACACCAGGCTGCCTCTTAAGATAGTATTTATTGAACACCCACTTTGTATAGGTTCTGATTTTGGTAGATGTCATGCTTTATCTTAATCTTTATAACACAACTATAAGAGGTATTAGCCTCACTTAACAGATGAGCAAGCAACAATCCAGAATGTGCCAGAAGACCCTTTTATAGACAGTTCTTGTTTTTGTTTTTGATATGGAGTCTTGCTCTGTTGCCCAGGCTGGAGTACAGTGATGCTATCTTGGTTTACTGCAACCTCTGCCTCCCGGGTTCAAGCAGTTCTCCTGCCTCAGCCTTCCAAGTAGCCTGGGATTACAGGCATGTGCTACCATGCCTGGATAATTTTTTTGTATTTTTACTAGAGACGGGTTTCACCACATTGGCCGGGCTGCTCTGGATCTCCTGACCTTGTGATCTACCTACCTTGGCCTCCAAAGTCCTGGAATTATAGGCTTGAGCCACCATATCCAGTCTATATACAGTTTCTTATTGAGAAAAAATAGTTCGAATCATGTTTTTGCCCCCTTTAGCTGCCATCTCTTGAACAGAAAAGTTTGTTCTGAACTATTCCCTCTATACACAGTTTCTTATTGAGAAAAAATAGTTCCAATCATGTTTTTGCCCCCTTTAGCTGCCATCTCTTGAACAGAAAAGTTTGTTTGGATGGTAAAAGTTGCTGACCAGGACCTTACCCACGGAGTTGCTTTCTATTTAATGAAATTTCTGTCCTTGGGAAATATAAATGCAAGTAAAACAGGTTGTGAACTTCTTAACTTCCAGAAGACAGGAGGATGGAACCTGTGATACTGTGCTGCCAGTGGGAGGACTCTTCCACATCAACATTTTTGTGTATCCTTGCAATAAACTTCCATTGTGAATATTTGTGCTTCTCGTCTTTCCATGTCATATGATAGTAACTGCTTAAGAAGAGCTAGGAACATAGATCTGTTTGACTCTAAAGCCTTTGCTCTTTGGACTTTGAGAGCTTCTATCTGCGAGCTCATTTGTACTTAACCTGCCTCTAGGCATGAAAAAACAAATGTCCCTCAACCTTACCCATCAGTTAATCCCTTAAAATTTCAAAATCTTTTGTCCTGGTTCTTCCCTGTTTATAAATAAGTTCACGTGTAGGAGAAAAACCTTATTCCTACCATTCTGACTTGCGTATAATCTGGTATTCCTCAGGTCTTGCCATAAAGTGATAGCCATTGGCATAATGAGAGCAAGGTGATATTCCAAGCACAACATTAAAGAATAAATGTTGACAAAGCTTTATCATGTTATTTATCCCGTTATCACAAACATAAACATTGGAGATACTTTAGTGTTCCTGCCATTGTGGCTTGAGAACTTCTCAGTCTTTTGAGGCTAGTCATGCATACAACCCTCTCATTACTTATCTACCACTCTCATTTACTACAACTCTCCTGCTGCTTTACTATAAATAGCTAGCTCTTGGTCTTCCTGTCCACTCCTTGATATTTTAATATTTTCATAGACAATTTATTTGGTGTTTTGTCTCAGTTCTTTGGCCCAATCTCTGATAGTTTTCACTATGTCTTAGCCATTCACTCCCTTTGTCATATTTTGGCCATTTGTCATGACCTCAAACTGCTCGATCTTCAAAATACTTGCATCTTATTATTGACCATATTCCTTCCACTTGGTTTATTGAACTATTCCCTCTGCAGTCTCTGATTTCACTGCAGCCAATGCTTCTTTCCATTAGCTCCTTCCTTCTTTACATTCCTAGATAGCTTAAACTAGTGATTTGCATACAATGGGCTGAATTTCCTTGCCTTTCATCTCTTGTTTTGAACCCTTAAATAAAGTGAAACTTGTCTGTGCCTGCATTTGGACAGCTAAATGCCACCCAAGGAAACTACTGTGGAGCAAATTTACACCACTATAAATCCATGGTTATCAGCTTCAAATGTCTCAGCCCCATAGTCCTACTAGATTTTTCTAGTCATTTTTACTTATCCCAGCAATTACCATTTCAAACCATATTCTTAAATCTGTTATTACCCCCCACCCCACCACCATTATCTTTACTTTATGCAAGTAACTCTTTCTTCATAGACGAAAGTTGCAGCTATCGGTAATTCCCTCAACATCCCACAATTTATTTACCCACATATATGCATCATTCTCTTTCATCTAAACAAGGCAAGTATACCTCTTGTCTAAGGCCAGTGCCTATTCCTGTGCTCAGAATCCTAGTCCTTTTCTCTGAGGATCTTTGACTTACACTTTACTGAATTCTTATCAGTGTTTAAACATGCTAAAGACTCCCCTGTTAATAAACCATAAACCACTTTGTACCTCATTTCTTTTCCAGTTACCCTTCCATCTTTTCTGCTTTACAGTTAAACTTCTCAAAACAGTTGGATAGTTTGGGCCTCTTCATCCTACAGGTCATTTTCCATTTCCATTCTTCAAACCAGTTCATTTTGACTTCTGCAACCCTCATTCTATTGAAATGGTTCTAAGGTCACCTTGGTGATGACCTTCCTATCTTGAATCCAGTAGTTATTTCCCAGTCCTCACTACTCACTTCTCAGTAGCATTTGGTAAAATTTTCTAGCTTCTTATTGTTGATACTCTTCCATTGGTGCCTGGTTCTACTTTTACAGTTTTACTACTACCTCTTTGACCATAGCTTCTTAGCCTCCTTTGCAGGCTCATCCTCCTCCTAGCCTTTAAATCTAAGATTTTCTTTAGGTCCTGTTCTTCTCAGTCTAATTGTTCTAGGACAGTTTCATTCCCACTCTGAACTTATTTCCTGATGACTTCCAGATCTCCTCCAAGCTATTTGACGTCTCCACTTAGGTATCTCAAAAACATCCCAAACTCAATATGTTTCCTAATAAACTATCCTGTGCCTGGTACTCATCATCCAGTTGCAGAAGCTCGAAGGCATTTCCCTTTTTCTCCTGTCACTCAATTGCCAAATCTTATCAGTTTACATTTCTAAATATCTCTTGGTTCTCACTACCTTTCTCCACCTTTACCATGATCTCCCACCACGATTATTGCAGTTGCTGCTGCTTCCTATACCCACTTTTGTACCCCTTCAATCTATTCTTCACTCCTAAGCCATAAAATACAAACTAATGCTTAACCATTGCAATAGCTTCCTATTCTTACGATAAAAACAGATTCTAAATATGACCTGCAATGCCCTGCATGATCCAGCCTCTGCCTATTCCCAGCCTTATCAGTAACTATCAAACATTGGCCTGCCAGGACTGTTTGCTGAATCGATTCAAGTCATAATTCACTGTTTCCCTCTGTCTGTGCTCTAGCCACACTGGCCTTCTTTCACTTTCTCTAACTTGTCATGTACTAGTTCATCTCAAGGCCTTTGTATGTGCTGTTTCCTGGCTTACAATGCTTTCCCCCTTTATCTACCTTTCATGCTTGAGATCCTAGTTATTATTTCCTCAAAGAACTCTTCCCGAGACTCCAGCTCCCATAATCCCTTATGCTTTTGGTGTATCACACTCTTCAGTATGTTTTTCAAGTTTTACTTTGAATTATGTTAATTACAGCATTTGAAAGGGAGAATCTAATTTCACACAAAATAGAAGACTCTAAAATATACCCATTAAACTGCTAAAAAATAAATTCAGTGGTGAGAATACAGCAGAAGTCCAATTTAGATTCTGAGTATTGTCACCATGTGTTTCCTCCAAGCTTATATCTGGAGCTCCTGGAAGCCATTTCATACTCTGGTGGAGGGGCACAAAATCACAGCATGAGAAGGAATTAAATCCTGAATTACTGGCTTCATCACATCCACCCCCTCCACCCCAAAATGGCGCAAAAGAAACAGTCACCACACCCTGAAGACCTTTGGTTTAAAAGAGGTATTGATTAACTGGGTTGGAAACAGGTCATGAAGATCTGTCTAAAAGAGTCCCTTTCAAGTGAGTTTGCACACACATCAAGCAACAAGCCTCTCATTAATTAGGGCTAGGAAACCAAGGTTTGATTCTTAGGAAGTCACAATTTCATTCACTCAATATGATTTACAAAATGCCTACATATCAGCTTCCACTTGTAGTCATTTCTAGATAAAAAAGGAACCTGGCATCTCTAGAAGGGCCACCAAATTCCCCTTCCAAGTGTATAACTGAAAGGACCATTTTTGGAACTGGGTTTCTTTTATACCTCTGAAAGGGTAACACTTTAAAGCTGAATTATCTTTAGCCTGTAAATCTAACATCTTTAGCCTATAAATCTAACATTTAGCAATGCTTGCATCCCGGACATACAGTAAAAGAGACAAATTCGGAAGGTAGCTCTGCTGCAAAATAATGTAAAAGTATTGTACGGTATTTATGCTCAAAACTGCAGTTCCAAACCTAGCATGTGGCCACTGGCATTGTCATTCGTGCCATCCAGGACAGTTGACAGTGTCATTTTGATACCTGGCTTTAGGGTCTCAGTTTATTCTAAACCTATTGGGTTAGAGTTGTTCACTTAGCCAAGAAGCAGGTGTCCGGGTTGATCAGATATTTGAATATTCCAAAGTGAGTGTTTGTATTAGTCTGTTTTCACACTGCTGATAAAGATATATCTGAGACTAGGTCATTTATAAAGGAAAAGGTTTAATGGATTCACAGTTCCACATGGCTGGAGAGGCCTCATCATTATGGTGGAAGGCAAAAGGCACATCTTACATGGTGGCAGGCAAGAGAGAAAATGAGAGCCAAGTGAAAGGAGTTTTCCCTTATAAAACCATCAGATCTCATGAGACATTCACTACCACGAGAACAGTACAAGGGAAACTGCCTTTGTGATTCAATTATCTGCCACCAGGTCCCTCCCCAACACATGGGAATTATGGGAGCTATAATTCAAAATTAGATTTTGGTGGGGACACAGCCAAACCATATCAGTGTTACTGTTTCCTGCTGTCCAGGTGAAATTGACAGTGGTCTTCACCTTCTTATTCACCTTCTGTTAAATGGAGCCACCAAACTGTCCCATTGTTCACATTATTGTGAAACTGGAATTCATCAGACTTGTAGCCAATTGCAAAGTTGCTCTAGGTCATTCAGGATTTTGCAGTCTCAAAATTTACCTGGTAGCCAGCCAACCCTGTAACCCAGCACCTGGGTGCCCCAGATTGAAGGCCCAGCAATGTCAAAATCCAGGTACAGCCTAGGTTGATGTGCTCCTGCTTGTACCTGGACTTGATTTTAGCATTTTCCCCCCAGTATTAGGTGACAAGGATGAATGAAGGGTCAGCTTCAGACCACTTGCAAGCTAATCTTCCACAGTAATCTCAGTCCTAGTGTGTTGTATGTTTCACTTCATAAACATCAGGCCATACTGAGTTTATCTGTACTTGGTCTCCAGACTGCCTGTCACTTTGGTGGTTTCCATGTTGGCTGAGCCTAAGCTTACAAATGCATTCTCAGTTTGTTTTCAGATCAAGTTTTATTAAGCCATATGCATAGCCCTTGGTGAAGACATTCCTGGCAGGTTTGCCAAGATTGGCATACTTGGGTGGCACAGCCATCTTCTGCTCAGAGCCAGTGGTGGTAGGGTTGGCGGCAGCTGTGATGGGGGATTCATTGATGAGGCATGGAGCGGAGCAAGCAGCCGGTGTGTAGTGCTTTTATACACCTCATGAAGTCAGAGTCCAGGTCTGTATTGCTCACCATTGTATCCTTATCACAGTACTTGGCATATAATGTGTTCTCAACAAATACTTGTTGAATGAGCATCTTTGACTCTCCCAGCTCAATTTATTATTTACATAACTAAGAGAAAGGCCTATTATCAGAAGAGACAGAAGTGAACCTGCACATCTAAACTTTGACCTTTTGCCAATGATTTAAAGACGTTTTTCACTCACAATCTCACTAGGTGGTATCTTCTACCCTTAATAGTCACAGATCGGTCAACATCCGAAAGGCCCTATTGGAGCAAATCACTGCCATTCTAGTTTCCACCTAATTTCTAAGTCCTATAGTTCTGCTTAAATATCTCTTGAACCCTTTTCCTTCTCTCCATCTTTATTGTTACTACCTTAATCAAACTTTCATCAGCTATTTTATTTTTTTTGAGATGGAGTCTCACTCCGTTGCCCAGGCTGGAGTACAATGGCACTATTTCAGCTCACTGCAACCTTCACCTCCCAGGTTCAAGCAATTCTTCTGCCTCAGCCACCTGAGTAGCTGGCATTACAGGTGCCCACCACCATGCCTGGCTAATTTTTGTATTTTTCATAGAGATGGGGTTTCACCATGTTGGTCAGGCTGGTCTCAAACTCCTGACCTCTGGTTATCCACCTGCCTCAGCCTCCCAAAATGCTGAGATAACAGGCATGAGCCACAGAGCCTGGCCCTTTAAACTTTTATCAGCTCTTCTACAGATGGCAGCAGCAGTCTCCTATAACAGCTTTTGTTGTTGTTGTTACACTTAACCTTTTTTTTAATTTAATTTTTAAAAAAGGAATCCCTTCAGCTCCAGTGCAGGTGCAGAGGCTCAACAGAGTGCTTCCTAACAGCTTTTTGTCTTGAGTCTAGACTCCTTTTGAATAGTTACAAATTAGCTTAGTTACTTGTAATAAAGACTCTGCTTTTCCTTTTCTGGCTATGCCCCACATTCATCTATATATTCACATATTCCACAGATATTTTAGTGACTGCTTTTACCAATTTTTAGTGTAAGCCCTGCAGATACAGAGCTGAATGAGAACATTCCATCCATGTTCTCTTGGAACTTAATGTAGTTATGTGAAGGTTAATATAGGACAAGTAATCACAACTGTGATGAATGTTATAAAGAAGAAATGGATCTTGTAATGGAAACATACAGTAGTGAAAACTTTCCTTGTTTGAAGGATGAAGGAGAGCTTCACTGGAAGTGTTTTTGAAGGTGAGACCCAAAGGATGAATTAAAATTAACCAGACAGGCCTGGCATGGTTACTCACACCTATAACCCCAGCACTTTGAGAGGCCAAGGTAGGAGGATTGCCTGAGCCCAGGAGTTCAAGACCAGCCTGGGCAACATAGCGAGAACCCATATCTTAAAAAAAAAAAAAAAAAAGATACATGGAAAAACCAAAATATGCTGTATGTGGTGGCACATGCCTGTAGTCCCAGCTACTTGGGAGGCTGAGGTATGAAGATCGCTTGAGCTCAGAAGATTGAGGCTGCAGTGAGCCATGATCACATCACTGCCATCTAGCCTGGGTGACAGAGCAAGACCCTGTCTCAAAATAATAAATAAAATAAACCAGAGAAAAGACGGGGAAGGTCTGTCCTCCTTTCCTTCAAGTCCTTGCTCAGATGTCACCTTTTTATTAAGGCTTACTCTGATTATCCTATTTAAAATGGTAACCCATGCTCCCCTTAGACATTCCTTTGCTTTGTTTTTATCCGTAGCATGTATCACTTCTCACATGCTATGTAGTTTACTCATTTTATTCTTTATTATCTCTCTCCCCCACTTGAATGTAAGCTCCATAAATCAGGAATTTTTGTCATTGTTACTGTTTTGTACACTGATATAACCAAACACTAAAAATAGTGCCTGATACAGTTGATACTCAATAAATATTTGTTGAGTGAAAGGAAGCAAGAAGGAATAGCCCAAGAGCAAATGTATAGAACTTGGCTTTAGAGAGAGAAAGAGCATCTCTAATTGGTAACAGGAAGGAAGGAGGAGTGGATAAGAGCAGAGCTACGTGCTTTTAAAATTTGGCATTGGGAGATTGAGAGAGTTCCTTTTAAATAGCATGTGATGGTTAGTTTTGTGTATCAACTTGGCTAGACTATAGTACTCAGTTACGTAGTCAAACACTAATTTGGGTGTTACTGTGAAGGCATTTTATAGGTATGGCTAACGTCTATGCTTAGTTGACTTTAAATAAAGGAGATTACTCTTGATAATGTGGATCAGTTGAAAGCCTCAGAGTAAAACTGAGGTTTCTTAAAGAAGAAGAAATTCTGCCTCAAGACTGCAGCATCACGCTAGGTACAGGGGTTCACATCTGTAATCCAGTGCTTTGGGAGGCCAAGATGGAAGGATTGTTCGAGTTCAGGAGTTCAAGGTTGTAGTGAGCTATGATCTGCACTCCAGCCTGGGCAACAGAGTGAGGTTTTGTCTCTAAAAAAATAAAAATTTAAAATTTTTTATTGCATTTTAGGTAAAATTTTAAAAATTTGAGAAGAAAAACTAAGACTGCATCATTAACTTCTGCGTGAGTTTCCATCATGCCAGCTTTTCCTAAGTATTGTGGACTTACCAGCCCCCACTATTCCGTTAGCCAATTTCTTAAAATATATCTCTTTATGTAAATACCTTTATCTTATTAGTTCTGCTTCTCTGGAGAAGGCTGCTTGATAATACAGCATCTCCTTTTTTCAAATAGAAGGTAAAGTCATCATCTGAGAATAAAGCAGAAGGAAATGAAGATGAGAGAGTACAAGAGGTTTGAAATACTCATTAGCCAGAATGGAAGAGTAAACTGGCAAAAGAAACAAGAACTTTAGGCAGTGCTGAGGGCTCGGTGGAGCTTACTGAACAGAATTCCTTTCTGTCTTTGTCTGAAGAGATTTGATTGTGTTTTTTGTTGTTGGTGGTGGTTTTTGTTTTTTGAGACAAGGTCTTGCTCTGTCGCCCAGGCTGGAGTGTGGTGGCATGAACATGGCTCACTGCAGCCTTAACCTCCTGGGCTCAAGTGATCCTCCCACTTCAGTCTCCCAAAGTTTTTGGGATTACAGGAATGAGCCACCACACTTACCTTTTTCTTGTTTCAGGCCTTAAATTTTAAGGCCTAATGTGACTCAAGTACTCTTCCTTGCCCTTTCATGAAGAGCTGTCCATGCTCTTTATTCTTGCCCTCAATGAATCTTTTATCTTATTTACCATTATGTCAAAATGAATAACAACCAAACACTTCACAATTTTATCAAGTATCTACTACTTAGCAGGCTCTATTCTAAAGCATTTTGTGTACATTACATTGATTCACTTAATCCTCACAACAAGGTAGACACTCTCTATTATCTTCATTTTCTTTTCTTTTTTTTTTTTTGAGACAGAGTCTCGCCTTGTCGCCCAGGCTGGAGTGCAGTGGTGCGATCTTGGTTCACTGCAACTTCTGCCTTTTGGGTTCAGGCAATTCTCCTGCCTTAGCCTCCTGAGTAGCTGAGATTACAGGTGCATGCAATCATGCCTAGCTAATTTTTTTTTTTTTTGGTATCTTTAGTAGAGACAGGATTTCATTATGTTGGCCAGGCTGGTCTCGAACTCCTGATCTTGTGATTTGCCCCCCTCAGCCTCCCAAAGTGCTGGGATTACAGACGTGAGCCACTGCGCCTGGCCTATTATCTTCATTTTTCAAAACGTGAAACTGAGATAAAATATCCCATGACTAGTAAGTGGTGAAGTTAGGATTTCAGTCCAGGCAGTCTAACTCCAGAGCCTATCTTCTTACTCACAAATGAAGATTGTTATACATGTATTTTTTTCCAGTAATATTTTCTGATCACGTACTCATGGTACCTAGTATAGTAGCTGGGGATAGAACAGGCAGCCGTCAGAATCTCTGCTGTCATGGAGCTTATATTTCTAGTTAGGAGAAATAGTAAGGAAATAAATAATTATATGTAATGGCAATAAGTGCTATGGAAAGAAGTAATGCAGGTAAAGAGGATAAAGATGTTGGGGAGACAGTTTCTATTTTCTGTTGGGCAGTTAGGGAAGAACTCACTAATAAGGTGGCATTTGAGGAGAGAATTGAAATGAGAGAGTAAGCCTTGAGAGCATCAGAAGAAATGTTCACTCTTCTACTGTTCAGCTAGTTGTGTATGCCACTAGTTGTCCCCAGTATCCGTTGTCTCCTTCTTTGTGAAAAGAACCTCTAAATTTTATGTTGGCATATGACCACTGAAAACAAAGATTAGATTTTGTAGCTTTCCTTACAGCTAGGTGTGACCATGTGATTGATGTGTGCAGTTGCCAGGCTATGCCCTTAAAGGAAAGGGTATGCCTTCCCCTTTCCTTTTCCCTCCATCTCACTAGTTGGGATGGGACCTGGTACACATAGTAGTAAATTATTTTGGAGCTTAAAGACAAGGACTACTTCCTTAAAGAAGGCAGAACAACTAAAGTCTACCATGGTAGCCCCGGAGTACTTATATTTGCATGGTTATGTGAGAGAAAAAAATAAACTATCATGTTTAAGCCATGATATTTTGGGTCTTTTCATTATAGCATTTGTATGGGTAGGTAGAAGTTTTAGATCAGGGTCCCCAAAACCCAGGCTACACAGCAGGAGGTGAGTGGTGGGTGAGCAAGTGAAGCTTCATCTGTATTTACAGCCACTCTCCGTCACTCACATTACCATCTGAGCTCTGCCTCTGTTAGATCAGCAGTGGCATTAGATTCTCATAGGAGCACGAACCCTATTGTGAACAGCACATGCTAGGTGGCATGCTCCTTATGAAAATCTAATGTCTGATGATCTGTCACTGTCTTTCATTACCCCCCATGGGATTGTGTAGTTGGAGGAAAACAAGCTCAGGACTCCTACTGATTCTCCATTATGGTGAGTTGCATAATTATTACATATTACAATATTTTAATAAAAAACGAAGTTCACAATAAATATAATGCATCTGATTCATCCTGAAACCATTACCCCCGCCCATGGTCCATGGAAAAATTGTCTTCCACTGCACTGGTCCAGGTGCCAAAAAGATTGCACTCCAGTCTGGGGACCACTGTTTTAGATGGTCTTCCTAGACTAGAGATTTCCTGCTCCCTAGTATGTATCTTCCTAGTATACCCTACATATTCCCCACCCCCAACATTGACTATGAATATGACAAATTTTACTTATGTGACTAGATTATAATATATGGCATAGTTGACCATAAGAGAGATTGTCTGGGTGGGCCTGACCTAATCACATGAGCCACATGAGCCCTTCAAAAGTAGAATGTTTTCTTTATGGTTGCAGAAGGGGACATCAGAAAAGTTTGAAGCATGAGAAGCGTTTGAGGCACTGTTGTTGGCTTGAAAATGGAGGAACCACATGTCAAGAAAGACAGGTGGCCTCTAGGACCTGAGAGTGGCTCCTGGCTAATGGCCATGAAGGAAACAGGGACATCAGTCTTACAGTTGCAAGGAACTGAATCTTGCCAGCAACAATATAGCTTGGAAGTGGATCCCTCTGAGCCACCAGATTAGTAGCCCAGTCAACATCTTGACTTTAGGCTTATAATACCCTGAGCAGAGAGTCCAATCAAGTCATGCTGGACATCTGATCTACAGAACTGTGAGATACTACATAGGTCTTGTTTTTAAGCTGCTTAGTTTGTAATAACTTGTTATGCAGCTGCAGAAAATTTGTGTATTAGTGAGGGTTATCCAGAGAAACAGAACTGATAGGCTGAGAAGTCCCATAGTCTGCTGTCTACAAGCTACAGAACGAGGAAATATGGTGGTGTAATTCAATCCAAGTTTGAAGGCCCGAGAACCAGGGCACTGATGTCCAAAGATGGAAGACGAATGTCTCAGCTAAAACAGCAAATCCACCAGCTGCCTGTTTAAATTCTATTTAGGCAACAGATTGTACAATGACCATCCACATGAGGATGATCTTTACTTAGTCTACCTATTCAAATACTAATCTCTTCCAGGAATACTCTCAAAGACACACCCAGAAATAATGTTTTACCAGCTATCTGAGCATCTCTTAGCTCAGTCAAGTTGACAAAATTAACCATCACAGCCAGGTGTGATGACTCATGCCTGTAATCCCAGCACTTTAGGAGGCTGAGGTGGGATGATTGCTAGAGGCCAGGAGCTCGAGACCAGGCTGGGCAACATAGTGAGATCCTGTCTCTACAAAAAAAATAAAAATAAATAACAATCATAACTTGTGGATCTCCTAACTGATACACAAGCAGACAGCACAGCATGTATGTAGGCTGTGAGGTGGGAGTATGTTTGGTGTGATCCAGTCACAGCAGTAGTAGAGTGAATATGGAGAGAGGCTACTAAGGTAGCAGGTAGTTATCAGCAGTTTGTAGGCCATGATAGGACTTTGGCTTTCAGCTGAAGGAATTAGATGAGGGGGAATTAGTGAGCTTTGAGCAGAGGAGTGTTAGGATCTGTCCATATTTGAAAAACAGCCCTTGCTGCTCTAAAAAGAATAGATTGTACGGGCAACACTGAGAAGCATGAGAAGAGCTTGAGGCAAGTAGAACAGTTAGAAGGCTGTGGAAACCCAGGTGAGAAGTGATAGCAGCTTAGACCCAAGGTTGTAGTACTTAAAATGGTGGGAAATACTTGGATTCTGGATATATTCTGAAGGTATAACCAATAGAATTTCCTGAAGAATTACTTGTGGGGGCAGGGAGAGAGAGAGAGAAGAGAGAGAAAGGGGTAGAGAAAGAAGGTGTTAGGAAGAGGTCGCAAACCTAACTCCAAGGTTTTGACCTGAGAAACCAGAAAGAATGGATTTGCCATTGACTCAGATGGGAAAGACAGTGAAAGGAGCAGGGTTTCTTTTTTTTTTTTTCCTTTTAGTTGCATTTATTTTAATGCTGAATTTACTCCCGTGCCATAAGTTTTTGTTGCTTCAGTTTCATCTGGGCTATCTTCTTCTTCTGGGCAACCTCCTCTTCTGGTTTGGGAACAATCTGTTCCTTTTCAGTAAGGATCATCTCAATGTGGCAGGGAGAACTCACGTATGGGTTAATCTGACCATGAGCTCTGTAGGTCCGGCAGTGCATCTTGGGTGCTTTGCCCACTTGGATATGCTCAATGACCAGAGAATCTACATCTAAACCCTTAAGTTCAGCATTATTCTCTGCATTTTTAAGCATGTGCAGCAAAAATTCAGCACTCTTTTTGGGCCACCGACCTTGTGTCCAGCCCCACTGCTTGGCCTGGGCACACCTGCCAACTCCGCCATTGTAACATCAGAATGGTACACACTGTTTCTGTAAAGTGACATTTTTCAGATACTTCGTGGCTTTTCGTGTATGCATACCCTTGATGGCCTAGGCAGTTTCACGTGTGTTGGTAAAGGGAACACGAAGATTGGAACCTCTTGATTTGCATGCCTTTGTAGGGTTCTCTGGATCAAGTGAACAGCCAACCATTTTCACAGATCACCTCAGGCCGCTTAGGGAAAGAGCAGGAGCAGGGTTTCTTTGGTAGGGAAAGGGTGGTTAGGAATCTGCTTTTGAACATTTTGAGATACCTGTAAGCTCTCCAAGTGGAGACATTAAGTACGCAGTTGGATACACTAATCTGGATTTCAGAGGAGAGGTGGGGCTCAATTTCTTTATTTTTAAAATTTTAATCATTCAACTTGATTTTTAAAAATCAGCCCCCTCCATAAGCCCTTCCCCCCGAGACCCCCTCCCGCCCCCCCCATCAAGTATTTTGTTTTGTTTGGTCTTCTTTTGGGGAGGTAGGATTGGGTAGATAGATACGTCGGGGGTGGGGATGGGGGAGTACCAAAGACATACCAAAGGCCTAGCACTAGTTTAGATACTCAGTGAATGAAAGTAAACACCTGCTTACGACACCCTCTGGATTGCTAGTCTCCCGAGTCAACCGTGCTACTCGTTGAGACCCCGCCTGGCCCTCTGCAGGTCCCCGTCCCAGGCAAGCCTCAGCCAACAGGTTAGTCCCGCCCCTCCTGGCTCGGGCTCTGCCCTCTCGGCCCCGCCCACATCAGACCCTGGCCCCTCCTCTTTCTGGCTCCCCCGGATGCTCGCGGCAAAGACTCGGTCCTTCTGGGGTCTTGTAACGGTTCTAACAGCTGGGTGCTGGGTGCGGGTGGAGCTGCGGTGACTCCTCGGCTCGGGATCTGTTTCTGTTTGTTCCCCAGGACCCGCTGTCGCCCCTACGCTCAGGACCCTCTCCCACAGAGTCCTCCTCCTCTTCTCCTCTCTCCCAGCCCCCTGCTTTGCCCCTCCTTCACGTCTTCCCCTCCCCGCATCCTGACCGTCATTTGCTGTGTCTGCTCCTTGGCTTTCTGTCTTCACGACCTCCTTAGCCTGTGGGCGAAGACGTCATGGGACTGGGGCTTTGCTGCCTCTGAGTGATAACCTGTTTCCCCGCTTTTCAGGCGATCGCCAGCCCGAGTGTAGATTCCTTGCTGTGACCAAGGTTCAAAGTGGGCCCTGTCGGTTTGTCAGTTTGCCTAAGTGATTGCACGAGTGAATGCCAGTCTCTCTGTGTGTGGGTGGCTATGATTAGGGTAAGCCTTGGACTGGGACTCAAGTCTAAGTTTATTCACTGCTTCAGCAGGTACTCTTCAATGAAACCTCATCAGCAGATCGGGCTCTCTTCCCTTGCCTTGCCTCCTAAACCCCCTAGGTCAGGTGAGGGGGACAGGGTACTGGGAGGTAAGAAGGAACTCTTCTGCAGGGAGGGTTCTCACCTCTGTCTTAGGCCTGCTTCTTACCAGTCTTTGGGGAAGCAGTAGTGAGGGCCTGAGGGTCTCAGGAAAGGATCTCTGCTGTTTCCGTGTTCCGGGTCCTTTCTTCCTCCTAACCTCATTGACTCTGACCATCCCCTGCCCAGAGCCTGAAGTCCTTCTCTGGCCCCTCTCCTGGGCTGGCCCATGCAGGTGAGGCCAGGTATCTGGCATCCTGGAACTGGCAGTTGGAGCCTGAGCTGTGGGCAAGGTCACTTCGACAGCAGTTGAATGCCCTGCTCCTCATGGTCCCGGAGGAGAGGAGGGTAGGTTTGTCTTCTGATGAGACATCATCTGATCCCCTTAAGTCTTGGCACTACATATGTGTCTTGGACAGCAAAGAACAGCCCTTGGTCTCTCAGCAGAAACAGAGGCAGTTCCTGAAGCCAGCGACTGAGTCAGAGCAGCCCACAGTGCTGCAGCTCCTGCTAGCTGAGCTCCGAACTCTGTTCTCAGCTGTGTTGCAGGACAGTAGCCCTGCCGCTTGGTGCTATCTGCATGCAGTACTGGGTCTACTGCCTCCATATCGTGAGTTACTAGTTGGTCACCTTGATTTGCTGCCCTTCCTGGAGCAGCTGTACTGCTGGGCACCCTGGGTCCAAACCCACCTCCATCTAGACCTGCTAGGTGCCATTGTCCAGGCCTTTCCTCCAGACAACTCTTTGTTAGACAGTGCTTCCCATGCTGACTGCTATCCCCAGAAGCGGAGGCTCCATCACAGGCCCCCATGCCCAGCTTGTCCTTTTGTGCATGCCCAGTGGAGTGGGCAGCAAGTAAAAGAGGAGCTGGCCACCTGGCTGCAACCATTGACGTTGCCTGAGCTACAGTGCTGCCTGGGCATCATTGGTGCTGAGGTGGCCCTAGAAGAGACTGTGTGGCTGGATGGACTTAGTCTCCTTCCCTTGGCACTGGCAACGGACATCCCTGTACAGTATGAAAGCGGTGACATTGACAATGCAGAGGAGGAGCCTGTTGGAAGAAAAGAGACTAGGTAAGTGAGGGACTCAGTCCAGGACTTGAGCAGAAGAGAAAAAGAAGCTGCTTTATGGGTGCCTCTAGGGCCACTTGGATGTTTAGATCCAGCGCTCTGCTGATCATAGGGATTAGCCCAGCTCCATGCCAAACTAGTGTGAGGTTGCTTTCCTCTTCCTTTTTCTCTGCAAAATAAACCCAGTGGACTTAGTGTTAATCCCCATAGAGAAATACAGAAATTAATGACAATCAGAAGTCAGCTATGAGGCAGCCAAAGCTTTAGAATATTACAGCTTGACTTTTCAGTTTCCAGGCTTCTTTCCTGGATGATGCCAGAAGTCTCCCCAATTCGTTTTCTACAATTCATTCATAATCACTGAACATTGCCTGGGCCTACCGTGAGCTGGTTCCTGGATGCTGGGTCCTTCCCTCAGGGTACCCTAGGGATTTCGTGTCTGAGTGCCCTTCCCACATGTCTTTGTGAGTTAAACCAGCTTCCAGGGAGAGTGGAGTTGGCAGCACTACTGGATAGAATTGCATCTTGACTCTTCCAGAGTCTTCTTCTTGCCCTGCCAACCTTTAGTGGTAGCTTTTTCTTTTTTAAACTATCTGGCTATTAGAGCTCTGTACAGGAATGCCTTCTCAGAGTTCTTTAGTTTTTGATTTTTTTTTTTTTTTTTGAAACAGAAGTCTCACTCTGTCTCCCAAGCTAGAGTGTAGTGGCATGATCTTGGCTCACTGCAACCTCTGCCACCCAGGTTCAAGTGATTCCTTTGCCCCAGCCTCCTGGGTACCTGGGATTACAGGCTCATGCCACCATGCCTGGCTAGTTTTTGTATTTTTGGTAGAGTCAGCATTTTGCCATGTTGGCCAGGCTAGGTCTCTGATCCGCTTGCCTCGGCCTGCCAAAATGCGAGGATTACAGGCGTGAGCCACCATGACCAAGAGAGTTCTTTAATTTTAGTCTTGGAATTCTCCTTGTCCTCTGGCCTCATTTTCTAGACGGTGCTTTGTAGCTATCTGTGGCACATTCACTGTTCGGGAAGAAGGCTAGTTTCACTTTTAATTAAGCTTGACTTCCTCAGTTTTTGCTGTAATTTTATGGCTGGGTCAAGTCTTTCCATAAGAGTCCACTGTTAGATAGATAGGCAGGCTTCTGGGGCCCTAATGCAAAGTGGCCAGTGCCACAAATTTATGCTTTCAGTAGCCCCATCAGAATCTTTTCCTTTTTCAAAGAGCTGCACTGTGCCCTGAGTACAAGTTTCCTTTCCTGAGGGAACTTAACTGAATTGGCAATGGGCTGAGATGTTGGGAAGGGGTCAAGTTCTTTGCCTTCACTTTGAACCTGGCAATAAACCTCTGAGGTCTAGCTAATATGGCTTAGTTTGCATTAAGTTCTCGAGGAGTGGCTTCCCAGGCATTCATTCATTCAGTAAGTGTTGGATATCTAAACTTATTAGTAACTGCAAGATTCTAGACATACAGAAGTGAATGAGATAGACGCAATCCCTTCCCTTGAGGTATTACAGTTGTTAGGGAGATAGATATCATTAAGTTGATAACAAGTAAAATATAATTACAAATTGTAATAAGTGCTATAAAACAAAAGAATACTGTCTTTTGCCTGGTTGCTCCTCTGGAGGTGGTGGGGGAGAGAGAGAGGGAATATAGTTAGAGGAAAGCACGTGTTGGGAGTGTTCAGTTCTAGATTAGATTAACAAAAATATCTTTGCAGGTTAGGAGGTGAAATAGAGTTTTAAGGAGGAGGGAACAGTCAGTAGTGCATGTTAAATGAAACAAGTAAGAAGGATGAAAAATGTTCATTGGATATAGTAACAGGAAGAGGTTAAGTTCTGTGGGGAGAAAGCTAGATTGTGATGCATTGAGGAGTGAATGGGAGGTGAAGTGGAAATTGCATTTTAGCAGGGCAGCAGCTTGAAAGAATGTTGCTGTCTGAGTAGGGACTCTTATTTATTTATTTATTTATTTTGTATAGAGAGATGTTTATAGCCCCTAGCACAGTGCTTGAGAAGTAGGTGCTCAATAAATATTCATAGACTAAATGAATAAATAAATTAAGGTAAAAAGAAGAGTAGATTAAAAATATCTAGAGAGAATACAGGATCCAGAGCACTGATAGAAGAATCAGTCTTACAGAGAAGAAAGGATACAGATAAGTGTGTGGAAAGGCAACTGAAATCGAGGGATTTGACTAATGACTGAAAATGTCAGCTTTCTCCAGGCAGGGAAGGAGGCAGAGAATGGGATAGAGCTGGGAGCTCAGCAGGGCTGGCATGGGGTTAGGGATAGCAGTTTGAGAGGCCTGAAAGAAGTAGCTACCTGAGGGCTTGTATGAAGACATCAGAGCAGGATGAGTCCACAGCTGATTAGACACCAGGAACCTGTAGAGAAGCAAATGTCCTTGGTTTTATGATCTTCGGAATATTTTATATCATATAGGACTTTGCTGAGAAGATGACCCTATAATGGCAATATATCATTTAAGATGTCCTGATCCAACACAACATTTGTAAATGTGTGTAAATATTGTGTTGTAAATACAACACAATATTTATAAAGGTTATAAACCATATTGTTTTTTGTTTTTTATCTTAGTCTCTGATTCAGTCTTTCTGATATAAACCATATTGTTGATATGAACTCTAGAATAGGACTGCACTGTTATCCCTGGGCAAACTTGTGTTGCTCTAAGTTTGGGTCAATTAATGATACTGTTATATTCTGACGGGCTAAGTCAAAGTTAAATCATTTCACAGGTTGTTTGTTTTTTGTTTTATCCGCTCTCAGGTCACCCCAACCAAAAATTATTACTTATTGACTTTTGAGTTATTGATAACTAAGTTCTACACCAATTTTGTTGACAAATATATAGAAGAGTAAGAGGATGAGTGTACTGGTGCAGGTTTGAGGGGGCCACCAGTAGTTTGAGGGGATCTTGGCAGGAATGGAAAAAATGTGAAGCTAGAGATTGGGTGATGGTGGGGGAAGAGCAGAAAAAGTGAAAGGCATGGAGTTTGTTCAGGGTTGGAAAGCAGGTATAATAGAATCAAAGATAGAATATTAAATCTGGAAGGCTAAGAAGGTTGACCTGGAAGGGAAATCCAGTACTGTGGGCTTATGTAGCAATGAGTTGGGAAAATGAAGTCTTCCCATTGTTTGTACACAGTATCATGTATATCATGTAATACTGACTTCATGGTAATTACAATCAATCCAGATGATTATTTATCAGAAAGGGAGGGGTTGCTCACACAAGTTTGTGTGAATATTGTTGCCTAACTGTGTTGCATGATCTACTGTATTTGCCCAGTGTGTGGTATCTTTGAGTATAGATGGTAGGCAAGCTCTGGCAATGCTATGTCAGGTCTCCTCAGGCACCTGATCTAGCTCCTCCTTTCATGAGCCAACAGTGGAAAGACCTACCTCTAGGTACTTGACTTTTTTGCTCTGCCTTTTGTTTCCTGACTTTTTGTCATACAGGTCTCAGCTTGACTATGACGTTCACAGGGAAGAGGCCTTCCAAAAGAGAAGCACTGGCTTCTCACCTGAGACTTCCTTCCAGAACACCCAGGTAATGACTGTTGTGAACATGGAGAGATACCTGAAGAAGATCCACTTCCTCTATCTCAATGTGGCTCCCAGCCGGTACTTTAGGTGAGAGCTTAAGTCTAGACCCCTTCTTCTCCCCCTGCCTGGTTTCCTCCTATGCTATCTTCCCCCTCCTTTTTCTGCACATGTGCACACCTCTCTCTGTCCTTTCTCCACATACTCCTCCTCTGACTCCAGTGTCCCCACCTCTCTTCCCTTCTCCTCAGCCTCCTCCTCTCTACTCTATATCTCCACTTCACTTTCATAGGCTGTTGTCTTACACATCCTTTTCTCATGTTTTGCTCTTTCTTCTTTATCCCAGAATGAAGGAAACACTTGTTTGTAGTCTGAGAAGTAAATTTTATGGTGATCTCTTCCAACTGCAATGCAAGAATCATGTGTTTGTTTAAATCTTTGCAATGTCAGGGAAACTTTTTTCCAGACATCTTAATCTTTAGACTGAATCAAAATCTGCATTCTTTTAACTTCTACTCTTTTAATGTCTACCTCCTGGTCTTAGTTTATCTCTGAGGCTATAAAAAACAAGTCTCCTTCCCCATGACTCAAGAGGCATTTATTCACTTTCTCTCATTACATCCAAATCACACCCACTTTTAAAAATGTATTATTATTATTGTTATTATTATTATTATTATTATTATTATTTTGAGGCAAGATCTCTATCACCCAGGCTGGAGTGCAGTGGCACAATCATGGCTCATTGAACACTTCTCTGGCTCAAGTGATCCTCTCACTTCATTCTCCTGAGTAGCTGGGATTACAGGCATAAGTCACCACACTCTGCTCGTTTTCTAAAATTTATTTTTTGGAGAACGAGGTCTCACTATGTTGCCAGACTGGTCTTGAACTCCTGGGCTTAAGCCTTAGCTTCTCAAATTGCCAGGATTATAGGCATGAACCACCATGCTCGGTGGTTCATGCCTATAATCTCACCTATTTTTAAAAGCACTGTTCAAGTCCATCTCCTCCCAGAAATAATGGTAATAATTGCCTTTAATCAAACTCTTCAATATATTAGGCACTGTGCTAATCAACTCATGACATGTATTTCTTAATCCCCATCTACCAAGTAGGTTCTGTTGTTATTTCCATATATGAGATGAGTGGACTGATACATAAGAGAGGTTAAGTAATTTATCCAAAGTTACATAATAAGTGGTATAACCAGGATTTAACCCTAGGACTATCTTAATTCAAAAGTTCATGCTCTTAAGCAGTATCTACTATAGCCTCCCAAAGAACCTTATTTCCTGTGCACACTGATCTCTTTCCCTTGAACTTAGGTAGTACTAATGATCAATAGTATACATTCATTTACTGATCAATTCATTTAGTAAATGATCACTGACAGCATCTTGCTGGTTATTAATTGATTGTCTCCTGACTCTAATTCTCCTCCTCCCTTTCTGCTTTGTGATACTGGGGCTAGATTCTGCAAACATTTTCTCCTTTTTCAGTTGGCCTCCTATTAGGTTTGATTAATGGAGGGTGCTAGGAGACTGGACAGCAAGATAAGAGCAGAAGGGACTTGCTACTTCGTTTGCTTGCTCTTTCTGTCATCATTGCCTCAGCAACGGTCTTTCACCCTGGCAGCAGCTCTTTCTTTTTTCTTTTTTTGAGATGGAGTTTCACTCTTATTTCCTGAAGTGAAATGGTGCGTTCTCAACTCACTGCAACCTCCCTGGTTCAAGTGATTCTTCTGCCTCAACCTCTGAAGTAGCTGGGATGACAGGCATGCTCCACTATGCCCAGCTAATTTTGTATTTTCAGTAGAGATGAGCTTTCTCCATGTTGGTCAGGCTGATCTCAAACTCTTGACCTCAAATGATCCACCCACCTCAGCCTCCCAAAGTGCTGGGATTATAGGCATGAGCCACCACACTGGGCCCAGCAGCACTTTCTGAATCAGTCTCTTCATAACCCTGAGAGTTACCAACACCATCTGGTAGCCCCTTTCCTTCAGAGTTCTTTTTGTTGTTGTTTTCTTTTTTTAAACAGAGTCTTGCTCTGTCACCTAGGCTGTAGTACAGTGGCATGAACACAGCTTGCTGCACTCTCCACCTGCTGGGCTCAAGTGACCCTCCCACCTCTGTCTCCCATGTGACTGGCACCACAGGTGCCTACCACCATGCCTGGCTAATTTTTAAATTTTTTGTATATATGGCATCTCACTTTGTTGCTCAGGCTGGTCTCGAATTCCTGGACTCAAGCTATCCTCTTTTCTCAGCCTCCCAATGTGCTGGGATTACAGGCATGAGCCACTGCACCCGGCCCCATTAGAGTTTTAAGTCTCAACTCTGCAAGGGCCCTCCAGCCTCATAGCTTCTTATAACCCGAACCTCTTCCTTTTGTTCCTCTAGTTCTGGAGGTGGTTTTGTTTCATTTTGTTTTGTTTTGCCTATAGTTATCTCTGTGCTACCTTAGTGTTCCCCTTTTCTTTTTCTTTTCTTTTCTTTTCTTTTTTTTTGAGATGGAGTCTTGCTCTGTCACCTAGGCTGGAGTGCAGTAGTGTGATCTTGGCTCACTTCAATCTCTGCCTCCCAGGTTCAACTGATTCTTCTGCCTCAGCCTCCCAAGTAGCTAGGATTACAGGCACCTGCTAATATGCCTGGCTAATTTTTGCATTTTTAGTGGAGACAGGGTTTTACTATATTAGCCAGGCTGGTCTTCCTGGCTTCACATGATCCACCCACCTTGGCCTCCCAAAATGCTGGGATTAAAAATGTGAGTCATTGTTCCTAGCCCTCTGCCATCTTTTTAAAAAACACATTCTCTTTATTAAATTCACTTTGTTGAAATGCCTAGTACAGTTTCTGTTTTCCTGACTGGACCCTGACTAACACAGCACTTGGTATTATGAGTGGTCCCAGGAATCTATCCTCAAATATAGGATCTTCATTGGCTTGGTAATGTCCTTGGTCTAGACCAGTACTGAATTCCTTGCTAATGGGAAATAGGATACTAGCAATCCATGACACATAGTGGCATCACAATTAATTAAATTGTCACTTGTGGTTGATTGTGATACTGACAGCTAGTGGCTGCTACACTTGACTGTCATGGCTGTAATGATAGTCATGGTAACAATGTAGGATGCAATGCTTACAAACCATAGTGGAGAGCTTACAGAAATCAAATGAGAAGCTTAGGGCTTTAAACTATCATCATCTGTTATGATCAGAGAAGCATCACGATCAAAGATAATTAGGCATGTAAAGAGACAAGAAACTATTAACCAGAGAACTAAAAAGGCAATGAATGATTATGGGGCCAGGATCTGCCAAAGAAGGAAACCCAGTGCAGTGAGTTCAGCATTTGGTGATGCTTTTCCCCAAACAGAGGCACCTGTAAATTCCAGTAAAGGTAGTTATATGTCAATTTTACTACACATTCCTGAGATACTGAGAAGGGGAGCCAGGTTTTCAACAGACTCAGGGAATTAAATGAACAAAAGTTGCAGTTCAGGTTCCATACCAAGGAGGAGGTATATTTCTGGTTCCGCTTTACTACTGTGTTGTAACCATTTGGGGTCTGGAACCAAAGACTGGGGGATTACATTTTTGGGTTCTCTGATGTGCTTTACAGATGGTTTCTATATATTATCCAGATAGTTGGCCTAGTTTTTCTCAGCTGTTCTCAAGTGGGAATGTTGGTCCAAATTTCTAATGCACCATCAATAGAAGAACTGTTTCATTTCATTTATTTATTTATTTGCCATGTAACAGGTGTTTTTTTAAATGTGTTTGAATTTATCAAATTTTTAATTCATTTTGTCCAGTGTTTGATTCACACTTAGGAGAGAATTTATTTCTATACCTCCCTCATTCCTCGACTCTTTGCTCAGCTGTCACTTCCCCACCCTTACCACCCCATTTAAAATTGCCCTTCCTTCTCCCCTGGCACTGCCAATCTCCCTTTGCCTGCTCTTTTTTCCTCCTCCCTGTTGTTAATTATGTTTATCTTCTTTCTTCTCTAGTAGAATGAGAGCTCCATCAGGGGAGGGGTTTGGGTTTAGTATGTTTAATGATGTATCCTCAGGGCTTAGGACAGTCTGGTGTAGAGTAGATGTTCAGTAATATTTGTTGAATGAATGAGTAAACTAATTGTCCAGATTAGTGACATATTTGGTGGGGGTAGATATTGAGTTTAGTATAGAACATAACAAGTTTCAAGTGCATGCAAGACAGAGTTTGAGATATTTTCGAAACAGCTGAATGTTTGGGTCTGGGACTCAGGAAGATATTGATTTGCCCCATCTCCTCTCTAGTATCATGTCATACTCCAATTGATTCTGAGCCCTTTGAGAGCAAGGGCTACATAGAAGTCATCTTTATGTCCCCATCTCTGACTGCAATACTTAAACAGAGGGACAACTTGATAAATGGTTTAACTAAGTTCCATAAAGTCAGAGACTTGATTTTTCTTGCACACTGCTGTATCCTCAGTGGCTTACACACTGCTTGCCTTAATAAGCATTTGTCGCATGAGTGAATATTCTTCAAAGGAGTAGTGGCTGTTGGGAATGAGAAGAGTACTCCATAACTCCTGGCCCTACACAGAAAGAGCAGCTTCCATTAAGCAGGTCATAGGGAAAGGAGTGCCTCTTAAGAGGAGTCAGGGCTCAGTTAAGATAGGCAGCTACATTGTGGGAAGCTAAATGGCCCACTGATTAACGGAGGGGGCATGAGTCAAGTAACTGGTTTTAAATCCTGTATTCTTCCCTTAACCGTCTTGGACAAAGCTTTAACTTCTCTTTGTTTCAGTTTTCCCAACTGTAATTTGGGGATATTAGCACTATACTTGATTAATTTTAGTAACTTTGTCAGAAACGAAACAAGGTTTTTATATGAATTGACTTAGTGCATTCATTGCAGTATCTATCTAAATATTAAGTCACTTGCTTAACAATGTTTTCTAGAAAGCTGAGAGAGAAAAGAGATAGAGGAGGGTTATTTTATCTCTTAGGCATTATAGGACCTAGAATACAGCTTTTAAAGTGCTAAAAATATATATAATGCTTAAAACTACTGCTGGCTCTGAGTTATATAAAGAAAACTGAAAAATAAAAATTAATAAATGCTTTATTAAATGTACCTAAACATAGCATTATGCTAACTGGTCTACTGTAACTAGCTATATCTATTATATCACTACATATATATTGCATTCAATGTGGGATACAGGTGCATTTTGCTGAAGCAAGAGAACCCAAGACCAGCTACGATTTTAAGGTGGCTCTGAAGGTGCTTGTCTAGTTCATTAGGTTGCAGTTTTCCTCTTTATTTGCCTGTTTCTAGTTTTCTAGTTTCCTTCTGCTTTTCTTTAATCTCATACTCCACCAAGTAACATTCTCTGATTATCTCTGCATGTCTGTCAGTACCCAAGTATGTATGTATTTTATCATTTCTAGAATGAGCATTTTTCACATTTTATCATCTCTAAAATTGTGATACATCTTAAAATTGACAGAATATCTTATTAGAAGCATTTTTATCTTGGCATTTCATAAGATAATGCTGCAGCTTATGGTTGATAGTGTCTTAGATTTAATGGGATATAAGATATCTGGGCCTGAAAATATGAACTTGGAACTGGCTAGGTGCTTTTTTCTTTCTTCCCATTTGTCTTTGGCTTCAGTTTCTTCTTAATGATATTTGTTTCATCTTTCTAGTTTAAAAATCATTCTTCTCTCTTTCCCCCCTTTTCTCCTTTCTTCTGTCTGCCTTCCTGTTCCCCTTTTTTCATCTCTTCTATCCTTCTTTGGTCTCTTAAGGTCTGACCAAGTTCTCAGGGCCCTCACTGAACAGAGCTTTTTTTTTTTTTTTTAAAGGCCTTATAGCCTGATGGTGGTGCCACCCAACAAGGTGAATCCCGAGCACTACGTCTTCTCTCCATTTGGGATCTTGCACGTACATCCTGTGGAAGGCAGTGAAACGATGACACTGGGTACCTGGCACCATCAGTGTGTTCTCTGGCAGCAGCTCCAGTTAATCCCATTCTTTAAGTATTGCCTCTTACGCAAGTCCTTGACCTGGTAGGTGATGATGGATATGTGATCTGGGGGGAAATGGATGACAGTACAGCATATTATCACTGACCTCTAATATCTAGCTGGAAGAAGAATGTGAGATTGCAGGGGCTGCATCGACTCCGGAATTTTCTAGAGAATCATCTGCTCTTGGCTGTGCCCCACTTTGGAGCTGGGCTACTCCATATTAGCAGGTAAGGTATTAAAAACTCAACTGCATTGAGTTTTTCAAAATTAGTTTTACTAAAGGTAACAGATGTTTGTTGTAAAAAGCCTGAAAGATACAAAACAGCACAAAGAAAAAAACCCTTTGCTCCTAATAACCACCATGAACATTGTGTTGCATACCTTTCTAGTCTTTTTTCTATCACATATACATGTGATCATACCTTACATACTGTGAAATAACCAGCTTTTTTCTTTGAAGATATATTCTGAACTAGATTATATTCTAGTTCATGAATAGAATGTATTCTCCATGGAGAACATATGCTATCTTCTCCAGGTAATTATGCATCTTAAACCACTTGCACTCACACACTTATGTGTAATGTCCGATCTGGGGGTCTAACTCAGTTGTTTGAATCCAGACTCTCTGTTCTTTCCAAGATATTACTTGGATTTTTTTTTTGAAAAGGTTGGTTATTCCTATTTTCAGTACTTCCTTGCTTTCCCTACAGGACTCCTCAGCTACTCTAAGGTATATTCTGTGATAAGAGTTGCAAATTCAGATGCCTAAAGGGCCTAAGCAGCAAGTATCAAAGGAATGCAGTGGGTTAGGTGAAAGATTTTGGGGAGCCTGGGAACTGCAATCTGGAGACTGCATCTGAAGAGGACAGTCACTACTCAGTTCCAAGTAATTGTTGCCATTTGGGAATATAGGTCAAGTGTAATCAGCCACCTTACTTTTTTTTTTTTTTTTTTAGGGTGCTAATCTGCCAAGCCACCTTACTTTTTAGGATTTCCTAGAAGTCCACATTTTGTTGTGAAATGCCTCACTTTTAGCTTAAATTTCAACCAAATTTTAACTCAAATTTTTATTAAAACACTGTATGTTAGCTTAGTGATTCATTTTGAAAAACTTTTTCATCTGAATTTAACCCAGTTTGCAACTTCTGCTCTAGGGAGTTTCATTCTCCAGTCTAGCCTAATCATCACGGTGTAATTTAAGAGAATAAGGGCTTGGGAGGCTAGACAGATCTTATTTAGACCTTGAGTACTAGCAAAGTATTTGAGCCTCAGTTTCCTGATCTTCAAACTAGGATAAAGATTTCTAGGTTTAATTCTGTAATGAGAATTAAATGAGACTGTGAATACAAAGTGCCACTTTCAGTACTTCTCAGTAGGTGCTGAATAAATGATGCCCATCTTGTCTGATTACTAGAAGTCTTTTATCTTTTCAAGGATATTTACAAATGTGGAGTTCTCTGGGGCTTGGGAGATATGGATAACAGGATTGTGCCTCCTCAGGATGGTCAACCCATAGAGAAGTTCAAGTTTCATCACATTTGATCCTAAAACTTACCTGTCCACCTAGACTTTTAGAACCCTTAGCTTTCTCTATTCCAAGGAAGAAGCCTCTGTTGTCTCTCCTTCTAAGTCAGACCTTGGTACCTATTTGACCCTCTCTTCTAGCAGAGAGATCACTAGGTATAAACACTTATACACACCCCAAGCCTTTTCTCAGCTTGTACAGCTGAGAAAGCAGCTTTCTGGGCTTGTACTCTTTCACAAAACTCTTGAGAGGGTACTAAGACTATTGGTCACTGTTGGTAATATTACAATCTCTATAAATATTTGCTCACTCTGAGCTAAGCTAGGCTGAGAAGAGGTCAAAGGTATTCAAGGAATGATTGGGATGCCAGCTCTGATCAGCTTAGCCCTTGATTCTAGGCTTCTGCAGGAGCTACGCTCTGCGTCCTGGCTACCCCAGGAACTAGATCAGTGCTATGAGCTGCTGGACCTGCAGAAAGTTCTAGCCAAGGAGAAGCACAAGGCTGTACGGCTGCTCCATCGTTGCCTGAACCTCTGCACATCCATTCGTCGACAGGTAAGAGGCTCTACTTTACTGTGGACCTTTTCTCCAAGTGGAGCTCCCAGAGTTTCAGCCTCCTCTTAGTTAAGTTTCTCCTGGGATCCACTGTGTGACCTGGACCCTACAGTTGGATCAGAGCCATTTTTCTGCCCAGCAACAGCAGTTTCTACTCAAGGATGGATGAATCAATAACAGGTGTACAGAGGCTTGGACTTGACCTTTCCCTAAGGGTTGATCTTGACCTAGAAGCAGGGAGGAGAAGGAATACATAAATGTCTGTTTTATCTGTTGTTTGTGCTGACTTTTGGGAATTAGGGAATTTGAGAACAGGAATCCTGGTCTTTTATGCTGCTGAACTTATCTTTGAACCGATCTTGAACTTTTGGGAGGCCACTGTGGTTAGTAGAAGGATGCAATGATGTAGTCCTTCCTAATTATGCATACTTTGCATCTGTGATGCACACCCCCTGCCGAGGGTTCTCGGAGGCCTTCCTGTGTATTTGCCTTTTGCCCATGGCCTGTTATCATGGTTTGTTATCAGGTGGGGCTGGATATTCACACAGGACTATGGCTAATTACCATGTATCAATAGTCCAGTTCTGAGAGAGGAGACCCACTCAGAATTTGTGAAAATAACTAACGTGAGGGAGGCATACCTTGCCTGGCTTGAGTCCGGTTTTGGCTTCTACATGTTGCTCTGAACTTCATCAGAGGAGGTTAATCACAAAGGACAGAACTCTGAAGTCTCAAAAATGGCCTTGACTGCAAGGAATTTCTATTCGTAGGAAGAAGTAATAACTTCTGTTGATTGCTCTTGGTAGAGATCTTAAATATTTAAGAATGAGGCAGGAGATGGGGGGTGAGCTGCTCCACAGCCTTTCTCTACCTCTCAGCTGCTCAATCCCACCTTTGTTTCTAATGTTACAAAAATAGTTGTAACTTTCTGAAATTCAGTAGTTAATTTTTATACTAAGGTATAGTTCATATACAGGAGACAAATTTCAACCATACAGTTATTGAAGTTTTTGCATTTGTATTGGTATTGACATACATTTGTATACCCAGATTAAGATAGAGAACATTTCCAGCACCCCAGCAAGCTCCCTGTACCTCTTTCATTGATATCCCTGCAAAAGTAACCAGTACTCTGACCTGTGTCACCACAGGTTAATATTGTCTCATTTTGAATTTCATATAACTAGAATTGGACAGTATGTGCTCCTTTTTGCCTGCCTTTTTCACCAACATTGTTTGAGACTTATCCATAATGTTCCAGGTAGCAGTGGTTCACTCTTTTTTGTATAGCTTTGTAGTATTTCACTGTATGAATGACCACAATTTATATATTCATTCTCCTATTGTGCACATTTGGGTTGGTTCCAGTGTTTTACTGTTATAAATAATACTGTTATGAATATTCTTGAATATGTCTTTTGGTAGACATGAGCGCTTATTTTTTGGGGGTATATATTCCAGGAGTAGAATTGCTAGAATAGAGTATATGTATGTTTTGCACTGCCAAACAGTTTTCCAGAGTGGTTGTACCAGTTTACATTCCCATCAATGATGTCAATTTCTAGGTGCCTTTCCTTTCCCCCACCTTCCCCCCATGACTCTAGTCAAAGCTTTTTTTTTTTTTTTTTTTTGAGATATAGTCTGGCTCTGTCTCCTAGGCTGGGGTGCAATGGTACAATCTTGGCTCACTGAAACCTCCACCTCCTGGGTTCAAGTGATTCTCCTGCCTCAACCTCCCAAGCAGCTGGGATTACAGGTGTGTGCCACCATGCCCAGCTAATTTTTATATTTTTAGTGGAGACAGGGTTTCACCATCTTAGCCAGGCTGGCCTTGAACTCCTGACCTCAGGTGATCCACCTGCCTTGGCCTCCCAAAGTGCTAGGATTACAGGCATGAGCCACCGCACCTAGCCTCAGTTGTCTTTCATTCTTACCAATACTGATTTTTTTTCTTTTCCCTCCCTCCCTCTCTCATCTCCCTCTCTCATCTCCCTCCCTCCCTCTCTCCCTCCCTCCCTTCCTTCCTTTTTTCCTTCCTTCCTTCCATCCTTCCTTCCCTCCCTCCCTCTCTCCTTCCCCCCTTCTTTCCTTCTGTGATTTTATATTTTGACATAATTTCAAACTTATTAGAATTGTAAGGATAGTATATAAACTCTCACATACCCTTTATATAGATTGTTATTTTTCCCACTGCTTTATCATTTATGCTCTTTCTTTTTCTCTAAACCTGCACACATTATTTTCAAAATCATTTGAGAGTAAATTGCAGGTATCAGTCCCCTTACCCCTGTCTTAACTTTGTTTTCTGTTGCTGTAACAGAATACCAAAGACTGGGTAATTTATAAAGAATAAAAGTTTATTTGGTTCATGGTTCTGGAGGCTGGGAAGTTCAAGAGCATCTGGTGAGAGTCTTACCTATGGTGGAGGGTATCACATAGTGATGAGATATGAATATGAGGCAGAGAGGAGAGTGGAAATCAGGGCAAACTTATCCTCTTTATCAGGAAACCTCTCCCATGATAACTAACCCACTCCCATGATCAAAACATTGATCCCTTCACATGGGTGGAGCCCTCATGGCTAATTACTTCTTAAAGGCCCCACCTCTTAAAACTGTCACTATGACAATTAAGTTTCCAACACATGAATTTTGGGAGACACATTCAAATCATAGCAACCCCTATATATAACAGTATGTTTTTTCTGTAAATGAGGACATTTTCTTTTATGACTATAGTAAAATGATCAAAGATTAGGAAATGGGGGGAGGACTCAAGATGGCGCTGTGAGAACAACCCAGGATTGGAGTTCGCGTTAAGTCTGCAGAGAGGTGAGTCAGAGCTGCATTTCCAGACTCATCTTTGTTGCCCACGGAACGGGGAAATTCCCAAGTGAAGAGGAGACGCGGGACGCCAGGCAGAACCTCTGCCTGGCAAAGCCGGCAACCGGGGTGGCAGCGGCCGGCCCTGCCCAGCGCTCCCCACAAGGCGCGCTTGTCCGGGTGCCCTGTTGAACCGGCAACCGGAGACGTGAGAGGGCTGGACTTGAGACTGAGCTAGACTTGGACAGTGGGCCAGCCCAGGGGATTGCAGGGACAGAGCGTTAGGGGTGGCCTAGTGGGACGAACAAAACCACGATTTCAAACAAGCCCCGTGCAGACGGCCCGAGACGCTCTGTGGGGGAGGGGCGTCCACCATTACCGAGGCAACCCGCCCCAACTGAGATACACGCCCATTGCTGACGCAGCCAGCCATTGCCAAGGCAACCCGTCCCTACTGAGATACACGCCCACTGCTGACGCAGCCTGCCATTGCCGAGGCAACCCGCTACAACAGAGAGACTCCGCCACAGGGCGTGGTGGAGAACACAGCAGAACAGCAGAGCCAGGGCGAGCCTCACAACAGCAGGGCAGAGCTTCGGCAGGCAAACAGTGGCTAGTCTGCGTCCTAGCTGGGCAGGACCTCAACGGACATCCAAAAATAAAGCCCAAACCCCTCAACACAGAGCATCTGAGAAAAAAAAAGGGTTTTTTTATGAGCTCTGTTGCAGCAGAATCAAACATAGCAGCCTAACAGCCCTGAATGAACAACAGAGCTCACAGCTCAGCAATTGAACTCCTATAAAGTACAAACTGTCTCCTCAAGCAGCTCCCTGACCCCTCTATATCCCAAAGACTGACATTAGGCAGGCATCATCCTGGGACAAAGATAGCAGAAAAAGAAACTGGTAGCATCCCTCGCTGTGCCACAGCTGCTAGAGGTGCACCCCAGACAAGCAGGATCTGGAGCGGACCTCAGCAGTCATACAGCGAAGGGGCTAGACTGGTAGAAGGAAAACCAAGCAACAGAAATACTTCATCATCAACATTCTGGGTGTCCACTCAGAGACCCAATCGAAAAGTCAGCAACTACGCAGACGACCAGCGGACAAATCCACAAAGATGGGAAGAAACCAGCGCAAAAAGGAGGAAAACACCCGAAACCAGAACACCTCGCCTCCTAGAAAGGACCAAAACTCCTCACCAGCAAGGGAACAAAGCTGGACGGAGAATGACTGTGACGAAATGACGGAATTAGACTTCAGAAGATGGATAATGAGAAACTTTTGTGAGCTAAAAGATCATGTATTAAATCAATGCAAAGAAACTAAGGAACTTAGAAAAAGATATGAGGAAATGATAACAAGAATGGATACCTTAGAGAGGAATATGAATGAATTAAAGGAGCTGAAAAACACAATACGAGAACTTCGCGAAGCATGCACAAGTTTCAATAGCCAAATTGACCAAGCAGAAGAAAGAATATCTGAAGTCAAAGACCAACTCAATGAAATTAAACGAGAAACCAAGATTAGAGAAAAAAGCACAAAAAGGAATGAACAAAGTCTCCAAGAAATGTGGGACTATGTGAAAAGACCTAACCTACGTTTGATAGGTATACCAGAAGGGGACGAAGAGAATGAATCCAAGCTGGAAAATACTCTTCAGGACATCATCCAGGAAAATTTCCCCCACCTAGCAAGACAGGCCAACACTCAATTGCAGGAAATACAGAGAACACCACAAAGATATTCTGCAAGAAGAGCAACCCCAAGGCACATAATCGTCAGATTCAATAGGGTTGAAATAAAGGAGAGAATACTAAGGGCAGCCAGAGAGAAACGTCGGGTCACCCACAAAGGGAAGCCCATCAGACTCAGCAGATCTCTCGGCAGAAACACTACAAGCCAGAAGAGAGTGGGGGCCAAGCGAACAAGCAAGTGCTCAGAGATTTTGTCACCACCAGGCCTGCTTTACAAGAGCTCCTAAAAGAGGCACTACACATAGAAAGGATCAACCAGTACCAGCCATTCCAAAATCACACTGAATGCTAAAGAGCATCAACATAATGAAGAATCTACAACAACTAACAGGCAAAACAGCCACTTAGCATCAAAATGGCAGTATCAAATTCACACATAACAATATTAACCCTAATGTAAATGGACTAAATGCACCAATCAAAAGACACAGACTGGCAAATTGGATAAAAATCCAAAACCCATCAGTGTGCTGTATCCAGGAAACCCATCTCACATGCAAGGATACACAAAGGCTCAAAATGAAGGGATAGAGGAAGATTTACCAAGCAAATGGAGAGCAAAAAAAAGCAGGAGTTGCAATTCTCATCTCTGATAAAATAGACTTTAAAGCAACAAAGATAAAAAGAGACAAAGAAGGCCATTACATAATGGTAAAAGGATCGATACAACAAGAAGAGCTAACGATCCTAAACATATATGGACCCAATGCAGGAGCACCCAGATACATAAGGCAAGTTCTTAATGACTTACAAAAGGACTTAGACTCCCACAAAATAATAGTGGGAGACTTTAACACTCCACTGTCAATACTAGACAGATCAACCAGACAGAAAATCAACAAGGATATCCAGGGCTTGAACTCAGACCTGGAGCAAGCAAACCTGATAGACATTCACAGAACTCTCCACCCCAAATCCACAGAATACATATTCTTCTCAGCACCACATCACACCTACTCTAAAATTGACCACATAATTGGAAGTAAAGCACTGCTCAGCAAATGCAAAACAACTGAAATCATAACAAACAGCCTCTCAGACCATAGTGCAATCAAGTTAGAACTCAGAATACAGAAACCTACCCAGAACCGCACAGCTTCATGGAAACTGAACAACTGGCTCTTGAATGTTGACTGGGTAAACAATGAAATGAAGGCAGAAATAAAGAAGTTCTTCGAAACCAATGAGAATGAAGACACAACATGCCAGAACCTCTGGGACACATTTAAAGCAGTCTCTAGAGGAAAGTACATAGCAATAAGTGCCCATATGAGGAGAATGGAGAGATCCAAAATTGACACCCTATCATCAAAATTGAAAGAGCTAGAGGAGCAAGATCAAAAAAACTCAAAACCCAGCAGAAGACAAGAAATAACTAAGATCAGAGCTGAGCTGAAGGAGATTGAGACACGAAAAACCCTTCAAAAAATCAATAAATCCAAGAGCTGGTTTTTTGAAAAGATCAACAAAATAGACAGACTACTAGCCAGATTGATTAAAAATAAAAGAGAGAACAACCAAATAGATGCAATAAAAAATGATAAAGGGGAAATCACCACAGATTCCACAGAAATTCAAACCGTCATCAGAGAATATTACAAACAACTCTATGCACATAAACTAGTAAACCTGGAAGAAATGGATAAATTCCTGGACTCCTGTGTCCTCCCAAGCCTAAACCAGGAGGAAGCTGAAACTATGAATAGACCAATAACAAGGTCTGAAGTTGAGGCAGCAATTAAGAGCCTACCACACAAAAAAAGCCCAGGTCCAGACGGGTTCACAGCCGAATTCTACCAGACACACAAGGAGGAGCTGGTACCATTCCTTCTAAAACTATTTCAAACAATCCAAAAAGAGGGAATCCTTCCCAAATCATTTTATGAGACCAACATCATTCTGATACCAAAACCCGGCAGAGACCCAACGAGAAAACAAAACTTCAGGCCAATATCCATGATGAACATAGATGCAAAAATCTTCAATAAAATATTGGCAAGCCGACTGCAACAGCAAATCAAAAAACTTATTCACCATGATCAAGAAGGATTCATCCCGGGGATGCAAGGCTGGTTCAACATACGCAAGTCTATCAACGTAATTCACCACATAAACAGAACCAAAAACAAAAACCACATGATTATCTCAATTGATGCAGAGAAGGCATTTGACAAAATTCAACAGCCCTTTATGCTAAAAACCCTCAATAAACTCGGTATCAAGGGAACGTATCTCAAAGTACTAAAAGCTATTTATGACAAACCAACAGCCAATATCATATTGAATGGGCAAAAACTAGAAGCATTCCCTTTGAAATCTGGCACTAGACAAGGATGCCCTCTTTCACCACTCCTATTCAGTATAGTACTGGAAGTTCTAGCCAGAGCAATCAGGCAAGAAAAAGAAATAAAGGGTATTCAAATAGGAAAGGTGGAAGCCAAATTGTCTCTATTTGCAGACGACATGATAGTATACCTAGAAGACCCCATCGCCTCAGCCCAAAAACTCCTGAAACTGATTAGAAACTTCAGCAAAGTCTCAGGATATAAAATCAATGTGCAAAAATCACAAGCATTCATCTACACCAATAACAGACTTAAAGAAAGCCAAATCAAGAACGAACTGCCATTCACAATTGCTACAAAAAGAATAAAATACCTTGGAATACAACTCACAAGGAACGTAAGGGACCTCTTCAAGGAGAACTACAAACCACTGCTCAACGAAATCAGAGAGGACACAAACAGATGGAGAAACATTCCATGTTCATGGTTAGGAAGAATTAATATCGTGAAAATGGCTATACTGCCCAAAGTAATTTACAGAATCAACGCTATCCCCATCAAGCTAACATTGACTTTCTTCACAGAACTGGAAAAGACCACCATGACCTTCATATGGAACCAAAAGAGAGCCCGCATAGCCAAGTCAATTCTAAGCAAAAAGAACACAGCGGGGGGCATCACACTACCGGATTTTAAACTATACTACAAGGCTACAGTAATCAAAACAGCATGGTACTGGTACCAAAACAGAGATATAGACCAATGGAACAAAACAGAGGCACCGGAGGCAACACAACATACATACAACTATACAATCTTTGATAAACCTGACAAAAACAAGCAATGGGGAAAGGATTCCATGTTTAACAAATGGTGTTGGGAAAACTGGCTAGCCATGTGCAGAAAGCAGAAACTGGACCCCTTCCTGACACCTTACACTAAAATTAACTCCAGATGGATTAAAGACTTAAACATAAGACCTGGCACGATAAAAACCCTAGAAGGAAATCTAGGCAAAACTATCCAGGACATAGGAGTAGGCAAGGACTTCATGAACAAAACACCAAAAGCATTGGCAACAGAAGCCAAAATAGACAAATGGGACCTAATGAAACTCCACAGCTTCTGCACGGCAAAAGAAACAGTCACTAGAGTGGATCGGCAACCAACAGAATGGGAAAAAATTTTCGCAGTCTACCCATCTGACAAAGGGCTGATATCCAGAATTTACAAAGAACTCAATTGGATTTACAGGAAAAAAACAAGCCCATTCAAAAGTGGGCAAAGGATATGAACAGATACTTTACGAAAGAAGACATATATGAGGCCAACAATCATATGAAAAAATGCTCATCGTCACTGGTCATCAGAGAGATGCAAATCAAAACCACATTGAGATACCATCTCATGCCAGTTAGAATGGCAATCATTAAAAAATCTGGAGACAACAGATGCTGGAGAGGATGTGGAGAAAAAGGAACACTTTTACACTGTTGGTGGGAGTGTAAATTAGTTCAACCATTGTGGAAGACAGTGTGGTGATTCCTCAAGGCCTTAGAAATAGAAAATCCATTTGACCCAGCAATCCCATTACTGGGTATATATCCAAAAGACTATAAATCGTTCTACTATAAGGACACATGTACAGTAATGTTCGTTGCAGCACTGTTTACAATAGCAAAGACCTGGAATCAACCCAAATGCCCATTGATGATAGACTGGATTGGAAAAATGTGGCACATATACACCATGGAATATTATGCAGCAATCAGAAATGATGAGTTTGTGTCGTTTGTAGGGACATGGATGAATCTGGAGAACATCATCCTCAGCAAACTGACACAAGAACAGAAAATGAAACACCACATATTCTCACTCATAGGCGGGTGATGAAAAATGAGAACACATGGACACAGAAAGGGGAGTACTAAACAGTGGGGTCTATTGGGGGGAAAAGGGGAGGGCCAGTGGGAGGGGGAGGTGGGGAGGGATAGCCTGGGGAGAAATGCCAAATGTGGGTGAAGGGGAGAAGAAAAGCAAAGCACACTGCCATGTGTGTATCTACGCAACTGTCTTGCATGCTCTGCTCATGTACCCCAAAACCTAAAATACAATAAAAAATAAAAAATAAAAAAGATTAGGAAATTTCACTTTAATACTACTCCGTTATCTAATCTCCTATCTTATTCAAAATTTGGTCCTTTATTACTATATTTTTTCATTCTTCAGGCTCCAAACCAGAAATACGTATTGAATTTAGTGGTCACTTCTCTTTAGTCTCTCTCACAGGGAGCAGTTCCTCAGCCTGTTTTTCCCTTACTTGCTTCAAGGCATGACAACTCTACAATACTATTGGAACATTCCAAAGCCTCCTTCCCTACTCCAGATCAGACCAAAAATAGAATTTAGCCGAGATCTTGCTGGATACTTTACCGCCTCTCTGTTCTGCTTTCTTCACTCCCTTAGAGGCTCTTGTTTCCCTGAAGATCATTCCTACAGTAAATCACATTTCTCCAAATCCCTGTCTTGGGGTCTGCTTCTAGAGAACCCAATCTAAGAAAATATGTATTAGACCAAGCTCATTCACTGTTTTATTCAAATATTCTATAGACTATATATGTGTATATATGTGTGCATGTATATCTATCTATCTATCTATCTATCTATCTATCTATCTATCTATCTATCTATATCTATATCTATCTATATCTATATCTATATCTATCTATATCTATATATATATATATATATATATATATATATATATATATATATATATCAGCTAATACCACCTCACCTAGCTAATTTTTTGTAGAGATCAGGTTTCACCATGTTGCCCCGACTGGTCTCAAACTTCCGGACTTAAGGGATCCACCCTCTTTGACCTTTCAAAGTGCTGAGATTACAGGCATAAACCACTGTGCTCATCCTAAACATTTTTTTCTCATAATTTAGGCATTATCACCCCTAGTACTAGTGCTTTAAAAATGTCTACTGATTATGTTATGTGGTACTAGTAATTATTATTGTTGTTGTTTGTATGATTTTATCCTAATGGCACTCAGGCTCTTTCAATGTGAGATTATGCTTTCTTCTTACAAACATTTACTGTGGATCTATCGCATACCAGGCACTGTGTTAAGCAATAGAAAAATGAAATAAGGTATAACAGAGTTCCCCTCCTAAAAGAGCTTACAGTGTAGAGGATGAGTTATGTAAATAACAAAATGATGAGGCACTGGACTAAGGATTATGAAGTGGGAAGCACTGGGTACTGGGAGTATTGTCAGAACATGGAAGAGACCTCACTGAGTCTCAAATACAAAATTATCATATGCATAGGGCATGTTTGTGTATGATGTTCCATGCTTAGGACTTACCTGTCTTATGCTTGGGTCTGAGAAGATTGGGGCTTGAGCTCATGAATACCAGAAGTATAATTCACAGACACCAATCAGTTCTGATCACAGGCTCTAGGCAGCATCAAAAGGAACAGGAGAGCAGGGAAGACAACAAATCCATCTGGCCAAGCATAGCTTTCTGGTATCTCTTCTCTGTTCTTCAATAGTAAAAGCCCAGAGCATTGGCAACTGTCAGCAGACTTTATTTTTTATTTTTTATTTTTTTTCTTGTTGCATTTTAGGTTTTGGGGTACATGTGAAGAACATGCAAGATAGTTGCATAGGTACACACGTGGCAGTGTGATTTGCTGCCTTCCTCCCCTTCACCTATATCTGGCATTTCTCCCCATGCTATCTCTCCCCAACTCCTCACCCCCTGCTGTCCCTCCCCTATTCCCCCCAACAGACCCCAGTGTGTAGTGCTCCCCTCCCTGTGTCCATATGTTCTCATTGTTCAACACCCGCCTATGAGTGAGAACATGCAGTATTTCATTTTCTGTTCTTGTGTCAGTTTGCTGAGAATGGTGTTCTTCAGGTTCATCCATGTCCCTACAAAGGACACAAACTCATCGTTTTTTATTGCTGCATAATATTCCATGATAGACTGGACAGGGAAAATATGGCACATATACACCATGGACTATTATGCAGCAGCCTTTAAAAATGAGTGAGGAACTTCCTAGATCTGAAAAGAACCCACAAAAAGTCTCCCAGGCTTTTATTCCACATTCCCTCTCCCCTAATAGAAAGTCTATATCAGTACCCAGAAACAGCTTTTACGGTAACATAAAGCAATATCATGCTATTCAGCAGGCCATATCACCTGGCCTAATTATTATTCCGAGTCCATATCCTGAAACTGATGTTTAGCCTTTTTAATCCCATCTTTTTCTTTTCATCTCTTCTGTGCATTGCAAACCTCTATATTTACATATACACACATTTTCTGTTTGAGTTCCACCCTGGGGGTTTTCAGCAGACAGCCCTGGCCTCCCCCATTAGCATATTGTGACTTCTCAATATATGTTCTCTATTTCACATCTCCTCTGGTCACTTAAAAATTGAGGGGATAAGAGGCCCTCTTAGTGCAGTGGGCAGTGCATCAGTCTCATAATCTGAAAAATTGAGGGGATGCTGGGATGGGGGTAAACTCTACTAAAAAGGAACCCTCCATCTGTACATCTAGGTTCTAGGTCCCAGACTCCAAGACCCGAGAGTTTGCACAGACCGGTGGGTGGCTGGTTTGCTCTCCATCCCCCTATCTCTGGTGAGTTTACACTCTATGCTCACAGGTTCACGAGGACACATACCACATGCAACAGGGCCTACAGGAGCGAGTGCAAAACTGCAGCAGGATCAGGACAGGCCAAGGCTCCATATACCTTCAGAGGGTACAGCGCAAGCAACTGGAGCAGAAGCTGAAGCAAGCAGAGGCCTGGTGGCTGCAGCTGGGAAAATTTGCCCGCCTAGTCGACTACATGATTTGTCAGAGCCTCATTTCTATCTTGGAAGAGGAAATAACCTCTTTTGTGGCCAACATGCTTCAAGTGAGGTGGTGGGTGGCATGTGTGGAGGTGGCAGGCAGTCCAGGGCCAGATGGTGAGGAATGTATACTGACATCTAGCCCCTTGATTTTTCCTGACCCTTCTTTTACAGGCCCCAAGGCAGAAACCCTTTCTCTCATCACAGCTGGTCTTTGATGATCATGGCCAACTGTCTCATGTGCCCTGTGTTGAAAATATGATCCAGATTCTAACTGGAGGCCTACAGTCTGTCAAGGCCTCTGCCTTGCAGGTATTTTGGATTGAGCGGAGAGCTGGCTGTGGGAATTCCCAGTTCCTATACTCTGAGTAATCAGAAGCTTACAAGGGGATTTGAATCCCTCATTGTTTTCCCATTTCTGCCCCTTCTCCATATCCTGGCATGAAGGTAATACAGTCTGCAGACCTGAAGACCTCCTTGGATTCCCTGTATTCTGAAGGTATTTAGGGAGATGTAGGCAGGGGATAGGAAGGCTGAAGGTGGGGAAGGGCACAAGTGCGAACGGCATGGGAAGCAGGCAGGAGGTCCCGGGTATAGAGTCAGACATTGGGTGTGGATGGTGGAGCTCTAACCTGGGTACTGTACATGTGTGTTGTGGGTAGAAGGGTCAGGGAATGTTTTTGCTCACAAATCCACGTGCTTATGTGTGATGTATGAAAGAATGTGAGTACATTGTCCTTCCAAAACTGGTTCATTCAAAACTCTGTGAGGTTTTACTCCAGTGCTATAATTCATTTCATTTGCTACTGAATTTTATTTCTAAGTTAATTTGTACTTGTTTAAAGAGCTCTGCTTGCTCAACACTTGCTTTATGTCATATAGCTCTTTTTCATTTCATATGGATTAATTCATTGACATTATTGAAATATTTTATGGTTACCAAGCATTATTGGTTATCAATCTTCACACTTATTAACCATCAGAGTGGAAATACATCTTCACATTTCCCTTATTTAGGGTTCTGCTGTCACAAATAAAATCAATAAATGCAATCAGTCACATCTGACTCATCGATACTTTATTTAATTTCCCCATTTAACTTCTGTCTATTCATTAAGATGATTTAAAGACATAACATTAATTTTAGGGAATAGGTGACAAGGACAAAAAAGATTCATTTAAAGGAGCCTGTGTCTTTTACAAATTATACATCAGTTGGGGCACATTATTTTCCCCAAATAAATTTGGGTTAATTGATAGGAACTATTATTTGTTTTACATGGTGCAGTGGAAAGAAGAAAGGCTCTGGAGTCAGACTCATTAGTTTACTAGTCTGCAAAATGGAAATAATGAAAATACCTAACCTGTAGAATTTTTAAAGATTTAAAAGAGGTAATGTGTCTAGTATGGTGCTCAACATACAGAAATACATGCTACAGATAGTGCCTTCTTAGTATTAAAGAGGTAGATAAATCAGACATTGCACAGCATTTCTCATATGTGGTACTAATTCATGTTATAAATATGCTGTAGTATTTTTTTGAATAGTTAAATGGAGCAAAAGAACCCTTGAATTTGTATTCTAAATTCTAGCAAAGCTGAAAATATTTACCTGCCGTGTCTTAGGTTGTCCCTTCTACTTTTAAAAAAGCACATGGACTGATATGTTAAGGGGTGAAATGTCATGATGCTTGTATCTTACCTTCAGATTGTTTAGGACAGTGAAAAGATAGAAGGAAAAACAAATAATACAGTGTGGCAAAATGTTAATGGCTGTTGAATCTAAGTGGTTGGATAAGGGTGTTCATGGTACCATTCTTCAAACTTTTTTACAAAATTTGAAGAAAAAAGATATGAATGGAAAATCAGGTTAATATCATGGAGTAATCAAAACCAAAGTTCTTTTTATTGTTTGTTTTCGAGACAGGGTCTCACTCTCACCCAGGCTAGAGTGCAGAAGTACAGCCTCAACCTCCCGGGCTCAAGTGATCTTTTCCCCTCAGCCTCCCAAGTAGCCGGGACTACAGGCACATACTACCATGCCTGGCTAATTTTTAAAGTTTTTGTAGAGATGGGGGTCTTGCTGTGTTGCCCAGGCTGGTCTTGAACTCCTATCCTCAAGCAATCCTCCCATCTTGGCATTGCAAAGTGCTGGAATTACAAGCATGAGCCACCATGCCTAGCCAGACCAAAGTTCTATTGTCCTTAAATTCTTTAAAAAAAGTAAAAAGTTTTGATTTGTATTTCTTTAATGATCAATGATATTGAGCTTTTTGTTCATATGCTTGTTGGCTGCATGTATGTCTTTTAAAAAGTATCTGTTCACGTCCTTTTTTAATGATTTTTTTTTGTAAATTTGTTTAAGTTCCTTATAGATGCTAGATATCAGACCTTTGTCAGATGCATAGTTTGCAAATATTTTCTCCCCCTTATTGGTTGTCTGTTTACTCTGTTGATAGTTTCTTTTGCTGTGCAGAAGCTCTTAAGTTTAATTAGATCCCATTTGTCAATTTTTGCTTTTGTCGTGTTTGCTTTTGTCTCTTATAAGTGGGAGCTAAATGATGAGAACTCATGGACACAAAGAGGGGGACAACAGACACTGGAGCCTACTTGAGAGTGGAGGTGGGAGGAGGGAGAGGACCAGAAAAAACAACTATTGGATACTAAGATTAGGACCAGAAAAAACAACTATTGGATACTAAGATTAGTACCGTGATGAAATAATTGGTCCAATGAACTCTCGTGATAAGAGTTTACCTGTATAACAAACCTGCACATGTACACCTGAACCTAGAATAAAAGATTAAAAAATGGAGTAAATTTTGAATAAAGATAAATATGTAGCAGTTAAAACACTACTAGTAGTCTTCAAGAAACATACATCCAACTGAGAAAACTTATATTTAAATGAGGCAACATTTTTATGGCCCTTTAGCTAAATTGCAAAATGATTTCAATAGCTCCACTTACATACAAAAATATGAAAATTAACTCCTTTTCAATAGAAATGTATACATTGACTAGATTCTACTCAGTAAAATAATTGTCAATGTATTATTAATAGTTGCAACATATTCTCCAGTCTTAAACTGTGTTCTCCAACATTTTCCAGAGAACATCACAGCTAAAAAAGAGAGTATTAATATTACTATCTGATGTCCTTACAATCTTATGAGAAGTTTTCTGCAGTTCAAAACTCAGAAAACACAATCAGATAATCACTTTTCTCATTTGTCAGATGTCAAATTTTAAAACCCTAAAGTTCTTATATTAATTTGAATATGGCAATATCCTATTAAGATTGGAATATATTTTTGATATTTTTGGTAAGACAAATCTGTTACACTGAAAAGAGACAAAGCATTGACTAATTTTCATCATATGCTGTCTTGGTGTACATTTTGGTTGGGATGGCCGAAATTAGCTTAGAGATATAATGCAAAGAATGAAAACATGATTTTTTTTTTTGCCAGGGGACTGCATGGGGAAGGTCTCTATGAGCAGTAGGACCAGGAAGAGGAAATACAGAGGGAAGCAGTGTGACCATGAGTAGATTTATAGATGAGATGGAAGGAAAGATTTTTTTTTTTTTTTTGCTGCTCTGTGAGAAAGAAACCTTGGAGGCATGAGGAGTTGTATAAATAAGTTTAACAAGAAGCTTTGCTCTGTGTGGAATGTCTGAGTCACTCATTGAAGGAAGCCTATAGTAAAGATCTATGTCATTAAAGTCTTTCAATTTGGATTGATATTTGATTTAGTTGATTTCAGATTTCTTCTTAAGGCTAAGCACAGTGACTCATGCCTGTAATCCCAGCACTTAGGGAAGTCAAGGTGGGAGGACTGCTTGAGGTCAGGAGTTCAAGACCAGTGTGAGCAACATAGTGAGACCCTGTCTCTACAAAAAAATTATAACTAGCCAGGTGTGGTGGTGTGCACCTGTAGTTCCAGCTACTCAGGAGACTGAGGTGGAAGGATTGCTTGATCCCAGGAGTCTGGGGCTGCACTGAGGCATGATCACACCACTGCATTCCAGCCTGGGTGACAGAGATACCATATCTAAAATTTTTACAACACTTTATCATTATAAATAGTGTTTTTTTTTTTTTTTTTTTTTTTGAGACGGAGTTTCGCTCTTGTTCCCCAGGCTGGAGTGCAATGGCGCAATCTCGGCTCACTGCAATGGCGCAATCTCGGCTCACTGCAACCTCCGCCTCCTGGGTTCGGGCAATTCTCCTGCCTCAGCCTCCTGAGTAGCTGGGATTACAGGCACGTGCCACCATGCCCGGCTAATTTTTTGTGTTTTTAGTAGAGACAGGGTTTCACCATGTTGACCAGGATGGTCTCGATCTCTTGACCTCATGATCCACCCGCCTCGGCCTCCCAAAGTGCTGGGATTACAGGCGTGAGCCACCGCGCCCAGCCTATAAATAGTGTTTTATTTCATTCTTTCCTTGACTATGAAGTTAGTGATTTCTGTTTTGTTGGTATGTTCTTTTGCCAAATTCCATTGAAAATAGACTAGCTTTTCTTTCCATTGCTTGGAATCACAATTGACTGTATAGCACCATATTGCCTGAGCACTCTCATAGATCTTGGCGCCTTGAAACACTGCTCGTCAAGCTTTTCTTATATTTTGGAGCTCACAAAACAGACAATTACTGCATTCAAAGGTAGAGAAGAAGTAACAGCACCTATCTTCACAGAATTTGAGCCCCTGTCTCTCAAATTTCTGCTTATCCTTTTTTCATCTCTTCTCTCTGTGCATCTTTCCAGTTCCCCTGCCCTGATTCCTGAGACCGGTTATCTCTGCTTCCTTTGGGCTTTCTGCTCCCTTATTACTACTTCTTTCAAATAACTTAAACTTTTTATGACACCAACTCAATCCTTGACTTTATATGATCTTCTTTAAGTTTTCCTGTCCGTGAGACTGATTTAGTTCAACTTTTCAAGACAAGGAGTATAATTGATTCAGTCTCTCCCGTAGACTGCATGATTTATTTATAAGCTATGGCAAAGGAATGTGTCATGGTGCAAAATAACTGGATTTTAGCTATAGGTAAGGGCAGATCTTCTTAGAGGATTGTCTGTGGTGGGGCAGGTTACGGTCTTCAGCTATGCTTGTTTTTGGCTATAAATGTCTATTATATTGGCCCAAGTATGGGGGTTGATTTTGGATTAAATAATCTTAACTCAAAACTATGTATGTACTTATAACTAAGAAATTCATGAGGCAGCTAGAATCAGCCACAGAGGCCTAAACAATAAAAAAAGAAGTATTGAAGTAGGTACTTCCAAGGTTTGTTCAGTGGCTCAAAAGTGTCATCAAGTACCAGGTTCTTTGTATCCTTCCATCACTCCTTACTGCTTTTAGCTATAGGTAAGAGCAGGTTCTGTTAGAGAGGTGTGTGTGGTAGAGGAGGTCACAATAAAGTGGTTTTTGGTTTTTTTTGTTTGTTTCTTCATTCTCAGCCTTGTTGCCTCGTAGTTGCAAGACAAGCTGCAACATCAAGCATCTCATTCTTAAGCAAAATCAGGCAGAAAAGGATAGGCAAGGTTAACAAGAGCGCTCTGTTTCTGATTCTCACTTTTTGCCAGGAAAAGGAATCTTTTCTAGAAACTCCCTATCAGACTCACTTTTACATCTCACCATCAAAATCTGCAGCATGTGTCTAACTCTAGCTATAAGAAAGGCTGGGAAACCAAATGGCCGACATTCTCAGTGCCTTGTGGAAGATGGTTTCTACAACCATAGAGGAAGGGAGAAGGGAATAGCTATTGGGTAATCAAACAATGTGCCTTCAGAGTTCCATTCTTCAGGTAGGCTTTGTCCACCTGGCAAGCAAGAGAACCACCAGCATTCTCTACATCGTCATTTCATACTATACTCCTTCCTTATCCCTCACTTAGTCTTAGTTCTGTAAGTAACAATATATTTAAGCCTACCAGCAGTCCTTATGTTGATGTCTCTAGTGATTTTGTTTGAAGGTCACTTTTTACTAAATTCCTCAGGAAAGGCTTGTAGGAACAAAATTCTGAAGTTCTTCTATGTTGATAACAGTTTGTACCTTTTGAAAGTTAGTGTTGCTGGATATAAAATTGTGTTACACTGTTTTCCTTTGCATATCTTAAATATGTTATTCTGTTTTCTTAGGGCATTATGAGTTGCTATCAAAAAGCTTCTGATAATCTAATCTTATTTTCTTTACAAAATCACTTGTTTTTTTGCCTACATATTTTTCTTTTTTATTGAAATCTAGTTATTTTAGTTAGAATATATGTTGGTATGGAACATTCTGGGGAAGGATTTTCAGGTATGTTATTTCAAAATGTGACATTATATCTTTTTTTAAATTTCAGAACAATTTTCCATAATTAAGGTTTTGTTTTAATGAAAAGTATGACTTTATTGTATTTTTTTGTCAAACACCTTTACTTGAGGCAACAATTGAAGTGTAATTTAATTCAGCAGGAACTATCACTCTGAGGGAAAATATACACTCAAAAACACCCTTAAATTAAAGTCAAACTTTCTTTCCAAGGCACAGTACTAGCATTTTCAGATTGACAGCAGAACGAGTTTGTTTTCATGAAACAAAATCACGAGCCCAGAGTCTGTTTTTGAAACAGCTTTCCACTTAATCTCCATTTCTCGGGCTTAGGGAACGACACTAGTGGCTTTCCTCAGGTCCAGGTAGCTGGTGACAACGTCGGAGGGTAGCCTCCGAATGTGGGACAAGTCTTCCATGGTGCTGAACCGCGGTTTGCTCTGGGGGTCTGTGTAGTTGGGAAGAAGACCTGAAACATCGGAATACTTCTTAGCTGGCTTAAAGGATGGAGGTGCATCAATACTGAAGTAGTGAGGACTGTTCAGTTGCCCCACAACGCCCTTTCTGAAGCGAGGATTTGTTTCAGGTTCTTCCAGGTTCTGTTCTTCCTGCCAGCTACTGCGCCACCGTGGCCAGAGTGCACAAGTTGGGATCCTTAGATGGCAAAGGTTTGGCAGCTTTTTCCACAGGTCCTCTGCTAAACTCAGAGGGCACCATTTTATTCCGACTCGTGGCTTCTATGCTGATACCCTGCACAAAGCTGGAGGCGGACACTTTTTCCTCTTTACGGGCACCATAGTCCCCGCCGCTACTGTTGCTGCTGTGGGCAGGGCTGGCCGGTCTCTTCTTGCTGTTCCGGACTATTCGAGTAGCGGAAGCGGTGGCCACAATTGGAATTTGAGCCGCCGTCGCGCCCTGAGTCTTCCCCCCACCTCTTTCCCAGCACCGGCCCTGGATGAATTAAGGTTTTTAATATTTGTTCTCTTCCCTTTCTTTGTTTTTTCTTGAGGGAATCGTGTTACTGATACATTAGATAGATCCTTATCCCCTATCCCCAATATTTCTCCCTTTCTCTCAAAATATTTAAAAAATTTTTATTTCCTTTTTAGTTGTATAATTACCCTTATTTTTCCCTTCTGTTTTTCTTAAGAAATTATCTGTCGAGTTTGTTTGCTCTTATGTTCCATTTCAGTTAAATTTCCGTTATGAAATTTTTCTTTTATTTCTATTTCTTTCTGTAGTCTGTCACATAATTTCGGAGTTTTTCTAATTCTGATATGTGTCTTCTCATGAGTTCTATCATTTTTCCAGTGTCTTTTAACTTGTTTTGAAATAAGCTATAGTTTTGCTCTCGTTTTTGACATGCTTTCATTGCCTCTTTAGAGAATTTATTCTACACCTTGCTTTTTTTTTTTCTTATAAAAGCTTGATATGAGGTTTGATGTTGATACTTTTCTACTGCTTATAGAAGACTGGAAATTTTAGCTTTTCTTAACTTTCAAAAGAAGACTTGGCTCAAAATAGTTCTCTAATCTCTGTTTCACTTTCTATTGTTTTTCTGTATTAAAAAAAATGATGGGTTACCTTCTGAGATTTTCTGGTTTCCCTCCCCTTCCTTTTTCTAGACTTTTCCTTTTTCTCTACTGCTGCTCAATCCTTATTCTACTCCCAGCATTTTCTCCAGGTCAAGCTCTGTCCCAAAAGGGAGCCCTGACTGGTTTCAAGAGTACACAGCGCATAGATTACTTAAGCTTCTACAGACCTCACTCATTCTTGGAGGGGGTAAGACCGCCCTCCAGTTTTACCTGCTGTTCTCAAATGGGCCCTCTGCCTCCCAGTAAATGCTTGATGGCTATTTGGGGGTTTTCTTATTCTTAAGTCCATCTGTTGCTTCATTGTTTCCCTCTGCGTCATTCATCACAAATGGCGATGCCATGTGTGTTTTGAGGTTGCAGGTGGTTTGTCCCCACCTACTTGTATTTTAGGATTTGTGAGGATCCCCTGTGCTCATTTGTTAAAAATGTTATCCTTGGGCTTTTGGTTTTACTGTCTAATTGTTCTGTCATTTTTGTGTGGGCATTTGGGGGAGATCTCAAAATGATGTTGCCTTGGCCATCACCTCAGAATCCTTTCTGGCATTTTTTTTAAAAAGGATAATTCTTGTTCTTATATGGAGCAGAGACTATAAGGTGTAGGAGTCAAGGGCCAATGCAGGGAGAAAAGTTAGAAGGATGTTGCAATAATGCAGTGAGAGATGATGGTGAACTGGGCTGGGAGAGGAGGACAGATGGTGGTAAATGTGGTGAGAATTGGTTGGATTCTGGATATATTTCTAAAGTAGAGACAACAGGATTTTTAAATGGGGGGATGTGTTGTGTGTGAAAAAGAGTCAAAGGTGACTATAAAGATTTTGATTGGAGAACCTGGAAGAACAAATTTTCCATTTACTGAAATTGGAAGACTGTAGTTTTGTGGGGAGAATTAGAGTTCATTTTGGCCCTGTTAAATTTGAGGTGCATGTTGGACATCCAGGTAGAGAAGTAAAGTAGGCACTTATTTAAATGGGATTGGAGTTAAGTGAGGGAGCTGGGCTACAGGTAAATTTGGGTGCAAATATATAGTACCTAAAGCCATAAAGCTGGATGAGATTTCCTAGAGAGTGACTGCAGTTGGAGAAGAGAAGCGATCAGCTAAGAGTGCTACAGGCTTGGGTGTGGATAGTATCACTCTTATTTCTGAGCATTTTAATTCTTTGCTTTATTCTCTGTGAAGTTTTAACATAAATACTAGACTTGTCATTTAACCAGTTTCTAAAGAGTTAAGGAGTGGCCAGGTTCAAGAATATTCTTTAAGACCAATAACTGGGACATGTTCAACATTCCTTTTCACCAACTCCTCTGTTCTGCAGATGCTGGAGACTACAAACTACACTTCCCAGACCCCTCTTCAGCTAGGTGTCATATACAGTTTAGGACCTACCAGTTAGACCTACAAAAGACCTCGATTCAGAATTGAATTAAGTTGGGAAAAGAGGCAGGGCATATGCCATCCATTCTGTGGATCATAGCAGAGGCAGTGTGTTTTGTAGTTAATGGTGTGACAGTGACATCTCATTTTGCCAGGCAGCACATGGCCCTGAATGCTCAACCTAGAGTGGTTTTGTATTTTAGCTCTCCTAATTAGTCTGCAACCCATTTAATATTCTATAATAAGTCCCTTCCTGCTTAGACTGGCTAGAGTAATTTCTATTATTTGCACATGAACTCTAACTAATAAATCCCCTCCTTGGGTCTAGTATTTTATATTGGTGATATGGAAGTATGTGTTAACTTACTTATGGGCAGAGAATGTGTGTGTGTGTGTGTGTGTGTGTACACACTGAGGACAAAGAGAAAGGAAGGTTGTTTGTGGACTCTGGAGGGTACTCACTGACCATTACGGCATTTGCTCCACTAGAAGAAGATGAAGAGGAGAACTCAAAAACCGAATTTCTGATGCCCAAGTTTCATGGCCAGCCCAGCAATGCTGTGAGCATCTTCTGTGGCCCAAATGTAGGATTGGTATGGCCCTGGAAGTCTCACCCAATTGCTGGTATCTTGGAGGTCCGCGGGTATCGGCTGCGGGGCCAGTACTTGCCCCACAGTTATAAGCAGCTGGAAGAAGACTTGGACAACAACCCTCAGATCCAGCAGGCACTGAACATACAATGGGTGCTGCTGGAGGTAAGAACAGTGGTTTAAGGGGTAGGGTGCTGCCCACCAATTCCCATTATAGCCACCTGCTTCTGCCTTACACACTTTGTCTGCCCTTAGGGTATGCTGCGGGAGGTGCAGGAATTCTGCAGGGAACATCATTGGATAACAGGCATTTATGAATTCCTGCAATCCTGGGGGCCTCAGAAACTGGAAGACATGAGAGGCTGTCCCATCAAGAACTATGTGATGCTGGTGAGCCGCCTGAATGTTTGGCAGGCCCGTGTCTCCAACATGCCTGTAGAGTTGCTCACAAAAGGCAAGTTGCTGCTGCTTAGCTGCCATGATGTACAGGCAGAGATGGGTGAGTACTGCTTCTCCTCCCTCTCCTCCTTCCTCCTTCTGTATGTCTATTCACATGGCCTGTCTTGGTCCTGGAATGTCCTCCAGAGACCTTTGGTGCAGGCCTCTTATTGGACCTATGAAGCCTTCGAAAGCCCGAGGTTCCAGGCCTTTCCCTTTGCGGTGAAAGATATGCTCGCTGCAGAGGGCACCTCTCTGTTTTGGCTCTGCTCATTCCTTGTATTCCTTAGGCATTATGTTCCTGTGCTTGGGTTAGTAAGCTCAGTGTCTTTACAGAGATTCTTGGGAATCAATGATGCCTTCTCTTTGCATGTAGCAGAGTGAAATTTATACTACATTTTGCATATGTAAAAAGCTACTCTCTTTAACTAATCTTGTCTTACGGTGTAGTCCTAACTTCCACTGGTAGTGAGAATGTAACCTTTCCAATTAAAGAAAGCTCCTTTTATTTAAAGCAGTCACTTTTGGTCTGATTCATTCTATTTGGGGTATCTGGGCAATTGAAAGTTTATACTTTAGTTCTGGGTTGTTTTTACTCTCAAATGTCTTTTGCTCCCTTTTCCTTCCCAAGGTGTCACCTTTACTGGTGTAGGCCAGTGGGCTGGCTTCTGAGGTTTCATACATCCTTGCATGGTCTCTGCCCTCCTGACATTGCTGCTTCTGGTGCTGCTGTGTCCTGGGATTATAGAGCTGGGGTGTGTTTTCTTGGCCTAATAGGGGCCTGAAGTGCCTATCTTTGCTGACCCGTCCTTGCCTTTGTATTTGCTGGCATGGCTGATCCTTGGGGTTTTAGTGAATCCTTCATCCAGTCTGTGTCTTAGGCCGGTTACCCCCATGGCTTTTGCTTCAGCGTTCCTCAACACATGAACTTCATCCAGGCCCACTGGCTATCAACTCTCTGCTATCTTCTGTATCCCCTGCCATTTTGAAGCTGTGGGAAACTGATAAGCATTATATCTGCCCCTCTTTTTACTACAAAACATAACACTATGATTTCTGCTCTGCTGTGACTGTTTCATGTTACCAAGGGGCACCCTAAAAGGTGGTCTCTTCCCAAAGTTCTGTATGGAAATTGGGGCTCAAGAGCATTCTACTATTTTCTCCTCAACTTACCTCAGGTTCCCTCCCCATGCCACTTACTACACCTACTAAGCCGAGGCCCAATTGTTGGTATCCCTGGGTCTCTGAGAAATCTAGCTTATGACCTAGTCTTTTACCCTCTTTTCTCTTTCTCCCTTCCCATGGGAAGGCTATCTCATGCTATTGTGTACTAACTAAGTGCCTCAGCCTAGGAGCTCATGTTAGACAGGCTTACAGTGGGATAGATTGGGAAGCCAGTGATTTGTTCTTTTAAGAAATATGGAGGTTGTTCTCTTTCCTCAGCTAGCCTCAAGGATAGCAATAGCCAATAGTATCTACTTCCTGCAGAGACTAGATTCTATTGGACCCATGGCTTCCCAGGCCTACTTTCTTTATGAAGATTAGAAGCCTTGGAACTGTGGCCTGGAAAGAGTTTGCTTGAATGCCCTGCTTACTTAGCCTTCCCTGTCTTGGCTCTCAACAGATGAAAGCACATGTATCGTTAGGTATCCAATGGTTCACTAAAACTCCCTGCTCTTCTACAGAGGGTTCAGGCTGGCAAGGCAGGAACCAGGAAGACCTATGATTTTTTTTGCTTTCTTTCTGGCCCTGTTTTGATCAGGCTTTACTTCACTGCTGCTCCAGAAGCTCACTGTTGTCCCAGCTTGTTAACTTTTTGATCCTCAGTCCAGGACCATCTGGCCTCTTTAAGAGAAGCAGGTAGAGAGAAATAAGCACTGGATTTAGAACCCTGTCTCTGTTTTTCACTTGCTTTGTAACTTCAGATTACTGTGTTTTAGTTTCTTTATTTGTAAGCTGGGCATGATAACGCAATCACTCACAGGGTTATAGTAAGGAGGATTAAATGAGATATTATTTGCAATATTCTTAGCATTGAGTGTGGCGTTCAGTAGGTGCTTAATAATTTTTTCATTTCACCTTATCCCCTTCTGTCTACTCTCATCCTTCTTGCTGATCTGTTGTTTCTCTTCTTCCTGAGCTCCCTTGAACAACAAATGGTGTAATTAAACACTCCGATGAGTTAGCTTCACCAGAAACTTGGGGTCAACCTTTACTCCTCCCTCTCCTTGACCTTACTACATCCAACCTGTCACCAAATCCTTGTCATTCTTCTGCCTCCTAAGTATCTCTTAAATCTGTATTTTATCTATCTCCAGCTTCTAATCCCAAATTCTGGTATTTTATCAATCCATTGCTCCTTTATACCATACGGTGTCACTGTTGAGCTCCCATCTGCCTTCAGCCTGTCGCTACTGGTCCAAAAGCAGCACCATTGCAATGGCCTAGTTACTGTTATGTTCCAAAGGGAGGGTGTGAAAAAGGATGAGTTTACATGTTCATGTTCTGTTTAATATAGGTTGTCCCTCAATAGGCTTTCTCTCAGTAGGTTTTCTCAATCTCAGATCTAAGTACCCAGTTGTCTTGGTTACTTCCTCCAAATCTCTGAAAGTGATATTATGTCTCAATTATCTGTCCCCCAAACTCACTATTTTACTTTCTAGTTGCAGAGATGCTAATAGGGGATCGGCCAGCTTACTTTACACATAACATAAAATATATATTTATATATTTAAGTACTTTTTATAAACATATGTTTTATCTATGTTTACATTTATATTTATAACATAAACATATTTATATTTAAAATATAATGGAGTGGAGCCATACGGCCCGAGTTTGAATGCTTGTTCTGCCACTGTGTGATGTTGATCAAGTTACATAACCTCTTTGAGCTTCAGTTTGTCTATCTGTAAAATAATAGTATTTACTTCAAAGAGACTTGTGAGGATAAAATGGGTTAGTATAATTAAAGTACCTGAAATAGTGTCTGGTATGTAGAAACCACTCTGTACTCTGCTGGGTGTACCATATTTCTATATTGTATTTTCCTATTCTGTGCATATTTTAACATCTCTGAACTTTAAAGGTGTCTCATGATTAAAGACGTGTTAGAGTTTAGATGGCATCAGTTTTTTTTGTTGTTGTTGTTAGTGGTATATAAAATAATGGTGCTGGCTGGGCACGGTGGCTCACGCCCGTAATCCCAGCACTTTGGGAGGCCGAGGTGGGTGGATCATGAGGTCAAGAGATTGAGACCATCCTGGCCAACATGGTGAAACCCCGTCTCTACTAAAAAGTACAAAAATTAGCTGGGTGTGGTGGCGCATGCCTCTAGTCCCAGCTTCTCAGAAGGCTGAGGCAGGAGAATTTCTTGAACCTGAGAGGCAGAGGTTGCAGTGAGCCGAGATCGCACCACCGCACTCCAGCCTGGTGCCTGATGACAGAGTGAGACTGTGTCTCAAAAAAATTAAATTAAATTAAATTAAATTAAATTAAATAATGCTGCTTCTTACAATAAGATCTTAGATTTTATGAGGTATCATATGGGTGTTATCCATGCCCTCTGAGATAATAATTATACTACCAAGGGCAGCTTCCAGGATTATCTTCTAGCCCCCTATCCACCTGAGACCTTCTTTACTTTAATCCTTAAAAACAAAAGGCAGATCATACCACCTTCTTGGTCCCCCTTCTTCTAGAGAAAGGCAGTTAAGACTCCAAAAGCAGAATGCTTTTATCTCTGCTAGGGTATTCTGCTATTCACAAATATGTCATTTCCAAACCCTTACACACACTGTTTAATCTTTTTGGAGCATTAACTACACAACACATCCAACTCCAATGTTCCCTTCTCTGTGGAGATCTTGCCCAGCCATCTCAGAATACCCCCTGCACCCTCACCTCTGAGCTATGCTGGCTGAAGGCTCCCAGGCACTCACAATGGATTTATCACACTGATTTGTGATTGCTCATTTATATGTCTGACTCTGCCTCATATTATGAGATTTCAGGGTAGGGAAACTTTCTGTCTCATTCATTTGCTCTTGCCTACCAGTATAGGGCACAGTTTGCAGTGCATAGCAGCTGGCTGGACATTGAGCAGGTATCCAACAAGCATTTGATGAGATAATTCATGGTCTGGCCTGCCATTCAGCCTACTCCCACTCTGGAACCACAGCACTGTCCCAGCACCCCTTCTTTTTTATGCATCCCTTCACACCTTACTCTCCTGTCTACAGAATCCAAGCTGAACAGCATAAGGGAGGACATTCTTGCACAGGTGCAAAATGAATGCTGGAGCCGCAGTCAACAGCTCATGACAGAGCTCACAGATTTCATGCATGTCTTCCAAACCATCAACTCAGATATTCACGCCATTGCACAGTGCACCCAGAAGGTGGGCTTTCCCCATTCATCCTTCCCTGCTTAACCAGGGCGCATCCTGCTCAAAAGCTCAGCACACTCTCTTCAGGTCTCTGCTGGGCTTTCGGCAGGACTTGATGCTCTTAAACTGTGCTCACCTAAGTGATCTACCCTTGCCTATTCTTATCCTGTCCATGTGGCCCTCAGGTTCCTCATGTCACAGGGAGGCCCTGGTGTGATGAGAGAGTTCTGCTCTCTGTGACAGTCAGATAGAAAATTTTTGCCTTGTCATCAGGGTAATGGTGTGGTGGGTGAGAAGTGGACCCCTCACCAGAGAGATCTGGGTCAGAGAGGGATTTGATCCCAGATTGCCCCTGATTCCAGTTTGCTACAAGGCTGCAACTGGGTCTGACGACTTCACTCCAAAAGGTGGGAATTCCCCTTAGGGATGGGCCCAAAGTGGCATGTAGGGTTTTGGGGGTGCTGGTCTCATGCTGTAGTTCCTGCAGTTGAATGATGCCAATGAAAAGTACATCGAGCTGGAGGAGCGAATGGAATACATACGGGCACTTCATGAACTCATCCGCAACCACTTTAGCCTCTTCAGTGCTGAGAATGAAGCATTGGACATCTCGGTGAGAAGGCAATTCAGGGAGTCACCCATCCCCACCCCCACCCTTCTCCCCAACAACCACATCTGTTCCACTGCCCTCTGCTTGCCCCATAGCTTCTGGATATGTGGGATGCATTTCAGTTTGAGAAAAGCCAGGCTTCAGAGTTCCTGCTGAACAAGCGACATTCCATCATGCCCAAGCTGCAGCAGCTGATGGCAGCAGCGTTGGCAGAGCTGGAAGGCCTGCTTGGGAGGGCCCTCTCTGGTCCCTTTATGGACCCCACACAAGATCAGAGGAGTACTGAACACCAGCTCATCTCCCTAGAGCGTCAGTTCCAGAACACAGTCAGCGACCTCAGTGAAGTGCACCTCGCCTATGCCATCTTCACTGGTACTGAGGATCCCCACACCCTCCATTATCACTCTGTGATAGACCCTTCAACTGAAATTAAGAGTTGAGACTCAGCTTTCTGTTCCTGTATGACACCAAGCAAGCCTTGGGAATCACATACCTTCACTGGTATTTTTTATAAATGAAAATTGCAGGATGAAAACATCATATATTGACCATGTCAGGTGTTATGCTTAGGGTGAGGATATAGGGGCTCACAGTCTGATAGAGAAAGCAAACAAGTGAATGTTCCATCAGAATGTGATGGGGTCAGGGGCTAAAAGCATGTGCAGGAGAAATGTAAGGGTGCCCTCCTTATAGAACTTAGCCTTTGTATAGCCCTGTTCAACACAGTCCTGCCCCAGGCAACAGGCCCCAAATAAGAGTAGGCCTTCATGCTCCAGCAGATCACTGCCTCCAGCCAATGTGGTATAGGGAGGAGGCTACTGAGGGCCCCACTAGTACACTGGAGGCGACCAGATCAGAACTATTGGTCTCATTTCTTCCATACAGTAGTGAAGGTAAGCTGGTTCCCTTCTGTTCTTAAAGAACTTTGTGGGCTCTGAAAGGAGACCAGAGTCAATATCGGAGCCATTACCAAACAACTGAGACAGGATCTCAGGCTGGAGTGCAGTGTTGTGATCACAGCTCACTGCAGCCTCAGCCTCTCAGGCTCAGGGGATCCTCCCACCTCAGCCTCCTGAGTAGCTGGGACTACAGGTGTGTGCCACCGTGCATGGCTGATTTTTGTATTTTTCTGTAGAGATGAGGACTCGCTATGTTGCCCAGGCTGGTCTTGAACTCCTGAACTCAGGCAGTCCTTCTGTCACAGCCTCCCAAAGCACTGGGATTACAGGTGTAAGCCATAGTGCCTGGCCTTCCTTCCAGAACTCTTAGATGTATGTTGGATTTACTGGATCTCTCTTACTCATTTCTCTTATCTTCTTTATCAAATCATTCATTCCTTTACTCCTTTTATCTTGAGTTCTGAAAAAATGTTGCGAGCTTGTTTATAAGCTTCCATTTCCTATGGTATCATTTTATATTTCTATTGCGTTTTAAAACACATTTTGTATGTGTATGCATGCTTATGTACACATGTATATGCATGTGACTGTATGTTTATGTGTGTATACATATGTATACATTTGCTACCTCTGTCTGCTGAAGAGGACAAGAAGCAAAGAAACCCCAGTAGCAAGAAGCCGCAATGTGCTCAGATCTTCATTGCTAATACCGTTCCCCACTAAAGGGAAGCAGGGCTCCTTAAAGAAATGGATGATACCAGGGCTGTGGCAGGGTAGGTATAAGATGAACCTAAAGTGTCTTTTCATGCCAGAAAGTAAGAAAGTATTAAAGTGTTTAAAAAACTGATGAGAGCATGTCACAAGGATTCAGAAGGATATCAACTGGCTAAATCTGGAACAATTTGATCACTGAAGTAAGTACAGTAATAAATTCTAAGTTATTGAAGTAAAGGCATTTATTATCCATAATAATAATAAATTGGTATTAGCAATGAGAGAGAAATGAGGACTCATCGTTACAGTAAACTGCCAAGAACTGACTGGCAAATGTAGGAGGAAGGCTGGAGTAGGAAAATTATCATTTTGCAACCATCATGGTAATTACTATATCAGGTAAGGATCAACAGATGCCAAATCTGGGGCAAATTTGATGAGGAGCAGAATATTTACACTATCTTAGAGGGTTTCTCCCTGAGATCACTTATTAGTTGTAAAAAAAGAAAAAGAAACACTTAGTGGGGAGATCAGACAACAATTTGACCAGGTGATTAAAAATTAACATCACCAATGAAGGACATATGGATATCATATACCTTCAGATGTGATACTGGAGAAGGATACAATATCACCTATGCAGTAGTCCAGCTGAAAATGAGTATCATATTCAAAAATCATAAAAACACAATATGAGGCTTTTTATGAACAACAACAAAAAAATGGCAAAAAGGGACTGTATACTTCAAAGATGTCTGTTACAAAAGAAAGAAAGGCTATGGAAATGTTCCAGATTAAAAAAAGCTAACAGGGTTAGGATTTGGTGCTCTCAAGAAAAAAGAAAAAGAAAAAAAAAGCTAAGAGACATGACAAATGCAGTATTTGACCCTGGACCAGATGCTGTAATTGAGGCAAAAAAAAAAAAATGCTATCTATGATATTATTAGGTCAACTGATGAAACATGGACAGTAGATTAAAATATTATATCAATATAATATATGAAATTCTGAGTTGCACTGTGGTTATGTAAAAGAATATCCCTATTTTTTGGAAATGCATACTTTGAGGATTTATGTAACATGGCCTTAAATAGTTCAGAGAAAAATTGTGTCTGTGTGTGTCTGTGTGTACATACACATGGCCATGCACAGAGCATGTTAATGCAAATGATAAAGCAAATGGGTAAAATGTCAACAAAAGGCAAAGATAAACAGTATAGAGATATATCGATACCTGTGAAAGTTGAAAGACACACAACTGTTTTTTTACTATTTTTTTCCTACAACTTAAAAAATTGGAACTCATTTTCAGATAAAAAAGTTTTAAAACGCATAGAAATTATTAAGTGGATACCAAAAATTGTCCATCAAAGGACATTTGCTCTTAATCCCGTTTGCCTTTATCTTTTCCTGTGTTTGGAGATATCATGTCTGCCCTTTCTTACAGATAAAGTTGTTTATTTGTCCAATATTTGGTGTTGAAACAGCTGCTGTCAAAGATTTTTTTTAAGAGTGATGGATTTATTAAGATGGAATGAAAGCATTAATTATATCCCAAATGAATGTAAATAACACTGGAAAATATGAGGCCTAGAAAATAAAGATTATTAATAACACCATGGAAATAATATATAAAGATGTTAGCATGGAGTTTTGGGAGTTGGGCTGTTGAAATACTTTAAAAATGTATATATATATTTTATGGTACTTTAGGTTCTGGGGTACATGTGCAGATCATGCAGAATTGTTGCATAGGTACATACATAGCAATGTGGTTTGCTGACTCCATCCCCCCGTCACCTATATTTGGCATTTCTCCCCATGTTATCCCTCCCCAACCTCCCTGCCCCCTGCTGTCCCTCTCCTAGTCCCCCCACAACCAACCCCAGTGAGTGATGCTCCCCTCCCTGTGTCCAGGTGTTTTCATTGTTCGACACCCGCCTATGAGTGAGAACATGCGGTGTTTGGTTTTCTGTTCTTGTGTCAGTTTGCTGAGAATGATGGTTTCCAGGTTCATCCATGTCCCTACAAAGGATACAAACTTATCATTTTTTATGGCTGCATAGTATTCTATGGTATAGATGTGCAACATTTTCCTTGTCCAGTCTATCATCGATGGGCATTTGGGTTGGTTCCAGCTCTTTGCTATTGTAAACAGTGCCACAGTGAACATATGTATGCATGTGTTTTTATAATAGAATGATTTATAATCCTTTGGATATATAACGAGTAATGGGATTGCTAGGTCAAATGGAATTTCTATTTCTAGGTCCTTGAGGAATCACCACACTGTCTTCCACAATGGTTGAACTAATTTATATTTCCACCAACAGTGTAAAAGTGTTCCTATTTGTCCACATCCTCTCCAGCATCTGTTGTCCCCAGATTTTTTAATGATTGCCATTCTAACTGGCATGAGATGGTATCTCAATATGATTTTGATTTGCATTTAATGACCAGTGATGATGAGCATTTTTTTTCATATGTTTGTTGGCCTCATATATGTCTTCCTTTGAAAAGTGTCTGTTCATGTCCTTCACCCACTTTTGAATGGGTTTGTTTGTTTGTTTCTTGTAAATCTGTTTTAATTCTTTGTGGATTCTGGATATTAGCCTTTCGTCAGATGGGTAGATTGCAAAAATTTTTTCCCATTCTGTTGGTTGCTGGTTCACTCTAATAATTGTTGCTTTTGTTGTACAGAAGCTCTGGAGTTTCTTTGCATTGGGTTAGAACATGTTTTTTTTAGCTCAGAGAAGTTTGTTATTACCCACCTTCTGAAATCTGTTTCTATGAATTCATCAGACTCATTCTCCATCCAGCTTTGTTCCCTTCCTGGTATAGAGTTGTGATCCCTTGGAGGAGGAGAGGTGTTCTGGTTTTTGGTGTTTTCATCCTTTTTGCACTGGTTTCTTCCCATCTTTTTGAATTTATCTACCTGTGGTCTTTGTAGTTGGTGATTTTTGGATGGGGTCTCTGAGTGGACATCCTTTTTTGTTGATGTTGAAGTTATTTTTTTCTGTTTTTCAGTTTTCCTTATAACCGTCAGGCCCCTCTGCTGTAGCCTGCTAGAGGTTCACTTCAGACCCTGTTTGCCTGGGGATCACCTGCGGGGGCTACAGAACAGCAATGATGGTTGATAGTTTCTTATTCTGTTATCTTCGTCCCAGATGGATACCTGCCAGATGTCAGCCTGAGGTCTCCTTTACAAGGTGTTTTTTTGGATATACAGGGGTCAGGGAGCTGCTTGAGGAGACGGTCTGTTCCTTATAGGAGCTCAAGTGCTGAGCTGGGAGCTCCGTTGTTCTGTTCAGAGCTCCTGGCAGGTACTTTTAAGTCTGCTGCAGCAGAACTCATAAACACGTTTTTCCCCAGGTGCTCTGTCCTGGGAAGGTGGGGCTTTATTTTTATTTATAAGTTCCTGACATGGTGCTGCCTTTTTTCAGAGACGCCCTGCCGAGCAAGGTGGTAGTCTAGCCACAGTCTGCCAGCAGAGGCATTACTGAGTTGCTGTGGGTTCTGCCCAGCTGTTGTGTGAACTTCCTGTTAGAACTACCTCGGTAGTGGTGGTCTGCCTCAGTAATGGCGGACTGCCTCAGTAAAGGCAGATTGCCTCAGTAATGGTGGACTGCCTCGGTAATGGCTGATTGCCTGGGTAATGGCAATTGATTTGGTAGTGGCGGATTGCCTTGGTAATGGCGGATTGCCTTGGTGTAGTGGCAGATTGCCTTGGTAGTGGCCGAAGCCCTTCCTCCCACTGAGCTGGACTGTCGCAGGTCCAGCTGCACTTGCTACGAAACTCTCAACCCTGAGAGTTTCAGATTTCTGGTCATTTTGGGAGTGGGACCCGCTGAGCCAGATCACCTGGCTCCCTGTTTCAACCCCCTTTATTTCAGTTGAATGTTGAAATGGCCGCCCGGATTTGTATGAATTTTTATGCAGACACCTGCAGAGCCAGCTGAAATAGCCATGCTGGAAACTCATGGTGCTTTTTAGCCCCAGAATCTCCTGGTCTGTGGGCAGTAAAAACTCATTTGGAAATGCAGTGATCACTCACCCTCTGCATTCTTCTCCCTGGGAACTGCACTCCAGAGCTGTTCCTATTCAGCCATCTTGGATCTCTCCCTGCTGTCAAAGATTATATGAGACTCTAGCCATATCTTTTGTGTTTAGACAAAGAAAGACTGGAAGAGTTTAGATTTCCTGTCATTTTACTTTTTGTCAGATCAGAGCTTTGATAGCCTAGTGATTACAGCTTTTTAATATTCTGAGATCTCCACAATGGATGATATGCACACGTGTAAGATGCACGAGTCCATGCATTTACGTGTGGCTCTATCACTTTTTGTCCCACTCAAGAAAGTAAACTGGAGTTCAAGTTGAGATGTCTGTTGTCTTTTAAGCAAATTGCAAACCTTGGTATTATAATTATTAATTATAACTTACCTTTGAAACATATCTCACAACTGACTATAAGAAATTGATTAAGAACTAATGTAGTACCCTGTGAGATGAAGGGGTGGAAGATAATTGCCAGAGGCAAACACTACAGGTCCCCTATGTATGCCAGATATTTTTTCATATTCACTTTGCTGAAATTTCTCTTGAGCTGACGGTTCATTCATTCATTCATTCAACACATATTTGTTGAGAGCCCATGATGTATAGTATAGTAGGCTTGAGGTACACTAGTGAACAAATGACAAAATATTTCCTTAATGAACTCAAACTTCTAGTTGGGAGAGAAAGACAATAAACAATGATGCATAACCAAATTCTGTAGTGTATAGGAAAGTGATAAGTGATAGAGAAAAATAAATAGAACAGAGTAAGGGGGGTTGGGAATGCCAGGGAGGGTAGCTAGGAATTTTTAACTAGATAACCTGCATAGGCCTTATTGAGAAGGTGGTGTTTGAACAAGGACTTGAAGTTGTTGAGGGCATCAGCCATGTGATTCTCTGAAGGAAGAGTGTTCCGGAAAGAATAAACTGCCAGTCAAAGGCCCTTAGCAGGAGGAAGCATGCCTGGTGCATCTCAGCAATAGTAAAGAGTCCAATGTGACTAGAATAGAGGGAGTGAGATGGAAACTAATAAAAGAGGACCTCTTCCCTTTCACTGCCATCTCATTTTCCCAGATGGGTCTTTCTTTGGAGTAACTGTTCCTTGGATTAACCCCACCTCCATTGTTGAGCTGAACAATTTGGAACTCCACTTCTCCCACCCCAACCATCACTTTCTGGACAATACCTTCTGTCATTATGAGTTCATGACTGATCATTCTGCCACCCCCTCAATACACACATGCAATGCAAGTAGCCCAGGTCTCAATCAGCCCTCCCTCACAGGGGATGAGACTCCTGTGCCTTTGCCAATCTGTGGGACACGTCCTATTGTGCAGCAGCAGCGCATCTGGCACCTGTACCGAGTCATCTCTGAAAACATCAGCGAGTGGAAGTGCATGGCTTTTGGCAAGGTGCTGACACCATTCCTTGGAGCTCTTGCCTGGGAGTGGAGGACTACAGTGGTGGGGGTGGGGAAGAGTCTCGAGCTGACAGTGAGCCATTCTCCCTGTAGTTCAGCCTAGCTATGGCCCAGGAGAAGACAGAGGGCTGGCTGACAGAGGCAGCGCGCATGAGCTCAACCCTGGGGCTGCACAGCCCGGTGCTGCAGCACTGCATGCGCATGCTGGGGGAGTTTCGCAGCTGCCTGCCCCTGCTGGCCAAGCTGGGCAGCCTCCACCCACAGAGCCTCAACTGCCAAGGTCTCCTGCGAGGTATGTTTGATTAATGTCCGAGGAGGGGGAAAAGGAAATATATAGGGGTTAGAGCGATGCAACAACTCAGTTTCCTGCTGCTCCTGCTGGAAACACCTTTCTTCCCCACGTTTCTCCCTGCCTTTCCCGTATAGTTCAATCTCTTTTCCCCAATTGGGATAAAATTTTTTACCTGCCTCACTACATCCTCTCTGCTGATGGTGGCTGGGCTTGGGTTGGAGCCTTAGCTCTGGGCTCTGAGTTGTGCTCTAGATCTTGGGTTCTAAGCTGTTGGCTCTGTGTTGTGCTCTGAGATCTGCTATCTGGGGTGTGAGCTGAGCTGGGCTCTGGGATATGGGATATGGGCTGGACTCTGCCACATAGTGGGTGTTGCTCTGACTTGTTTTCTCTACCTCTAGCCCTCGGGCTGGGCAGTCACCAAACTATAGAACTCCTAACGCTGGGCAAGCTGCTTACTTATCCACTGCTGGAGTTTGCAGATCGAATCAACCAGGTGGGGCCCACAATTAGAAAGCGAGGGAGAGGGTCCAAACCCAGGACCTGTAATAAAGCCAGTCAAGGCCCAGCAGCCCCTTGAGACATGAGGATGGCAGGTGTTTGGCATGTGAATGGATGGGGGGTTGAAATTGCTAACCTGCCTGAAGGGCAGGAACAATTGATTTAAGTCTCCAGATGGGGATCTCATGGGTGGGTCCAGACTCCTTGTGACTGAGAGTATATCTCCGATGGGGGAAGGAAGTGGATGGCAGCCCCAAACTTGTGGGTACACAGAATGGCAGGTACCTCCCCCCAACACTTATCTTGTTCCCAGAGAGCACGAGCTGACTGAGGTATTTGCTCAGCTGGAGCCTTGCAAAAGCGGGTGGGGGTTCCAAAGCAGTGACCCTGTGGCAAGGTAGTTAGATGCTGCTGTTGGCCTATGTTTGAAGCCTGATGGTCCTCCTTCCCCTTCATTTCTGAGAGTTCCACTTTCCTGGGCCCTGGCCCTTGAGTTCTGCCTCAGAGCTAATCCCCAGGTCCCAGCTCCAAGCCTATCCCCTAAACAATTACCCACTCTTGGTTCCTGAGACCCAGCTCTTCCAGGTCTGGCAAGGTGAAAATGAACGAATTCATGCCCAAGAGACTATACGGCGGTTGCAGCAGTACTGGGAAGGACGCCAGCTGCGCCTGCTCAACTTCATCCTGCACGTACCCTACGAGCCCCCAGCCTCAGAGCACTCCAAGAGGCAGATGCTCCGCAGCTCCCAGTGGAAGGTAGTGAGCAAAGACAGTGGCACCTTCATCCTCGCAGGTGAGACACAGTCCTTGTGGCCCAGTGAAAGCCCGCTGCTGAGGGTCATTTTCATCCACCATATCCATCAAACCCTGCCAGATATGGTTCTCTAGCCAGGGCCCATCCTTACAAGGTAGCCTGAGACATTAGTCTGTTTTGAGACATTGTCTTCCATGTGGCCTCCTACTGTCTTAATCTCCTTGGGAGCCCCTTCCCCTCACCATCTCTACCCAATGCCTCAGTCCTTCAGCAAAGTCCTCCCCTTTCAGGGTACAGTCAGAAATTCCTCATGGTCAGTTATCTCCACCTTTCAATGCTCTGTCCTCTAGATTGCACCCTGCTGTCTGATTTTATGCTTCACTCATTCATTAATTCATTTCTTTATTATTTCCCTCGTCAAACCTGCATCCTTTGTGCTAAATACAGGAGACCATGAGATTTACAGACAGCATCCCTGTCCCTCAGAAACTCCTGAGGCCAGTGAGAGACAGACAGTAGTATAGGGATAAACAAGATGGAGTACTGTACTGAGGGCAGTAGAATCTGAGAGAGAGGACCATCTCAAAGAACCAGAGAGAGAATCAGAGAAGTCTTCTTTAGGCAGAGGCCTTGTGCTGACTTTTTGAAGGAGTAAGAGTTTGCCAAACTTGCCAGGTGAGAATAGCAGACCAGACAAAAGGGACAGCATATACACAAGCATCCAAGGTGATATAGCTGGGGTATTGCCAATAGAGGAGAAATTTTCTTATTCAACACAATTGAGACCCACCTGGTAAAATCCAAAATACTAATGATGCATACATAGTTTAAGACTTTTACTTTAGCTTAAACTATATACATGTACATTTGTTTACTAACCTTTTAACCTAATGACAAGAGCTTTTGTTTGATTTGAGAGTTCCTCACTGCCTTTCTTGCATTAGTGCATTGTCTACCATTTCTACTTTCACTTTCTGTAAAGTTGGGCAGCAACAGGAAGACACTTTTAAAGTCCCTGTGAAGGGAAGGGCCTTAGCTGCAGCACCCAGGCACTGTTTGGAGAGAGAAAGATGAGAAGAGGACTTCCAAGGAGATTAAGACAGTATGGGAGTTACATAGAAGACACTGTCTCAGAGTTCAGAATTTTTCTAGGTTTTTATTATAAGTCCCCAATTTATAAAAATTGACTTGCCTATACCTAATAGCATATTTTTAATCACTTTGCCTTTACTGAGGCTTTCTGTGGTTTCCATAGAAACAGCAACTTTTTTCCCACCAATATATCAGTGGTTGTTAGAATATTAGATTCAACTCTTTACTTAAAATTATAACATAACTCACACAAATAGATTTGCAAACACATTCTAACTCTTAGTGAGCACACAATTTACCTAGTAGAAGCAAAAATGTTTTGATGTTCTAAAGTATAGCTTGAAATCTGTGAGTTTCAGCTCAGTTAGGGCTTCAGTCAGTATATTTGATGGTAACAATGGGGAGCATGCACCAAAAGAGCTTCTATTTCTCTATGGCTGGATCCCAAAGAATAGTGGAGGAGGGGAGGGGGTAGGTGGAACTAGAGAGGGTCAGATCATGCAAAGTCTTGTGGGCCACATTAAGAATTTACTCAGGCTGGATGCAGTGGCTCACACCTATATCCCAGCACTTTGGGAAGCCAAGCCAGGTAGATCATGAGGTCAGGAGTTCACAACCAGCCTGACCAACATGGTGAAACTACATCTGTACTAAAAATACAAAAATTAGCTGGGTGTGGTGGCATGCATCTTTAATTCCAGCTACTCAGGAGGCTGAGGCAGAAGAATTGCTTGAACCTGGGAGGTGGAGGTTCTGGTGAGCCAAGATCATGCCACTGCAACTTGAGCCTGGGCAACAGAAGGAGACTCCATCTAAAAACAAACAAATGAAAAAGAGAATGTACTCAGTAACACGAAAACAATAGAGAATCACTGCATGTTTTTTGTGGGGTAATAACATAATCAGATTTTAGTTTAACATCATTCTAGTTTCAATGTGGAGAATGGATTGAAGAGAGGCAAAGGATGGCAATTGAAAGATTGGTTAAGGGACAACTGGCATAATCCAAGTGAAAAATAATAGTGGTCTAGACTAGAAAGTAGCAATAGGGAAAGAAAAGTGGATGGACTCAAGCTATGTAGGACTCAACTAGGCAAGATGTATAATTGGTTCAACTTCTGCAGAGAGGAGAATGTAGGTCCTTTCCATTCTAATATAGATGTTTCTTATTACCCAAATTCTTTATCCTTATCTCCTCTTTATGCCCAATATTTGCCTAGCGATGCCTTTTCCAGCCATTTGCAGCACATTGATAAATGGTACCCAGCCTTCTTTTTCACAGCTCCCTTACCAAGTACTCATAAGTTTTGGTGTTGACTGACACAAAGGCTGGATGTCTGCAGTTAACATCTGCACCAAGATTGAAAGGAGATTCTCTTCCCACTTTTGTCCTGAGCACATTTTATGCGAATCCATTTGCCCATTTCTGACCCTGGTTCCACACTTTGCCAATCTGTTCCTACTTGATCTCTGCCACTTTTCTTCCTCATCCTTAGATTTCTCTGCTACTAAAAGTAATAAATAAAAATTCATAGTACAGAGTAAAGGCTCTGGATAGTCTGGGCCTTGGGCTGTCTGTGAGCATACATTCAGATGCCAGCCTGGGTCCTGCGAGTCTTTACTTGAGCTCACAACCCCTCCTCCAGCTTTGCTCCTTTTCACTTCCCCCTTCTCTCTCTCAAGCTAGCATTTGCATCAAACATTTGTATGGTTGAGGTTTTCTCCTATGGGTTCTCTCCTTTCTCTGTACTAGGCTTTCTTCTCCTGTTAACTCAGGGCATAGTAACCAAGGACCACATCTTTGTAGTGGCCACACACCATGAAGCTGGTGACTTCATTCATCCAAAGAGTCACAAATGATGGACTTATTATGTATTTAATTCTTACCTCAGGAATATAGGTTGTTACAAGGTTGGGCACACCTACAAATCATTAATCTCCCTTTTAGATTCTTAACCAAATGAGAACAAGGATATATATGAAAATGAAAGTATAACATTGGAACCATCACCCCCAAGGAAGTTTGTGCTTTTTATATATCATGTTGGAAGAAACAGCTTGGATCTAGGTCAAGTGAGACTTCACACTACTTCATCAAAACCTTCCCCAAATTAGTTGAAAACTTGAGGTCTATGTAGATATGCAGAGGGAAGCTGAAGTACACTTACACAGGTAGCTGTGTGGAGGCCTGTGGCTGTCTCATATCCCATAGAACATGAAAGATGGGTGTCTTTGCCTCCTCACATGGGGAGGAGTAAGTAAAGGAGATATAGGGGCTAAAAGCATTAGTCCAGTGCTGTTTTCTCTAGAGAGTAGAGTAAAAGTTTTGTCACTCTGAGGAAAGGATAATGAATTTTCTTCATGCCAGCGGTGTTTGCAGAGTCCTACATCTGTCTGAATAAACCTTGCTTGATGCTCCTCTCATTTTTACCCGTTAGTGTTCCTACCTCATTTCTAGCCCTAGTCTCACCAAGCACTTGTGGCATGATGGGATGACTCTTTAAGCAGCACCAGGGAGCCAAGTGCTAATACTATGAGAGAAAGTTTGTTCTCAGCTTCTCTGCCAGGACCCCTTTTATGCCAGAATGGACATTCCTGCTATAGAAATATTATGTAGGGACTTGGAGCCATTGAGCCCTTTTGCTAGAGGCTCTAGTTCTTAGAAAGAACTTCAATGGAGTTAGGTGGATACTTATAACAGCTAACCAGGGAAATCAGCTGGCCTGGAGTCTGCCCACAGTGTCTTGGGAAAGGAGGAGTTTCTTCTCTTACTGTTTTGAGGCCCCAGCATTTTACTGGTTCTACATATTGACTGATGCAATCCTTAAAGACAGGGCAGTCGGGCACAGTGGCTCACACCTGTAATCCCAGCACATTGAGAGGCCGAGGTGGGTGGATCATTTGAGGTCGGGCATTTGAGGGCAGCCTGGCCAACATGGTGAAACGCCATCTCTACTAAACATACAAAAAATTAGCCAGGCGTGGTGGCACACACCTGTAATCTCAGCTACTCAGGAGGTTGAGACAGTTGAATTACATGAACCTGGGAAGCATAGTGCAGTGAGCCAAGATCGTGCCATTGCACTCCAGCCTGGGCCACAAAGCGACTTTGTCTCAAAGAAAAGAAAAGAAAGAAAGGGCATCAGGGTCTCTGTAACTCTCTCTCCTGGAAGGTCACCCTGGTCTGCTCTTCCCTGCCCCACCCCCTGCCCTTGCTCCATCTGACATCCAGCTCAAGCTTTTTCTGTCTTAGATTACAGCAACCTGAAGGATTCCATCCAAGAAAGTATTCAGGTGTTGGTCAAGATCCTGGCCATCCAAAAGTCAGGAGACTTAAACAAAATAGCTTTGGAGTGGGTGGCCATCATGCACGGTCTGGGTAAGTGCCGGCCTTTAGCTGGACTGATGGGTGAGACCTGAGGCAGGATGTCCCAGAGGGATGGGTGTGAGAGATGGAGGTTGGGTGGGAGAAGATATGAAGAACAGAGTAAGGACCTCCTTCAGGGCTGTTTCTTGGAATAAAGAGATCAGGTTTTTATTCACAGAGAAAGTTTTTTCTCCCTCAGGCAAGGTCCCTGAGTCCTGCAGGGCAGAGTATTTTGCTTGGGCTAGTTGGGTACCTGAGAGATCAGGAGTAGGGCGGACTCCCTTGCAGAAGGTAGAACACTAGTGTTTCCCATCAGCATTTCTCTGGCTGCTTACACAGGTGCCCTGCTGGAGGTGTGGGTGACTTTCCAGCAGAAGTGGATTTTTCTGAATAAAGTTCTGCATGAGATGAAGATTCAGTTTCCTAGTGCTGACCTGGTAGGGAAGGGGGTTGAGGCAGAGAGGGCAAGAAGGGTTCCTGAATAGCAGGGCTTGGGGTGGGAAAGGGGAGCTGCCACTTCATACTGGCCCTCACTTTTATCCTCTCCCTCACCACAGAGCTCTCGTTTCAAGGCCATGGATGATCAGTATCGAACCCTGATGCACATCTCTTTAGCTGACCCCATGGTTCTGTCACTTGTAGTACCCAATGCCAAGAGGAGCCCTTACTTCCAAGGCCAGCAGCTGCAACAACTGCTGCAAGCAGGATCGGTGGAGCTGGAGGACATCATCATGACTCTGGAGAGTGTGCTTTATGGAGTGTGTGCTCACTTCCCCCGCCTCTTCTTCCTTAGTGACAGTGAGCTGGTAGCCCTGCTGGCTGCCCGACTGGAATCCTGCGAAGCCCAGCGATGGGTACGACGCTGCTTTCCTCATGTGCGTGCTGTGAGCTTTAAGTCTCACCCAACTGGTGAGAAAAACAGGGATGACTGGGAGTCAAGCCCAAACACACAGACTCAGGTGGAGGCACTTGCAGTGCTAGGGGTGGGTGGGGAGGAGGTGAAGCTGCAGAGTCCCCTTCCTCTGCATCCAGACCTCCCTAAGTGGCTGGCCTCTCTGGAGAAGTGTCTGCGCTTGGCACTGGTGCACATGCTGCAGGGCTGTGTAGCTGCTCACCTCGCTCAAGGCCCATCTCTAGCTGAGGCCCTCAAGCAGCTGCCTAAGCAAAACCAGTTGTACCTTCAACCGTATGTCCAGCACTGGATCGATTTAGTACAGGCCTTCCCATGGCAGTGTGTGCTGGTGGCAGAGGAGGTGGTATGGCGGGCCGAGATGGAGGAAGCTCTGCTTGAGTGGGGTACCCTGGCCATGGTCTCCATGCATATGCGCAAGCTTGAGGTACTGGTGAATTTTTTGCGGGCTCAGAGGGCTTCCCAAGGTAAGCAGCCCCTGCCTTCTGTCCGCCAGACCAGCCTGCTCAGTGCCCTGCTGGTCATGGCAGTGACCCACCGGGATATAGCACAGCTGCTGGAAAAGCACAAGGTCAGTGACCTCACGGACTTCCACTGGGTCCGCCAACTCAAATATCACTTGGGTTCACCTCACATAATCCCTAAAAGCCCCCTACAGAGTCTTAAGACCACTGCATCTTCTGAACCCTCTCAGTCACCAGCAGCATGCTGGATAGACGTGCTAGGTAGATCCTTCCTGTACAATTATGAGTACCTGGGACCTAGACTAGGGCCTCTACCGAGCCTGCTGCCTGAACGGCCAGCCCTGGTACTACTATTGGCCTTAGAGGAGGTGGCCTGTGGGACCCTACTGGGTCCTAAAGGTGTGGGCAAGAGAGCTATAGTGAATAGCCTGGCACAGGCCCTGGGCCGTCAGCTGGTCATACTGCCCTGCTCACCTCAGATAGAGACCCAATGCCTGAGCAACTATCTGAATGGTGCCCTGCAGGGTGGTGCCTGGCTGCTGTTGGAGGCAGTTCATCAGCTGCCCCCTGGCTTGCTCTCTGCCCTGGGTCAGCGCCTGGCTGAACTGCACCACTTGTATGCCCCACTGTACCAGGAGGCTTCCCGAAACACAAGCACCATAGACCCCACCCAGCCCCAGCTCCTTGGCAGTGGCTTCTTTGAAAAACATCACGTGTCTATGCGCCTTGGCTATGGCTGTCTCCTGGAACTGCGTGCCCTGAGCTCTGCTGTGCCTGCCAACCTGCACCTGCTGCTGCGGCCTGTGGCACTGGCATTGCCTGATCTGCGGCAAGTGGCAGAGCTGACCCTGCTGGGTGCAGGGATGCGGGATGCTTTCCGGATGGCTACCCGCCTGTCCAAATTCTTCTCCCTAGAGCGTGAGCTGGTGTCTGGGCCCCTGCCCTGCCGCCTGCCACTGCTCAAGCAGATACTGAAAGACACAATACAGACACTAAATGTGACCAAGGAGGAACCAGAGTCCCAGCAGCCTCGCAGCCTAGCTGCCACTGAAGAGGCTGCCCTACTGCATGCCCTACTGCGCTCACCGCTGTTTAGCATTCTCAATGGGCCCTACCTGCACAACCTCCGAGAGCTGCTATGTGTGCTTTTCCCTAGCGCCAGCCAAGTGCAGGCAGAACCTATGACTCACAGGCTGATGAAGCCACTGGTGGTGGAGGAACTGCAGCAGGTAGGTCTGCATCCCAGCCCTGACGTTTTGGGGTCTCTGGAACAGTTGAGCCAGGCCCTGAGCCAGGCCTCAGGCATTCTGCTCCTGGGCCCTGCAGGCAGTGGCAAGACCACTTGTTGGCACAGCTTATTTAAGATCCAGAATCGGCTGGCAGCCATGGAGGACACCTCCACCCAAGGCTGCCAGCCTGTGGAAATTACTCACCTGTACCCCAGTGGCCTCAACCCCCAGGAGTTTCTGGGATGGCTAGAGGGCCCCTGCTGGCATCATGGCATCTTCCCCAAGGTACTTTGTGCAGCTAGTCAGTGTAAAAACATGGGCCAAAAGAGGCAGACAGAGAAATCAATGGCGATCCAGCACTGGATAATATGTGATGGGGCCTCCAGTGCTGCTTGGCTGGACTCCATCACTTGCCTCCTGAGTGAGCTTCCCCAGCTTAGTCTCCCCAATGGACAGCAGATAGAACGACCCCCAAGCACCTTTCTCTTGATGGAGGTGACAGATGCAACAGGCATGTCCCCCACAGTGGTAGGCTGTTGTGCCCTAGTCTGGTGTGGTGGAGAGCAGACTTGGCAGTGTATACTTAGTGCCCTGATGGCATCCCTTCCCTCTGAGTACCGCCTGCAGCACCAGACAGTCACCGAGCTCAACCACCTGGCTGAAGTTCTGGTGCCTGCAACATTCCGATTCCTCACCGGCCAAGGTGTCAGCTCTCTGCTGCAGGTACACGGGCAGCAGGCTGTTTGTCCTGGTGTGGCAGAAGTTACCAGCATGGCACGCATCTTGCATAGTCTGCTTGACCCCCACTTGCATCTAGAGGAGAAGGCCCCTGGCCCAGGTGGGAAGATGGAAGGGCTGGTTTGAGAGAGAAGGGGACTTAAGGGTAGCTGGGGTATATAGCTGGCGCCTGGGGCATGTGTTCTTTGATGGATCTGGGCCAGGAGTGAGAATTAATAGAGTCAACCTTTATTCTTTCTTTCTTTCTTCCACCTTCCACCTTTTTCTACTGGGGCTTCTATCATGGCCATGGCGAACTTTGCAGAGGACCTCAGCTGCAGTGATCCTGTGGCCCAAAGCTTCAGGTCTTCAAAAAGAATCTTTCTAAACCAGTCCCAAGTTGACAGTGATGATGTACCAAATAAGAGCAGGGAACACTTGCTGGCTGTCAGCAGTTTTCTTTTTGCCTTGATCTGGGGCTTTGGAGCCCACCTTCCCTCCAGGTACCTATAGGGATGGGGGATGGGAGATGCAGAGGGCTGAGATGGACTGGCTCACAGAAGTAAAAAAACCCACATGACATCACTGTTAGGGTATGGTGGAGCGTGTGAGTGTGTCATAAATGGAAGTATTGTACCTGTCCGACACTTTTGCCTGTGTGTCCATCTGAGCAGGTTCTGGCCTGTCTTTGATACCTTCATAAGGGATTCTATTAGTCGCCTCTCCAACTACCCTGAGCCACCACCCTCAGCCTTGGTGTTTGATCTACATGTAAGCCCTGAAGATGGAACACTGGTCCCCTTCACTGGCCAATACCTGAGCAGCCACATCAAAGGAACTCTGGGCACCTTTCACCCTTCTATCCAGGTGTGAGGACAGTAAGGCAGGGAACTAGGGTTAGAATATCAGGACTTATCTTAGGGGTAATCCATGTTTGAAGATCAGCTGAGACCCATCTGTTCCCTTTCTTTGATATAGTTTCACAATCACAGGAATACATGAAATGTTCTCCAAGCACAGCTCTAAGACAAGTCCCCTAGACCTTTACTTTCAGCTAGATTGCTGCCTTAGACTGGAGGTGCTCAGCAAGTCCCACTTCTGTCCTGCAGACTGAACGACTCTTGTATGTGGTGGACCTGCTTCTGTCAGCGGGACAGCCAGTGCTGCTGGCTGGAGAGGCAGCAACAGGGAAGTCAGCCTTTGTGGAAGTGCTAGTGGAGCCACATCACCCTTACATATACAGCCCCATCCACCCTGCCTTCAGTTCCACCCACCTCCGTCTCCTGCTGAGCAGAGGAATCCAGGGCCAAAACCAAGCCAGCCCACAGCCTGGGCAACACCGGGATTCTAAAGCCTCCCTTCTCTTCTTGCTGGAGGATCTGCATCTGGCCACTTCTGGTAAGGAGCTGGGAGGAGGGAAGGAGGGAGCTACTATCATCTCTTGAAACTATAAAATCCGTAGCAATATTCATTGACTCTCAAATATATGTCTGTAGATCAAACTTTAGTGTTCTGTTCTTAATATCGTCTCACTCTGCATATGCTCCCCGAATAATCCCATCCACCCTCATGGCCTCATCTCCGCTTTGACTGCTAAATCTCTGTCTCCAACCTTGCTTCTCTTCTAAGCACCAGATCTGTCTATCCAGCTGTCTACGTCTCCACCTTGTTGTCCTGTTGGTACCTCAGACCCAACCCTGGGCTCATCATCTCCCCCTGGCCAAAATCTGCTCCTGTGTGTCCTCTTAGTTTCACCATCCAACCAGTCATGTAAACCAGAAATCTTGTTGACATCTCTTTCTCCTTCACCAATATCCAGCCATTGTGTCTTTCAATCCTACTTCCTACATATTTCTTGAATATTTCCACTTACTTCCATGGTTCAGATGCACATCACTTGGAACCTGACAAATGCTCTTACAAAGCTTTCTGTGATGAGGCTTTCTTCTGTGATCTTTTACATTCTGTCTAATTGGACTCAACGAGTCAGGCTTCATCTAGACCCGGTGTTGCTGTCCTCTTCGCCCTCTCTATGTGGCTAAATCCTACTTATTCTTTCTAAATTACCTAAATCAGTAGCGTCTCCAGGAACCCTTAGCCCTAGGCTAGGTTAGATATCCATCCTGTGCTCTGTACATGACTTCTGATAACCATGATTTTATGATTGTGTGCTTGTCTGTCCCTTTTGCCACTTGGAGATTTATGAGAACAGAGAACAGAAATTTGTCTCATTCATTTTGATAGACCCAACAGGAAGTAAGTGCTCTCAATAAGTTTGTAGAAGACAGCCGGGCACGGAGGCTCACGCCTGTAATCCCAGTACTTTGGGAGGCTGAGGCACGTGGATCACCTGAGGTCAGGAGTTCAAGACCAGCCTGGCCAACATAGTGAAACCCCCCCTCTACTAAAAATACAAAAATTAGCTGGGCATGATGGTGCATGCCCCATCTATTATTCAGGAGGCTGAGGCAGCAGAATGGCTTGAACCTGGGATGTGGAGGTTGTAGTGAGTGAAGATCACACAACCTTACTCCAGCTTGAGCAACAGAGTGAGACTTCAAAAAAAAAAAAAAAAAAAGTTTGTAGAAGACCAGATAGAAAAAATTGTGATGCAAGTTTGGAGACTGAAGTGTAAAGTTTCTAAAGTGGTATGTCTTCCATATTTAGAAGATGGTAGCTTCTAAATATGGTCATGGGATTGGGTTGAAGTGAATTATACGTAGAGGTTGTTGGAAGTCAAGGAAGTCAATGCGCTAAAGCATTGGGTAGGTTATCCAGTTACACAGCAAAGTCCCTTATGAGATGTAGAAAACTCAAACCAGATGTATTAGTTCTTAGTAATAGCCAGAACAATTTATTGAATGTCTACTATGTGCTACATGCTTTATGTATGTCATCTTCAGTGCTCATAAAAGCCAAGTAAGATGAAGAATTTTTACAATTATTTTAAAGATGAAGAAACAGAGACAGAGATTTTATAACTTGCCCAAGATACAACCAAGATTAAAATTCAAGTCTATTTGCTCTAAAATCTGTAGTTCCTTCCAGCTATATTATTTGTCCTTTTCAGTCAATTTGCACAAAATTAGAGACAACAGAAAGAGTAAAGGGTGGTACAGTTCAATCTGTGAGGAGATTTCAGCTGAGAAGAGATTTCAGCAGGGAGACTGAGAACGTCGTAAGTGACATTGTAGAGTGAAGAATGTTACTGCTGGCAGAATGTAAAAGGTGTCCTTGAGTGACAACCACCAAAACATCCAGTTTAAAATAAAAAATGAATAGACATGCCACAAAATAAATCAGTAAATAATGCGCTGTTAAGAAGAAGCAAGCAATAGAATAGGAACTGATCCTGAGATGGTCTAAAGCAGCAGTCCCCAACCTTTTTGGCACCAGGGACTGGTTTTGTGGAAGGCAATTTTCACGGATGGGGGATGGTTTTGGAATGAAACTGTTCCAACTCAGATCATCAGGCATTAGACTCTCATAAGGAGCATGGAATGTAGATTCCTTCCATGCACAGTTCACAGTAGGGTTTGTGCTCCTGTAAGAATCTAATGCCACCACTAATCTGACAGGAGGCAGAGCTCAGGCAGTAATGCTAACTTGCCTGCCACTCACCTCTTGCTTTGTGGCCCAGTTCCTCACAGGCCACAGACTGATACTGGTCCATGGCCTGGGGGTTGGCAACCCCTGGTCTAGAGGTTTAGTTAATACTTTAGAGCAGCTCTTATAAAAGTATTCAATTGCTAAAGAAAAATATGATCTTAATGCATGAACAGATAGGGAATCTCAGCAGAGAAATGAAACCTACTGAAAGAACAAAATGGATATTTTAGAACTAGAATATGTAATAATCCGAAATGCAAAATTTCTTGGATGGGTGTCTTAGTTCATTTTCTGTTGCTTATAACAGAGTACTTGAAACCGGGTAATTTATTTTTTAAAAAATTTATTTTCTACAGTTGTGGAGACTGAGAAGTCCATGGTCAAGGGGCCACTACTAATGAGGGCCTTCTTGCTGGTGGCAAGTCTCTGCAGAATCCCAAGATGGTACAGGGCATCACATGGCAAGAGGGCTGACTATGCTAGCTTAGGTCTTCCTTTCTCTTCTTATAAGCCACCAGTCTTACTCTTATGACAACATATTAATCCATTAACTCATTAATCCATGAATAGATTAGTCTGTTTATCAGGGCAGAGTCCCCATGACCCAGTCACCTCTTTAAGGCTCCATCTTTCAATACTGCCACATGGGGGATTTAATTTCAACATGAGTTTTGGAAGGGGCACATACTCAAATCAAAGCAGTGGGTTTAACAGCTGATTGGAGATGATAAGACGAAAGCATCAGTGAACCCTGAAGAATATAACAATATTGAATAGAAATACAGCTTCAGTCTAACTCATGTAGAATTGGAGTTTCAGAAGAAAAGGAGAGTAAGAATAGGGTATAAAATTGTTACCAACAATTGTTACCAACATTTCCCCCAATTTCTTGAAAAATACTGACTTTCATATATAAAAAACTCAGTTATTCCAAAGTAGAATAATAAAAAGAAAGCTACTTCTAGGCCCATCATACTCAAACTGCTGAAAACCAAACAAAGAAAAACTATGAAAGTGGTCAGTGGGGAAAAAAAAAGACAGTATACACAGAAACAACATTAAGAATGATGATTAACTTCTCATTAGAAACAGTAGCATCCAGATAATGGTGGGGAAAAGCTTTAACCTACTAAAAGAAATAAAAGTCAACCTAGAATTCTCTATCTGGCAAAGATTCTCTTCATAAATGAAGGTGAAATTAAGGTATTTCAGACACATGAAAGCCGAGAAAGTTAATTGCTGGTAGAACAATACTGCAAGAAATGCTAAAAGATCTTCTTTGGGCAGAAGGGAAATAATGGCAGTTGGAAACTCAGATCTTTAAAAAGAATGAAGAGCATCAGAAATGGTAAATATGTGAATGCATATAAATGATTATCTTCCCTGATTTTCTTAAAAGCCATCTGATAGTTATAAAAATAACATTGTTAATGGGGTTGGTAATGAGTAGAAGTAAAGAGTCAATAGCTACAACAGTAAAAGGATGGGATGAAGAGAAGCAAGTAAATTGAATTATACTATTGCAAGGTTCTTACCTTTGTGAAATAGGAAGTATGAAATGTGAAGTAGGAAGGATGAAATAGGAAGTGGGGAAGGTGTCAGTATGAAGTGTACAGTGGTACAATATTACTTTTAATATTGGTTAAGGAGGCATATTATTAGCCCTATAAAAATCACTAAATAATAATAACAAAGAGCATAGCTGAAGGACACGTTGGCTTATGCCCATCATCCCAGCACTTTGGGAGTTCAAGGTAAGCTAATTTCTTCAACTCAGAAGTTCGAGTTCAGCCTGGGCAACATGGCAAAACCTCTTTTCTACAAAAAGTGCAAAAATTATAGCTGGGTGTGGTGGCATGCACCTGTAGTCCCAGCTACTTTGGGGGCTGAGGTGGGAGGATCACTTGAGCCTGTCAGGTAGAGGCTGCAGTGAACTGTGTTTGAACCACTGCACTTTAGACTGGGCTACAGAGTGAGATCCTGTCTCAAAGAAGAAAAAAATATATAGCTAAAGAGCAATAAATACAATGAAGTACTTAAAATATTTAAATTGTGCAAAAGGAAGCAAGAAAGGAGCGACACAGAAATAAAAAGAAGAGCCATAATGGATGAATGGATGCAGGAAAAAAAGAGCCAAATAGAAAACAAATAACAAAAAATAACCATATGATGGACTTTAAACCAACCATATCAATAATTACATTAAATGTAAATGGACTAAGCAGTCCAAATAAAAGGCCAATATTATCAGACTAGAGTAGATCTAGCTATATGCTGTCTGAAAGATGCACTTTAAATATAAAAACACAGATTAAAAGAAGTTTTTTAAGGCAAAATATTTGCTATAGAAATAGTTTGTATAAGGACGTTGGTGCGGCAATATTAATACCAAAGCACTTTAAGACAAAGGGTATTACTAGAGATAGAAAAATGACATCTCTTAATTAAAAGATTCAACTCATCAGAAAGACAAGTCTTAAATGGGTACACACCTAAAACAGACATTTAAGTATATGAAAAAAAAACCAATGGAAACAAAGGAGAAATAGTAAATCTGAAGTCATAGTAAGAAATTAATATGCTTCTCACAATAACTGGTAAGACAAGAAGCAAGAAAGTATGGACAATAAAGATCTGATAACACTAGCAGCATACTGACATTTACAGAACATCACACTGACCAACTGCAAAATGCACCTTTTCAAATGCACATGGGACATTCACCAAGATAGACTATATGCTGGGTTATAAAATAAGGCTCAATGAATTTCAAAGGATTAACATTTTAAAGAATATTTTATCTGACCATAACAATACAAATATTAATAAGATACCTAGAGAATTTCCAAATTCTTTAAAATTAAACAACACACTTTTAAATAAATTATGTACCAAAAAATAAATTATAAGATAAATTAGAAAATGTTTTGAACTAAATAATAGTGAAAACAAAACATATCAAAGTTTGTGAGATGCAGCTACAGGTTATAGCTTTAAATATCTATCTTAGAGGCCAGGCGCTGTGGCTCACATCTGTAATCCCAGCACTTTGAGAGGCTAAGGTGGGCGGATTACAAGGTCAGGAGTTTGAGACCAGCCTGGCAAACATAGTGAAACCCTGTCTCTACAAAAAATACAAAATTTAGCTGGACGTGGTGGCGAGTGCCTGTAGTCCCAGCTATTTGGAAGCCTGAGGCAAGAGAATTGCTTGAACCCAGGAGGCAGAATTACATTGATAGACTTGTGTATGTTGAACCAGCCTTGCATCCCTGGGATGAATCCTAGTTGATCATGATCAATGAGTTTTTTGATTTGCTGTTGCAATCGGCTTGCCAATATTTTATTGAAGATTTTTGCATCTATGTTCATCATGGATATTGGCCTGAAGTTTTCTTTTCTTGTTGGGTCTCTGCCAGGTTTTGGTATCAGGATGATATTGGTCTTATAAAATGATTTTGGAAGGATTCCCTCTTTTTGGATTATTTGGAATAGTTTCAGAAGGAATGGTACCAGCTCCTCTTTCTGTGTCTGGTAGAATTCGACTGTGAACCCGTCTGGACCTGGGCTTTTTTTTGTGTGGTAGGCTCTTAATTGCTGCCTCGACTTCTGACCTTGTTATTGGTCTATTCATAGTTTCAGCTTCCTCCTGGTTTAGGCTTGGGAGGACACAGGAGTCCAGGAATTTATCCATTTCTTCCAGGTTTACTAGTTTATGTGCATAGAGTTGTTTGTAATATTCTCTGATGATGGTTTGAATTTCTGTGGACTCTGTGGTGATTTCCCCTTTATCATTTTTTATTGCATCTATTTGGTTGTTCTCTCTTTTATTTTTAATCAATCTGGCTAGTGGTCTGTCTATTTTGTTGATCTTTTCAAAAAAACCAGCTCTTGGATTTATTGATTGTTTGAAGGGTTTTTTGTGTCTCAATCTCCTTCAGTTCAGCTCTGATCTTAGTTATTTCTTGTCTTCTGCTGGGTTTTGAGTTTTTTGATCTTGCTCCTCTAGCTCTTTCAATTTTGATGATAGGGTGTCAAATTTGGATCTCTCCATTCTCCTCATATGGGCACTTATTGCTATATACTTTCCTCTAGAGACTGCTTTGAATGTGTCCCAGAGATTCTGGCATGTTTTGTCTTCGTTCTCATTGGTTTCGAAGAACTTCTTTATTTCTGCCTTCATTTCGTTGTTTATCCAGTCAACATTCAAGAGCCAGTTGTTCAGTTTCCATGAAGCTGTGCGGTTCTGGGTTGGTTTCTGAATTCTGAGTTCTAACTTCATTGCACTATGGTTTGAGAGGCTGTTTGTTATGATTTCAGTTGTTTTGCATTTGCTGAGCAGTGCTTTACTTCCAATTATGTGGTCAATTTTAGAGTAGGTGTGATGTGGTGCTGAGAAGAATGTATATTCTGTGGATTTGGGGTGGAGAGTTCTGTAAATATCTATCAGGTTTGCTTGCTCCAGGTCTGAGTTCAAGCCCTGGATATCCTTGTTGATTTTCTGTCTGGTTGATCTGTCTAATATTGACAGTGGAGTGTTAAAGTCTCCCACTATTATTGTGTGCATGTCTAAGTCTTTTTGTAGGTCATTAAGAACTTGCCTTATATATCTGGGTGCTCCTGTTATGTTATGGGTGGTCCATATATGTTTAGGATCGTTAGCTCTTCTTGTGGTATCGATCTTTTTACCATTATGTAATGTCCTTCTTTGTCTCTTTTGATCTTTGTTGCTTTAAAGTCTATTTTATCAGAGATGAGAATTGCAACTCCTGCTTTTTTTTGCTCTCCATTTGCTTGGTAAATCTTCCTCTATCCCTTCATTTTGAGCCTTTGTGTATCCTTGCATGTGAGATGGGTTTCCTGGATACAGCACACTGATGGGTTTTGGATTTTTATCCAATTTGCCAGTCTGTGTCTTTTGATTGGTGCATTTAGTCCATTTACATTAGGGTTAATATTGTTATGTGTTAATTTGATACTGCCATTTTGATGCTAGCTGGATGTTTTGCCCATTAGTTGTTGTAGATTCTTCATTGTGTTGATGCTCTTTAGCATTCAGTGTGATTTTGGAATGGCTGGTACTGGTTGTTCCTTTCCATTTGTAGTGCCTCTTTCAGGAGCTCTTGTAAAGCAGGCCTGGTGGTGACAAAATCTCTGAGTACTTGCTTGTTCGCAAAGGATTTTATTCTTCCTTCACTTATGAAGCTCAGTTTGGCTGGATATGAAATTCTGGGTTGAAAGTTCTTTTCTTTAAGAATGTTGAATATTGGCCCCCACTCTCTTCTGGCTTGTAGTGTTTCTGCCGAGAGATCTGCTGAGTCTGATGGGCTTCCCTTTGTGGGTGACCCGACGTTTCTCTCTGGCTGCCCTTAGTATTTTCTCCTTTATTTCAACCTTGTTGAATCTGACGATTATGTGCCTTGGGGTTGCTCTTCTTGTGGAATATCTTTGTGGTGTTCTCTGTATTTCCTGCATTTGAGTGTTGGCCTGTCTTGCTAGGTGGGGGAAATTTTCCTGGATGATGTCCTGAAGAGTATTTTCCAGCTTGGATTCATTCTCTTCCTCACATTCTGGTACACCTATCAATCATAGGTTAGGTCTCTTCACATAGTCTCACATTTTTTGGAGGCTTTGTTCATTCCTTTTTGCTCTTTTTTCTCTGATCTTGGTTTCTCATTTTATTTCATTGAGTTGATCTTCGACTTCAGATATTCTTTCTTCTGCTTGGTCAATTCGGCTATTGAAACTTGTGCATGCTTCGTGAAGTTCTCGTATTGTGTTTTTCAGCTCCTTTAATTCATTCATATTTCTTTCTAAGTTATCCATTCTTCTTATCATTTTCTCGTATCTTTTTTTATATCTTTTTTTCAAGGTTCTTAGTTTCTTTGCATTGATTTAAAACATGTTCTTTTAGCTCACAAAAGTTTCTCATTATCCACCTTCTGAAGTCTAATTCCGTCATTTCATCACAGTCATTCTCCGTCCAGCTTTGTTCCCTTGCTGGTGAGGAGTTTTGGTCCTTTCTAGGAGGCGAGATGTTCTGGTTTCGGGTGTTTTCCTCCTATTTGCGCTGGTTTCTTCCCATCTTTGTGGATTTATCCGCCTGTCGTCTGTGTAGTTGCTGACTTTTCAATTGGGTCTCTTAATGGACACCCAGATTGTTGATGATAAAGTATTTCTGTTACTTGGTTTTCCTTCTACCAGTCTAGCCCCTTTGCTGTACGACTGCTGAGGTCCACTCCAGGCCCTGCTTGTCTGGGGTCCACCTATAGCAGCTGCGGAACAGTGAGGGATGCTACCAGTTTCTTTTTCTGCTCTCTTTGTCCCAGAATGATGCCTGCCAAATGTCAGTCTTTTGGATATAGAGGGGTCAGGGAGCTGTGGTCTCTGCCCTGCTGCCATGGGCTACTCCCTGCGGTGGAGTCTCTCTGTTGTAGCGGGTTGCCTCGGTAACAGCAGGCTGGGTCAGCAATGGGCGTTTACCTCAGTAGGGGTGTGTTGCCTTGGTAATGCCGGATGCCCCTCCCCCACGGAGCTGCGCTCTCAGGGAACCCCTCCACCGGGAGCATTTGGAATCGCCGTTTTGTTTGTCGCACTGTGCTACCCCAAACGCTGTGTCCCTGGAATCTCCTGGGCTGGCTCACTGTCCAAGTCCCGTTCAGTCTCAAGTTCAGCCCTCTCCAGTCTCAGGTTGCCGGTTCAACAGGGCACCTGGACCAGTGCGCTTTGTGCGGAGCTGCCGCACCGGCTGCCGGCTACACCGGCCAAAACCTCTGCCTGGCGTCCTGCGTCTCTTTTATACCTGGGAATTTCCCCATTCTGTGGGCAACAAAGATCCGTCTGGAAATGCGGCCCTGACTCACCCTCTCCATGCATGCACTGAGAGCTTCAATCCTGGGTTGTTCTCACAGCGCCATCTTGAGTTCTCCCTTTAAGAATAACATCTTATGACCAAATGGAGTCTATCATGGTAATGCAAAGCTGACTAAACATTCAAAAATCAATCAGTGTAGCTCACATTAACAGAATAAAGGAGAAAAGGAGTAATTTTGGTAGATAAAAATCACTTGATAAATTTCCAACACTATTCCATGATAGGAATAGAAGATAACTTTCTCAATTTGATCAGAGCATCTATTACACTTACAGCTAACTACATATTTATTGGTTAAATATTGAATGTTGTCCCCCTAAGATCAGTTAAAAGGCAAGAACACGCTCACTGATTTTATTAAATATTGTACTGGAGACCACATCTGTGCAATAAGAAAAATAAAAACTTTTAAAATTAAAAGACAAGTTAAAGCTATCTGTATTGACATATAATATGATTGTCTGCATAGAGACCCCAAAGGAATATTTTTTAAACCCTATAAAACTACTACAATAAATAAGTTAATGTATCAGGGTCACAGGATACAGAATCAATCCATTGAAATCATTTGTATTTCTATATCCTAGTAACAAACCATTGGAAATGGAAATTTTAAAGTATTACTTAAAAGTTATTTAAAAGCATAAAACACATGAATAAATTTAGTGAAAAACATTCAAGATCTGTACACTAAAAAAGACTAAGTATTGCTGAGACAGAGGTAATGTAAATAAATGGAGAAATATATGATGTTCATGGATCAGAAAAGTCAGTATCATTAAGGTCCTCATTCTCCTCCCCCAAGGGATTTATAGATTCAATGCAATGCCACACTAAATCTTCACAGATTTTTTTTTTTGGTAAGTTGACAGACTTATTCTGAAACTTATATGGTAATGCAGAAAAGCTAGAAGAGTCAAGCAACATTGAAAAAGAACAAAGTTGGGACACCTACACTAGTGATGTTAAGATTTACTATACAGCTGTTGTAATCAAGAGAGTGTGATATTGGCATAAGGATATACATATAAGACTAATAGAACAGAAAATCTGATATATAGTCATATATGGCAGGTCGATTTTTAGTAAAGGTGCCAAGATGAATGGGGGAAAGATTAGTCTTTTCAAGGAATGGTGCTGGAACATCTGGATATGTGCATGAAAAAAACAAACTCTGTATTCTAACCTCAAAATATAGATAAAAATATAAGTGGATCACAGAACTAAATGTAAAAGCTAAAACTATAAAATTTTCAGAAAAAAATTGGAGAAAAATCTGTGCGACCTTGGTTAGGCAATGATTTCTTAGGGCACAAAAACTAAATTTTATTAAAATTGAAAACCTATGCCTTTCAAAAGACACTGTTACAAAAATGAAAAAATCAGCCATAGACAGAGAAAACACGCATGATACATGCATCTGACTAAGGACTTGGACCCAAAATACATAAAAAGCTCTTACAACTCACTAAGAAAACAAACATCATCCCAATGTTTTAAATGGACAAAAACTTAAACAGACAACACTTCAGAAAAGATGTATGAGTGAGTGGGCAATAGTATACAAAAAGATGCTTGATATTACCAGGCATCAGTGAAGTGCAAATTTAAACCACCATATGATAATTAAGACTGACAGTAAAAAGTGTTTTCAAAGATGTAGAACAACTGAAACTCCTTCACTTTGATGGTGAGAATGTAAAATGGTTTATCCACTATAAAAAATATATGCCAGTTCCTTACTAAATTGAATATGACTTAACATATGAGCCAGCAATTCTAGTCTTAGGTATTCACGCAAGTAAAATGAGAACCACATATCCTCAAACTTACCATACATGAACGTTCACAGAAGCATTAGTCTGAGCAATGCTAAATCCACATCTACACCCAAATGGCTCCAGGTGGTGGCAAGAGGTAAGAATTTAGAGGCATCTCTCCCACCTGCTTTCCTTTAAAAACAGGCCATTCAGGCATTTGCCTGAAAACTTAAAATGACCCACACCTTATTCCCTTATATACACTGCCAGTCCCGCCCTCCATTCCTCCTTTCTTCCGTCATTCCCTCTCTTTCTGTTTCTTTCTCTTTCTCTCTCAGTCTGACTCTTCATTCTACCTCATGTGACATGAGGATGGAGGACTGACCTCCTGGCTCATTATGCCCTCCTTGCACGAGATTAAGTGAAAAATCTTTGAACTTGTTTCCTATTGTTGTGGTGTATTGAATTTGTCCTTCTATCTAAAGAACCAGGTCAAGTTTCCTGTGTGAGGGGCTCTCTGGTCATAGGTTAGACAACTAGGCATTAGGCTGTCCTCCAGATAAAAGAAGAATCCTGTGAAAGTCAAACTGTAAAGCCCCACACTCCGCTCCCCTTCATTTCCCTGATAGGGCAGGTTTGTTAGCTGCTCTGGCACTAGAATGCCAATTTAACTGGGGGCTCTCAGAAAAATACTACTCAGGAATAAAATGGAACAAACTATGGAAACATGCAAAAACATGGATGAATCTCAAAAACCTGCTGAGTAAAAAAAGATAGATATGATCCAGTACATACTGTATAATTATATTTAATGAGGTTTTAGAACAGGCAAAGCTAACCTATAGTGATAGAAATCAGATCAAATAACAATGCCTGTGGTGGTGGTGGCAGGGAGATTGATTGGCCTTACAGGAGCATGAGGGAACTTTCTAGGGTGATGAAAATGTTCTAAATATCATTGGGGTAGTGATGACACAGGTGTATACATTAGTCAAAACTCACTGAACTATACATTTAAAATGCATACATTTTGTTTTATGTAAATCATGTCTTAATAAAGTTTATTTTTTAATTTTATTTTAATTTATTATTTTTTTTAAGAGACAGGGTCTCACTCTGTCACTCAGGCTAGATGGTGGATCAGGGCTCACTCAAGCTGTTGTGCTCAAGTGATTCTCCAGGCTTAGCCTCCCAAATAGACAGGACTACAGCACACACCACCAGGCCCAGCTATTTTATTTTTCATTTTTTGTAGTGATAAGGTCTTGCCATGTTACCCAGGCTGGTCTTGAACTCCTGGCCTCAAGAAATCTTTCGACCTCAGCCTCCAAAAATGTTAAACTTACAGGGGGTAAGCGACCACACCCCGGCCTAAAGTTGATTTTTTTTTAAGTGTACAAGTGATTTAACTCTATATCTTCGACTGAAATTATTGTGCTTTCCCCTAATTGTGATCAGATCTGGTTTCTATCCTTCTCAGCTTCCAAATCTTGCTAGTCATTAATGACTAATAAGTCACAGAGGTAGGATCTAGGAAGAAGAGAGAAGAAATTCCTCAATTTTAGGGAGAATGTAGGGGAGGGAGAATAACTTACTCAAATGTGACCAAGTCCTAACATGTCAGATTCACAAAATTCCTTTAGAACTGTGTATGGCAGGAATAGAAGGAACACGTTGATACTCTCATGTGGACTTTTACATGTCCTCATTATTATTCATCATGTCCCATAGACCCAGAGAAGAGCTGCCAGCCTGTGTTGGAGACTCTGCGCCAGGCCATGGATGGCACTGTCTATGCCCACAGCACCTTGGAACTGCAAACGCTGCAGCCTACAATCAACTACCTTGCCACTGTCACAGTGCCAGGCTACTGTGAGCGCCCACTGTGTCCACGCCTCTTTAGACTCTTCACAGTCCTGGCCCTGGAGAGCATGACCCAGGCCACCCTGCTGAGCAGGCATGTTCCTATCATTCAGGCTTGGCTTGAGCGTTTCCCTTCTGTGGAGCGGGAGACTGCTCTGGCACAAGCCCTGGTTAGGGCCTCAGTAGAAGCCTGGGAGGCTGTGTGCAATTGCTTCATGCCATCGCCCCTCCACCCACACTACCACTTCTCCCTACACTCTGTGAGCCACCTACTGAGCAGCCTGCAGCTGCTGCCCAACAGAACAGGCTCCCGAGGCTTTGTGGACTATCCCAACCTCCAGGAGCACTTGCGCCGGGTGACAGGCCTACGTGGTACTCGTCTGACTGCTATGATGGCCACACGCAACATGGTACGTCTTTGGTTGCATGAGGCTCAGAGAACATTTTGTGACCGGCTGGACAGCCCTAGGGAACGCTCCTACTGTGCCCAGCTGCTTCTAGGAGTAGCTCAGAGTGTCTTCTGCTGCAGGCCAGGGCCCCAGAATCTGGGCAAGGGCCATGAGGAGGGTGAAGAGGATGAGGAGGAGAAGGAGAAAGTGCCTGAAGTGGAATCTGAAGGGGAGTTGGCTCAGTGGGAGGACTTCAGCAACAGCAACAGTGAAACAGAGGAGGAAGAGGACACTTATGGCCTTCAGGTCCCCAGAGGCTCAAACTTCAGTGATCCAAGTCTATCATCATCCACAGGGCCAGTAAGCAGGGGGATGATGGAAAGCATAAGTCACAAGATAAGGCAAGAGAAAGGCACAAGGGCATCCAACTATAAGGTCCAGGTAAAGAGATCATTCAAAACTTGGTGGCAGAAGGCACCCAAGATGGACCTGGTCTCACCCCTGTTGTTACCAGTGCTACTACTACATCCCCAGGAAAAACCCTCAGACCTGGTCTTCAGTCAGGAGCTGATACTTGGGTCTAACTCTGAGAACCCCAACTTGTACCTGGAACGACAGTGGGAGAAGCTAGAGGAGCAGCTGGCCACCTCAGCTGCTCAACTGAAGCTGAGCCCCCACCTTGCCCGGTGTCATTCCATGGCCCAGCATGTGGCCCGCCTTGTCCGAGTGCTGGCCAGGCCCCGGCAGCATGGCCTGATGCTCTCACGGGCTCTGGGTACTGGGTGCCATACTGCCATCACTCTGGCTTCTAGCATTTGTCAGGCCCATTTCTTCCATCTACCATCTGGGTCAGAGGAAGCCATTCTCCAATGTCTACGAGATGCCAGCTGGCATGCTGGCATGTTAAGCCAGACAGTGGCCCTGTTGGTACCCAGTGGTGTGGATCTCACTACACTTCATCGCCTCCTGGCCCTGGCAACCTCAGGCAGTTTCCCTGACCAGTACACAGAAGCAGATTTGGACCACATTGAAGACCACCTCCCCAGGGAGAACCTTGGTGTCAAACATAACATCGAGAAGGAAATGGTGTTGCAGAGGTGAGGCCCATAGCTGACTCTGCTCTGCTCCTCTTCTGTCTTGGCCAAAAGGCCAAAAGGAATTCTGTGGGCTGCCACAAGGGCTGAGAAGATTGGGGCTAAGTGGTCAGGTTGGGACTGGGGCCTGGAGGGGCAAGCAAAGGTAAAGGGGAGGACATTAACTGACCCCTGGCCCACAGGTTCTACCAGCAAGTGTGCAGCCACCTTCACCTCTTCTTCCTGATTGGCGATAAACAAGCCCACCAGCAGCTGCCCACCACCCTTTTCCTGAGGCTCCTTCAGCTGGCCACTGCCAGCATTGACCGCTATGAACCCTGGGACCAAGCCGCCCTGGTCCAGGTGGCCCAGCATCACCTGGAGGGTGCTCAGAGTCTACCCCTTGATGACGGTGAGCCCTTTTTACTTGTCCTTACCACACATCTCTACCAGGCTCTAATGAGGATTATTACCTAGGTCAGGCTCGCTCTCGCTCTCTCTCTCTCTCTCTCTCTCTCTCTCTCTCTCTCTCTCTCTCTCTCTCTCTTGCCTACAGAGCCCCCTTCACATTTTCTACCCTTCTTCCTGAGCTAGGAGAGGATCCATTTCCTTTCCCATTTTCCTACAAGCTCACAAAGTGAAGCTAAAGCCATGCCCATTGCAGGCTCCTGGAAGTACCCAGACCTCCAGCCCTCAATTCCCAGTGTGGCCAAAGCCATGGCTCTTATTCACCTTTCGGCCACCCTCTACCATGAGCACCTGTGCCCTGCATTGCCACTTGTCACCCCCAAGACCTTCTTAGACTTCCTGGACACTTTCCTGATGCTGCAGCAACAGATGATCCTGAAGATTAAGAACAAGGCCCAGCGGTGAGTGGCCCTGTACCCTGCAATGTACCGCCTGCTCCTTTGGGTTTCCTCACCAGCACATTTTGTCTCCAGGGTCCAGAATGCCCTGGGGAATCTGAGAATGCTGATTATGGAGCACAGTACCCATGCCGACCTGATCTTCGACTTGGAACAGCAGCTGAAAGCCTCCTTCAAGGTAAGGAGAAGATTTTAAGGCTTCTATGGTGGTGTCAAAGCAGGAGCCCAACAGGGGACTTGAAAGGAAGCAACCAGCATGAACCTTAGTGCTTGTCCCCCTAAGGTTCCCCTTTCCCTAGGAAATCTCTCTAATCTCTGCTGCCTCCTCCTTTACAGCTCAGGCTAGAAAGTTTCCCATGACACAGCTAAGACCAGATTGATTCTTCATAATATGTGAAACCCAAGCATCTGCTTCTGGTTGCCCCTAGTGCCTTGACCATGTGAAGTTCAGTATGCTACCAAGATCTCTGTAAATTCCCATGGGGGTTGGTGTAGGGATTACGTCTCAGTCACCACTCACTCACCTCTTATAGTTATCCTCTTTTTCCATAACACTTTGTCCCTGTACCTTTTCTTCCACAAAAGCACCAAACAAACAAAACCATTGTAGACAGTGAGGACATGTGGATGGGTGCTGGCAGCAAGGAGAAATTTATATTATAGCATAGAACCAGAAGTAGATTTATAATGGTATACTAGACAGAAGTGTCCTGAATTTTCTTAGTCACCCTCTTCTTCCAGGCATTTTCCAGTGGCGAAACTTTTCCTTTCCTCTCTCATCTCCCTACCACCTGCTCTGCAATGTTTTTGAGCCATCCCACTTTTCCTTTAGTGCTCCCTTCCAGTTGAAACATCAAAACCTTTTGCTGTCCTATACAGAACAATCTTATTCTTTGAATAAACAAACTTCTTATATGTGGCTAAAATTGGTGATGATAGGGCTTATCACACCTTCTAAACTTCTTAACTCCTAGTTAAGGGTGTTTTCCCAAATTAAAGAGCAGTTTTGTTTTTGATAAGAGGAATTCTGAAATAGCACCTTTATTTCTACTACACAAGATTTTGATAAATGTTCGGGTATAACTTCAGAGCAGTGAACTGGTGCTCACCTCCCACTAAGATCATCTTTCTACTAGGGTTTCAGGCCTTAATCTCCTTTCTCTAGAAAGTTTTCCTTGATATTTTGGAGTGCTCTGAACTTACTCTGTTATAACACAGTTTTGTCATTGCCTGGAAGAGTCTATATCTTCTGCTAAACTACAAGCACCATGAAGGCAAGGACAGTGCCCTATTTCCTCTTATTAGAAAGCAATAAGATGAATGCCTTTAGGACTATCACCCAGTGCTGCACAACTGCAGAGCCATGGCATATGTTGTGTCTACTACTGTGGTTTTCATTGTGTCCCATGTAAGTGGTGTCCCCTGGAGTTTTAAAGGTGCCAGTGCCCTCCTACTATTCACCACCTAGGATGAACAGCTTAAATCAGTCCTCAAGACTCAGTTAAGTTGCTCTTCTGATGAGTGCCTTTAGGACTATCACCCAGTGCCGCATAACTGCAGAGATATGGCAAATGTTGTGTCTACTACTGTGGTTTTCATTGTGTCCACGTAAGTGGTGTCCCCTGGAGTTTTAAAGGTGCCGGTGCCCTCCTACTATTCACCACCTAGGATGAACAGCTTAAATCAGTCCTCAAGACTCAGTTAAGTTGCAAAAGAAAGAAAAGAAAGTCAGAGGGCAACAGAAATCCCCTTTCCCAATTTTTTGCCCTACCTTTTCCCAAGATGATTAATACCAGGATTGTTGATCTGGTTTAGGGCTGCTAGTATTCCTTGATCTGTGAGTCAGTTATATCAGAGCAGAACACAGTAAGCCAAAGATCTGGATAAGAGATGTTCATTGTCTCAGGGTCATTCAGAGTCAGATCCCTTGGTCATTCATTCAATAGCCATAGTAGTGTGTACTTCTTCCAGTGTTTCCCACCCTAGGAAATGGCATTACCATCCACTGAGCCAAATCCTAGGACTCATTCTGGGCCCCTCCATCTCTTTTCTCTCTTATATTCAACAGGTTGATTTATTCATTATTGCACTCAACAAAAATTTATTTTTTGTTCAGGCATTTCTTAATATTTGTGTCTATGTCAGTATATGCCTACATTTACATCTAGATGGATGGATGGAGAGAGAGAGAGGAGAGAGAGAGAGAGAGAGAGAGAGAAAGAAATAATAGTATCCTTGCCACAACTTTCTGAGGTAGCTATTTTCTCATTTTACAGATGAGAAAATAAAGATCCAGAATGGTTGGGGTGACTTCCCTAACTTTATAAGGTTGTGATGAGGATTAAACAAGATCTTACATGTAAAGTATTTAAATGTGCTGGCACATAGTAAGAGCACAATAAATGTTAGTTACTATTAATATTAGGTTAGGTTAGGCACAGTGGCTCACACCTGTAATTTCAACACTTTGGGAGGCCAAGGTCAGTGGATCATTTGAGCCCAGGAGCTTAAGACCAGCCTGGGCAACATGGCAAAACCCCATATCTACAAAAAATATAAAAAATTATTCAGGCATGGTAGCACCTGTCTGTAGTTCCAGCTCCTCAGGAGTCTGAGGTGGGAGGGTTACCTGAGCCCAGGAGGTTGAAGCTGCAATGATTGCACCACTGCACTCCAGCTTGGGTGACATAGTGAGACCTTGCCTAAGAAAAAATATTAGATTGCTTTCTAATAAGAGGAAATAGGGCACGGTCCTTGCCTTCATGGTGCTTATAGTTTAGCAGAAGATATAGACTCATCCAGGCAATTACAAAACTGTGTTATAACAGAGTAAGTTCAGAGCACTCCAAAATATCAAGAAAAACTTTCTAGAGAAAGCAGAGTGCCCTGCTATGCAGCACAGAGCATGTATATAACATGGTAGGAGCTCAAAAACACTCCCTAACTATGTAAACACATGAATCAAGTACATGAAAGTTGTTGCCTGAAAGTTGGGTCAGATTTGATCAGTGTTTGAAACGGGCTGGGTGACAGAATGTCCCAGGTTGATGTAACAGCATGTGAAAGGCCTAGAGGCAAAAGAGTATGTGCCACATTGGAGGAACTGTAAGTCAATAATGGCTGGTAAGTAGCGTGCTGGGAGAGATAAAAGAGATGAGATTGGAATAATGAGTAGGGACCTGGGCATGGAGGTATTGTCAATCAAATGTAGAAATGACAAGTGTTATGACACAGTGATGAGATTCAGTTTTTAGCAAACCAGCCAGGCCACAGTGGGGGAATAAAAGGAGGGGAGTAAGAGTGTAAACTGAGAGACCAGTTAGGAGACCAGCGCAGAAGGTCAGAAGTGAGAGAGCCTGAGCATGAGTGATGGATGTTGGGAAGAGGAGTGGACACGAGAGGCATTTAGGAAGTAGATTTGAAAGGCCTCAAAGATGGGCTAGATTTGGGGGAGTGCAGGAGATGGAGCCAAGGGTAACAACTCAGTTTATTCCTTGGGAAACTTGAGTGTATTTTGCCACCATTTTCTGAGAAAAAGAATACGCAGGAGAGGAATCAGATTGCAGGAGAGCTGAGGAGGCATAATCAATACATTCATTTGGGGACACGTGGAGTCTGAGGGGCCTGTGAGACACTCAGGAGAAGATTTCCACTAAGCAGATGAATACACGGTATGGGGTTGGGAGGGAACCTAGCTACAGAGAGAGATTCGGCAGTTGGAACATAAACAGGAATCAAAGCCATGAGATTGGGGAGGGCATTTAGAAGTGTAGAATGAGAAGAGAAGGGAGGCCCTGAAAAAACTGATGAGAAATATTAAGGGCCAACAGAGGAAGAGAATGAGAAAGAGCAGCCAGAGAAGTTAGAGAAAGCCCAAGGAGAACACAGTATCATGAAAGCCAAGAGAGGAGGATGCCTCAAGAGGGAGGGAACTGTCTTCTGTGACAACTGCTGCTAATGGGTCAACTAAAATGTAGAGTAGTGGAATATAACTGTCACACACATTGGCTTCGGGTGAAGCAGCTACAGAAAAAGAGACTACACACTTGGGGCTGCATTACTAGATGTGTAACTCATGGACTAATAAGTGACAGACCCACAGCTCAGACTCTATCTGTGACCTACTTGGACATGGTCAGTCTTTCAAGTGAGGAGTATGCTGGAGTCTTAGGATCGTAGGGCCTTCCCCTGGGGTGTTCCTGCATGGCCCAGGATCTGGAGCTGCAGGGCCTGGATCTCTGTTCACAGAGCCTCAGCATGTTCCAGCAGCAGCTAGAGCAAAGCAAGCTCCTATACAAGCAGCAGCTGGAAGAGTGTCGGCATCAAGAGAAGCTCATTAAGAACCTGGCCAAGCAGCGGGATGCCCTGCAGGCTCAGCAAGTGGCTTTCCTGGAGCAGGTGGGCTCTTCCTGCCATCTGCCCTGCATTGCTTCTCTCCTGGAAGAGCCCATCTCCTCTAAGGATGCCAAGAGGAGAGGATGGGGTGACTCATCCTGGAGTCTCCTGTGGGGGGAGGAGGGTGCAAAGGTAATAGGATGGCTTGGGGAGTAGCCTCTCATGGGGACTTCAAGAGGAGATGATCCCTCCTAAAAACATCTTGAAGGAAGAACAGAACATCGCAAGAACTCACTTCAGAGGGCATCTCTCCTCATTTAGATGAGCAAGGCATTTCTGGAGCCTCTGAGCCAGCTGCAGGTGGCTGACTTTGAGGAGATACGGAGCTATCGAGCACCGCCAGAATCTGTGGTCCAGGTGACCAATGCACTGTGTGACTTGTTCCACCGTGAAACAGGCTGGGCCAGTGCCAAGCAGCTTTTATGCACTGAGGATTTTTATCAGGTAGAAAAGGTGGAACACAATGAAGGAGGGTAGGGGAGGGATAAAAGGACGACTTGGCAAGGCTAAAGTGTTGGGTGCAGAGCATCCACGTCTTCCCCATCCCCTTAACACACATCCTTCCAGGAGCTGGTGTTCTTCCCCAAGGAGAAGATGACAGACTCAGAGCTGATAAAGTTGCACCTAACTCTGAAGGCTCCAGGTATGAGCGATGCAGCCTTGCGGGCAGTGAGCCTACCTGCAGCCAGCCTGGCAGCCTGGCTCTGGGCTGTTCTGCACTATGGGCTGGCACGTTGCCGGGGACTTCCCACGGGCCTGCTGCTGCAGCAAGTGGAGGCAACACTCACTCGGGAGCAGGCCCGACTGGGCTACTACCAGTTTCAGGCCCAAGAGACCCTGGAGCATAATTTGACCCTGGCTAAGATGGTGGAGGATGCCCAAGATTCCCACAACTGTGTGGCAAAGACCCTCAGTCAAGCACAGTATGGCCAGCATCACAAATGGCCCATGAAGGCTGCGCTGCACACGCCCATACATACCTGGACTACACAGCTCCAGGTAACCTTCCCCCTCCCAGATGTCTCCCCCAAAGTTCTTTTTATGCCGCTCCCCTGCTCCTCCCTGTGGCTCACCGCCTCCCTCTCTCCCTCTCTGCACTCCTTGCCATGCTTTCCTCCACACCCCACCTTGCTCTCCCTCTGCCATACCTCCGCCTGCACCCTCCTCACTGGTCTACACAGTCTCTGGTCTTCCCTTCCACTTCAGAAGTTGAAGGGACACTGCATGACCGTGTTTGGAGATGCCCTCCTATGTTCAGCTGCCATCATCTACCTGGGTCCCTTCCCACCATTGCGGCGCCAGGAGCTACTGGATAAGTGGTTGGCTCTGTGTGGGGGCTTTCAGGAGCCCCTGGGCCCAGATGATGTGGCACAGGCACTAAAGCAGAAGCAAAAATCTGTCAGCATGCCACCAAAGAACCCCCTGCTGGCTACACGCTCTCCCTTCAGTATTCTGTCCTTGCTAAGCTCTGAATCTGAACAGCACCAGTGGGACCAAAACCTGAAGCCGGAGGCAAAGTCAGCCCGCCTGGCAGGCTTGCTTCTGCGAAGCCCTACCCACTACCGTTCTTGCCGTTGGCCTCTGCTGCTTGACCCCAGCAACCAGGCCCTCATGTGGTTGGACCCGCTGCCTGAGGAAGAGAATAGATGCTTTGCACCAGCCCCCGCTGAGGGTAGAGGTAAGCAGGCATAATATATGCAATGCTGCTGGAGTATCTGAACTGCCCAACACTCAGCCTCATGTGGTCTTTTCCTTCATAATGAAGACACTGAATTTTTGTGATTAGGATGTCCCAGATTTCACCAGACTATACTATATGATAAATTTGGTCACATTTATAATTTTTTCTCTTTATTACAGTGATTCTCAATCTACATGATTGATTGGTCCATGATCTTCCACTTCCCTGGTCTGCTCAGCACTACCCAAATTTATCCAATGTTCAGAAATCCTGGGGAATTTTTCTGTTGGCTCTGTTTGGATCAGGGACCCATCTGGGTGGAGTATTGGAAGGAACATTTTCTAGGAGAAGGAATAGAGTGTTTATCTCCCAGAAGAAGAGGTTGGGAATTGAGTTTGTGAGAAAAATGTGATCTTATTTGGAAAGGGGTCTTTTCAGATGTAATTAAGTTAAAGACTTTGAATGAGATCATCCTGATCCTCATCTGGGTGAAATCTAAATCCCACAAATGTCCTTATAAGAGTCAAAAGAAAAGGCATAGAAAATACAGAAGAGACAGCTATGTGAAGATGGAGGATGACCAGGATCCTTCCCTGGAATTTTAGAACAATAATTGTGATAACCAACATTTATTGAGTGCTTACTATGTGCACATCTAAGTGTTTTCTGTGTGCCATTTCATTTAATCTTCACAGTAACTCGATGAGGTCATCACTAATATCAACCCCATTTTGCAGATGAGAAAAGTGAGTCAGAGAGAGCTTAACACAACTTTCCTAAGATGTCTTCCTGTAGACCTTTCCTCATGAAATGGAGCCATTGAGTGAATTCCTCCCCTAAGGAGTCTGATTTCTCCCCTAAGAGCTCCTCTGAATCTTTCTGCCCCAGGGAAAGGACTCCTGAGAAATCAAAACAGAGAGAGTAAAACGGACATGAAAAAGAAAGCTGATGATAGTGAAGAGAGTAATGAGGCTAAGGACCAGACAAAAGAGCAGAAGGCAGAGGAAAGAAAAAATGAGCAGGAGAAAGAGCCAGAGGAAAAAGAAGAGAAAGAGGAGGAGAAGACAGAGAGCCAGGGGTCAAAGCCAGCCTCTGCGACTCAGCTTCCATCTCTTCCCTACCTTAGTGTCCTTTCAGGTGCCGACCCAGAGCTGGGTTCTCAGCTCCAGGAGGCAGCTGCTCATGGTGAGAACTGGCCCCCACCTGCCCTAGCCCCCTTTTGACTCCCCCCATTCTGTGACTCCACAAACCTCCCACACCTCAGTCTAACCTCAGTTCCCATCCTTCATCCCAGGCACTTGAAATATCTTGAGGGAACCCTATCAGCCACAGGGAAACTGGACAGAGCCAGACCTCATGTATGGGGAATGGGGATCGTGGGTGCTGGCATTGTGGGTAGGGTGCTTTTGCCTCCCTCTCACAGGCCTGCCTGTGCTACTGACCAATGTGGAGCTGGGTCTAGGGTGCCAAGAACTTCAATGGCTGCTGCAGCGGGAACAGCTGAGTCCACCCCAGGTGCAGCCTGGCTTCTGTCTGTATCTCAGTACCACCCTCTCCCTCTGTGCCTTGGAAAAAGGTGAGGCCCAGAGGGCAAATTGCCTGCACAGTTGTGTGGACACACTACGCCCTCAGCACCAGCCCTAAGAGGGCTTCACTTAACCTGGCCCAGAGCAGGCTCAGGTCTGTAACAGGGAGCCATACTCCCTGACTACTCTACCCCCTTTTTCTGCCAAGGGGAAGAGGTTAAGCATCTCCCATGTGATTCCAAGTGCTAGGTTGTGAACTGCTGAAGGGGCTGAATGTGCTGGATCTGGGCCTGAACATGGAAATACTGGAAGAACAGATGCTGCATGAAATTTTGTGCAGAGAGTGTCCTGAGCTTGAGACCCACTGGCAAGACCTAAAGATCAGAGCCCTAGATGCCTGCAAGGCTGTGGAGACTGCTGAGGTGCTTGGGGGCTCAGTCTGTGGGTTGAGATGAGCATTGGATGGGACTGGGTAAGGGGATGGAGATGAATGTAGATGTTTGGGGACTGGGAAAGGGCCAGATCCATCCAACAAATGAGTGTATGCAGGAGCAGCTGCTCCTGATGCTGCTGTTCCAGAATCCAAAGCTCCAGAAGCCAGCCAAGTTTCTGCGGAACATGGTGAGGGCCCAGGCAAAGCTATGCCAGCTGCGTGCCCATTATGAAGAGATAGAAGGGCAGAAACTACAGGAGATGGTACTGTGGGCACCCTATCGGCCTGTGGTTTGGCATGGAATGGCCATGGTAAAAGCCCTAAGCCAACTGCAGAACCTGCTGCCACTTTTCCGTATGAGCCTAGAGAACTGGCTGGCAGCCGCCAAACAGGCTCTGGACAGCATGAAGCCACGTGAGATTAATCATGGGGAGGACCTGGCCAGCCATCTGCTGCAACTGAGAGCACACCTGACCCGCCATCTCCTGGACAGCACCGTGACTGCACTGGGCTGTACCCAAGTACCCTTGGTGGGTGCATTGGGTGCTTTGGCTCTGCTGCAAGTGACAGGGAAAGCATCAGAGCTGGAAAGACTGGCACTCTGGCCTGGACTGGCAGCCTCTCCCAGCACAGTCCACAGCAAGCCAGTCCCAGGTGTGGCTCGACCAGCCTGGCTTGGGCCAAGAGCGTGGCGTGAATGTGAGATGTTAGAGCTGCTGCCCCCATTCTCTGGGCTGTGTGCATCCCTGGCGGGCCACTCCAATGCTTGGCAGTCATACCTATCACTGTCATCCACAGTGCTGGGTCCTGCACCTGGGCCTGGGCCTGAGCCACTCAGCCTCCTCCAGAAGCTGATCCTGTGGCGTGTTCTGCGACCTGAGTGCCTGGCAGATGCCCTGGCCGACTTCACCACCAGCCTCCTGGGTCAGCCCCTGAATGCAAACATGGGTGCTCCCACCATGCCCTTTAAACATAGTCAGGCTACTCAGCCCATCCTGATCTTGTTGCCACCGCCTGGCCACCCCACGGCCACTCTGCATCCCCTGACTGCCATCCAGAAACTGGCTGCCAAGCATCAGCAGGTTTGAACCTAGTCTCTTGGCCACAGAGGGACCAGGCTTCTATGGGCTGGGGCGTGGGGACCCCCTCCAAGCATTTTCATGGATCTTTCTGTACTACTCAGGGCTTTTTGGGATAATGGTAGCATTCATTTGGGTCCCTCAGGTCACCCTAGGGTCACTTTGAGTCACACTGCCCTCTCTTTTTTGGTCCCCAGGGGCAGAAGCATCTGCAGGTGATAGCCCTGGGCTCTGAAACCTGGGACCCGGTCTCGGTTGTGGTCAGCACTGTATACCAGGCTATGTGTGAGGGGAACTGGCTGGTGCTGGACAACTGTCATCTGATGCCCCATTGGCCAAAAGAGCTGCTTCAGCTCTTGCTGGAACTGTTAGGCAGAGCCAGGGGTGAGTGTATTGCCTAGATTGGCTTCCAGGATCCTATCCTACATTTAGGCCTTTGCTTGAAATCTCAGGCCTCTTGGCCAGTGACTTAGCACCAAACTTGCTCATTTGGTCTTGTATATGACTCCTGACACCCCTAGCCTCAACTCTGATCCCTAGATTTCTCTCTGACCCTTTACCCAAGGACTGATCTCAGCCCCTTGTCTGACTCTAGTGATCGCAGACCTGAAATCCGAACAGCTTTTAGGCCAACCTGAAAGCAGGAATGTAGCCACTGTTCACAGAGATTTTCGTCTTTGGCTTATTGTGCCTGCAGAGGCTAGTGCTTCTTTGCCAGGTGAGGAGCTTAACCCCCTACAGGCTCTCAAGTTGGAGGTAGGGGGGCAACTGTGCTGTGCTGACTGAGCACTCTCCTTCCTCTCCAGCTGTGCTGACTCAGCACTCCATGCCTGTTTTCTGGAACCAGTCCCTGGAGCTGGGCCATGTTTTGATTGACAGTGTGGAGCTAGCCCAGCAAGGACTCTACATGCAACCCCTGACACAGGCACTACCTCTGCTCCTCCTCCATGGCCTCCTGCTACACCGACAGCTCTATGGAGTGAGGCTGCAGGCACACAGGGGGCGCTGGTGAGGGACCCCACCGGTCCTGCTCAGTCAGTTACTCAGCAAACATTGAGTTTCTTCCATATGCTGGGATGAGTAAAACTAATTTATCTTTGGAAGCTCCAAAGAGTGAGGGCAAGGGGAAGTCAAGGAAGGCTTCTCCAAAGACTTTGAGAGTTCACTTTGAATTGAGTCTTAAAAGCAGAGGCAAATCAGGTAGAGATGGACTTTTCTGAGCAGAGGGACCTAAACTCAGCAGAAGGGAGGAAACTTGAGTGTGGCTGACATGGACATGCTGGGGGGTTGAGGAGGGAGAAGTAAGTCTCATCATAAAGGGACTTTAAGACTAGGGCAAGGTGCCTGATTTTATCCTGAACATAGTGGGAAGCCACTGAAGGGTTTTAAGTAGAAGGAGAAACAATATCCTTTTTGTGTGTTGGAAAGATCACGCTGGTTGCAATGTGGAGAATGGACCAGAGGAGGCAGGACTAGGGGCAAGTAGAGCAGCTTTAGGAGACTCTGCAAGTCTCCAGGGAAGAGACTATGGTATGGGTGGTAGGGTGGTAGCTATGGAAGGGATATAGCATAAATACGGGGTGAGGAGGAAGGAGGAGTCAAGGATGACTCCCAGATATCTTTTAGATAATTGGGTGGCTGGTGGTATCTCTCACTGAAATAGGAGGTGGAACAGGTTTTACAGGGGGAAATGGTGATTTCAGTTGAAAGCAAGTTGTATTTGAGGTGCCAAATGGCAATGCCCAGTGAACCTTCATGGGCCTGAAGCTTAGGAGAGAGGGTTGAACTGAAAAAAAGACTTGACAATCCTCAGCATATAGATGATAGTGAAACCTTGCTCTCTGCTCCCCTTCTCTAGGAGTCAAGTGACCCTAACCCGGGTTCTTCAGACCCAAGATCAGCTGTGGGCAAGTCTCAGCAATCCCAGTGCTGCCATGCAGGAGCTGACTGGTGAGGCCCTTCCTGTCTCCTTTACAATCATCAGTCCCCATGAGAGCCCGGAAAAGGGTGGGGATGGGATATAATTCACAGCTCTGGTTTTTGGAGTGGTGGAAACTAAATGTACTGGAACTGAGAAGCTCCAACCTCATCTTCAGCTTCAGTTTTCTACGGGGGTCCTCTGGGGGACACTGAGGACAGGGAGGCCCTGATTAGCCTCATACAAGCCTGCCTGAGCCCCAGTGACAGGAGCCGGGTCCAGCCACACACACCCCAGTCTTTGCTGGCCATGCTCATGCCCCTCCCAGGTAAGCCTCATTCAGGTACCTGTTTTGGGGTAGGGGATAGTGCAGTGCAATGCCACCCCCCACAGGAATGTGGGCAGCAGTCCCAGTAAAGGTATATAAAGGGGTAATATTCATACTGTTATGGGGGTGATGGCAGTAAAGGATCAGAGGAAGGCCTACTCTCTCTGGTCTAGGGTTGGGAGAGTCCATTTTGTCCCTCACCCCTCACCTCTACCCCAAGAGCTAAGGGAGCTGGATGCAATGGCAGAGTGCAAGGCCCAGATGCACCTACTGCGTTCACCACCTGAACCCCGGCTATGCGGACTGAATGAGGGCCCCCAGGCCTGGCTGTTGCGACGCCAGAGTCGTGCTCTCTTGAGCGCACTGCAGCAGAGTTCACCCATGTGGGTTCCTGCGACTCACGGAGGCGCCCAGCTCGCGGACAGGCGACTGCGGCAGCGCCTAGTGCAAGCCAGCCGGAGGCTGGAGTCACTGCAGGATCTGCTGATCCACCCGGTTCGCCAAAACGAGTCAGGTGCCCCGTGGTCAGTGCTGGGGCCGAATGCGCGGCGGCCTCTGGAGGGCGTCTTAGAGACCGAGGCTCTGGAACTGAGCCAGTTGGTGGGCACGCTTCAACGCGACCTTGACTGCCTGTTGCAACAGCTGAAGGGCGCACCCCCGTGCCCCTCCCGGCGCTGTGCCGCGGTGGCCCACGCTCTCAGGACTGGCCGCCTACCCTCGCCTTGGCGACCTCATGCGCCCGCCGGTTCGCAGCCACCCTGGCACTGGCTGCGACAGTTGTCGCGCCGTGGGCAGCTGTTGGTTCGCTATTTGGGCGTGGGCGCGGACGCGGGCAGTGATGTACCAGAGCACGTCTTCCACCTGTCAGCTTTTCGCCACCCCCGCCGCCTGCTGCTGGCTTTGCAGAGGGAAGCTGCCCTGGACCAGAATGTGCCCAGCTCGAATTTGGCTGGTAGCCGAGGCTCCTTCTCCAGTCAGCTCCCGTATAAACGTCTGGAGATGAACAGCAACCTTCTGCACCTCAGGGTATCTTCATGCCGCCCCTCGTTAGCGGTTCCAGTCCCCTCTAAGTCTCTAATTACACCTCGCAGTTCTTGGTGATCTTGCCCCGCCGCCGTAATCCTGCTTAGCTTCTCTGATCTCCACCCGCTACTCCCGACTCCCCCGACCTGCCACCTCCCAGCTTCCTAGCCTTGCCTGATCTGCTTCTGACGCCCCCAGGTGGAGAATGGTCCAAACCCCACGGTTCCAGAGAGAGGGCTGCTGCTGATCGGGTTACAGGTCCTACACGCAGAGTGGGACCCAACAACTGGAGCCTTGCAGGACAGTCCTTCCAGCCAGCCCAACCCTCTGCCTCCCGTCAGCATCAGCACGCAGGCCCCAGGCACCAGTGACCAGCCACCCCCAGAGGGCCTGACTGTGTACTCCTGTCCTGTGTACATGGCAGGGCCCCTTGGCACCACTAAGCTGCAGAGCAGGAACATTGTGATGCATCTGCCCCTGCCCACCAAGCTCAGCCCCAGCACCTGTGTCCAGCGGAGGGTCCACGTGTGCAGCCCACCCTTGCCTTGAGCCTGTCTACCAAATAAAGTAGTAGTGATTCCATGGAAGATTTCTGAGATATGGGGGTAGACTAGGGTGTGTGCACACCAAGAAGGCAGAATGTGACACGCTAAGGAAAAGGTACAGTGTGCATAACTGAGAAAAGGGGAGGTGTATTCTCGCTGAAGGTAAAAGAGGGCATGTGCCTGGCAACTGGGAAGGGGAAAGTGTGGGTACACTGCGGGGGGCGGGGCCTGGTCTTAATCATGTATCCAAGGAGCAAGGCAGACCCAGCAATGGCTGACACACAGAATCCCAAATCCTTGCCCCACTCTCTACTGTGGTCTCAGCACTTGTGCTAAATCCACAAGGGATGTGATTTGAAAGGAGAACATTAGACTTCAAAAGTCTTAAGGCATTTAGTGGTATTCTTGGCAATGCCTCAATCCTGCCCTACCACTTATTCCTCCCCTATGATGGATTCTCTCAGTCATGCATATGAAAAAAGCCATGTAAGATACAAGGTCCTATGTTTATTCAACAGTTATTCATTGAGCACTCCTTGGAACCAGATATTCTTCTGTGTGCTAATAAGGTTATTCTAATGTAGGGCAACAGGCAATAAAAGATCAACAGAAAAATAATTTTGATGATTTTTAAGTCCTGTAAAGAAAACAAAATAGATGGATGTGTCGAGAGGGTATGTGATGAGGGAAGAGCAGTTAGTATAGTTTAAGTGGCCAGGGAAGCTTTCTGCATATTTGAAAGTGAACTATTTAAAGATCTTCAGGTAGAGCCCTCAGTAGGTGCAAAAGTCTTCGAGGTGGGAACAACCTTGAACTGTTAAAGAAACAGAGTATGCAGTCAGAGCATGGTGAGCAAGGGGCAGAGTGACCCAAAACGATGGAAAGACATGGAAAGGGGTGGCTCACATGGTCATGGTAATGAGCTTGTATTTTTCAAAAGTATAATGTGAAAGTATTGCCAAATAGTAGGTGGGAGATGGTCTAATTTGTAGTTTTCAAAGGTCACTCTGTTCTATGGTAGATGGATGCTAAAAAAGCCAGGGTAACAAGGCAGAAGATCTATTTGAACCCAAATGAAGCAATTCAATTAAGGGATAACGGAGTTTGGGCAAGGGTCTTAACAGTAGAGATGAAGAATTGACAGATTTAAGAAATATTCTGGAGGCAAAGCCAGCAGGACTGATGGATGCATGTGGAGAATGAAGGAAGAGGAAGACTCTAGGATGACTTGGATTTTAAGCTTGAGAAACCAGGTGTATCATGTAGCATTAACTGAGATGGGAAATTTGAGGGAGCAAGCAGCTGGAGCTAAGGAATCAAGAGTTCTGCTGCTTTGATATTTTCTATTATTAGTTGCATAATTGCATGCTATGACAGGGCAAGTCTGTCTGACAAAAGTTGAGTTCGAGTATGGCAGAACTTAAGGCCTATATGAGCTTCACTCCTTGCTCCCAAGCACCAAAACTTATGAAGTATTAACGCAACTTAGCTCCCTTGCTGTATGGCTAGGTACCAGCTACATGGTGGGAGGAAGTACAAACAAAAGTATATACAGGCATGCATTAAAGCTATTACGGGTTTGGTTCCAGACCACCACAATAAAGTGAATATTGCAGTAAAGCAAGTCACATGAACTTTCTGGATTCCCACTGCATATGGGTTACATTTACACTGTATTGTAGTCTATTAGGCACGAAATAGCATTATATTAAGTTAAAAAAAAAACAAGGTATACCAGCCTGGCCAACATGGCGAAACACTGCCTCTATTAAAAATACAAAAATTAGCCAGGCATGGTGTGGGCACCTGTAATCCCAGCTACTCAGGAGACTGAGGCATCAGAAGAATCTCTTGAACCCGGTAGATGAAGGTTGCAGTGAGCTGAGATTGTGCCACTGTACTCCAGCTTGGGGGACAGAGCAAGACTCTGTCTCAAAAAAAAGTACATACCTTAGTTTAAAAATACTTAATTGCTAAAAATGCTAATAATCATCTGAGCCTTCAGTAAAGAGTAATCTTTTTGCTAGTAATCTTTTTTGCCTAATATTGATAGTTGCTGACCAGAGTCGTGACTGCTGAAGGTTGGGGTGGCAATTTCTTAAAATAAGACAACAGTAGAAGTTTGCCACATCAATGGACTTGTCCTTTCATGAACGATTTGTCTGTAGCATGTGATGGTGTTTTACAGAATTTTACCTACAGAACTTATTTCAAAATTGGAGTTAATCTTCTCAAACCCTGCTGTTCCTTTGCAACTAAGTTTATGTAATATTCTAAATCCTTTGTTGTCATTTCAACAATGTTTACAGCATCAGGAGTATAGATTCCATCTTAAGTAACCACTTCCTTTGCTCATCCATAAGAGCAACTGCTCTCCTATTAAAGTTTTATCATGAGATTACAGTACCTGAGTCCTATCTTCAGGCTCACTTCTTATTCTAGTTCTCTTGCTGTTTCCACCACATCTGCAGTTACTTCCTCCACTGAAGTCTTGAACTCCTCAAAATCATCCATGAACGTTGAATCAACTTCTTCCAAACACCTGTTATTGTTGATATTTTGACCTCATAAATCACAAATGTTCTTAATGGCATCTAGAATGATGAATCCTTTCCAGAAGATTTTCAATTTACTCAGCCCAGATCCATCAGGGGAATCATTATAGTGGTTCCTATAGCAACAACAATCTTGCAAAATGTATTTCTTTTTATTCATTCTTTTCAAAATGTATTTCTTCGTAAGACTATAAGACGATAACAGCAATAGTCTTACAAAACATATTTCTTAATAAGATCTGAGTCAAAATTACTCTTTGATAGACGTTGTGATAGCCGGCATGAAAACAACGTTAATCTCCTTGTACATGTCCATCAGAGCTCTTGGGTGTATTGCCAATGAGCAGCAAAATCTTGAAAAGAATGTTCTGTTATGAGCAGTAGGTCTCAATAATGGGCTTAAGATATTCAATAAACCATAGTGTAAACAGATGTGCCATCATACGGGCTTTATTGTTCATTAAGAGCACAAAGTAGATTTAGCATAATTCTTAATAGCTGTAGGATTTTCAGAATGTTAAATGAGCACTGGCTTCAATTTGAAGTCACATTAGCCCCTAATAGAAGGTCAGCCTGTCCTTTGAAGCTTTGATGCCAGGCATTGTCTTCTCTTCTCTAGCTACAAAAGTCCTAGATGCCATCTCCTTCTAACGGAAGGGTGTTTCATCTACATGGAAAATCTGTTGTTTAGGGTAGCCGCCTTCATCAACTTGCTGCAGCTTCCACATTAGCACTTGCTGTTTCAACCTGTAGTTTTATGCTATGGAAATGACTTTCTTTAAACTTCATTAACCAACCTCTGCAAACTTTAAACTTTTATTCTGCAGCTTCCTTGCATCTCTCGGTTTTCATACAATTGAGAATTAGGGCCTTGTCCTGGGTTAGGCTCTGGCTTAAGTGAATGTTGTGGCTGGTTTGATCTACTATCCAGATCACTGAAACTTTCTCCATATCAGCAATAAGACTGTGTTTTGCTTTATCAGTCACATGTTCACTGGAATAGCACTTTTAATTTCCTTCAAGAACTTTTTCCTTGCATTCACAACTTGGCTAACCAGCACAAGAAGCCTAGCTTGCAGCTTACCTTGGCTTCTGACATGTCTTCCTCTCCAAGCTTAGTCATTTTTAGCTTTTGATTTAAAGTGAGAGACATGTGACTCTTCATTTCACTTGAACACTTACAAACGATTGTTGGATTATTAACTGGGCTCATTTCTATATTGTTTGTCTCAGGGAGTAGGGAAGCCCAACAAGAGGGAGAGAGATGGGGGAACAGACAGTCAATGAAGTAGTCAAACACACAGAACATTTATTGATTAAGTTTGCCAACTCATGTGAGTGCAGTCTGTGGTGCCCCCAAATGGTTACAATAACAGTATCAAAGATCACTGATTGGCCAAGCACAGTGGCTCACGCTGGTAATCCCAGCAGTTTGGGAGACCAAGGGGGACGGATCATGAGGTCAGGAGTTCAAGACCAGCCTGGCCAACAGTGAAACCCTGTCTCTATTAAAAAAAAAAAAAATACAAAAATTAGCCAGGTGTGGTGGCAGGTGCTGGTAGTTACATCTACTCAGGAGGCTGAGGCAGGAGAATCGCTTGAACCTGGGAGGCGGAGGTTGCAGTGAACCGAGATTGCACCATTGCACTCCAGCCTGGGTAACAAGAACGAAACTCCTCCTCAAAATAAAAAAAAAGGAAAGAAAAGATCACTGATCACATTGATATAATAATAATGAAAAAGTTTGAAATAATGTAAGAATTATCAAAATGTGACACAGAGACAAAAAGTGAACACATGCTATTGGGAAAATGGTGCTGATAGACTTGTACACAGGGTTGCCACAGACTTTCGGTTTTTATAAAACACACTAGGACGTGCAATAAAGCACAGCACAATATCAAATGAGATATGCCTGTACTGAGGATCACTCTTCACATCCAAAATGGCAACTCACCAGTGAGTGTGGTGCAATTGATGTCCTTTAACAAAAGGCTGAACAGAGAGACAAAAACTCCCCCACTTTCCTCAGAACCCTTTTCTTTTCTGCAGTCAACCAGGATGCATGGCTGTGCCTTCAGGAAAGGAGATTTAGTAGAGTATTAAAAGAAATCCTTTTGGAAAAATGAACCGTCTGTCTATGTTTACTATTACCACTATTTGTCCTCCAGTGGGAGCAGGGAACAATAGTGAGATATCTGTAAAACTATCTGAAATTGGTTAGAATATTTTCTACAGATCCATGCCATTTTCTAGACTGAAGTTATTCTTGAATTATGCCCAGCCAAGTTGCTAAACTTTGTCAAGTAGAGATTATTAAATGAGTTCCATATGACAGCATAGCCTGAATACAATGACTGCTATGTAAAAATGTTCCAGATGTGATAATTGCACTATTAAATTCTACTAGAGCAATTAAAATCCCATTAGGAAGTTAAAATCCCACACAATGAAAGGAAGGAAGAAGTAAGAGTCTTGACAAAGGGGAGAAATATGAGAAATATGTCTCTTCCCATTCTGATGAACAGGGGTAAATAAAGGAATAGAGAACAGGAGAGGGAAGAAAATGATGTAATCAACCTGACCTGGGTTTGTGAGGCCTCAGAGAAGGAAGCAGCAGTACCAAGGGCAAAGATGAAAAGGCAAAAGGCTTTTCCCTACTGGGACTGTGGAAGGAAGCTGTTCTGCAGCATGGATGGACTAACTGTGGTCCCAGTAGCATTAAGAGAGCAGAGCCGCATGGTCAGGAAGAGGTGTTTTTGATCCCTATGTGGTGTAGATACTGACTAGAGAGCCTTTAGCCCCACAGGGGTATGAGGCAGAGAATCACTGAAGTCTCTAGCACCAAAGAGAGTTGTTGAGAGAGGGCCAAATTGGGGGAGCAGGGAGGGACAGGGGGCACAAGACCACAAATTCATCAGCTTTAGAGGCAAACGTTGGCAGAATGCCCGGGTATGAAACTGGGCCAACTACCCAGAGGATTCCAACTCATACAAACCAGTATTAGGCTTGAGGATCCCTTTAGTCTAATATCAAAATATAAGCCCTCCCCTCTATAACCAGATGCCACTTTAGGGAGGAGCAGAGATAGAATGGGAGGAATTTAAAATTATGAGCACTTATTTCAAAGAGAATAAATGAAACGTAATGAAATGAAACCAAATTTATTTCCAGCCTCTTCCACTATCTGGTGATGAGGAAGGAGTAAGATATGTGAGGAAAATCAGATCAGTAATTGAAGAAAAAAGCTAAATTTTATTTATGTATACAGATTTGTAAGAAAAATTGTGATCCTGCTCTGTATAATAATCTAAAGACCAAAAAATTCTGACTAGCGCTCTGCAGCTTACCTAAAAACTCATTTATTTTTGCAGCTTTACAATCTAATTTGAAAGCCATATTCAGAAACAGGATAAATGGGGGAAATATCTGCAATAGAAAAAGAAATGCCAGTTTCATCCACTAATGCTTATGAAGCCATAGTATCTGTAAAATAGGTACTGTTATTATTCCATTTTACCCATGAGGAAACTGAGACACATATTCAGTATTGTCCAAGGTCACATAGCCAGACAGTGGTAAAACCAGTTTTGGAACGAAGGCATTTGTCTACAGTATCCATTATCTCTACAGCATTTTGTTGCCTCTATTATATCAAGATTTAGTGAGACAGTGGAAAACAAAAATCCTCAAGCACTGTTGGTAGATGCGGAAGCTGGTGTAGTTACTCTGGGGAGCAATCTGACAGCATTTAGTAACATTAATTAAATATACTCTGTTCTAGCAATTCCACTCTGAGGTTTCTGTCTCAGATGGTTACATACAAAATGAGCTGAGATTTGAGAGGCTAAGGTGGGAGGATAGCTTGAGCCCAGGAGTTCAAGACCAGCCTGGACACCATAGAGAGAACCCATCTCTATAAAAAATACAAACAAAATTCGTTCAGTGTGGTGGTGTGCACTTGTGGTCCCAGCTACACAGGAGGCTGAGGTAGGATAATTACTTGAGCCCAGAAGGTGGAGTCTGCAGTAAGCTGTGATTGTACACAGCACCACTGCACTTCAACCTGGGTGACAAAGTAAGACTGTGTAGAAGAAAAAAAGAGAAAGAGAGAAAAGAAGAAAGAAAGAAAGAGAAAGACAGAAAGAAAGAGAAAAGAAAGAAGGAAAGAAGAGAAAGAAAAAAGAAAGAAAAAGAAGAAAGGAAAGAAAGAAAAAGAAAGAAAGAAAGAAGAAAGAAAGAAAGAAAGAAAGAAAGAAAGAAAGAAAGAAAGAAAGAAAGAGAAAGAAAGAAAGAAAGAGAAAGAGAGAGGCCGGGCGTGGTGGCTCAAGCCTGTAATCCCAGCACTTTGGGAGGCCGAGGTGGGTGGATCACGAGGTCAAGAGATCGAGACCATCCTGGTCGACATGGTGAAACCCCGTCTCTACTAAACATACAAAAAATTAGCTGGGCACGGTGGCGCGTGCCTGTAATCCCAGCTACTCAGGAGGCTGAGGCAGGAGAATTGCCTGAACCCAGGAGGCGGAGGTTGTGGTGAGCCGAGATTGCGCCATTGCACTCCAGCCTGGGTAATAAGAGCGAAACTCCATCTCAAAAAAAAAAAAAAAAAAGAAAAAGAAAAAAAAAAGAAAGAGAGAGAGAGGGAGGGAGGGAGAGAGGAAGGGGATTTGGGAATTGTTCTCTCCTCCACTTTCTAAAAGGGTTTATGTAGGAGTGATATTTCTTAAAAGGTTGATAGAATTTGCCAGTAAAGCCATCTAGGCCTGGAGTTTCTTTGTTTTGATTGTGTGTGTGTGTGTGTGTGTGTGTGTGTGTGTGTGTGTGTGTGTGAGAGAGAGGATTTTAATTACAAATTCTGTTTCTTTAGTAGATATAAGGCTGTCAAGGTTTTCACTTCTGAGTCCATTGTGGTATTTTCTTTCTTTCTTTTGAGACAGAGTCTTGCTCTGCTGCCCACGCTAGAGTGCAGTGCAGTGGCACAATCTCCACTCACTGCAACCTCACCTCCCAGGTTCAAGCGATTCTCCTGCCTCAGCTTCCTGAGGAGCTGGGATTACAGGCACATGCCACCACACCTGACTAATTAAAAAAAAATTTTTTAGTAGAGACAGGGTTTCACCATGTTGGTCAGGCTGGTCTTGAACTCCTGACTTTGTGATCCACCCACCTCAGTCTTCCAAAGTGCTGAGATTACATGTGTGAGCCACCACACTGGCCCATTGTGGTATTGTCAAAAATTTGATCTTAGATGGAACCTAAGTTTTTGAAGTTACTGGTGTAAGTTGTTCATAATAGTCCCTTATTATCCTTTTAATACCTGTAGGATCTATAGGGATATCTCTGCTTTCATTCATATTTCAGTCTTTATACTTTTGATCAGTCTAAATAGAAGATTTGTCAATTCTGTTGATCCTTTCAGGGAATTAATTTTGTGTGTCATTGATTTTTCTCTATTGGTTCTCCAGTTTCTATTTTATTGCTTTCAAATTTTATCTTTTTAAATTTCCTGTCTTTTACTTTTGTTTTAATTTTCTCTTTTTCTAGCTTCTTAATGTGGAAACTTAGATTATTTATTTAAGGTTTTGTTTGTTTGTTTTTTGAGACAGAGTCTTGCTCTGTCACCTAGGCTGGAGTGTAGTGGAATGCTATCTCGGCTCACTGCAACCTCCACCTCTTGGGTTCAAGTGATTCTCCTTCCTCAACCTACCGAGTAGCTGGGATTTCAGGCATGTCCCACCAAGCACAGCTAATTTTTGTGTTTTCAGTAGAGATTGGGTTTCACCATGTTGGGTAAGCTGGTCTCGAACTCCTGACCTCAGGTGATCCACCTACCTCGGCCTCCCAAAGTGCTGGGATTACAGACATGAGCCACTGCGCCTGGCCAATTTTAGGTGTTTCTTGTTTCCCATATAAGCATTTAAAGCTATACATTACTCTCTAACATTTCTTTAGCTGCATCTCACACCTTTTGCTTTGTTGTATTTTCATTATTTCTGTTTATTTTTCTGTGGCCAGGTGGCACAGAGAGATAATCTGTGCACTTGGGGGAAAAAGAGCAGAGTGACTGTGGGACTTTGACCTGGAACTCAGTGTTGTCTGTTGTGGAAAACAGCACAGACTAGAACCCAACCAGTAGTATTTAGACCAGCCCCAGCCAGAGGGGAATTGTCCATTTCAGTTCCTGTAACCTGAGTTCTGGCAAGCCCCATGACATTACACTAAAGTGACCTGGTGTCCAAAATAAACTTGCAAGGCAGTCTAGGCCACAGGGACTGCAATTTCTGGGCAAGTCCTGGTGCTGTGCTGGGCTTGGAGCCAGTGGACTTGGGGTATACATGACCTAGTGAGATACTAGTTGAGGCAATCAAAGGAGTGCTTGCATTACCTGTCCCCCAACCTCAGGCAGTGCAGTTTGCAGCTCTGGGAGAGACTCTTCCACTTAAGGAGAGGAGAGGGGAAAGTAAAGAGGACTCTGTCTTGCAACTTGGACACTAGCTCAGCCACAGCAGAATAGAGCATGAGGCAGAGTCTTGAAGCCCCCATTTCAGGCCCTATCTCCCAGACAACATTTCTAGACACACCCTGGGCCAGAAGGGAATCCACGTCCTTCAAGCAAAGGACCCAGTTCTAGAAGGATTCATTACCTGCTGACTAAAGAGCTCCTGGGCCTTGAATAAACCTCAATGGTCACCAGGCAGTACTTACTCAGGGACCTTCAGTGAGACCCAGAGCTGTGAGGGCTTTGGGTGTCACCCAACACATTCCTAGCTGTGGTGGCCATGAGGAGAGACTCCTGCTTGAAGAAAGGAAAGGGAAGAATAAAGGGGACTTTGTCTTGCAACTGGGGTACCAGCTTGGCTAGGGTGAGGTAGAGCACTAAGCAGGTTTCTGGGGTTCCCGATTCCAGACCTTAGTTCCTGGATGGCATTTCTTGACCTGCCCTGGACCAGAGGGGAGTCTATTGCTCTGCAGGGAGAGATCCAGGCTTAGCAGCATTCACCACAAGCTGACTGATAAGCTGTCGGATCTTAAGTGAACAATGGCATTAGCCCAGCAGTACTTGCCGCAGGCTTAGAGTGGTGGTGGCCACAGGAAGAGGCTCCTTCCGCTTCAGGAAAGAGTGGGAAGGACTTGTCTTGTGGCTTCTGTGCCAGCTTAGCCACAATAGAATAGGGCACCAAGTATACCACTAAGTTTCCTGATGTCAGGCCCTAGCTATTGGATGGTATTTCTGGGCTGAGGGGGAGCTTGCCACCCTGAAGGGAAGGCCACAAGCCTGGCTAGATGCATCACCTGCTGACTGTAGACACCTTGGGCCTTGAGGGAACATCAGCGATAACCAGGCAGTGGTCACTGCAGGCCTTGGACAAGACCTTGTGCTGTGCTGGCTTCAGGTGTGACCCAGCACAATCACAGTGATGGTGGCCACAGGGGTGCTTGTGTCACCTCTTCCCTAGCTTCAAGCAGCTAAGCACAGAGAGAGAGAGATTCTCTTGGTTTGGGGGAAATTAAGGGAAGAGAGCAAGAGTCTCTGCCTCCCAATCAAGGGATTGCTAGTGAATCTTACCCAAGATCACCAAAGTGGTACCTCTATGAAGCTACAAGATCCGCAACATTACTAGGCTGGGGGTTCTCACTAATGCAGATTGGCTACAGTGACGAAAGACTTATATCACAACACTAAATTCTCTTTGAATATTTGGATTGCATTCCCAAGTAGGATGAGTATAAATAAACCCAGACTGCAAAGACTACAATAAATATCTAACTCTTCATTGCCCAGACATTGAACGACATCCATAAGCATCAAGACCATCTAGGAGAACATGACCTCACCAAACAAACTAAATAAGGGACCAGTGACAAATTCTGGAGTAACAGAGATATGTGACCTCTTGGATAGAGAATTCAAAACAGTTGTTTTGAGAAAGCTCATAAAAATCCAAGATAACACAGAGAAGGAATTCATAATCCTATCAGATAAATTTTACAAAGAGAGTAAAATAATTTAAAGAATCAAACAGAAATCCTAGAGCTGAAAAATTCAATTGACATACTGAAGAATGCAATAGTCTTACAATAGCTGAATGGATCAAGAAGTAGAAAGAATCAATGAGCCTTAAGATAAGCTATTTGAAAATACACAGAGGAAACGAAAAGTAAAATTAAAAGCCAGGCGCGGTGGCTCATGCCTATAATCCCAGCACTTTGGGATGCTAAGGTGGGTGGATCACTTGAGATCAGGAGTTTGAGTCCAGCCTGGCCAATATTTTCACCCATCTCTACTAAAAATATAAAATTAGCTTGGCGTGGTGGTGTGCGCCTGTAATCTCAGCTACTTGGGAGGCTGAGGCAGGAGAATCACTTGAGCTTGGGAGGCAGAGGTTGCAATGAGCCAAGATCATGCCATTGCACTCCAGCCTGGGTAACAAAAGCAAAACCCTATCTCAAAAAGCAAACAAACAAACAAAACACATACCACCAGGGAAAATCACCTTCACAGAAAGGAAGATGGATAGACAGATGGAAGAAAGGATCACAAAATGACCAGAAAACAAATAACAAAATGGCAAGAGTAAGTCCTTACTTTTCAAAAATAACATTGAATGTAAATGCACTAAACTCTCCAATCAAAAGACATAGAATGGCTGAACAGATGAAAAAACAAGACCCAATAATCTTTTGCCTGCAAGAAACACAATTCACATATAAAGATGCACATAGATTAAAAATAAAAAAATAGAAAATGATATTCCATGAAAATTGAAACCAAAAAAAGAGCAAAAGTGGGTATATTTGTATCAGACAAATTTCAAGACAAAGATCATTACATAATTATAAAGGGGTAAATTCAGCAAGAAGATATAACAATTATAAATATATATGCACCCAACACTGGAGCACCTAGATATATAAAGCAATGATTATTAGAACTAAGGAGAGAGATAGACCCCAATACAATAACAGCTGAAGACTTAATCACCCTGCTTTCTGCGTTAGACAGGTCATCCAGACAGAAAATCAACAAAGAAATGTCAGATTTAATCTGCACTATAAAGTAAATGGATCTTATATATATATTTTATAGAACATTTTATCCAATGGCTGAAGAATACATATTATATTCTTCCCCTCAATACATGGATCATTTTCATTGATAAACCATATGTTAGGCCACAAAAACAAGCCTTAAAAATTTCAGAAAATATGTGAAATAATATCAAGTATCTTCTTTGATCAAATTGGAATAAAATCAATAATAGGAGGAACTTTGAAAACTATATGAACACATGGAAATTAAATAATATGCTTAATGGTCAGTGAATCAATGAATAAGAAGAAAATTTTAAAAATGTTTGAAACAAATGAAAATAGAAATACAATAGACAAAAATCTATGGGATACAACAAAAGCAGTATTAAAGAGGAAAGTTTATAGCAACAATCACCTAATCAAAAAAGTATTAAAACTTCAAATGAACAATCTAATGATGTATCTTTAAGAACTAGAAAAGCAAAAGCAAATCAAATCCAAAATTAAAAGAAGACATAATAAACATCAAGCAGAAATAAATGAGATTGATTTAAAAAATACAAAGGATCAATAAAATGTACAGGTCTTCTGAAAAGATAAACAAAATCAACAAACCTTTAGCCGGACCAAGAACAAAAGAGAGAAGACCTAAATAAAATGAGATGAAAAAGGGTCATTACAACTGATACTACAGAAATTCAAAGGATCATCAGAGACTGCTGTGAGCAACTATATGCTGATAAAGTGGAAAAGCTAGAAGACATCAATTCCTAGATGTATGCAACTCACCAAGACTAAACCATGAAGAAATCCAAAACCTAAATAGACCAATAACAAGTAATGAGATCAAAGCCATAATAAAAAATCTTCCAGCTAAGAAAACCCCAGGATGCAATAGATCCACTGATTAAATTTACCAACATTTAAAGAACTAATATGAATTCCACTCAAACTGTTAAAAAAAAAATAGAGGAGGGAGTACTTTGAAATTCATTCTATGAGGCCAGTATTACCCTCATACAAAAGACACATCAAAAAAAGGAAACTATATCACTGATCAACATTTATTCAAAGATCCTCAATAAAATACTAGGAAACGTAATTCAACAGCCCATTAAAAAGATCATTCATCATGGCCAAGTGGGATTTATCCCAGGGATGCAAGGATGGCTCAACATATGCAAATCAATCAGTGTGATATATCATATCAACAGAATGAAGAACAAAAACCGTATGATCATTTTAGCCAATGCTTTGAAAACATTTGATAACATTCAATATCCTTTTATGAGTTTAAAAAACCTCCAAAAACTGGGTATAGAAGGAACATACCTCAACACAATAAAAGCCGCATATTACAGGCCCACAGGTGGTATACTGAATGGGGGAAAACTGAAAGCTTTTCCTCTAAGATCTGGAACTAGACAGAGATGCTCATTTTCACCACCGTCATCCAACATAGTACTAGAAATCTTACCTAGAGCAATCAAATAGGAGAAAAAAATAAATGGCATCCAAGTTGGAAAGGAGGAAGTCAAATTATCATTATTTGCAGATGATATTATTCTATATTTGGAAAAACCTAAAGACTCCACCAAAAAGCTATTTGAACTGATAAACAAATTCAGTAAAATTGCAGGATGTAAAATCAACATACGAAAATCAGTAGCTTTTCTATATGCCAACAACAAACAATCTGAAAAAGAAATCAAGAAAGTGATCCCATTTACAATAGCTACAAATAAAATATCTAGGAATAAACTTAGCCCAACAAGTGAGAGATCTCTGCAATGAAAACTATAAAACACTGATGCAAGATACTGAAGAGGACACACACAAAAAGTGGAAGATAGATATTTCTTTTCTTCTTCTTTTTTTTTTTGAGACAGAGTTTCGCTCTTGTTACCCAGGCTGGAGTGCAATGGCATGATCTCAGCTCACTGCAACCTCCGCCTCCTGGGTTCAGGCAATTCTCCTGCCTCAGCCTCCTGAGTAGCTGGGATTACAGGTATGCGCCACCATGCCCAGCTGAGTTTTTGTATTTTTAGTAGAGACGGGGTTTCACCATGTTGACCAGGATGGTCTCAATCTCTTGACCTCGTGATCTACCTGCCTCGGCCTCCCAAAGTGCTGGGATTACAGGTGTGAGCCACCGCGCCCGGCTGGAAGATAGATATTTCATGTTCATAGATTGGAAGAACTGATATTGTTAAAATGTCCATACTATTCAAGGCAATCTACAGGTTTAATGCAATCCCTATCAAAATACCAGTGATCGCCGGGTGTGGTGGCTCACGCCTATAATCCAAGCACTTTGGAGGCCAAGGTGGGCAGATCACCTGAGGTCGGGAGTTCAAAACCAGCCTGACCAACATGGTGAAACCCCGTCTTAAAAAATAAATAAATAAGTAAATTAAAATACCAGTGACATTCTTCACAGAAATAGAAAAAAATAATCTTAAAATCCACATAGAAGCATAAAAGAGCCAGAATAGCTAAAGCCACCCTGAGCAAAAGAACAAAATTGAAGGAGTCATATTTCCTGCCTTCAAATTATACTACACAGCTATAGTAACCAAAACAGCATAAAAACAGGCACATAGACCACTGGAACAGAATACAGAAGCCAGAAATAAATCAATACATCTACAGTGAACTCACTTTTGACAAAAGTGCCAAAAACATACACTGGGGAAAGGACAGTCTCTTCAATAAATGGTGCTGGGAACATTGGATATACATATGCAAAAGAATCAAACTAGACTCCTCTCTCTTGCCGTATACAAAAACTCAGATCAAAATAGATTAAAGACTTAAATCTAAGGCCTCAAACTATGAAACTAATCAAAGAAAATCTGGGGGAAACTCTCCAGGACATTGGTTTGTGCAAAGATTTCTTAAGTAATATCCGAAAAGCACAAGCAATCAAGCAAAAATGGACAAATGGGATCACATAAAGTTAAAAAGCTTCTGCACAGTAAAAGGAACAATCAACAAAGTGAAAAGACAAACCACAGAATGGGAAAAAATATTTGCAAACTATCCATTTGACAAGGGTTTAAGAACCAGAATACACAAGGAGCTCAAAAAACTCTATAAGAAAAAAAAAATCTGGCTAGGTGAAGTGGCTCACACCTGTAATCTCAGCACTCTGGGAGGCCAAGGCAGGTGGATGGCTTGAGGTCAGGAGTTCAATAATAGCCTGGCTAACATCGTAAAACCCCATCTCAACTAAAAATACAAAAATTAGCCAGGCATGGTAGTAATCCCAGCTACTCGGGAGGCTGAGGTGGGAGAATTGTTTGAACCTGAGAGGCAGAGGTTGCAGTGAGCTGAGATCATGCCACTGCAATCTAGCCTGGATGACAAGAGCAAGACTCCATCAAAAAAAAAAAAAAAAAGAAGGAAGGAAAGGAAGGAAGGAAGGAAGGAAGGAAGGAAGGAAGAAGGAAGGAAGGAAGGAAGGAAGGAAGGAAGGAAGGAAGGAAGGAAGGAAGGAGAAATAAAGAAAGAAAAAGAAAGAAAGAAAGAAAGAAAGAAAGAAAGAAAGAAAGAAAGAAAGAAAGAAAGAAAAGAAAAGAAAAGAAAGGGAGGGAGGGAGGGAAGCGGGGGAGGGAAGGAAAAAAAAATCTAGGTTAGGCATGGTGGCTCACACCTGTAATCCCAGCAATTTGGGAAGCTGAGACAGGCAGATCAATTGAGGTCAGGAGTTTGAGACCTAGCCTGGCCAACATGGTGAAACCCCATCTTTACTGAAAAAAAAAAAATACAAAAATTAGCCAGGTATGGTGGCACACACCTGTAATTCTAGCTACTAGTGAGGCTGAGGCACAAGAATCGCTTGAACCTGAGAGGCAGAGGCTGCAGTGGGCTGTGATCGCACTACTGTACTCCAGCCCCGACAACAGAGTGAGACTCCATCTCAAAAAGAAAATTAAAAAAAAAAAAAGAAAAAGAAAAGATCAAATACTCCAATTTTAAAAACAGGCAAAGATCTTAATAGACATTTCTCAAAAGAAGATATACAAATGACAAACAGGTAAATGAAAAGGTGTTCAACATCATTAATCATCAGATAAATGCAAATCAAAACTACAATGAGATATCATCTCACCTCAGTTAAATGGCTTTTATCCAAAAGACAGGCAATAATGAATGCTGGCAATGATGGGGAGAAAATAAACTTTTGTACTGTGTTGGTGGGAATGTAAATTAATACAAGAATCGTGGATAACAGTGTGGAGGTTTCACAAAAAAACTGAATAAAGAACTACCATATGATCCAGAAATCTCACTACTAGGTATATACCCCTTCCCTGCCAAAAGAGAAATTAGTATATGGGAAAGGTATCTACACTCCCATGTTCATTGCAGCACTATTCACAATAGCCAAGATTTGGAAGCAACCTAAGTGTCCATCAACAGATGAATAGATAAAGAAAATGTGGTACATATACACAATGAAATACTATTCAGCTATAAGAAAGAATGAGATCTTGTCACTTGCAACAACATGGATTAAACTGGAGGACAGATATTAAGTGATATAAGCCAACTGGAGAGAGACAAACTTTGCATGTGATGGCAGCGGTAGGCCGTCTAGCACGGCTGCTGCTATCACTCTGGCTGCAGCAGGGAGGCACAGCCAGGGCTGCATGCTCCTCGGAGCCTGCGGGAGCTCCCCAGGTGCTGTTGCAGTCGCCCAAACCACAGCCGTGGACCCAAGCATCCCCGTGCTCTCGGGACCAGGAGCAGGCGGGAAACCCGCCCTCCCAGGCAAAGCTGCAGCCACTCAAACCAAGGTTGTAGATCCAGGCCTCCCATTCCATAGAGCAGGCGGGAGCCCTGATCCCGATGCGTGGTTTCTCCCTGCTGTGGCATTTCTCCAATCTCATAACAAAGTAGGGGCCAAACCAGTCATTGTTTCATCATTGCCCGGTCATTGTTACATCATTGTTACATCATTGCACATCATTGTGCATGTGCTCTGGGGCAGTGCTGCCATGCCAGATCCCTACTGCCTCTGCCCTCTCCAGGCTTTGGGAGCCAACGAGCATAGAAGGGAAGATGAGCGAGGGGCTGAGGGCAGCTTGGTGCTGGCCTACAGGCGCCCCTTGGCACCTATAGCCTGGGCGCTAGGAACGGTAGCAGGAGGCAGCCAGGTTCCTGGGCAGAAGGGGTGGGTCCCGGGTGAGGTCCCACCTTCAGGCTAGGGAGGGCAGGAAGGCTGGGGTCTGAGCTGCCAGTCCCACTAACAGGAGTGGGAACTTGTGGCACTTTTCCCTGCCGGCCCCTGCCTATGGACCAATTGGTGGGCACTTCTTCCCCTGAGTTAGATAAATGCCCCGGTTTCAGCCAGAACTGAGCAGACCTTGGGAAGACCAGCAGCAGAGAGGAGCTACCCTCTCTGCTGAGAACTGAACACTTGTCGGCATGACTTGCCTAGTGGAGAGGAGCTACCCTCTCTGCCAGGAGCTGAATACTCCTTGGGATGCCCTGGCTATGGAAAGGAGCTGCCCCTTACAGGGTTCCTCTGAGCTGTTCTATTGCTCAATAAAACTACTCTTTGTCTTGCTCACCCTCCACTTGTCTGCATACCTCATTCTTCCTGGTTGCAGGACAAAAACTCAGGATCCACCAAATGGTGAGGCCAAAGAGCTGTAACAAAAACAGGGCTGAAACATGTCCCTTGCTCACCATGCTGTAGGCAAAGAGAAGGAAAGGAGAGCTGCAGCCCTTTGGAGAGCCCAGATCTGGGAGCTCCCTGAGCCAGGGCTGTGACTCCCTGTTTGGGGCCCTGCAGTTCCTGGTGTCTCCAAGCTTCCAGGCACCAATGTGTTCCCGGGTGCTAGCCATGGAAGCTGCTTGCTGTGCACCTGGTCCAGCTGCAGACTCACAGAGAGCTGGCACCATGATGGCAACTAGACCTGTTTGCTTTGCTGCAGCAGCCAGCATGTCTGCCTGTGTGCAGTAGCCAGACCCCATGCTTGCTCACACTCCCCTTGCCATTCCATGCCTGACTTACCCTTGACAGGCATGGGACCCAGGCCAGTAGAGTGAGCCACACACAGCCTGCCAGGCTGAGTGGGTGAAACGAGCCCAGTGGGTTCCAGCAAAACTTGGGCAAAGGCACTCCCGGCCACAAGAGTTTCTGGACAGAAAAACAACAGCCCAAAGATCCCGTAACATATGTTCGCACTCATTTGCAGAAGCTAAACATTAAAACAATTGGACTCATGGAGATAAAGAGTAGAAAGATGGGAAAGAAAATGGTGGTTAGTGTAGGGGGTGGGCAGATAAGTGAGGATAGTTAATGGGTACCAAAATATATTCATAGTTAGACAGAATGATAAGATCTAGTATTTGATAGCACAACAGGGTGATTAAAGTCAACAAAAATTTATTGTACATTTTTCAATAACTAAGGAGTATTATTGGAATGTTTGTAACACAAAGAAAGGATAAATTCTTGGTGTGATGGATACCCCATTTACCCTGATGTGATTGTTATGCATTGTATGTGTATTAAAATATTTTGTGTACCCCATATATATATTCATGTACTACACACTCATAAAAATTAAAAATTAAAGTAGACATTGGAAGAAAGTAAGAAATAATATAAGGAATAGGAAATGGGTGTGTCTGGGTTATGAAGCACTCCATTGGGAAATACTTTGTTTCATTTGTTCTTTTGCTTTTATTAGACATTCTCAGCAATCAAAAGTGCTATAGATCAATTGCTTCATTGAAAAGTTTTCCCATGACAATCTCAAACACTGCTGATGAGAATTTAGATCTGTTCAATTAGTCTGGAAGGCAATTTAGCAACATATACACAAAAACTTTTAAATTGTACGTAGCCTTTGACCCAGTAAATCCACCTATAAGATTTTTTCCCTAAAGTATTGATTTTAAAAAAACGTCATTAAACATGTATGTATAAAAGATGTTGATTGCAGAGAACATGAACATTTACAAACATCAGAGAAAACTATCCAATAACACAATACTAGATTATAATATATCCAAATAAAGGAATATGGAGTAGCCATTCTAAAAACAACATTCTTATTTGTAGATAATGATATGATTATTGTGCTAGTCTTTTAAAATGCTTTAAATAAATGTGTACCCATTGAGTTCAGTTGATTTAATTAAAAGTTATAGAATTGGCCGGGCTAGGTGGCTCATGCCTATAATCCCAGCACTTTGGGAGGCCCAGGTCAGGAGTTCAAGATCAGCCTGACCAACATGGAGAAATCCTGTTTCTACTAAAAACACAAAATTTAGACGGGTGTGATGGGATGCGCCTGTAATCCCAGCTACTTGGGAGGCTGAGGTACGAGAATTGCTTGAATCTGGGAGGCAGAGGTTGCAGTGAGCTGAGATCACACCATTGCACTCAAGCCTGGGACACAAGAGTGAAACTTTGTCTCAAAAAAAAAAATCTCCTGTGTCAAAAAAAAAAAAATCAGTTGGACATATTTGTGTGGGATTATTTCTGAGTTCTCTATTCTGTTCTATTGATTATCATATCTATCTCTCCTTCCACCAATACTCTGCAATCTTGATTACTGTAGCTACAGTAAGTCCCACAACTGGGTAAACTCATTCCTCCCTTTATTCTTACTTTTCAAAATCTTAGCTATCTTGATTCCCTTACCTTTTCAGATAAATTTTAGAATAATCTTGTTTATGTCTACAAAAAATCTTGGCTGGGATGATGATAGGAATTGTGTAAGACTTCTTTATCTATGTGAGGATAATTGCCGTCTCTACTATGTTGAGTTTTACAATCCATACACATGATATGTCTATTTAGATCTTTGTTTTTTTCATCAGGTTGTATTGTGTTCAGCATATAAGTTCTATACATGTTTTGTTAGATTTACAGCAAGTATTTTTTTGAGTAAGTATAAATGTAATTTTATTTTTAATTTTATGTGTGCAGTTCTAGTATATAGTTTGTGTTTATTTTGTATTTTGTTTCTATGTTTATTTTGTATTTTGCAACCTTGCTGAACTCACTTATTAATTGTGGGTAACCCCCCATATAGGCACCAAGGAATGAGAGCTAAGCAGAACCCTGGCACAGTTAGGGCTTGAGGAATATCTCACTTTATAGTGTTACCACTCAGCTATTTCCTTTTATATAATCCTTATATAATCATATATTAGTTTATAGAATTAGGGCTTAAAGAATCCCTTTATGTAATCCTCTATATATAATCATATAATAGTTAATAGTATGAGTGCCTAAAGAATATTTTCCTACATATATACCTATAATTATATCTTAGTTCATTCGGAGGAATGCCTAGAGTGGACACAGTACAGAGCATGAATTAAGGAATAAGCACCTTATAATCAGAGGAATGCCTAGAGCAGACATAGTGCAGAGCATGACTTAAGGGAAAAACTGTTATGTCAGGACAAGAATCCATGGCCCAGGCGGCAGCATTCAGTATCGTAAAGATACCCTCTGTATGGCAGGCTTGGGGCGAGAGCCACACCTCCTGATAAAGGAATTGTAGGACCTTGCTCCAGTTCTTTTGGAAGGCTGCCCTCAGAACAGCAATCCACCTTGGTGACTGAACTTTATCAGCTCTTGCTACTGTGCTGCTTGAAAAGCATCTTCCCATAGAACCCATTGGAAGCTGCCAGAAGGCAGCAGTAACCCTGACAGCTCTGTCACTGCTATGTGACTTAAAGCATCCTCCTATAAATCTTCTTAGAAGTAGTTCGCCCATAGATAGAAGTATTGCACGCTGCGCACGGCCCACCTTCAAACCTCTGTGACCTAATGGGGGTGGACCCCTTACTGCGCACGGCCCTTGCCTTCGTGGGAACAGGCCCCTTGCTGTGCACTGTCCACCTCCTGGCCTAAGTGACCTAATGGGGGTGGACCCCATGTTTTATTGCTCACGACCCTATCACTATCCTTAAAGATGATTTCACTCACTGCCCTGCCCACCAACCTACACACAATAAATACTCATGCTTCTTGACATTTGGGGCCTCGCCTGACTCTGCTTATAGGTGGCATGGCCCCCTGAGCCCAGCTGCGTTTTAATTGTACTTCTGTGTCCTGTCTCTTTATTTCTCGGATCCTGAGCCTCAGCACAGCATAAGGCTCACCCCACGACCCTGTGGGGCCATCAGCCCTACATCTGGCTCCCAACGTGCCCTACAATTAATTCTAGAAATTTTCTGTAGATTCCTTGGGATTTTCCATGTAGACAAACATGTCATCTGCAAATAGGGACAGCTTAGTTCTTTTTTAATTTATGTTTTTTATTTCTTTCTTGCCTTATTGCACTGGCTAGAACTTCTAGTACTATATTAAACTCAATAAGAGTGATGAGTGTGAAAATCCTTGCCTCCTTTTTAACCTTAATGGAGGCATCTGGTTTTTTGCCATTAAGTATAATAATAGCTGCATGGTTTTTTTTTATAGACGGTCTTTATAAAGTTAAAGTTTTCCTCTATTCCTAGTTTTCTGAGATTTTTTATCATAAATGGGTATTATATTTTGTTAAGTGCTTTTTCCTTCATCTGTTGATATAATCCTGTAATTTTTTCTTCTTTAGCCTTAAAATATGATGGATTACACTGATTTATTTTCTATTATTGAACTATCCCTAGAATAAACACCACTTGGTTATGGTGTGTAATTCTTTTTTTTATATTGCTGTATACTATTTTGTTAAGAACTTTGTGTCTGTATTCACGAAAGATATTGGTCTGTAGTTTTCTTTGTTTACACCATTTCTTTCTGGTTTTGTTATCAGAGTAATAGCTTCATAAAATGAATTGGTAGGTGTTCTCTTCTATTTTCTGAAAGAGTGTATAGAATTAGTGTTATTTCTTCTTTAAACATTTGATAGAATTCCCCAGTGAAACAATCAGGCCCTGGAGTTTTTTTCTTGGGAATTTTTAAATTATATATTTAATTTCCTTAATAGTTACAGGGCAACTTATTTACTTCATATTGCATGAGTTGTGGTATTCTGTTTTGAGTTCTTTTCATCTAAACTGCCCAAAATATGTACCTAGATGTTCTGCAGTATTCCCTTACTGTTTTATGTCTACATCGTCTTTAGTGGTATTTGCTGTTTAATTTCTGTTATTGATCATTTGTGTCTTTTCTCTTTTTTTCTTTTCAGTCTTGCTAGAGGTTTGTAATTTTATTGATCTTTTCAAAGAACCTGCCCTTTGTTTCACTGGCTTGTTCTATTTTTTTGTTTGTTTGTTTCTAATTTTATGAATTTCTGCTTTTATCTTTATTATTTCCTTCCTTCTGCTTGCTTTGAATTTATTTTGTTCTTTTTTTCTAGGTTGTTGAGGTGAGAGCTTTGATTATGAGACAGGTTCTCACTATATTGCCTAGGCAATATAGTGAGCCTAGGCTGGTTTCAAACTCCTGGCCTCAGGCAATCCTCCCACATTATATTTTAGTGGGATTACACTATAAATCTTTAACTCATTACAGTCCACTTAGGCTTAATAATATGAGTTGTTTCAGTTAAAATATGGTAATATTCAGCAATATAACTCCAATAAATTCCCCCACCCCACCTTCTGAGTTATTGCGATATATATATATAATCAATATATATTATGCATCCAGTACATAGTGTTATATGTTTTTTAATTTAAATAGTCCTGTGTATTTTAAAGAAATAAGAAAAAATCGATTTTATATTTGTCCACATATTTGCCATTTCTGGTGCTTTTTATTTTTTTCTGTGGATCTGAGTTACTATCTGGTACCATCTTTCCTTTGCCCAAAGAACATAATTTTTTGTAATGCAGGTCTGTTACTAATAAACTCCTTGTTTTTGTTCTTTTCCCCACATTCAAACTGTCTTTACCTTGTTTTCACTTTGAGTCCAGGCAATGAAACTGCTTAATACAGAATCTTGTTTGACATATTATTTTCCTTTTTAAGCACTTTGAATATGTCATTCTAATATTATCTGTCCTCCATTGTTTTTGATAAGACATTGGCTTTTAAGTCATATCCTTGTTCTTGGTACTTGTGTCTTTCTATTATTTTCAAAGTTTTATGTTTGGCTCTCAGGATTTAATTATGATATAAAGGATTATGCATAAGAAAATGTAAGGACCCGGGTCTGGCAATAACATACATTAGTTTCACTGCCATCCAACTGGTTAGACTCAATCACATGGCCGCTCTTGACTATAAGGGAAGCTGGGAAATATAGTCCAGCTGATTTCCTAGGATGAAGGAAATGGGTGTGAGAAACAGCTGGCAAGTCTCTGCCACAACAAACATACACCAAAACCACCATATATTTTGCTAAAGACACATATATGTCTAGGGACATATAACAAATGCACTGTGGGGGAACATAAGAGGAACTGAAGTGCAAATCAGGAATGAAGGGAACAAATTAAAGGACAGGAGAGGGGCCTTTCATGGACTGATCCTGAAGTAGTGTCATGAACGTAGGAGGGGGATTAACTCAGTTCTCATTAATTGAGAATTCTAATTAATCTGTGTACCAAGAGCAACAGAAAAGTCCATTAGCAGTGGTGCCAGCAGTGCCATCCTTATCAGACTGATTCTAACATGTGACATTAGTTTTTGCAGTTGTTCATCCTCTGTTGATTCCCGTTTCACGCCTCACTTCCAGACTTCACAGTTCTGTGAATTACTTATTGCTATCCTTCCAATAATTATTTTTGTTTTTGTTTTTTGAGACTGAGTCTTGCTCTGTCACCCATGCTGGAGTCCAGTAGTGCAATCTCAACTCATTGCAATCTCTGCCTCCTGGGCTCAAGCATTCTTTTGCCTCAGCCTCCTGATTACAGGTGTGTGCCATCACGACCAGCTAATTTTTGTATTTTTAGTAGAGATGGGTTTTCACTGTGTTGGCCAGCTGGTCTCAAACTCCTGACCTCGTGATCCACCCACCTAGGCCTCCCAAAGTGCTGGGATTACAGGCATGAGCCAACACGCCTGGCCAGTTTTTCTTCTTAACCACAATTTATCATAGTCAAACTTATACTTTTACAAAGTAGATTTATTTTACTTGTTGAATGTCCAGGCCTAGGTTGAACTTTAGCCATTACAGTAGACATCGTTGTTCTGTTCTTGGCTTCAGTGGGAAAGCTGCAGGTTTTCAGAGCTAGAAAGCTGTTGCAGAAGGCTCAAAATCTACGTAAACTTGCTTACCAGCAGCAACAGTCAAAACAGCAGAAAGAGCCCAAATATCAAATGAGTAAGTCTAATTGGTGGAACTTACCTTGTACTCAAAATCCTAGCTTCAAGGGTTCTAATGTTTCCAGGTAAGCAAAGAATTTGAGACAACCAGGTGAATGGATAAATTTACTATGGTGGATGCATACTATGGAATACTCCTGCAGCTAATGGAAGCAACAAACCAGATGAGCAGCTTGGATTACACTGGTTATTTACCTATTTTCTTTCAGCTGCTAGCCTCTCCATATCTCCCCCTGCAACTCCCCCATTTCCTCCCCTGTCCACCCCCTCCCCCACATTCTGGTGGTGTTGCTGCAGCTGGGATTCTACAAACTACACTTCCCAGAATCCACTGCTAGCTGATTTCCAGTTAGGGTCTGCCAATGGGAAGTCCTAAAGGAAAACTGAAAGCTAGGAAGAGAGACTTCATTCCTGTTTTCCAGTTGTCACATGATCTCAGTTGCAGCCATTTGGCTTCTACTAGCTAGTTCTGCACTCAGCATCAGCTTTGCCACACTTCTCAGAGATATTAGCAGCAGTCTGACTACCCACTTGGCAGTCTGAGTCATCCCTTGCTTTCTAACCCTCAGCCATGCCTTTCCTCAGAGGTACAGTTACCAAGATACCAGGAGGGAGCTTCTCCCATAAAAGTCTGAGTATCAGTCAAAGAAGTCCCTTCTCTGAGCTTCTAGTTTCTGGTAATCACATCACCTCTTCTCTTGTGTTTTCCCAGGCCTTGGAATATTCTGATTTCTAAAGTTACTAATTTTTTTTTTTTTTTTTTTTTTTTTTTTGAGATGGAGTTTCGCTCTTGTTACCCATGCTGGAGTGCAATGGCGTGATCTCGGCTCACCACAACCTCCGCCTCCTGGGTTCAGGCAATTCTCCTGCCTCAGCCTCCTGAGTAGCTGGGATTACAGGCACGCACCACCGTGCCCAGCTAATTTTTTGTATTTTTAGTAGAGACGGGGTTTCACCATGTTGACCAGGATGGTCTCGATCTCTTGACCTTGTGATCCACCTGCCTCGGCCTCCCAAAGTGCTGGGATTACAGGCGTGAGCCACCCTTTCTTTCTTTTTAAAAAAAATTAGTGGGGCCGGGTGCGGTGGCTCACACCTGTAATACCAGTACTTTGAGAGGCTGAGGCAGGTGGATCACGAGGTCAAGAGATCGAGACCATCCTGGTCAACATGGTGAAACCCCATCTCTACTAAAAATACAAAAAAAATTAGCTGGGTATGGTGGTGTGTGTCTGTAATCCCAGCTACTCAGGAGGCTGAGGCAGGAGAATTGCCTGAACCCAGGAGGCAGAGGTTGCGGTGAGCCGAGATCGGGCCATTGCACTCCAGCCTGGGTAACAAGAGCGAAACTCCATCTCAAAAAAAAAAAGAAAGGAAGAAAAAGAAAGAAAAGAGAAAGAATAAAAGAGAGAAAGAAAGAGGAAGAGAAAGAAGGAGAGAGAACAGGAATCTTGCTCTATTCACAGGCTAGAATGCAGTCTAAAAATGGGTATTAAAAACCTCTTTTATGCCAATAAATGTGCTTAACAATGGAGACAGGAAGGAATAATGGAGGAAAATAACAAACATGCAACCAACCAATGTTTCATTTAAACCTGTGAAATGCTGTGCAATTGCTGAGGAGTGATTTACTTCCAATTTTGTGGTCACTTTTAGAATAGGTGTGATGTGATACTGAGAAAAATGTATGTTTTGTGGATTTGGGGTGGAGAATTCTGTAAATGTTTATTAAGTTTACTTATTTCAGGTCTGAGGTTCAAGTCCTGGATATCCTTGTTAATTTTCTGTCTCATTGATCTATCTTATATCGACAATGTAGTGTTAAAGTGTCCCACTATTATTATGTGAGAGTCTAAGTCTCTTTGAAAGTCATTAAGAACTTGCCTTATGTATCTGGGTGCTCTTGTATTGGGTATGTATATATTTAGAATCGTTAGCTTTTCTTGTTGCATTGATCCTTTTACCATTATGTAATGTCCTTCTTTGTCTCTTTTGGTCTTTGTTGCTTTAAAGTCTATTTTATCAGAGACAAGAATTGCAACTCCTGCTTTTTTTTTTTTGTGCTCTCCATTTGGTTGGTAAATCTTCCTCCATCCCTTTGTTTTGAGTCTTTGTGTATCCCTGCATTTGAGATGGGTCTGGATGCAGCATACTGATGGGTTTTGGCTTTTTATCCAATTTGCCTGTCTATATCTTTTGATTGGGTCATTTAGTCCATTTAAATTTGGGATTGATATTGATATATATGAGTTTAATACTGCCATTTGATGCTGGATGGCTGTTTTGCCCACTAGTTGATGTAAATTCTTCATTATGGTGATGCTCTTTACCTTTTGGAATGTTTTTGGAATGGCTGATACTAGTTGTTCCTTTCTATATGTAATGCTTCTTTCAAAAGCTCTTGTAAAGCAGGCCTGGTGGTGATGAAATCTCTGAGTACTTGCTTGTTTGCAAAAAAAATTATTTTTCCTTCACTTATGAAGCTTAGTTTGGCTGGATATGAAATTCTGGGTTGAAAGTTCTTTTCTTTAAGGATGTTGAATACTGGCCCCCACTCTCTTCTGGCTTGTAGGATTTCTGCTGAGAGATCTGCTGTGAGTCTGATAGGCTTCCCTTTGTGGTGACCTTTTTCTCTGGCTGCCCTTAGTATCTTCTCCTTCATTTCAACCCTGGTGAATCTAATGATTATGTGCCTTGGGGTTGCTCTTCTTAAGAAATATCTTTGTGGTGTTCTCTGTATTACATGGAATTGAGTATTGTCCTGCCTTGCTAGGTTGGGAAAGTTTTCCTGGATAATATCCTGAAGAATATTTTCCAGCTTGGATTCATTCTCTTCATCACATTCAGGTACACCTATCAAACATAGATTAGGTCTTTTCACATAGTCCCATATTTCTTGGAGACTTTGCTCATTCCTTTTTAGCCTTTTTTCTCTAACCTTGTCTTCTCATTTTATTTCATTAAGTTGGTCTTCGACCACTGATATCCTTTCTTCTGCTTGATCAATTCGACTGTTAAAACTTGTGCATACTTCACGAAGTTCTCGTATTGTGTTTTTCAGTTCTATTAATTCACTTATATTCCTCTCTAAATTGTCTATTATCATTAGCATTTCGTCAAACCTTTTTTCAAGGTTCTTAGTTTCTTTGCATTGGGTTAGAACATGTTCTTTTAGCTCACAGAAGTTTCTTATTATCCACCTTCTGAAGCCTGATTCTGTCAATTAATCACACTCATTCTCCATCAGGCCTTGTTCCGTTGCTGATGAGGAGCTGAGATCCCCTGTAGAAGGAGAGACATTCTGATTTCGGGTATTTTCAGCCTTTTTGTGCTGGTTTCTTTCCATCTTTGTGGATTTACCCACCTGTCATCTTTGTAATTGTTGCCTTTAGATTGGGTCTCTGAGTGAACGTCCAGCTTGTTGGTGATAAAGTTTTTTCTGTTTCTTAGTTTTCCTTCAGCGGATGCCTCTCACCCACAGAGCTGGACCTTCCCAGGTTCAGCTGTGCTTGCTGTGAAACTCTCAATCTTCAGCACTTCCAACTGCTGTTTTGCACGGGCTGAAACAGTGGCACTGAAATTCGTGGTGCTCTTCTGCCTGGGAATCTCCCAGTCTGGCTCCCTGCTTCAGTCCCCCTTCAATCAGCCATATGGGTAACTCTGCCTTCCTGGAGCTCCAAACACCAACTAAAAGGGCACCCAGTCCCGTATATTCCGTACTGAGAACCGACACACCAGGGCTCCAGCAAAACAGCCGCACCGGCCAAAAGAGTCACACTGGCGACCTGTGGGGCTCCTCTGCTGGGAACTTCTTGGTTCATGGGCAACAAAAATTTGTCTGGAAGTGTGGCATCCACTCACTCTCAGCACTTTCACTGCGAGCTACAATCCTGAGCTGCTGCTAATTGGCCATCTTGGATCCCTCTCCTAAAGTTACTAATTTTTGAATAACAATAGCAACTTGTTTCTACTCTTTCAGTCCTCTAATACTTGTACTTAAGTCTCTGTATTAAAAGTCCTCTTCTTGAAATACTTAGTGTGGTTTCTGTTTTTCTAACTGGGTCCTGACTGATACATGAATGAATATTAAAAACTCAGTTAAGTGATTTTAAAAAGAAGTAAGACAAGATTTGTAGACAATACTCCATAAAGCACACACACACAAAGGAAACTTCATATTTTATAAGAATATTTGCATAAAAGAGGAAGTTAAATTAGAGTTTTTCAGTTGTCTAAGATCTTTGGATGACATACCAAAACTGAGGACAAGAGGTGACAGGAACCACCACTTTCCAAATAAGGGTACTAGATATATCCACATGAAGTTTATTCTAAGATAGTAAAGCTGACCCAGAGACCACTACACTTTCTATTATATATGAGATTAGAAATAAAAGGTTCATTGATGGGAATCTTTACGAATAGGGATAACTTCTCCCTGCAAGACAAAGGAATAGTGCTGGTCCCTTCATTCTAAACTGAGCGAGGAGGAGAGGCATTACATTCATTCAGCATTACATTCTCTAGATAGAGACTTGCTAAGCTCAGAAATGTACAGACTCATCTCCATCTGGCTGCCAGGGTGGAAGGTGGCATGGAAGATTCTTGGGAGAACATAATCTGAACCTCTTATGAGGATTTGGACCCATAGGAATTATAGAGACGGGCACTTCTCAGATGGAGAAGTAACGGTCAGGCTGGCTGGGACAGGGTAGGGTGAGAAAAGCAAGCTGCTGTCTGGGGCTGCACTTCCAGTTTGGTAGGACAAATGTTCATGAGTTTCCTGTGGGTTCCTTGAAAGCTAACTAGTCTTGAGGGTTTGTTGGGACCTTTCCCAGGGGGTCTGCGTATGAGGGTGAGGAACTTTAGCACCAGGAGGCTGTGGATACATTGACAGGGTCAGAAGCTGAAGAGCCAAAGGGTGGTGTGGGCTGGGAATCACAAGAGGCATTCAAAGTCAGTTAGTGCTCCAGTCCTCATGGAGAGCTCCAGAGAACCGCAATACCTCACACAGGAGTCAGCATTTAAACACTGTCTTTATAGAACACACCAATGGTACATTAATCACATAAGTTTAGACTTTCTTCCTCTAATATGCCCTCCCCATTCCAATATAGAAGAGACAGAGGAGGTAAAGAATGAGTGAAATAAAGACCATGTTCTCCCAAACCACTGATGTAGAGGAACAGCAGCTTTAAACTGGATGAGTTGCCGACAGGTTCCCGAGATGTGGGAAAGGGTGGGGAGGAAAAACATGTAAAATATATAATATTATATATACAAGTATTTATTTACTTATTTATTGAGACAGGATATCAGTTACCCAGGCTGGAGTACAGTGGCACAATCATGGCTCACTACAGCCTGAAACTCCTGGGCGCAAGCAATCCACCCACCTCAGGCTCCCTAGTAGCTGGGATCACAGGTATAAGCATTGCACCTGACCCAAAAACATATTTAAAATGTTAATGCTTTAGATTGGTTTCAGTTATGTTATAGGGAATAATGGAACACATTTATACCAGAGTATTAACAATGTAGAAGGACCACTGAGATGAAGCCAAAAAGATAGGGGCTGTGGCCATTAGGGAGACTTCCAAGAAGTCTGATACTAAGTAGGGTCTTCCTGCTTAATCAAGAACACATCATTTCGTGACCATGTGACAAGAGAACTACAGAGAATGCACTCCTAACATCTTTCAACTCCTGAACCAATGCCAGGTCACCTAACTCCAGGTTATATGACCAAAAAATAATCTGTTTAGGACATTCTTTAGTGGGATTTGTTTTTCTGGTCACAGTGACAGTGACTGATTAAAAAAAAGAAAAGTATCTTACAGGGCACAGTGGCTCACACATGTAATCCCAGCACTTTGGGAGGCAGAAGCTGGAAGATCATGAGATCAGGAGATTGAGACCATCTTAGCTAACACAGTGAAACCCCATCTCTACTAAAAATACAAAAAACTTAGCCAGGTGTGATAGATCACACCACTGCACTCCAACCTGGGCAAGAGAGCAAAACTTTGTCTCAAAAAAAAAAAAAAAATAATAATAATAATATCTCAACTTCCTGTTGTAAGTATATGTTTTCTTCTCAACTTCCTGTTGTAAGTATATGTTTTCTTCTAATTTTAAATTCATGGGACAAATACAAAGTGTTGACTGGCATCTGGCAAGATAATTGGAGCACCCTGAAAAAAACAGAGGGTATTGTGGTCAAGAGTAAGGTGAACAGGATATTCATAGAAGATATATCCAGTATATAATGATACCTGCTGAAACACCCTTAAAACTCACTAGCAGAACATAATCAAGGTTTATTTTCTTGTTCAAAATCCAATATGGATGTTCTTGGTCAAGTAGCTATTATACTCTAAATAGTAACTCAGGTATTAAGACTTCTATGCTATGACTCCATCACCTTCAAAACACATGCTTAAAGTCACCTTGAAAAGGGAGGAGGAAGAGAACAATAAAATGGCTCAGCCACCCTTTAACTGCCTTGGTCTAGTATTGAAATATCACTTCCTCTCATTTTCCATTGGTGAGAACTACTCACACATGCCTAGATGCATGGAGCTGGGAAATGCTGTTTACTTGTGTTCACAGAGGACATTTTGGTGAGCATCTGGCTAGTTTCTTCCACAGAAGCAAAGGTGAGAGTGCTATGAAGTCAGGAAGATGAAAATAAGCTCACTGGGGAAAGAGTATTCAAGGAAGGCGGAGCATGTGCAAAGACTCACAAACAGTTTGGAATGCTTGATGAATAAAAGCAAGACTGTGTGGCTAGAGTTTCGTGAAAGGGGAGGAGTGGGTTAAGATGTGATGGTAATGGAGGCCTGGGCAAGATCACACAGGTCCTGGAAAGTTTGTCTTTTGCTCTCAAGGCAGTGAAAATCCATTGAAGGGTTTTAGGCAGAGAAGTGACATAAGCTGATTTACATTTTAAAAAGATCACTTGGCTGTGTGGAAAATTAATTATTTTGGGGACAGGAGCAGAAGCAATTAGACCAGTAAGGCAGTTACTGCAGGAGTTGGGTATCCTAAAACCACATGGCTGGTCAGAGGATTCACCTGGGAAGGAGGATGACCCGGGGATGAAAGGCTCTAATTACTGGTCTCTGTGAAAAGTTGTAGAGTTTTGTGGGCAATTACATAAATGGTTGAGTTTGGAGCTGAGCAGTGTCTCTGCCAAGATCATGTTGTTTCTTTTAGAACTGTGCTCCCTTAGGACTATATTATGGGAACAGAAGCTGGAGCACACAAATAACTGCAGAAGCAGTAACTATTTACTTGGAGAACTCTAAAAGGGATGCTGAACAAGCATGAGGCATGGATGGCCAAACTCAATTTTATTCTTGTCTCTTACCACCCCTCCAAATTTTATTCATTGGGGGGTACTCTCCCTGCTGTGGAGCAAAGCTGCAGCAAGGTTGTGATGTTCTTGATAGTCCTGTGATCAATTCAGGGAACAAACACAATCTCAATTAATTAATTAGAATGTTTAATCCTGTGTAACAATCTGTACCTGTTGTTAATTTAAAATTTATTCCCCTCCCAGCTCTGCCTCAGCTAAGTCTAGGAGCCTGCACTGAGAAGGGGAGGAGTGATGTGTATGCTCTTTGTTCTCCTCAGCTCCTCTCCACCTAATCATTGCTGACTGCTCAGACCCAAGTGATAGGAGAGGTAAGGGGATAAATCAGTCTGGCTTGACTGGGTAGTTCTGTGCCCTGTGGGCCTGGAATATATTTCCTCTCCCCCATTCCCACTCTCAAATGATAAACTGGCTTCCTGCTTCACTGAAAAATATCAAAGAAACCAGAAATGAACTTCTGGGGCCCTATCAGGAACTCTGGGAGAGGGCTTGGACATCTGCATTATAATGAGGCTTCTGGATGCTTTTAATACACTCTGAAGTTTGAGAACCACTGTCTTTCACAATGGAGCAACCCTTCCCATTCCCATTTACCTCCTACTACTCGTCCCTCCTTCAATCTGTTCTAGCACTGTTCCTTAAACAGAGGATATGCTGTCATTGCTTAAGGAAATATACCGTGTTCTCTCTTCAGTCTAGCCTCTCAGCACTAGATGCTGATGCCCAAGTGCAGAATTCAACAGTGCTTGTTCTGAAGCTGATAATGAAGCAGGGAGGACCCAGATAAGACTCAGAAGAGTTCTGCCTTCATAATCAGGGTGACTGATGGGGGTCACTAGTAGGGCCTGGGTTGAGGGAGAGCTCCGGGCCTGCATCAGATCTAGACAGATGTTTACTCAGGTGCCCTGAGCCAGAGTAGACAAAGAGAGAATCCAAATTATAAGTAAAGAGGGAAGGCGGACCCTGGCTGTCCTGTTGAGCATAACAAAACAGAAAAATTAATCAAGATCTAGGAATATATCACATTTGGCAAAGAACACAAATATGGAGCTATCAACGGTGATGTGTATCCTCCTGTGAGATACACATTCCTTCCTGGGACTTTGCGGCTTGCCTTCCCCTGGGTTAGCCCAGGAAGCTCCTGCCTTCTGGAGCTGCCCCAATAGTCAGGTCTTCCCAGTAAGCCCCAGTGAATCGTGACAGGCTAGACTGGCTGTTGGGGCATTTTACACAGGCTGCCTGGCAGCCAGCTCCACTCACCAGCCTCACATCACCCCTAACATAGAAGTTTCTCTAGTAGGCTGTGTAAACCCTCTGCTCTTTTGAAATTTATGCCATCCTGTCCTTCCCTCCCTTTATATGCAGATCTTCTTTCTGGATCCTCTCTCCCTCCTCTCAAGAGGTTAGCGCCTGTTCTATTGCCAACTTCCTGGAGAACTTAACGTCCATGTAGACAACCCCTTCCCACAATACTTTCATTAACCAATCTCCAGGCAACTGCTCTTACCTGCCTCTCAGGCACTCACCTCACTCAGGGACCCTAGACTTTGCCATCACCCAGGGCTGCTCTGCTTCCAAAGTTAATAATTCAAGCAACTGAAAAATTCCAGTTTCTGACCACTGCCTCCCATCCTCCTGGGTCACTTGTTAAAGTATGCACAGGACAAGAACCTACTTCTATCTTTATTCTTCTACATGTTCTACAAAGTTCATGGTAGTTAAGCATTGCCATCACTTAATTTGCTAATGGACTAAAACTCCTTTGCTCACTGTGCTTTCATTTCAATTGCCTGAAATGAAGTCTGGATGATCCCTCAGTACTCACCTCTTCCACAGCTATATCTAGATTCCTGAGTAGGGAGAGATACCCATACCAGCTGGATGATTGCTGTTAACTACAAATTTATGAATAATAGTACTACAAATTCAAACAGGCCCTCAACATTACTCAGCAATCCTTACTCCACTGCATTCTGACTTCTCTCATCTCAACAGCACTCAACAGCTAACAACCTGCCCATCCTCCCATATTTAATTAAAAAAAAAATTGGCTGGGTATGGTGGCTCATGCCTATAATCTCTGCACTTTGGGAGGTCAGGACAGGCAGATCACTTGAGGTCAGAAGTTTGAGACCAGCCTGGCCAACGTGGTGAAACTCCAACTCTACTACAAATACAAAAATTAGCTGGCATGGTGGCATGCGTGTGTATTGCCAGCTACTTGGAAGGCTGAGGCAGAACTGCTTGAACCAGGAGGCAGAGGTTGCAGTGACCTGAGAGCACACCATTGTACTCCAGCCTGGGCCATAGAGTAAGACTCTGTCTCAAAAAAAAAAAAATTAAATCTCCTGGTTTTACTCCTACATCTCCTATTCCATCACTTTTACTGGTTCATTTTCCTTTACCCATCCATGAAATGCTCCTCATTATCTTACCCTGAATATCTCATCTATTATGACTTTACCCTCTAGGATGCTGATTCCCAGACCCCTAGCATAGATCTCATCCATGTCCCACTTCCTAAAATCCAACACTTCGAATGGCATCACCAGCTTACCCACAGTTGCTCAAGCCAGAAACCTGGGAATTACTTCAGATTCCTCTCTTACCCGCCCTCAGCATCACACAAGTTCTACCTAATTAAGTTCTCCTGTCTCCCTACTTCTTCCATCATGACTAGTCAACAGTGCCTTCATCTTATGCCCTAGAACCTGGGTTTCTTTAACACTGCTGTTCTCATCTATCCCACTCAACTGTACCCTGTCATTCCTTATCTCTCCCTAGGTGAATAGTACACTGGCTATATCTCAAATGACAAGCTCTTGGAATACAAAGATGAATATGGCTTCAGAAAACTGCAGCCAAATGCACAAAGCAATCACAATGCAATATTTAGAAGCTGACGTAGCATATTTCACATAGTACTTTGAGACTACAGACAAATAATTACTTTTGCTTTGGGAGTAGAATAGGAAACAACTAGGCTGTTTGGAAAGATGAGCAAACTTCCAGTCAGATGAGTATTCAGCAGAAAGAACAGTACATGTAGTGGCACTGTGTAGTGTCTGCCTAATGGTTCAAAGCCCAACCTCCAAACATGCCCTCTGGCCTAGAGCCTGCTTGAAAACCTCCATCCCCTTACTAGAGGCATCCAACTGGCTCAGGGCTATACAGCCTATGATCTCCCGATAGGTACTGTCAGGTATTCCTGGAAACAAGCACAAGAAGTTGTATCTTTACACCTGGGCATATGGCAGAAACCTTCTGGGGGAGGCCCAGAATCTATCATTCAAGCTCACCTTCCCTCAGCACCTTGTGTATAGCTTTCCCAGGACATGCTGATCTGAGTCCGCTGCAAGAAACAACAGACAGACTCTTCTGCTAATGAACAGCCCAATCCTGCCAAGCCCACATGGCATCAACAAGTTGTTTATGTATAAAGACCCAGCTCCCTCACTACCCCTCCAAGGACAGACAGCTCAGAATCTATTAAGAGTCATTAGCCTATGAAGTAAGCCTGCTCAAAGGCCTATCCTGAGCTCTCCCACAGGCTTCCTCAGTCAACAAATCCTTTCTTTACCTCTCAGCCTCCAACCAGCCTAGGGAAGATCTTCAAAAAACAAGAAGGCTTATAACAGGTAATAGTCATAGCTAGTTTATTGAACACCTCCTATGTTCCCAGTCCTGGCTATAGAGTTCCCCAGTTAACCCACACAACCACCTTGCAAGACAGAAATTCTACTATTTTCCAAATGAGGAACATGATATTCAGAGATTAAATGACTTTAAGTGGCTAGGTAGCAGGCCAGGAATTAAATCCAGGTCTACCTGATTCCAAAATCTGTGCTCTCAGCCATAAACATACCAAAGTCCCATTGGATAACAGGTGTTGGGATTGGCTTGATGCATATGCTTCCAGAGATGGAGATTAGGGGAGAGGGGAAAGATAAACCACTAGAAATGCTCAGTATAGGGACATCCAAACAGTCTCAACCTGGTGGCTCAGACTGATGTGTTGAGCCAGGATGTTGGTGGACTACCAGTTGCCTCAGAGTCAAGCAGCAACAGCTGCCTGTCTGCAACCTTGAAGGCCTAGGCAAACCAAAGCTGCAGGAACAGAAGCTATGGTTGAGAAGAGGAAGCTGATTTGTAAACAGATCAGACAAGAGCAGAGTGGAGATGGGCAGGACAAAAAAGCCATGTCGCTTCTCAGTTGGAAAGAGGAGCCAAACCTAAAGATGTCTTGAATTCCAAATCATCCAGTTTTCATGACTTCTAAAGTGGTCTGTGATGCCCAGATATTCCCATGTTCTCACAATAAACTCTTCATTGTTTAGCTAGCCCCAGTGACTTTTGCACCTTATAACCAAGAAACCTCTAGCACAGCAAGTCTGAGCCAGAGGTTTTATCACACTTCGTCCTTGGGGTTCCACCAGGAACCAAGTCTTGGCTCGGCTCACAGCCAGGCTGGATATAGTCTTCACAGTTCTGAACCTGAAGTTTGAGCTCTGCCTCCCCTTTCAAGGAAGATCCAGAGGTCACCTGCGCTTGTAGAGACATGGCTGAAGCTTCAGGCCTGAAAGTTGAGCCTTGGGCCCTACCTGAGGTGGCCCAGTCTTTTGGAAATCAAATAAGAAGAAATGGCTGTTGGTCAGGTCCTAGGGACAAAAAAAAAAACCCAGTAAGAACCAAATCCTCACCCCAACTCCTTAAAACACCTCCCTCTATGCACTTACTGCCTCTGCTCAGAAAGCTTCGTAGGGCTCCCCTTTCTATTGGGGAGCAAAATGTCTGTTCCTGTGCCTAAAGCCTCCTTCCCAAACACCAGTACCCTGAAAAGGCCACATGAGACAAAAACAGGTACAGACTTCTTGGGGCCCTCACCTTGGAGACAACCTTGAAGCCTAGCTTGGTCACAGCCCGCAGAAAGGTCCAAACATCCTCAAAGCGGCTGCTGACCTCAGCCACTTTCAGGAGACCCCTGAGAAGGACAGAAAGTTCTATGTAAATGCACAGACCCATGCAGGCATACATATATATACACATCTGTGTCCTAAGGAGCAGCTCTTACCCGGGCTTCAGTACTCGATTTGCCTCCTCTAGGAAGTCCCTGATGTTGGTTCCCATCAGTGAAAGGCAAAACACAGCCACATCCACAGACTCATCCTCCAGAGGCACCTGTGGAAAGAGAGTGTTGTGTAAAGCACACACAGTGCAGAAGGAGAAAGCCAACCCTGAAACACCAGGATGGAAAAGGGGAAGGAAAGGTTAGAGATTAGCATATGGAGGTTGGGCCTGAAGCACAAGCCGGATAACATAGGGGTTTACCTGGGCCATGTCACACACAGTGACCCTAGGGTCCAGAGAGGCCAAGTCAAAGCAATGCACAGGGTTCCGGATACTTGAAGCCAGGCGGCAATCCCCACAACCGAAGTCAGCCACCACTAGGGACGCAGGCCTGAGAGTGGAAGAGAAGGGTCACATATTGGTCTGATCTGAGCCTATGACTGACCCACCACATGGCTTCTCACAGTGCCTGACCCCAATTCACCGCTGGCGAAGATCCTTGGCGATGCGGTCCACTGGTTGCAGTGGCCACTTCTTCACTTGGCTCTGGAAGCCGCGGTGGTAGAGAATAAAGGCCTCAGGGTCTTCCTGGAAGAGACGCTGTGCAGCACTGCTGGGCCTGGAGTATAGTTGTTCATTGAGGTAGCGAAATCGGGCCCCATCCAGCCGCTGTGCCATGCGGGCTCGCAAAGCTCCTGCCCGAGCCTCATGGTTCTCTGTCCTGGGCACAGGAGGCACCTCTGTCTTCTCTGTGGGGGCCTCGGCTAGAGCCTGGTCTGGCACCTCAGGTGACCGAAACTTGTTCTTGTGTCTTCTCTTGTTCTTTTGCCGGTTCCGCCACTGCTTGCGACTCAATGTATGAGGGGGTTTAGGGGAAGTGGACTCAGGGCTTGGCTTTGGCAGGTCATTTGTAGCACTATTCTTCCAAGCTTTGGGACCTACAGGGAGGGAGATGGGACGGTGCACATGAGGCAAGATCTCTTAAATTCAGAGGCATGGCTAGTCATCCCAGTCATACCTCCATCTTTGAGACAGTGACTGTGGTCTGAATAAAAGTACTTCTTATTGCCTGAGTATACCACTGGCCCTAACCCTAATGGTAGTGGATAACCTCTGTTGTATGTAGAATTAGCTGATCCCCCCTCTCCACACACACACACAAATATACATCCAATGGTACCTGTTTGGTCAGCATCATCCAGGTGCTGGGCTGGATTTAAAGGGGCATGTTTCTGGCATTTCCTCTTTCTTTTCTCTTCTTCAGCAGAGTTACTGCCAAGAAGAGCCTGTTTGCGGCATGTCTTCTTCCTTTCCACTTCTTCCTCAGAGTCACTGCAAGGTGGGCCCTGTTTTTGACATTTCTTCTTCCTTTTCTTCCCTACTTCAGCAGAGGCACTGGCAAACGATGCCTTTTTGGGGCATTTCTTCTTCCTTTTCACCTCCTCCTCCTCAGAGTCACTGCTAGGTAGGCTGGGGGGATTCTGGGAAAGAGATGCTGCCTCTAGGGTCCGTAATGTGGCCAAGAGCTGGTGGCACTTCGAGCCCTGGAGGAAAACAAGGGATCACAGCGGGGCTGGAAAGAATGGATGAGGGCTGGAGAATAAGAAGGGAGAGATGTGGACCTGATTCAGACTAGCAGAAGCATCTGAATTCTTCCCAGTCAAGCCTGCCAGAACCCAGAGGAACTTTCACATCACTACCCCAACCTCTGGGAAGCTGGAAGGCAGAGAAACCACCTATCCCTCTTTCTTCAATGTGTAAATGAGCTAATGGAGGTTTTCCCAAAGGAACGCAGTAAGGCCACAAGCAACAAGACCAAGGCCAGAGACCAGGAGTTTCAACCCCTCACCTCAAGCTTTTGCCTCTAGCTGATACATTTCCACAAGAGGTAAGGAGGTTTCTGAACACAACAGCGATGTGATCACACATGTATATTAAATATTTAACATGTCTCTACCTGCAGTGTAGAGAAAAAACTGAAGGGGAGAAATGAAGACAGAGATACCACCGGCCTGCATTACGGTAATGGGGCTAGGGGATGAAAAAGGAGGAAACAAAGCAGGCTGATTCCATGATGGAAGCGGACTGAAGGGTAAGAAAAGCCTGAGGAAGCACAGCCCTTACATCTGCAGAGGCTCAAAGGAGAAGGTATGTGGTCGAGAAGGCTGATTCTGGGTTGCAGTCCTACTGGATAATCCTAGGCCAGGAACTTAGATTCTAAGTTTCCCACACCCTCCTTCGAACAATGATACTAACAACTCTTACTTTCTCTATTCCATTCTCCACACTGTAACCAATGACCCTTTCAAAATACAAATCTAAAAAAAAATCATTCCATTGCTTAAAACCTTTCATTGGCTTCTCTCTATTCTCAGTATATGCAAAACTTCTAATCTCCTGTCATTTACTCTGTATTCCATCCACAAGGATCACTTTTTTGTGTGTGACTCTAACAGAACATGCTCTCTTGTCCCAGGGCCCTTGTACGTACTTTTTCCTGTCTGCAGAACCCTCTTCACTTCACCAACTTCTATTCACCAGCTTTCTCTTTGACCCAACATCAGTTTCTTTTGGAAGTTCTTGGATGTTCCAAGCAGGGCTCGCCCCCAACGGTGCCACAGGTAACCCTCCCCGCAATACACACAATACCGGGATCCACCAGTGTCCGCTTCACGGCCTGAAACAGGTACCACTGCCCCTGAGGGTCACTCACCTTGTTTTGCGAGGCAGCCGCAGGCAGAGGCCGTGAGGTTACAGGCCCAAGGCCCGCGGCTACAGGGGCCGCCTCGGCCCACTCAGGCTCTTCGAACATCAGGGTCGGGAGAGCAGGGTCGCGGAGTCCCCGCTCTTCTCCACGTGCAGAGCGCCTCCCTAGGAATCCGAGGGCTCAGACTAGCCAGAACGGAGCCGGAAACCAAAGCATGACAGCCGAGGGCGGCTAGAGCTGCAGGCGCGGCGCAGCGAACCATCGAGTTTAGCCATTCGCGGCTAGAAGGGCAGGGAGGCGGCGGGAGGGGAGGGACGGAGGCCCTTGCAGCTCAAGAGCGCCAGGGGCTGGGCGGGGCTGGCTGCTGGCGGCGGGCGCGGCCGGACGGGAGTTCCCCGGAGAAGGAGCCTGCTGCCCGAGTCCCGGTAAGTGCGAGAAAGACCCGCGCCCCCTGCCTACGACTGGGGGCCCTGCCAACCTGTCACCCCTCACTTCGCCTGAGTTCCGATTAAGGAACCGAGCCAACCCTGGGGAGGACCCCCGGCCTCCTCCCCCAAAGTATACGGAGCCTGAACTTCCCCACTTCCCCCAACTCTGTTCGCGAGTAGGGTCTAGTTGCCTGCTCTCGACTTCCGTTCAGGAAACACTACTTCTTCATCACCCCCTGCCCCGCCCTTACCTCGCGCCTAGAGGACACAGTCAGGGATCATCCCGCAGACCCGAACTCCTTCACAGACCACCAGTAGCCGGGAACGCAGCTGAGGCTCCCAACCCCCAATACAAACACTTCTCTCCTGTAAAGGACAAAGCTTGGGGTTCATCCTCCTTCCCTGGATCACCCCAGAGTCCCCAGGCTTCCCCAATCCAGGGGACTTGGCGCCGGGACGCTGCTATGGACGACATTTTCACTCAGTGCCGGGAGGGCAACGCAGTCGCCGTTCGCCTGTGGCTGGACAACACGGAGAACGACCTCAACCAGGGGTGAGCTGAAGCGGTTGGTGGATGAGAGACCTCCTCTTGGCTGTGTGGAGTGGAGTGCTCCTGTCTGGTGGGGGCGGCTGACTTTGCCATTCGTGTTAATGAGTGCTAAGCACAGCCTGTAGGGCACAGAGGATCTTCACAGAGGACGCAGTGTTTGAGCTGAATCTTGACTGCTGAATAAGAGTTTCACAGGCAGAGGCTGCAGAGAGCTTTCCAGACTCAGTAAACTGCATGGGCAAAGGCTAGGAGGCAACGCACAGAGCAAACAGGAAATTGGAGTTCCATATGGCTGGAAGGTAGATGATCTCTGTGGGTTTGAGCATTGGGCACAAGAGAAGAACAGGGCATAAGGCTGTAGAGGACTGCAAGGATCAGGCAGATCATGCAAGCATATTTAGGCTCTAAGAAGGTCTTTGCTTTAAAAGCAAGTTTTCAAAGCTGTATAGTGACATAATGAGATTGTCTATTTTTCAGTATCATCTTGGATGCTTTGTGAAGAGCAGGTGGAAAGGAGGCACTTGCCTAGTTCATCGTAGAAGTAATGCTATCTTCGACTAGAATTAGGGTGAGTGAAAAAGAGAGGTTATCACATTCCAGAAGTCTTTAGGATGAAGAATTGTGGAACTTGGTGTGGGGAGTGAGGAAGGGTAAAGATGAGGACCAGGGTTCTGGCTTGGGCACTTGGATAAGATGGTGGTTGTTTTTACTGAGATGGAGAAAACTGGAGGATGAGGCGTTCTATTTTGGACATGTTAAAGTTAAGGTGACAAGGCAACAAGGTGGAAATGTTGAGTGTGTTGTTGGTTATGCAGATTTGTAATTCAGGAGAGGAATCTGACTTGGAGACAGAGAATCAGCATATAGATGATACTTGAAGACATGGGTGTGAGGGAGAATGTCTCAGGAGAGTGGAAGGCAAGAGGTCAGGGGACAAGAAACCTACAAGACTGAAAAAGAGCAACTGGAAGTTGAAAAAGAAGTAGGAAAATGTGTGAGTAAAGCTTAGAGAAGAGAATGTTTTAATGAAGGGGGAGATGGTCAACAGCAGTACAGGCTACTGAGAGATCAAAGAACATTAATACTTCAAAGTAGCTATTGAATTTACAATTGGGATTTTTTTTAATTCCAGGGGTACATGTGCAGGTTTGATATAGATGTAAACTTGTGTCATGGAGGATTGTTGTACAGATCATTTCATCACCTAGGTATTAAGCCTCGTACCCATTTATTTTTCCTGATCCTCTCCCTCTTCCTATCTTCTCCGCTCTGGTAGGCCCCAGTGTCTGTTGTCCCCTTCAGTGTGCGGTTAGGATATATTTGATGATTTATGAGTATTGTTTCAGAATAATGGGTGAAGAAATCACAGTACATTGGGTTCCTTCATTTAAGGGACTATGATGAACACCTTCTGTGCTGGGTGCTAGAGTCCCAGAATCACATTATCCCTGCCCTCCAGACAGCAGATTTGTGGCAGGTTGAAAAGTAGGCTGGGCACAGTGGCTCACGCCTGTAATCCCAGCACTTTGAGAGGCTGAGGTGGGTGGATCATGAGGTCAGGAGTTTGAGACCAGCCTGAGCAACATGGTGAAACCCGTCTCTACTCAAAATACAAAAATTAGTTGGGCATGGTGGTGCACACCTGTAATCCCAGCTACTCGGAGGCTGAGGCCAGGAGAATCGCTTGAACCTGGGAGGTGGAGGTTACAGTGAGTCAAGATTGAGCCACTGCACTCCAGCCTGGGCCACAGAGTGAGACTCCGTCTCAAAAAAAAAAAAAAAGGGGGGGGGAGAAAAAGAAAAGTGAATGGGAGGTGAGCAAATAGAGAAAGTGAATGTAGACTAGTTCTGTAAGGTTGGCTGAGATAGGAATGCAAGAAGAGTAATGTTGTGATGGTGACTCAAAGTGGCAGATTCTAATTATTTTTTAAGATTGGTAGACTTTAGTTTTTAGGTTTGACGGGTCAGGATGACCTGTCCTCTGAGTCTAGACTTCACTGGTTCCCATTATGTTCTACATTATTTCTCTTTAATACTTCGCAAAGTCATTTGTTACATTTTTCATATAGTTCTCAAAGGGTACTCATAAAGACAATTAAGCACTGTTACGATTTTGTTGGTGAGGAAATATAGGCTTAGGCAGTTGCCCAGTGGGCCTAGCATCTAGGAAGACTCTAAGAAGATGCTAACAAAAGGAAAAAGGGTGACATTCATGAAACTGGAAGGTTTTGGTGCTGGTTTGAGAGGATAAGGTATGGGGGCCTAAGCTGGCTATATGCTAGATATGAAGAGGGGGTTAATTTCCTGCAGATCTCCTTGAGATAAAAGTCTAGGCCCTGGGGTGACAGGCAGCCGCAGCCTGAGAGTGAACAGAACCCTTGTGCCCATACTTTTGCCCCCAGAGTTTGGCCTGCCCTAGGGCCACAGGCAGTACTGGAGGCTGATAAGTTAGGGCACAAATTAAAAGTCTAGGAGGCAAGACTGACTGATAAACGGGGGTGTCATTGCTTCCTGGGGATATCCCCATCCAGGAAAAGCTTTTGGCTATTTCTGTGTTAGCAGATGCGAGCAAGTTTTGGAGGGAAATGATTAAGTTAAAGGCCACAACCCCAATCTCTTCAGCTGTAGGGGCATCTGGATGGCCAGACCCCTGATCAGCTCCAGGCCTTGCCTACAGTCCCAACACAGGAAGTGACCACAGCACTAAGGCATCTGGAGGCTGCTGGCCCAGACCAGGGACCGCCCCCTGTTCCGCCCCTTGAATCTGCAGCCCCGAACTAGAGGAAATTTCCTTTTATGGCCCCATGCTGTCAGGCAGGCACAGCTCCAAACCAATTGTTTTGTTTTCTTTGTATACGTATTTTACTTTATAAAATACATATCTCTGAGAAGAGAAAAAAAATCGGATATAGTTTTCCTTCCAAAACAGCCGTTCTCATTTTCTTGTTTTCTGTGCATAGGATTGCTAAGTAGGGGAATCCTGCTTTGCATGGTGGTTTGTTGTCTGCCTCATCAGTAGTCAAAAGCATTTCTCCTTTTCAATATAAACCCTTCCAAAACATCATTTAAATTCCATCCCATTTTTAGATGTTAGTTTCAGTACCAGAGCCAAATAGTAGCTTGTTTTCTCTCCTGTAAGTTGTGGCCTGCCTTCTCCCCAACTAATGTGCACTGAACAGCTGCTGTCAATCCATCCCCTCAAGAAACTTAAAGTCTAACAGACAAGACAGTATATTAACAGATTTTTACAATCCAGTGTGACAAGTGCTGAAGTAGGAGGATATATAAGACGCAGTAGAAAACAGAAAGGACCAACAGATGTTGTGGAAAGGGTGCAGGAGAAACAAGGGGAAGAGTGCTACCACTTCATGAAATGAGATGTGGGATATAGTGAAGATAACAAAATTTTTTATAGAGGTTGTTGAGGTATCTAGCTAGTTGGTTTGGTTTGAAGCTCAGGGGAAGGTCTGAAATGGACAGCTTTGGGAGTTGCTGGCATGAATGAGAATCAAAGTCCTAGAAAGGTAAGCCTTCCCAGAGAGTATGTAATTATCAGTTTTTCAGGAATCAAAACCTTTGCCCCATCCCACCTCCAGCTCAATGACCATTGCCCCTTCCTCAAAGGGACGATCATGGCTTCTCCCCCTTGCACTGGGCCTGCCGAGAGGGCCGCTCTGCTGTGGTTGAGATGCTGATCATGCGGGGGGCACGGATCAATGTAATGAACCGTGGGGATGACACCCCCCTGCATCTGGCAGCCAGTCATGGACACCGTGATATTGTACAGAAGGTATGTACAAACCCCTTCGTTACCCACATCACATACATGCCATGAGGGTTAGTCACAGGCACTGTTAATACAGTAGAAAGTACGTGTACTCTTCCCCTTTTTCCTATGCCCTGACCCAGTATCTCATTTGGGACTGACTGCACCTTCTGCCTCTTTTTGTCTGGCCATGGGGTTCAGCTATTGCAGTACAAGGCAGACATCAATGCAGTGAACGAACATGGGAACGTGCCCCTGCACTATGCCTGTTTTTGGGGCCAAGACCAAGTGGCAGAGGTGAGTACTCAGGCCTGAAGTCCTGAGATGGGTTGGAAGTAAAATCTGGGCCTGGATGGGAGATTTTGGAACCCTCAACCCTTTCTGTCAGTACTACTGTGTGACACCCACAGGATTAAGTACTACATGTGTGTGTGTGTTCATGGTTGGTTCAGTGACTGCCAGAGAGGTAGCAATGGCCCTCATTATAATGGCTTTTTCATTCCAGGACCTGGTGGCAAATGGGGCCCTTGTCAGCATCTGTAATAAGTATGGAGAAATGCCTGTGGACAAAGCCAAGGCACCCCTGAGAGAGCTTCTCCGAGGTCCATCTCCCCACCCGCTAGCTTGTGTCCTCTTGTCCCTTCCCACCTGTCTTCTTCCTCTGTACCACAGCTCAGGTTGTTTTTCTTCCCTAGAGCGGGCAGAGAAGATGGGCCAGAATCTCAACCGTATTCCATACAAGGATACATTCTGGAAGGGGACCACCCGCACTCGGCCCCGTGAGTCATCACTGTCGGAAGAAGGGTTGTACAAGTAAATAATACTGGGTTAGGGTGAAGCTGGGAACCTGACCTGCCCACTCTCTTAGGAAATGGAACCCTGAACAAACACTCTGGCATTGACTTCAAACAGCTGAACTTCCTGACGAAGCTCAATGAGAATCACTCTGGAGAGGTGACCCCTGCCCTTCTTGTCCTTCCCTCACTAAACCCCCATAAATTACCTGCTTCGTACCTGTTTTAAGTTTTTCCTCCAGTTAGTGGGCAAGGAAGTGGTAGCCACGGTTCAAGCCTCCTAACCTCTACCTGTTCTTCAGCTATGGAAGGGCCGCTGGCAGGGCAATGACATTGTCGTGAAGGTGCTGAAGGTTCGAGACTGGAGTACAAGGAAGAGCAGGGACTTCAATGAAGAGTGTCCCAGGCTCAGGTAGTACAAGGCATAACCTAGAAGCTGCTAGTTCCAAGGAACCCTGAATAGCACTGAGAGATCTTTTATACTGGGTCTCAACCACTCCCCCCAATTCCAGGATTTTCTCGCATCCAAATGTGCTCCCAGTGCTAGGTGCCTGCCAGTCTCCACCTGCTCCTCATCCTACCCTCATCACACACTGGATGCCATATGGATCCCTCTACAATGTACTACATGAAGGCACCAGTGAGTAGGGATGCTGAATCTCCTTGGGGAGGAAATGGGAGAGGGTGAGTGAGCCTCTTGAACTGACTCTTGCCTCCTCTCAGATTTTGTTGTGGACCAGAGCCAGGCTGTGAAGTTTGCTTTGGACATGGCAAGGGGCATGGCCTTCCTACACACACTAGAACCCCTCATCCCACGACATGCACTGAATAGCCGTAGTGTAATGGTGAGGCCATAAGCTCAGTCCTGCCCCAGGCCCCAAAGCCCTTTACCCTGTATAGGACTTACCTCCTTCTACATTATCCATTTTCTCTTCCTCAGATTGATGAGGACATGACTGCCCGAATTAGTATGGCTGATGTCAAGTTCTCTTTCCAATGTCCTGGGCGCATGTATGCACCTGCCTGGGTAGCCCCTGAAGGTGGGTGAGGGTATCACGTTGGGAGATAAAAAAAGGACCACCTCAGCAGTAGTGGAAGGGGACAGAGACAGGACAGGCCAGGGGGCTGGAACAGACAAGCTCTATCCTTCCAGCTCTGCAGAAGAAGCCTGAAGACACAAACAGACGCTCAGCAGACATGTGGAGTTTTGCAGTGCTTCTGTGGGAACTGGTGACACGGGAGGTACCCTTTGCTGATCTCTCCAATATGGAGATTGGAATGAAGGTGAGCAGAATAGCATACATTTGTGTTGGGGGAGTGATTGGTGATGGTGGAAATAACTGTAGTGGGCCTGGGCTCCTTCTGTATTTGTTCGGATATACAGTAATCCTGTCCCAAGAGCCAGTTGCTTCTTTCTACATGATAGACTCAAATTCTAAGGCTCAGTTTTTTCTTGTATTCACAGGTGGCATTGGAAGGCCTTCGGCCTACCATCCCACCAGGTATTTCCCCTCATGTGTGTAAGCTCATGAAGATCTGCATGAATGAAGACCCTGCAAAGCGACCCAAATTTGATATGATTGTGCCTATCCTGGAGAAGATGCAGGACAAGTAGGACTGGAAAGTCCTTGCCTAAACTCCAAAGGTGTCAGGACATGGTTGGGGGAGTGCACCACCCCAAAGCAGCAGGCCTCTGGTTGCCTCCCCTGCCTCTAGTCATGGTACTACCCCAGCCATGGGGTCCATCCCCTTCCCGAATCCCTACCACTGTGGCCCCAAAAGGGGTGGGCTCAGAGCTTTGTCACTTGCCACATGGTGTCTCCCAACATGGGAGGGATCAGCCCTGCCTGTCACAATAAAGTTTATTATGAAAACAGGCTGGTGTGGGGACATGGGGACAGACAAGCACATTTAGGTTGGGTGGCTCAGGTGAAGTAGTGCGGCTTCTTCACATTGATGCCATACTCGCTGAGGGCAGGGGTCAAGTCCTCCATGGTTAGAGTGTACTTGCGGTCCTGAGGAAAGAGTGAAGAGTACCAACTGAACACAGGACTCCTAGACTTCAATCCCAGATAGGTGACCCTGAGTAAGTCATATACCTCCCCTAGGATTCAGTTTCCCCAAGGGGGTGGCAGGATAAGCCTCCACTGTTGTGGAAGGTAATTACTGATTCATTGAGCCTCCCCTCACACCTTGCTTTTGCTCCGGGAGCTGCCGGAGGCTGTGCCCTTCATTTTGCAGTGCTGTAGGGCATCATTGGCAATATCTGAGATGAATTTCTGGGCAGCTAGGGAGATGAGCCGAATTCTAGAGAGAAAAAACTGAGATGAGAAGGAGATGAAAAACAAACTGCACAAGTACCCAAAACTAACCTGCCCTGGGTTTACTCACATGCGTGGGTCTGAAGCCTCAAAACCGGCACGGTTCAGGTAGTAACCAGTCACTGCATCTGGGATCTGAGAAATCAATTAAGAGAACTGTCAGCAGAGCGGGAGGAGGATGAGGGAAATGGATAGGCCTGGTAATCAGGAAGCTCAGTTTGTGGGGCAGAGGGCAAAAAAATCAGAAGAGCGACTAGGGAAGCAAACAGAAGACGCTGGAAAGCACGGAGATGTAGCTGAAAGTTGTGACGGCAGGCTAGTTAGCCTTGTTCGGGCGGGAAGCCCACCGTAGGCGTGTAATCCTCCAGCTGCATCAGGAAGTCCACCAGAGGCGTGCTGGATACCACGGGCTTCACGTCTCCGTTGGCCGCGCTGGGCAGTACGTAAACCCCGTTAGACATGGCCCCCTCCGGGGGCGCCGCGCCACCCGCCGACACCGGAGCTGGAGGAGAACCAGCAAAATGAGACACAGAGGTGGGAGGCGCAGGGCCCCAGCGAGGTCTGCCTATACCTTCTGCCCCCAACCGCCGCTGGGCCCAGTCCAAAGCGCTGCCCTCGCCCTCACCCGTCCTGGTCCTCACCTGCCCCGCGCCGCTCAGCTGGTTCCCCGGCCCGCGCCAAGGGTCCCGTGCTCCCAGCAGCTGCTCCAGCCCCAGGCCCCCCTGCTGTCCCCGCGGGGCTGGCCTTGTTCTCCGCGGCGGTGCTAGCTGGCAGCGCGGCGGGAGCCGACACCGGGGGCGCCGGGCCCGGGGCCGAGGCGGCAGAGGGTGGCGCCGCCTCGGGGTCCGCGCCAGAGCCGCTGCAGCTCATCGGGCCGGTGGGAGAGGCGGCGAACAGAGCCGCTTCCGCTTCCGCTCGCGCTGCGCACACCCTGGGGTGACGTCACGCGCCCACGACTCGCCCCGCCTGTCACTGTTAGCACTCTCCGGCCCGCTCCCCGCCTCCTCCGGTAGCGGGTCTGCGGGTTAGAGAAAATAGGCTGAAGGGAGGAGACCAAGCCTTGGCCAACTGCGCTTGCCGTCGCCATTCCGCCCTAGCCTGTGCCGTGCTCCGCGGCGATTCAGTCGAGACCGGAACCAGCGTTCATCTGGGACTCCTCTGACTCCTCTTTCAGCTCGTTCTGCCTGACGTTCAAGACCTTGCTTCGAGGTTTATGGCCCTACATCCCTCGACTACGGATTGCCTGCCTGTCTGCATCCTTTCAAGTTCCCTTATTCAGCCTTTTAAGGGTTCGTAGTGGATTTGGAAAGCCCCCTTCTCCACCAACTGCCCCGAGAGGTGGGGGCAGCAGTGGGCCGGCACACAGTGCTGCTGTAGGAGGAGGAGGGGTTTCAGCCTGAGTCAACAGCATACGCAAAAATCACAGCGAGTGAAAGACGTGGGGTTTTCAATGTAGCAGACATTTAATTCTTATTTGCCAACTCCTGAGCTAGGGTCTGGGGATTACAGTTAAATAGGACGTGATTCTAGTCCTCTAGGCACCAGCGGTCTTGGAAAGGAAGCCAAACAAGTAAACTGGCCATTTCAATACTATGTGGATGTTACAATGCTAGAGGTAGGCACAGGGGGTGCAGTGCAAGGGAGGAAGGGCGTTAACATCTGCTACCTACTCCCAGGTCCCAAGCATTCGTATCAACGTTATTTCACTTTATTTCCTCGTTATTATGAAAGGCAGGTATTGATATTCCCACTTAACAGACGAGGAAACAGCTTCAGGGTGTTAAACTTACTTGACCCAGTCGGTCTCCTAGTCCATTTCAGAACCAAGATTCAAAGAGGTTTTGTTTAGAAAATCTAGGGGTTTTTTTACGCATACCAAAATAAAGTAGCCTCAGGGAATCAAAGCATTCATGACAGAAGGTGACTTCTGAGCTGAGTCTTGCAAGAATTCTGGAAATTAACGAGGCAATTTTATCAAGGGTGGTGGTGTTAAGGGGACGGAGCAGCTTGAGCAAGAGTGAGAGTTCTAGGAGTTTGGGGAGGGAGGAGGAAAAATGATTTGTTACTTAGGAACAAATAGCAAGGAAGGTTTGTGAACTATGATTGGAAAAATAAAAAAGCCTGAACTCTATCCAGTAATCCTTGAAGGGTTTTCATCAAGTGGCCTGATGGGATTTGCATTTTACTCTGGAAGATGGTTTGGGGTTGGCAGGAAGAACACTTTTTTGTTGTTGTTTTTTGTTTGTTTGTTTTTCCAGGAGAACATGGCCCTAAAAAATGTAGTAGTAGTGGGGATAGAAGTGGATAAGTTCTAGATATATTTGGGAAATATAATTGGAAGGACTTGTGGACTGATGAAGATATATTTAAGAGGTACAGTCAGTAGGACTTGTTGATTGAAGGTGGAGTAGAAAGATGACATGGGTTTCTGGCTTGGTTGGAAAAAGCATAGCATCATTTGCCAAGAAGAAACAAGAGATGGAATTGTTTGGGGTTGGGAAGGTGGAAGATGAAATGTTGAGTATCACACGTCTTAAATTTGGGGTGTCAATCACTTTTGGATAGAAAGTCTTATTTAGTGAGATGATAGTGGTTGTAGATGTCAGTGATTTGTTCCAGGGGACAATGAGTAAACTGAGAAAAGCAAAACCCTACGAATGGAGCAATGCAGATCAGCATTCCATGAAGAAGCAGAAGCTGATGAAGGAGAAAGATAACAGTGGTCAGAGAAGTTAAGCCCTGAAAGCTAAGTAAGGAGAGGGAGTGGGCAACTATGATGGAAAGGCCATAAAGCAAAGATTGAGAAGTATGCACTGCAGGCCATTGTTTCTGGATGTCAGGATAGGAAAGAGTAAAAGGTGAGAGTAGAGCTCTCCTTGCAATGAATTGAGGAGTGATTATGAAGTGAACTAGTGCACAGAGTCTGTATACAACTCTTTGGAAAAGCCTGATTGAAAGAGGAAGATGAGCTGTGGGGGAAGAGGCATTCAAAAAATGGTAGTTATAGTATCTTATTGAGGATTCTAAGGCAGGAGTAGGGAGACCTGAGTATGATGGAGCATGGTAGGGTTGAGAGTCAAGTCAAGCACACAGCATTTCAGGGTTAGGGAGATAAGTTGTCTGCATCAGTGTGCAGCTGAGGGTTCAGCAGGGCTTCCAACAGGGCAAAATACGGTACTGAACTGCCAGCTTCAGGGCAGGGGACAAGTCACCTCTCCTGATAGGAAAGGGTCAGGGGTTGAGTAGAGACTTCAGCAAAGCTGGGAAGTTGGGTGTTCCCCAGCCTGTCACAGGATCCCAGCCAGGGCCAGAGCAGAAACCCTGGCCCTCCACCTCTTCATTCAGACAGGACTCATGGCAGCCATGGGTTACCTAGGGAGGAGGGTGGCATCAGATCTGGGCCTGCTCGTACCAGTACTTAAAGAGTATACCTCCCTACCCTATATTCACATTTCAGAGGCCAATCAACAGCATCCCAACTGCCCCCCAAGTACCCCTTATCACTCCCCATAGTTGCATGAAAATGTTCACACCCTTCCCTTCCATACTCACATCGAAGAGTCCTGCCCCATGCTGCTGGTAGAGCCTTGGATTGAGAAAGCCAAGAGGGGGGCGGCCACTGAGGATTCTGTGCTCATTGATCAAGGATAGGAGCCCCCCAAACACTGGAGTAGAGGCCTGCAAGAGTGAAGGTGCAAGTAGAAGTCAGGGGTTCTGAGTGACTGGACTTTTTTGGAGTAAAGCTTTAGAGTATGAGACATCTCTAAGTAGTTGGGTTCTGGATACAAGGTGCTCAAGGTGTTAGTGGGTAAGAGTAATTCCTGAGTGAGAGTTTGGAGATGGGTTGATTCTCACCGAGGTTCCAGACACCCATGGTATGGGCACACTGTTGCTGACCACCCAGTAGCCATCGGAAAGTGCAGCCACATCTGGGTAGGCACGGCCACTGGCATTGAAGTAACTGGATGGTGGCAGGTGGGGGCTAGAGTTCAGGAACTTGGCTACAGCTTCCTCCTGAAAGGCATTTTTGAATGAGAAATTGGCCTGTGGCCTGCCCAGCAGTCAGCTGAACTGAGGATCCCCCATCCCCACTCTCACCCTGCATCCATCCACATAAACACATGTACCTGGTATGAAGGTCGTGGGAACACATTGCTGAAGCCACCACCACTGATATAGTCAACAATCTCATTTGTGATGCGGAAAGGATTCTGGAAGCTTGTGCCTCCCACTGTGGTGACATAGGGGCTGAGGGCAGAAGACAGCATTCAGATAGTAGGGGATGCAAGCAGACCTCCAAGATGTGTGGGGAGGGGTGAGTATGGCCCAGGTCTTGCTGGAGAAATTAGACTTTGTGGGGAAGCATGTATATGGGATTGACTAAGACTTTTGAGCCTTCAAGGCATGGCCTGAGGTGACTGTGCACACTTTTCTCTGTAGAACATCCACCAAATCTTCCACTAAAATGCCTGGGGACTGAGGAAAAGAAACAGTGGGAGCTGTATCCCACATAAGAGATTTGGGGACTGGGACCTACAGGAAGAAGAGACAGGAGTGCAGCAGCCAGGACAGGCAAAGCTTAAAGCTGAACCACAGGAGCACATGGTGGAGTCAAGACAAAGGTTCTACATCATGAGTTCACAAGTGAAAGGTGGTGGTTATACCTGAGTGGTAGGCTAGAGTTCTTACCTGGAGGCAGGGAAGGAAGGACGGAACTGGTGTCTTCCAGAGACAGACCAACACCCAGCCCCACTGTCACCTGAGAGAGACCAAATGTAGCACTCATTAATTTGTTAGGGCTTAGTATGTGGGTTCAGATGTCAGAGAGGAAATTTAGGTGTCAGCTATTACTGCAGGAGGTCAGAGTTTAGAGGTCAGGTCAGTGGTCCCAGTTGGAAGGTCTCAGTTTAGATTGTGAGTTAGAGACCAGGCTCAGGGGTCACTGTGGGGCCAAAGTTTCCAGGTTGCAAGGGTGGAGGGGGTGTCTAAGTTTAGGGCAGGAGGTCACCTGAGGCGAAGAGCAGGGTGAGACCCCGAGTGGCGGCCTTCATGAGCTCAGTGTTGACCCGCTGGATGTAGGCGCTACTGAGGGAGTCCTCATCATCTCCATAACTCACAGTATGCACATGTGGCAGGGTTGACTCATTACTGAGCAGCATGAGCCACTGCAGGAAGGGTTCCTGTCCCTCATGCCGGCCTGGATTTTTTTTTTTTGAGGGGTGGGCACAAGGATAGTCATTGGGAATTGTCAGGATCTCTCTCCAGTTTATAGCATTCCCTTGAGGTAGCAGGGACCAACACCCACCTCCCACCCCCTTCCCCACTGTCCAGTCCTCTTGGCAGTACCAGGGCTACTGTAGACCCAGGTGGAGATGTTGGCACCGGCACTCATCAGGTACTGCACATCTAGACTGGCCTCAATCCCAGCCCGGCCCCGGCCCTGTTGTCCAACCACGCGGGCTACTGATGCCTGATGAGCAAAGTTGCCACCGAAGAGGCGCATGAACTCAGCCAGGTCTGAGTCACGGAAATACTGCTCCAGGAACTATGGAGGGAGTCAGAACAGGGATCATGGGTCTGAGGGTGAGTCCCAGGGTGGTAAGGCACCGAGGACACTGAGCAGAGGCTATGAGGACCCTGGGGCTCTTTGCTTGGCTCACCTGGGCACAGGCTTGGCTGTTATTGCTGGTGCCAGAGC